>NW_023458557.1:51638195-51656571 GCF_013731165.1 Rhagoletis pomonella
CCCATACAACTGATTGTTCAGATATAAAATTTTTCGTTATAACTCCTCCATTTATATCGCTAGGAACATGAAATTCCGCACTGTTTTCAATAATTATCAAAAGAAAACTTACAGTGAAAATTAAAAAGATCGGGTAACTATAACCTATAGCTCCCATACAACTGATTGTTCAGATATGAAATTTTTCATTATAATTCATCCATTTATGTAGCTAGGACCATGAAATTTCGCGCTGTTTTCACTCATTATCAACAGAAGACTTACAGTGAAAATAACAAAGATCGGGTCACTATAACCTGCAGACCCCATACAACTGATTGTTCAGATATGAGGTCCTTTATCATAACTCCTCCATTTATGCAGCTAGGAACATGAAATTTCGCGCCACTTTCACTCATTATTTACAGAATGCTTACAGTGAATATAACAAGGATCGGATGACTACAACATATATCTTCCATACATCTGATTGTTCAGATATGGGATTTTACGGTAAAACTCCTTTATTTGAACAGCTAAAACCGATAAATTTCGTAAGATATTTTATAAATAATAATACAAAGTCTACTGAGAAAATCATCAAAATCTATGCTGTATAAGCTTTATCTCCTATAGCACTGATTGTTAAGATACCAGTTTTTGCAATATATCTCCTTTATGTAGGAAACTAAACCCAATAAATGGTGTTACCGGTTTACATACCGAACACATAGCAGTGAAAATCACTTAGATTGGTGACATATAAAGTATATCTTCCATACCTCTGATTGTTTAGATGCGATTTTTTATATAAGTATGTAACTCCTCTATCGATGTATGCAGATGTATTCAAAAGCAGTAATCTGTCAAAGTAAAATTTGCAGATGTTCATGAAAGGTATGAAGCCTTCGGCATAGCCGAAGACAGCGCTGCCTTTACTTGTTTAAACAAATTTAAGGTTTTAGAAAGACAGAATTTGTACTGTTTTCAAAGTAGCCTCACAGGCGAACGTTAGTATTAAAGGAATAAAAAATAAGGTTAGTATTCTAGGGTTAATCCCTATAGTTGTAGTAACATGGAACCACAAGATGCATTATGAAGTTTTCTGGCAGCATTTTCATTCGATTCTCAGGAAAAAAGCCTTGAATGTACTAAAGGTGCGGTCGACGTGAGTTGTAACAAGTGGCGTCCAATTTAAATATGGAACGTTTAAAACTTTTATATCATCAGAAATAAAGGCTTTTTCCTTGCCCCTTACAATTAAAGGCAGAAAAGGCAAAAATATGCAAATATCTTAAAAAGGCAAAAAAGGGCAACATCAAATGTGTATGTCTTGAATCAGGGAAAGCTAAGTCGTGGACATTCTTAATGGAATATACTCTATATCCTTAGGAGAAAAAAAGACAATTTCCATAAAATCGGTTCCTGATCATAACATAAAAAATAGATTTAATAAGTGCCCTTGTTTTAATTTTTCTGCAGGACCATGGCAAACTTTTTTTACCGTTTTCTTAAGAGCTGGATACTAAGCTTATTTCGTATGTGTGCCTAAGGAGTTTCGACTTATGATACTTCACAGCCTGTTGCCTCACTCTTTCCTCAAGAAATAATGGATCGGGCATTTATTTCTGTTGCAAATATGGGTTGCCTTGTGCTCTTTTTTTTACAAAAAACTTAAGAAAACCGTAGTAGAAAGCGTAGAAAATTTTTTAAGAACTGCGTACTGCCTTAAGGAAATTTGACACAAGAAAATATCTTAGCCATTTCTTGCACGCCATTTTATATGGATTTTTCGCCGCAATGCCTGAAAAACCTGCTATGAAGCTTCAGCTTTAACATCTGGGTCACTATATATTAGTGGTGTAGTGGTAAGCAGTGCGCGCTTCCACGCCGCAACGCCTGGGTTCAAGCCCTGGTCAAAGCAACATCGCAAAAAAATATAGAAAAAAGGTTTTTTCTTAATAGCGGTCATCCCTCGACAGGCAATGGCAAACCTCCGAGTGTATTTCTGCCATGAAAAACAGCTTCTCATAAAAATACAATCGCCGTTCGGAGTCGGCGTAAAACTGTAGGTCCCTCCGCTTTGTGTGACAACATCAAGGCGCACGCCACAAATCGGAGGAGAAGCTCGGCCAAACACTAACATATGTGTAAGCGCCAATCTATTATTATTATTATTAAAATAACGATATACAAACAGCGCCTAGCAATATGATTACTCAGTAAAATGTTTATTAAAGGACATCTTAGTAAAAATAAGGCAATCAGTCAGGACACTTTAATTCCACTCTGAAAACAGGACATGTCTTGATAAACAGAACGTCTGGTCACCCTACATACATATGTAGTTTCTAGTTAAGTTTAATTGAAACTAATAGCGTTTTCTTTTCTCAAAAAAAGTTCTGCCATTTTATGTGGGAACTATTGCTTTGCGGTGCCCTGAAACCTCAGAAAATGTTGCGTTTTTTATATGGGAATGAAACAGAAATTATACTACTCCATCACAATTTATTTATAGAACTTAATAAAGCTGAATTATTCACATGGCCTGTAAGTCTTTAGTAATTTTAAAGCAAATACTTATTTCTGATACGGAAAATTGTAATTTTACAAGCGTAAATTAAAAATCAACCGTGCAACTCTCCCACTCACGTTTATTTGAGGGCTGAAAAGGCAGCAGTTTTTCCGGATCAGAGCGCAACCTGCTGAGAAAAGAACACGACGCCTTGTGAAAGGGCTGAGAAAAGAACATGAAAATTTGACAGCGCTAACTCAAGGCAGAATAAGTGCAGCCTTTTTTCGAGAAAAGAAAACGGTATAAGTTGTAAGCACATTGGATGTCCATATAGTGCATAAATATATCAAATAAAACATCTCTTTGAGGTAAAATTTTCTAGTGACGAAAGCTGAACTAGATACACAAAATTTATGATATCAATTTCGTGACGAAAATTCTACGCATTCTTTAACTGCATTGGAGACGATCAGCGGATCATGAGATATATATATATATTTTTTTTTTTTTATATGAGAGTTGAAGTCGGTTTTTTTTGCTAAAAATTACTTGTTGTATATGTGTTGTGTACATGTTTATTAATAAACGTATGTGTTCCTTTACTTTCGTACGTGTTTATTGATATATCTGTACTGTAGTGTTTTCGGACGGTACTAGCTCTTACTGCCAATATAGGAGTATTACATATATGAAAGCATTAGATTTAATTGACAATAGTCAAACTACATAACATAGACTTAAAATTTCTAAAGAGCAAGTACAAATTGGAGATCGATTTTAAGCGGTCGTTATTAATATACCCACATACATACATATATTACTTTTCATATCAATTCAAGTCTATTACGTGCGCCCCACGATTTTCATTTTCAATCTCATAAATTGTTTATAATGACTTTTGCTAAAATTTCAAAATCAAAAGTTATCAAAACAAATTCTATGGGACTGAGAAATATTATTTTCTAATTTTTAGTCCATTTATAAAAGCGGGGTATATTAAAAAGTTATTTTAATTTGTTTATTTTCTACTCTTTAGTCTTGTCTGTATAATATTTTGCAATAGATATTAAAATAATTCAACTTGCATTGAAAAGAGAACAGGAGACTATGCAAGCAAAATATTTTGTGCTCACGTTTAGTATATACATACATATGTATGTACATTAAGGTGGTCCAAAAACAGTAAAGTCGTAATTGTAATGTACTATATCGAAAAAAGTATACCCCTATTTTTTATTTTGAAATCAAGAAAAAAACTTAGAGGTCGCTATGGGGAAAAAAAACTTTTCGTAGAAATTTTATAGAATCCTTTAAAATCAATATTTTTCGATCGGAAAGCCCTGGTTCTCTTCAGGAGACTTTCAATAACAATACCCAATTATTTATTTAACCATTTTTTAATACAAACGAATTTTTATTGGTCCCCCCAATGCGATGAAAAAATGGTTAAATAGACAATCGGGTATTGTTATTGGGAATCTGCTATCTATCTGAATCTGAATTCTATACCATTTCTATGAAAAGTTGTTTTTTCCCCATATAAAAATACATGCAAAACTTTCAGCGCTTTGAGCGACCTCTACATATTTTTTGATTTCAAAATAAAAAAACATGGGTATATTTTTTCGGTATAGAACAATCGTAGGGGGTAAGAGCATAAAAATTCTGACCTTACTTTTCACATGCATTTTTGGATTACGCTAATGTACATACATACATATAGCAGCAATTAATTTCATTTAAAGAAATGGCGTGTCATCAATTTCCGCTGTAGCGAATATAGTGCATATTTTTGGCGCAAGATATACACCCGTATGCTGTAATCAGTCGTAGATTCGATTTTGCTACGAATCGTAAAATTCGTAGGCCATCTTCGAAATTCGTAATATTGGTATGCGTGAATCCGACGTAGCTGTCATTTTGATGCATTTGTCAGAAATTTTGTACGAATAGCAACTCGTGTCGGAGCGAAATAAATTGTTTTAAAATATCAATAAAATAAAGGGTGTAAACGCAAAAATGTAAGTTGAAGTGTGAATAGAACAAAATAAATTTTTTTTTAATTGTTTACAAAATTATCAGATCGAAGATCACAACAAATCGCTCGTAATATTAAAAACTGGTGGAATGCATGAGCGAAAGGCCGAACATTGGTCGAGGCTTTGTAAAAGTAGTTAAAGAGGATGTGGTGGAATTTTGGTAAAGCGCTCCAAGAATTAAAGCGGCACAATATCTAGTGAAATGGAGGCCCTTAAAAGGAGGGAGCTTACATTTTATCATTTAAGCTAAATGGATCAGAACAATCTTCTTTGTATATTAATGCAACTGTTAGCTGTCCTTCCTCCTGGGACAAAAGTGCACCGGCCACTGCATCCTTTGTATTCTACTTAATTAAGAAAAAGTCTTTTCAAATAATGATTAAACTATTTTTTTTTTAATTTCACTGTTCACTTGCGATTATATTTATTTTGATTTGTTTCTGTCAAAGCAGCTGATTAAGAACTTCGAATTTCACGTTTTTAGCTGGCAGTGCCGCTGATAGTTACGATCGGATTACAGCATACCAATTTTCGAATTTTCGGTACGGAGCTACAAATTCGTAGCAACGAACATTCGGATTACAGCATAGGGGTGATAACTACTTCCGGCGACGCGAGATCTAGCTCTAGAGTTTGAATATGATACCAACCGACGAGGTTGATGTCTAGACTTTTTAAAGGATCTTTGCAAAGCAAAAGTTTTAACTATAAATGGTGTCTGGACACACAACATCGCAATTTGATAAAAGCGTTGTAAAAAAAGCAATGAGAAGTTATGGTTCTGATATTTCAGGTCCCTTAAAAAGCTCGGGCCCGGGGGGATTCACCCCTTTGACCCCTCCCTCCCGACGGGCCTGATTGTTCTACTGCGTTATTTAAACTGTTTGTATATGCAGAGTTGCGAAATATTGCATATTATAATATTTAATATGTATAACAATAATCACTCCTTTGGAATTTTACATTTTTAAAACGCTAATAGTAACCAAAACGAAGCATAAACTTTGCTTCTTATGCGCTGATTACTCTAGCGAAGCGTTTCGATAACTTTTCAGATAAGGTTTGGAAATTTTTTCATTGGGCCGTATGCATAAAAACTAAGCAAATACTTTTTCTTAACATTTCAGACAGTTTACTCGATTTGTTCAAATAAATTTAAGTGAAAGGTATGAAATTTTAAGTAAAAGAAATTGTTTAGTTTTTATGCATATGGCCCATTGCCAACATTTTGTAGTTCGGCATTAAAGAACATTATACTTACTTTGTACGGATGCAAAGCAATTGACGTTCTGGAAGTCAGCCGTACATATTTATATCCATACCCAGTTTGCAGTACTCTGCCACAAATACATACTTCAATTGCTACACATAGTCTTCGACTTACAGAACTTAATGGCACTGTTAAGAACTTTAGCCGTCTATACCAAATTTACCCTTTTTGGATGATTACAATTTTCTCTTATTTACTTTTTAATGGTTAAAATTAAAAGTGCTAATCAGTTTTGCTTATTTATTACAGCACCAGCCCATACATCATACTCCAGTCTGGCTACCTCAGCTCTCCTGCGCTTCCAACAACAGCAAAAATCGAATGCAACACATTCACAAATGTTTGGCGTCCCGCCTGGTTTACTCCAAAATTTAGGTGGTACTATTAATACCGCCGGTAATCTTGGCCTCAAGTCGTTCCCTAACGCTTCATTGAGTGCACAACGCTTCGCACCACCCACATTGACGGCACGGTTTACTGGGTTAAAAACACATGCACATCAACTAATGGATATTCCCATGAGTACCGCCAGCCTGATTAACCATCATCGGCAGCAGCATCCTCACCATGTGGCGCAAAATATTAGTATGTCATCAAATAATGCAGCAGGTAACACCACACCCACACAATTACAACTAACGACCGCGAGTGGTAGCAACATCAGTATGAACAACAATAATGCCACTAGCGGTAGTGGAGGCAATGGAAAGCGAAAACGCTCCTGGTCGCGTGCTGTTTTTAGTAATTTGCAACGAAAAGGACTTGAAATACAATTCCAACAGCAGAAATATATCACTAAACCCGATCGCCGGAAGCTGGCAGCGCGACTTAACCTGACTGATGCGCAGGTTAGTTAAGATGTTTTAAATTAATGTCTTAGCCATGAAATTTTCCTTTGTTTTAGGTGAAAGTTTGGTTCCAAAATCGTCGCATGAAATGGCGACATACGCGAGAAAATCTGAAATGTGGTCAAGAAAAGCAAATTGCTTCGCCAGCAAACAGTGGGGCAAGTAATGCAAGCGCCTCGTCGATTGCCCAGCAGGAGGATAGCATGCGAGCTACAAACGACGGAAAGCACTTGCCGGATGGCTTTTCCAGCGACGATTCGTCATGTGGTGAAATGAGTGAGAATGAAGATGAAATCGATGTGGTGCAATGAAAACGAAAATTATACTCTCATTTTTGTTGTTGGTGTTTCCGACAGGGTAGGAGTGTGATGTAATGTGGAACGATTTTCCGTCATCCCTTGTCAAATTTGGTTTGGACACAAACCGGTTTCGGCGTTGTGCCATCTTCAGTGTCATTTTTCGTTCTCTGCTATCCTCCTGCTCGTTCTCTGAGAACGAAAAATGACACTGAAGATGGCACAACGCCGAAACCGGTTTGCCTCCAAACCAAATTTGACAAGGGATGACGGAAAATTATACTCGTATTTGCCAGTGTTGCCAGAACTTTTTCAGAGAAAAGGCTAAATGAACAAAAAAATAAAGCTAAAAGAGCTAAATAAAAATTTTAGTTATGGCTAAGTAAAATAGCTAAATTGACAAATCAAATATTTATGGTTGTTACTATTATTTCACAACAGTGTCAATGTTTAAGATAGATAAGAAATATTATGCATTCTTGTAAGAATGTCAATGTTTAAGATAGATAAGAAAAATGATGCATTCTTGTAAGAAAAAGCTTATTTTGTACTTAAGTCCAAAATCTAGGCAGCTTAAGACAAAGTTTTGATTCCACCCCATTGTTCTGTAAACAGTGACGATTCGGCGGGATATTTGGGCCCATCGCGTGAAAACCAATACTTTAGTACCCTCTCAATAAGATTACCGAAGAGAAAGTACTCCCACTCTTTACCCGGTGAGTACAACTCGAGGGTATCTTTCCTGGCCAACTTCTCCCCAACTCGATTCCCTGCAATATCAATATCGCCTGGTACCCAAATGAGTCTGACCGGGGAAAATTCCCTTACCAAGGTCGTGGAGTTTCACAGACATTCGGCCAATATAAATTCCTTGTTCGCAGTGCATACCTCTACTTCAGTCTTCACAGACATTCGATTGCTTCCTCAATTCCAACTCTGCCTGGGAAATAATACAGTGATCTTGAATAGGGCGAGGGAAAATACAAACGTCTGCGTTTTGTATTTCATCATAGCAAAGCATACTTTTTCGAGCCCCGAGTATCATTTGAAAGGGTGCTGTTTAAGCGACTTATGCATACCCACATAAACAAAGAGCAGCGAACATACACACATATTGCAATTCTCAAATCTCTCCTCGCCGAACAAAGTGAAGTGATAAATCGCTGGCATTTCCCGCCATGGTCAACGCTAACCCAGCTTGACTCATCAAAATGGTCAATGCTTTAATACGGCGTTTCCACGATTCGTAATTCGCTCTCTCATTCGTAATTTGCTCTCCCATTTGTCATTCCCCTTGCCAATTACCTTCCGAATTACGTAATTCGCCATACAAAATCTTGAGAGCGAATTACCTCATTTGTAGGTAATTCAGATCGAATTACCATGCGAATGACGAAGCAATTGGTGCCTTCTCTAATATTTATCGGAAAGATATCGAAATTTTCACCGGCCTGGTCCCATTTTCTGGCACTTTTTCTAGTTATATAATAATATTAATAAAATATTCTCTATATAAATTAAAATTGTTGCTGATAACTTAAATTTTAGCTCCATCTTTGATATTTGCAGTACACAAAAATAATAATAAATAGCGAAGAACAAGAACAAGAACTAGAGCTGCCAAACGAATTACTAATGTGTGTCGTGGAAACAGGGTAATTCACGAATTACTTAGCGAGCGAATTACGGAACGTGGAAACATCGTATAAGCATCGCTCACACTCCACTCCCGGTGTAATTTTTGACATGGTAGCAAAGATGCATTGTTACGTTAATTTTAGTGTTTATCAACAAAAGCAATCGTTGCTATTAAAACGACTCAGTTTTTTATCGTTATCGTATTTTTTTGCGCACTACGTATATTTGTAATTAAAAGGCAAATATGCATAAATTCAAATACCGAAGTTACTTTGGATAAGATGCACTTTAATGAGTTTGAAAAAATAGTAACCAGAGTTCAGCAACTTTGATTTACCCCTCTTCACAAGCAAGTCTAGTACTTTCAAAGAGACACGCCTTTTCATATGTACATATGTTTTTCTAAATCTGAAGTACAAATAGTACCGTTCAATTGGTTTTCCATATGACCTCAAGAAACAGAATTTTTAAGTTTTTGTTCGGTATACAAAATTTCATGATCAATTGAATTTGTTTGTTACAGTAGCTCTGGTTTGTCTTGGTTAGCTAGTATTATTTTTATGCAAGAAGTATTTTACCTTTGCTGTAGATTTTCTTGAAGAAATAAATTTACGAGCACTTATTCCTTGAGGATTGATTGCAAACTGATTTAAGAAATTTTAATATTTTTATGAATTTTTGTTCTTCAAGGTTACTATGCCAAATGCTATTTTGCGAGAACGAACACATTTTCCAACTATGTACTCAATTTTATTTTCAGTTCAGAAGCCTAGAGAACGTAAAGAAAAGTTTCCGATAATTCAAATATCGAAACAAAATATTGTATCGATATCGTATCGCAAAACCGGATATCGATATAAATTAACCGATATTTTGAACAACGATATTGATATATTGAATATCGTATCGGTATCGCGCATCCCTACTCTGCATGAATTCATCCCTGAATAAATCGCAACTCATTGCACAGCAGCCTACGGCAGCTAGAGCATGACTCCTTCAATGTAGTGGTGGCAAACTATCTATAGTGGACCCCATCGATAGTTGATGATAGTTTTTTGGGTCACTATCGATTGTACCGATAGTCATTTGTTCCGATAGCGCGCTGCCGTCGATAGTCTCGATAGTGTGGATGAATTTTTTTAATTTGAATGCAGCAAAAAGACATGTAAAAATTACGTTTGAAGGTTATATGAATTAATTTTTTTAAATAATTTTTCAAGTTGCTAAAGGATCTCGTTGATTTTTTACAATTTTTTTGCTAACAGTGTCACGCATTTTCTTCCATATAAAAACGAACTTCTTTATATAGAAGAAAATGCGTGACACTGTTTATTATACTAAAATTTGGACTATAAAATTGCTTACCAAACATTTTTCTCAAAATTCTGATTCTAAGGTTTGAAATTTTGGTGAAACTGTGAGGAATTTTATTAATTAGTGGACAAAGTTTGAAATTGGGATTTACATGGTTTTCGTTAGACGGTAAGCTGGGCTTTTATAAAAAAATTAATAAGCTTTAAAAGAAAAATATGTAGCGACACTATAAAATGTTCATTAATTTACTTATTTATTTACTTATTAAACTTTAACATTTTTACTTTTATGATTTTAAGTGGAGCTTTTTTTTCTACAAAAAATTTCATGACTTAAGCTCTAGTTTTCTGTAGAGGTATTACATATAATGAAACACATGCAATATAAACATATCTATAACAAACACGTTACCTTTTACATTATGAGTTAGATATTTGTCCATATTTTGTTACACTACCCGCACGAGTATTATAAAAAATTTCACACAAACGCTTTTCAACATAGATATGGTACATAAAAATCATACATATATATAGAAATTCCTCGATAGTATCGAACTTCAAATATGGCCGATAGTGGTCGCCATCGATAGTTGCGATAGTGACGTCCCATCGATACTATCGATAGTGTCATCGATAGTTTGCCACCACTACTTCAATGGAGTCCTTTAATTTATACATGGTAAAAAGGTCACATCATGCGCTACCGCTTCATCGGTCTGCCCGTATATCTCTCTCTCTCTCTCGCATATCAGGCATATGAAGTGCGTGGTTTACTTGATGTGCATCTATAAACCATATGGACTCATTAGCTCCTCTACTCTACTCTAACTCGGATCACAACTCTAAACCTGGTCTCCCGCTCGCCCTCAGCTAAACAGGTGCGTTTAGATGCAGATGAATTTGAATATTTGTATACATATTAGAAGGGGATATTACCAAAATGAGGGCTCGCAGTTAATATTTTGAGCAAAAGTAAAAAGCTAAAAAATGCTAAATAACTTTAAGAAAAAGCTTAAAAAAGCTATAAGCTAAACAGGATTTTTCCGGCTAAACCTAAATAAAAAACTAAATCTAGCCGGAAAATAGCTAATATGGCAGCACTTGTATTTACATACCTACATACCATGATAATATAATTTTTAGAAGGTAGTTTCACTTCAAAATTTTTGACATAAACCGTGTCTGTGACAAACACGCAATGTAGCCACTACGATATAGAACTTGGGGATTTTCGCTTGTTATTTTAGATATTTCTTAACAGAACATGTAAAGATTTATATGTTTCATAAGTGATCACTTCATTTTTAATACGTCCGTACGTATTTAATACATACATTTTTGCCACCTGTAATCACATGAATAAAAATCATAAAAATTAAAATATAACGGCAATATTTCTTGTTTAAAATGTTTTAGAACCATCGCACCACAACTAATTGGTCGGAGCGATTAAGCTGGTGCAGTCTGCGCACCTCCATACATCTTCATGTACATATTTCAAGCGAGCCCTACTATTTAAATAGGCGGCCGATAAAGTCTGTGGTGTGCGGTGGCTCTTATAGCTGCATCCTTACATCTATTCCGTGTGTTGCAATATCCACGGAAGCAGCAGTTAATTTTTTTTATGAAGAAAATTATTAAAAAATATTGGAAAATTTCTCTAGTTATATGTTTGGCTTTCCTTTGTTTTATTTTTCCAACGTCAAAAGCTGGAGTTTTTTTTGAAAAAGTTGGTACAACAAAAAATACTTGACACGTATTCCATCAGATAGCTAAGAAGGCGGATAAGAAGAAGAAGTGAAACTACCTTACTAAAAGTTATTGTATCATGCCTACATACATATTTGCATAACAAGCTAACGTAATATTCATGCACGCCGTCAATTTACTGTCAAAAATTTCTCACGCACATACAACTCAAGGCGAATTTATATAAGGTGGTGTTACTAGCTCAGCTGATTTTGTGTATGTGTTTCGCCGCACGGCTTCTGATATCAAATTGAAAAATTTTGTTTGAATTTCTACACACACTCTTACAGATTTTGACAGTTTATGCCGCCAAAGCAAAAACAAAATACATGTAAATTTTTGTTTTTGTACTCCTGCTATCACCTTATATTAATTCGCCTTGATACAACTTGTATGGGACCAACCGAATTGAAGCTAACTCAATTTCCAATTTTTTTTCTGGGTGAGATTTTGATTTCACGTTCCGCTCAATAAAATCAAATGCAAACGCACGCAAGCCAATTTCGGGTGACACAAAAAAAGGAATTCGACGGCGTGCGTACCAAAACGGAAGTCGCGAATATTAGGTTAGCCTGTAATTAAGTACATATTTATACATAATATTTTCTAATTTAGTTGTAAACAATGCAGTGTATTGTATCATTAAAAACTAGCCGTCATAAAATGTGTGCGATTATGACAATATGTGAGCCAACAGTTAATTTATTCGTTTATATAAATATTTATTTTAATATTATTATTTTTATCCAGTTGACAATAAACAAATTTTTACGCCATTGTTAATCTTGTGCCTCTTGTATGTATGTGAATCAAATATACTTATTGTATTTATGTATTTGTCTATTTTTTGTTTTTTTTTTGGAAATATTTCTACGATTAAATCAAGTCGTAGTATAAATCAGTTGCGATAGAATAAAAACCCATTGATAAAATTTGCAAAAAATAAATGGGGTATTCACAACGGTGACGCAAGTGTCGTATTGTTGTGTAGACAAGTCATTGAATTCTCGAAGTGCATGAGAAATAGGAGCATTACTTGAATATCTAGTTTTATGGCTTTCACCATAAAAAGGGTAGAAATTCGGAAGATTTCTTTGTGGAACATTAAAGCTTATCCGCTCGAGTAAACTTGGGCAATCGGCTATGCAATTATAAATACATGAAAGAGAGAGGACAGTCCTTCTCTTTTCCAGAGAAGTTAAATTAATTAGCATAAGGCTATCTGCACACTTGTCGTCTAATCATAGTCGCGTTATCGCCTCGCCCTGAAATTTTGAGCCGAGCACATGCATTTCAAAGGAGATCTGCAGACTTATCGTTATCGGCTAGTTAGCGGCAACTCGTAGAAGATGCAGAAACGGATAAGTGTGGCACTGTCGTTTGCTAATCGTTGCGCACGCATTGTTTGTTTACATTTTATGTGGAAAATTGCATCAAAATTAGAATTTTTTGCATAAAATCTGTAGGAATTATTTAAAAGTGGATAATTGCAATAAAATTCAATAAATGTGATAATTTCAACTATAAAATATGACGAAAAGTCTCTGCGTGCGTGCACAAAACACATTTCAGGAAAATAAAAGAAGAGATATTAATGAAAAATTATGTCCAAAATTGTTGCAGCACAGCCCATATTTTAAAAATTGCAGGTTTTTGTAAATATTTCGCGAAAATATCAACCATCAACAGAAAATACCTGCTCCAATTGAATTTTTAGAGGCCAAATGAAATGAAATATCACGACCGAGTGTGCGAAAGTGTAGTCGACATGTAATCGTAGCATCATGATTGTGACGATAAAGCAACTATGATTGGACGACCAATGTGCAGAAAGCCTAAGGCGCGAGTCGTATTATGGAACAGGGTCATCGAATCGTAATGAGCGTTGAGCATACTTAATGAACATTGTTTGAACTCGCTCAATTCTATTCACAAAAAGCTGGGCATATGGACGCCAGATAAAAGCTGCATATTCCAAGTGAGAACAGACAAGAGCGGTAAATAGAAGCTTAAAGGTGTATGGATCTGGAATCTCCGAGGTATTACGCCGAAAGAAACCCAGAACCGAGTACACTTTAGGAATAATAAGATTAACGTGACTGTTAAATTACAACTTAGAGTCAAACACTTTTGTTCTTAACTTCGGTCCAAGCAGCATTGTTGCTTAGGCCTCTGCTATCGCTTGCAGATGATTGAGAAACTGAAGTAAGAGCACCATTATCGACGATCTCAGAATCATATGTTACTACACAGTTCTTTTTATCAGCAGGCATAGCAGCAGGAAAGTTATCGGCAGCCAATGCAGTAGGGTGAAGAGAAAGCGAACCATATTTGTTTATGTTTACGGCGCGCACAGCAGTTGGCTGAGTAGCGCAAGCAGCAACAACACCAGTATTATCTGGGAGAGGTTCAGCAACAACAGTACTAACAGTTAGTAGAAGCAGTAGCAGCAGGAATAGAGGTAGAAGAATTCACGTTCAAGAGCGATTTACCAAGGTCAGCGACCTTAGATCTTGAGTGCGTAGTTCGCAAGTTGCCATTATCAGCTACATTACTATAATTCGCTTTGATGTTAGCAACATTGTCCGGGGTATTTTATTTTCCTTTAAAGCTTAGTATCCAGCTCTTAAGAAAAGCAAAAACTCCATATAAAATGACGTACAAGAAATGGCTAAGAAATTTTCTTGAGTCAAATTTCCTTAAGGCAGTACGCAGTTCTTCAGAAATTTAGTACGCTTTCTACTACGGTTTTCTAAAGTTTTTTGTGAAAAAAGAGCACAAGGCAACCCAGGTTTGCAACAGAAATATATGCCCGTTCCATTATTTCTTGAGGAAAGAGTGAGGCAACAGGCTGTGCGTTATCAAAAATGTCAAAATTCCTTGGACACACACGCGAAATAATGGCAATTTTTTCTTGACCGTTTTCTTAAGAGCTGGATACTAAGCTTAAGGAACACCACGCAGTTTCAACTTTAGCCAAGCACGTTGAGATGGGCACACAGCAGCAGGTGTCACATTTAAATAGCAGATTTTTGTTGTATTCTAAAAGTTTTAAACATGCTGAATTTAGCTTTACGCATTTCAAATGAAAATTCTGTGAACAAAGCTCATACAGCTCATCGTTAAATCGTCTGCGGTATTCGCCATCGCCAACGCGTAAAGGTCCGTAAATCTCTCACAGAATCTTTCTCTCGAAAACCCCAAGAGCCGATTCATCAGCTGTTTTCATTGTTTCATACACCAGCACAGGCATGATGAGTGACTTATAGAGTGCGATCTTTGTACGACGACGACGAGAGAGGACTTTACTTCTCAATTGCCTACTCAGTCCAAAGAAGCACTTGTTGGCAAGAGTGGTTCTCCCTTGGTAGCAACGCGAGTAGTCTCCTTGCGTTTGGTTTAAAGTAAAAATACTCGCTTTTCGATTAAACGTTATAAATTCTTTTATTATTTAATAAATACATATGCATAATAAGGACATATGCAAAGATAAATGTATGTTTTTTCCGTTGAACTTTTCGATAGCCGTGTGCGCTCGGATGTACGGTTGAATTTGGAGTGGTCTTCTCTCTCCACTTTCTTTTGGTCGTAATAAGAAAGCAGAGCTGACATTATGGTTCTCCTTCATTATAACTGGACGATTGTACACTGCCCGCCCCAGCAAGAATGTCTGCAGTCTGCGGAACTCTTTAAAATGATTTACGCGTTCTGGGTGAGCCTTTCCTTTAGATGTTGTTCTGCAAAGGAATGAAGCGAACAATTATGCAGAGGGCGCGCTCTGTGTGCATTTTTAATCTTCTTAGGTGTTGGGGCGTATAAATATAAATATTTGTGTCTTTTTTTAGTGGGCTCATGCGTTAGAGCTTATTGTTTTGAAATAGGGCGTCTTATTTATTGTCCTTTGGTTTGAGTTATGTAGTGTGCTTATGGGTTAGAGATTACGGCATTGAATGAGCGGGGTCTTACTTATTGCCCTTTATTTTCATAGTTTTGCGGCGGAACCGCTTATCACCCAACCAAATGTAGTTTTTTGCGCTAGTACATTATCATGTATTTTTCGGGCTCCGCGTTGGAGAATTTGTGGAAGTATATCGCTCCCAATAACCAGACATATTGGTGCTGGTTGCCTTAAATTGGCGTCAGCCAGCTCATGAGGATTGAACTGTTTAATAAATTCACGACTTAAGGGTAACGACTTAAGTCGGTAACTGCTCCGTTATTTGCTTGATTACCAGGGCTTCTGTATTTATTTTCCGCTTTGACTTGCGGGTAATTATATTGAGTTTACATACGTTTTTAGTGTTCTTTGAATCAATACATCCACCAATTGTAAATACTTCAAACTGTGAGTGTTCGGTTGGGAGCTTCAACCTCTTTTCAGCTGCTGATGAAATAAAGGGAGCCTTGGTCAAGCAGTGCTCTGAGTTAAAACTGTTCTCCTCGATGCTCTATTGTCACTATTGCAAAAGGGAGAAGAACTTCATTTTCTTTGGCAATTAGGAGCGAGTTAACTTGCGCGGAGTTTGAGCAGGTGGGTTGCTTATCCGGCTTGTAGCTTGTTAACTCTTGGGAGCAATATTTGGGGATCACGTGAGCTGTGCTGTGTTACTATTACCTTGCTTATTGGTTGGGTGGTGATCATAGAAGGTCACTTGCTCTTTATTTTGTGGGTCTGTGGTCTTTGGGCATGACCACAGCTTTCATTGATTTGTCGATCGGGGATGACCGATTTCTTATTATTTTCTTTTATGTTGGCCTTTTTGGAATGGCTTCTGGATAAATGAACATGCAGTAAGGAGTTATGTCTTTTCTGACAATACATGCATGCGAATTATGACTTGCATTCTGCCAAACGATGAATGAAAGCAAAGGCAGTTGGAACACACAAAAACACTTCCGGCCCCCTTTTCCGGCAACACAGAAAGGAGAATTCTACTTAGTAAGGGATATGATCCCTAAGCGCGGCCCAAGGCCGCCTCCGCAGAGAGAAGTTCTGCGCAAAAATACTTCCGTCCCCTCTTTTCCGGCAACACAGAAAGGAGAGTTCCACTTAGTAAGGGTATAATCTCTAAGCGAGGCCGAAGGCCGCCTACTCAGAAAGAAGTTCTGTGTAAAAATACTTCCGGTCCCCTTTTCCGGCAACACAGAAAGGAGAATTCTACTTAGCAAGGGGTACAATCCCTAAGCGCAGCCGAAGGCCACCTACGCAGAAACAACTTCTGCGCAAAAATACTTCCGCCCTTCGTTTCCGGCAACACAGAAAGGAGACTTCTTTTTAGTAAAGGTTATAATCCCTAAGTGCGGCCGAAGGTCGCTTACCCAGAAAGAAGTTCTGCGCAAAAATACTTCCGGTTCCCTTTTCCGGCAACACAGAAAGGAGAATTCTACTTAATAAGGGTTATAATCCCTAAGCGAGGCCGAAGGCCGCCTACTCAGAAAGAAGTTCTGTGCAAAAATACTTCCGGTCCCCTTTTCCGGCAACACAGAAAGGAGAATTCTACTTAATAAGGGTTATAATCCCTAAGCGAGGCCGAAGGCCGCCAACTCAGAAAGAAGTTCTGTGCAAAATTACTTCCGGTCCCCTTTTCCGGCAACACAGAAAGGAGAATTCTACTTAATAAGGGTTATAATCCCTAAGCGAGGCCGAAGGCCGCCTACTCAAAAAGAAGTTCTGTGCAAAAATACTTCCGGTCCCCTTTTCCGGCAACACAGAAAGGAGAATTCTACTTAATAAGGGTTATAATCCCTAAGCGAGGCCGAAGGCCGCCAACTCAGAAAGAAGTTCTGTGCAAAAATACTTCCAGTTCCCTTTTCCGGCAACACAGAAAGGAGAATTCTACTTAGTAAGGGTATGATCCCTAAGCGAGGCCGAAGGCCGCCTACTCAGAAAGAAGTTCTGTGCAAAAATACTTCCGGTCCCCTTTTCCGGCAACACAGAAAGGAGAATTCTACTTAGCAAGGGGTACAATCCCTAAGCGCAGCCGAAGGCCACCTACGCAGAAACAACTTCTGCGCAAAAATACTTCCGCCCTTCGTTTCCGGCAACACAGAAAGGAGACTTCTTTTTAGTAAAGGTTATAATCCCTTAGTGCGGCCGAAGCTCGCTTACTCAGAAAGAAGTTCTGCGCAAAAATACTTCCGGTCCCCTTTTCTGGCAACACAGAAAGGAGAATTCTACCTAGTAAGGGTATGATCCCTAAGCGAGGCCGAGGCCGCCTACTCGGAAAGGAGTTCTGCGCAAAAATATTTCCGGTCCCCTTTTCCGGCAACACAGAAAGGAGAATTCCACTAAGTAAGGGTTATAATACCTACAAGCGGCCGAAGGCCGCCTACGCAGAAAGAAGTTCTGCGCAAAAATACTTCCGGTTCCCTTTTCCGGCAACACAGAAAGGAGAATTCTACTTAGTAAGGGTATGATCCCTAAGCGAGGCCGAAGGCCGCCTACTCAGAAAGAAGTTCTGTGCAAAAATACTTCCGCCTTTCGTTTCCGGCAACACAGAAAGGATACTTCATTTTAGTAAAGGTTATAATCCCTAAGCGCGGCCGAAGGCTGCTTACTCAGAAAGGAGTTGTGCCCAAAAATACTTCCGGTCCCCTTTTCTGGCAACACAGAAAGGAGAATTCTACTTAGTAAGGGTATAATTCCTAAGCGAGGCCGGCTACTCGGAAAGGAGTTCTGCGCAAAAATATTTCTGGTCCCCTTTGCCGGCAACACAGAAAGGA
>NW_023458557.1:51656581-51683708 GCF_013731165.1 Rhagoletis pomonella
TTTCTGGCAACACAGAAAGGAGAATTCTACTTAGTAAGGGTATAATCCCTAAGCGAGGCCGAAGGCCGCCTACTCGGAAAGGAGTTCTGCACAAAAATATTTCCGGTCCCCTTTTCCGGCAACAGAGAAAGGAAATTTCTACTTAGTAAGGATTATAATCCCTAAGCGCGGCCGAAGGCCGCCTACGCAGAAAGAAGTTCGTTTTCATGTATGCACTATTTCGGTTTTAGTCATAAGCATTATTTCGGTTTTGAGTCGAAACTGTGCATGTGTGCATTACTTCGGTTTTTTCATATGCGTTATTTCGGTTTTCAAGCGAAAGTGTGCATATATGCATTATTTCGGTTTTTTCATATGCGTTATTTCGGTTTTCAACCGAAACTGTGCATATATGCATTATTTCGGGTTTTTTCGTATGCATTATTTCAGTTTTCAAACGAAAGAGTGCATATGCATAATTCCGGTTTTCTAATATGCATTATTGCGGGTTTCAACCGAAACTGTGCATATATGCATTATTTCGGGTTTTTTCATATGCATTATTTCGTATGCATAGTTTCCATATGCACAATTTCAGGGTGCCGATTGTTTGTTATATACTGGCGTATTATGCAAAGTTTCTATATTTTATTATTGTGCCAAAACAGAATGGATTGTGCCGAAAGTGCTCCTGTGAATGAAAGAGCCAAAAATTGCATTATTGTGCCTACTTTTCCATCACTGGTACGTACTAGATGCCATTACGCCGGAGTTAAGCACTCTTCGAAAATCGACAGGATTTCCGCCCATTATTGAGCTGGCCGTCGCACTGGAATTATTGGGGCAAGGAGGATACCAACAGCAAATTAGTCAAGACCAACACGTTGGCCTTTCTCAGCAGTCAATGTTACGCTGCCTCACTGAAGTAAGTAAATCAAATGAGAAAACGCCAATATTTCAAATTAGTGAGGCTTTGTATATGGTTGTTTGATTTTAGTTGCCCTAAAAATGATTTTTCGATTAAAAGAATACATATTTTCACAAATATTAATGCAATTACTTGCATTTTTGTCCGAGTGATTGGTTGCTGTCGAATAGAATTTTCTACAATTCCACCATTTTGACATTTTTGACATCTATATATATAAAACAAAGTCGTGTTAGCTACTCCATTTATAACCCAAGAACGGCTGGACCAATTTTTGTGATATTTGGTTTTTGAATTTGTCTACCTTCCGAATATCAGAATAACTATTAAAACAACTGCTAGGTGGCGCTGGAGTCGAGTTATTAGTAAAACCCCTATATATATATGGTCCGATTCCCCTAATATTTGCGATATGTATTGACAATAAGAAAAACAATACCATTGCAAAAAAAGAGCCGCCAGGTGGCGCTGGAGTCGAGTTATTACTAAAAATCGTGTTTGTGGTCCGATTCGTCTCATGTTTGAGATATGTATTGACAATAGGAAAAACAATACCAATACCGTTACTAAAAATCGTGTTTATGGTCCGATTCCACCCAGATTCAAAATATGTATTGATAACAGGAAAAAGAATCCTTTCGAAAAAATTTGCCGCCAGGTGAAACTTAAGCTATTGGAAAAGTTAACGGTAGAACGTTAAGGGTTTTCATACCGCATATATCTGGAAGTGTTCATGGTAGAGTTCTGGAAATTGGTACGGAGATATACGCAATCAGCCCCATACTCTTGTAAAAAATTGGAGCTATTTGAAAACTGGGCGTGACACCTCCCATACAAATCGAATTGTTCATACTGCATATCTCTGGAAGTGTTCATAGTAGAGCTCTGGAACTTGGTATGGAGATATACGAAATCAAGATATACTCTTGGAAAAAAATTGGAGCTATTGTAACAGGGGGCGTGGCATCGCCCATACAAACCGAATTTTTCATACTGCATATCTCTGAAAGTATTCATGGTACAGTACTGGAACTTCGTATAGGATATGTATGTATATGAAATCAAACCCGTACTCATGGAGAAAATTTGGGCTATTTGAAAAGGGGGCGTGAGGTCTTCAAACGTACCGACTTTTAGCTATCTTTGAATGTATTTATAATTCTTCTGTAGGTATGATTGTTAGTGAAATCCTACTAAATGGTTGTACGGATTTTAACGAATTTTTTTGTGTGTGTTTGAGTGGGTCTCTCTATGGTTTAGTTTCACAATATAATCCGCCAGTTGGCGCTGTAGTTGAGTTATTACTAAAAATCTTATTTATGATCCCATTTGGCTAATATTTTAAATATGTATTGGTAATGGTGAGAGCAATACTATTGCAAAAACGTACCGCCAAGTGGCGCTGAAGTCGAGTTATTACTAAAAATAGCCAAAAGAGAAAAGGTGCCGTGAAGGTCAGATTAAATCGACCCGTTGCACCATGGATTATATCGAACTCTCCTGTGTTACGATTGGCTCAATGGATGTGATTTTCTCATACTATTATGCGTCCAAGCTTTTAAGGTATTTCGTCTTAAATAAGTACATGTATATTGCATTTCTGTAGAACAATGATTCGAACCCATTTTGAAATCGCCACTAACTATACTGTAAAGCTTCTAGAACAGATTCACCATAGAACCGCCAAGGAGTGAAGAGGACAAGATTCTTCAAATTTATTTCGTTTTGCGAATAACCGTGCTCTGAAACGCTGCACAGTTGGAGAATTTCAAGAACTTTTTCACGGATATAACACTTTCCTTAGGTTATTTAAAGCGGCAAATGACTACCAAACCATAATCTTAGCAGATGAATGTGCCAATGAAAATAGTAAACATGAATTGTTGGTGAAAATGTTGGACCAAAAAGTTTAAAAAAAAAAATAAAAAATTGGGCGGGACGAAGCTCACCGGGTCTGCTAGTTTTCTTATAAATAAATAAAAATCGAAGGGAATTCGAACATCGAACGAATGTTACTCGAAAGGTGCTTTCAGAGTACCAATCGTTCGAAAGTGAACAAATTTTCTTTCGAATCGATCTGCAGAGTAAGGGTCAAGGTTTTCCACTGGAAGCAATACATGCCGCATTCATAACTGCCCGTCTCTTATATCTTGATACATATGTATGTCATATTTGTCTTAGTCGTCGTCGCGTGCGGACGTGTACGTACAATAAGCTACAATCAGTGATTTTAGTGGCTACTAATCAATATTGACAGTGCTCGAAATAGCTGTCCAATGGCGACCGCTCATTGCTCTTCGGGAGCAATATATATCAGAGCTTATAACTTGCCATCTATTGCCGGAATTTTGGTAGTTTGACAGCTACATACATTTTCATTTGCATGAAAACTTCGTGGCGCCAACATTATGGATATTTTAATATAAAAGCACAAATTTACCTGTTTTCTATTAAAATATTTTTATTATGTACTTGGATGTGAAATAGCATACATATTTTCTTTACTTTTTAGAAATGGTATACTGCAATCCGAATCGTATTTTCGAACTTTCGAAATTCGTAACAAACAATTCTGTGTCGGAAGCGAAATAAATATTAAGCAAAAATATGTAAGTGGATGTGTGTTTGGAGGAAATATTAGTGGTGTCGAGGGGCGCAATCCGCATGACATACGGATCTTTTTTTTTTTGGTGCCGAGTCGTGGAAACAGGAGTTTGTTAAGTGTCGAGATCTAAAATTATTCAGTTACAGAATAAAATTCATCAGCTGATTGGATATGCTAAAGATAGTATTTCAGTTATTGAGAGTAGAAATGATAGTTTTCTTTATAGTCAAAATCTAGTCCAATATGTCAAACGTGCTGGAATGAGAGTTAAAATCTTGACACAAACAACGGAATGATTCGTTTTAGTTCAAAATTAGTTTTGCATGGCTTCAAGAACGGAGGTCGAAAGTGTCTTGACACTTGAGAGGGAACATTAAAATTTACCTCAGCCAGAAGGGTCGGGCTATTAATCAAACCTGTCATTAATTTTACGATAAATATTATACCTAGTATTTCTCTACGACTGCGAGTGTACGCAAATTTATGAGCTTTAGACGACTTGTGTAAGGGGGGAGATTCTAGTCTGAATCCCAGTTAAAATCACGCAATGCAAAAAGCAAGAATTGTTTTTGAATTAATTCAATCCTTTCTAAATGAACTTGGTAGCTGGGATTTCAAACAATAGATCCGTAGTATTGGTATAACTAAAGTGGTAAAAAGAGCTTTTGTAACATGGTGACCTTTGAACTCTTTTGACCGTTCATTGAATCCATTGTGATACCAAGATCGACAAAATTAGATACCTGCTCCAGATTATAATTTGATATTGAATTAACATCTGGTTGAACAGCACTTCCAGAGAAACACATAACTTTAAGGGCTGGTTTCTCCAACTCAACTTTACTTAGTTTAGCCACTTTTCGGACTTAAGTCAAAAGTTAGCCTACGTTTTACACAGCTTATTCTTGACTAAGTCAAGAAAATTGGCTTAACTAATTTTTTTTAAATTTAGTGGCATATAATTTGCATTACACCAACTAACCACTTTGCTTAGATTCGCTTGTAACAAAGAGCTTTATTCGATAGAGGACAATGTTTTAAAAAGTTGCACATCCTCGGCATACATAAAAATTTTTGAATATTGTTGATCGAGTTGAGTTCGTTGTGCACGCACGTATTAATTTTCGCTCTGCTTTCTTAAGTAATTTTCACTATGTCCTCGCATAAAACAATAACTTGCTTGGACTGTTCTAATCGTATTAAAGTCGGTACCTGTGTTACCTGTAAATTATGTGACTCTAAGTTTCATAATTATTGTGCTAAAGTTGAATTTGACGATTCTTCTGAAATATTTATTAATTGCAAAAACATGTTTTTCATCTGCAATAACTGTTTAAACATGTCAGTGAATCTCTTTGCTATGATATCAAACCTATCTAATGAAATTAACTCTCTAAAGAGTAAATTCGAAGAGTTTTCGCACAATAACAAAACTGTAACTAATTCGTCTCAGTGCAATCAACCTGAAAAGTCTAACAACAATCCATACAATCTACGCTCTCAAAGAAGTGTTGCTTTAAAATTAAATGGTACTGAGTTGGCCACTGTGTCGGCTGATAACACAAACAGCCAAATCTCATTACCTATGGGCAAAGATCAAACAATCAATTTGCGCTCTGCTACTGCGGAGAACAATGTTGGCGCTGATACTCTTTCGAGCGCTTCTTTGTTGAGCTCTTCTGCTGCTGCTCAAGCTGTTGTTTCTCCTGCTGCTTCTGAAGCTGATATTCAAGCAGGCGATGCTTTTTTCGATTGTTCTGCTGCTGTTGATGGTGTTAGGCGCCGTGATGCTGATTATTCAAAACAAACAACATCACATAACAAGAAACCTGTCAAAGCTAAGCATATTTTAACTGGGAGTAATTCCACGTCAACTGAACTTTCTATTGTCATCAAAAGTAAAAAGGAGTGGCTGCATTTATCGGCCTTTAAACCCTCAGTTACTGTAGATAATGTTATTGATTTTGTAGTAAATAAGTTCGAGATACCTAGATATCATCTCTCTTGTTCTATGCTTGTCAAAAAAGATGTCTCTCTTGAGAATTTACGTAGCATTAAGTTTAAGTTAGGCGTCTCTGAGGATTATCTGAGTAAACTCTTAGATGAGAGTCTGTGGCCGGCGGGAATTAATGTTAGTAGATTTCGTTTACGACAAAAAGAATAGCTGTCATTCTACTAATTCTGATAAGGTGATAATGATAAATAACAATTCTTCATCCGGTGCGGTGAATAAATTAAATATATATTTCCAAAATATCTCTGGCATGCGTACAAAAAGTAAGGATATTTTTCTAGCAACGTCACGGTGTGAGTTTGATGTCTTTGTACTTGTGGAAACATGGCTTAATAATGATTTTTTTTGATAGTGAATTTTTTGATCCACTTTTGTTTGAGACTTATCGTAAGGATCGTGATTCCGATAAGACGGGTTTATTCAGAGGTGGTGGTGTTTTAATAGCGATAAGACGCACTTTGCGTTCTTCTATGATTCAACTTTATAATAATGATTCCTTACTCGATCAATTATATGTTTGCATTTTTGGCGATTTTGGTAAAGTATTTTTCTGTGTTTCATATATACCACTTAATAGTGATGAATCTTTATACAATTCACATGTAAATAATATTGTTAACATCTGTGAAAGGAATTTAGAAAGCCATTTCTGTATTCTTGGTGATTTTAACCTTAATAAAATTATTTGGTCTAACTTCTTAGACAAAAATATACTCACTCCTACTAATATTAACTATTCTCATGAGATCAATTTTCTTGATAGCTTATTTAGTGTCAATCTTATCCAAATTAATTATCTGCCTAATAGACTGAATAATATTTTAGATCTTGTCTTTGTTGACGAGAACCTAAGTTTCAATTTAGATGAGTGTGAATTTCCACTCTGTAGCCCGGACATGCACCATGTTCCTCTCTCAATAACTCTAGAAGTGCTAAATTTTAGCCCAGTTTCTCTCAATGAACCGCGCACTTATGACTTTGGAGGAGTTAACTTTGAAGACTTGAATGCTAGGCTTTTGGATGTAAACTGGGAAAGTCTCTGCAACTCGGAATCAGTCTCTGAATGTTTTGATATTTTTCTTATTAACGTTTTAGAAGTAGTTTGCAACATCGTACCTGTACGCCTCGCCCGTATACACAAACTCCCCTGGTATACAAGAAACCTAAAAAGGCTTAAAAATAAGCGAAATAAATATTTTAACCTGCACAAATCCACTGGTAATTGTAATTCTAAAGATGAGTATAGTCGACTTTCAAGAGAGTTTAATGCTCTTGATAAACAGTTATACAATCAATACATCGCTCGGTATGAAGTTGAACTCAAATCCAACCCGAAATCTTTCTGGAATTTCATACGTTCAAAAAAAGGTTGCACAAACATTCCCACTTGTGTGACTTTTGGTGATAAGCATTCTCAGTGTTTATCTGATACCGCTAATTTATTTGCTGATTTTTTTAGCTCAAATTTTGTCCATGACTGTGGAAGCGCCTCAAATACCAGTTGTTCTCCAAGTTCTCTTGACCTTGGGACATTGTCGGTATCTAAGTTTGATATTATGAACAGCATTTCTTCTTTACAGTCCTCAACAAAAACAGATTTGGATGGTTTTTCCCCATTTTTACTAAAAACGTGCAGTTCCTCTCTCAGTGTGCCTTTAAAGCATATTTTTAATCTTTCCCTTGCCAAAGGTGATTTTATTGATCGGTGGAAAGTTGCATCAGTTTCACCGATGTTCAAATCTGGTAATAAAAATGATGTACGAAACTATAGGCCTATTTCTAAACTCACCACCTGCTCAAAACTTTTTGAAAAGGTGGTGAAAGATAAATTGTATTTCTTTGTAAAAGAAATAATTGATCTGCATCAGCATGGGTTTGTCTGCGGTCGCTCCACAGTTACAAACCTTGCTGAATTTTCCCAATATTGCATCTCAGCCTTTAAATCTTGTCATCAAGTCGATGTTGTTTACACAGACTTTTCGAAAGCTTTCGATACTGTTGTACATAGCATTTTGTTATTGAAGTTAGAAGAGCTTGGTTTCCACTCAACTCTTCTTTCTTGGTTAAACTCTTATCTGTCTAACCGAGTCTCATATGTTGAAATTAGTCATGCTAAATCGTACCCCTTCGTTGCCACTTCTGGTGTGCCTCAGGGTAGTATTCTTGGCCCTTTGCTATTTCTACTTTTTATTAATGATATTAAAACTTGTTTTAGTACTTCAAAGTTCTTACTCTATGCAGATGATTTAAAATTTTTTAATGTAATTACCTGTTTATCAGACACATTATCATTGCAAGGCGATCTAAATAAGCTATCTGATTGGAGTGTGAGAAATAAACTGTCGCTCAACATAAAGAAATGCTTCCAAATGACTTTTGCTAAAATTACAAATCCAATTGTCACTACTTACACTATTTCTAACACCTGCCTATCTAACGTACATGAATATCTAGATTTAGGTGTGGTTTTCGACTCAGGCTTCACCTTTGTCAATCACATCAATCATATTATACCTAAGGCAAATTCTAACTTGGGCTTCTTGCGTCGTTATGCGCGTGATTTTAAAGACCCATACACTAGAAAATCACTCTATAATTGCCTAGTAAGATCAAAGTTAGAGTATGCCTCAGTAATCTGGAACCCTATTTACTCTTTACATTCTGACAGGATCGAAAGAATTCAACGCCGATTTACCCGGTTTTCTCTGCAACCTCTTCATTTTGATGAGCCATTCCCATCGTATGAGGCCTGTTGCCTTTTAATTAACCTTAAATCGCTTAAGTCAAGGTGCATAATGCACTCTCTCATGTTTGTTTATGATATAATTTCTGGCATGATAAATTGCCCTAACCTTTTCGAGCAAATTGGCTTTAATGTACCCCAAAGGGTCCTACGTACTCAACTTCCGTTTCATGTTAAAACGCTTAGATCGAACTATTTATTGTTTGCACCCATCACAAGGTCGCTTTTGGAATTCAATCGAATTTTTACAACTCTCGATCTAGATTTTGCTCAGCCCAGATCCATATTTTTGGCTAAATTGCAATCAATTTATTTTTAAGTGTTATTAAATTTTATCTTTAAGAAAATTTGTATTTCTAGTCTGTAAGGTTTTGTAACCATTGACTGAATAAATGAAATGAAATGAAATGAATATCAGGAACAGAATCGGACCAAGGTCGCTTCCCTGAGGGACTCCTGAAGAATCTTTAATGATGTTGGAAGAAAAATCTATATATAAATACGCCACAAGAAAATTTTGCAATCCATTTTTTGAAGGCACCGTTCGCTCGATTTCAATGAAACATACACCGATTTAAAGGACATAACTTCCTCTAATCCAGGAATGTTAATCCCGATACATAGGGGCGTGGCATCTGACGTATAGACTAAAATGTGAAAACCACTATATCTCTAAAACCAATTACGCTAGGGAACTGAAACTTAGCACAGATGCATAGATTGTAAATACCCTACTTACGGTGAAAAATGGTAGGTACTGGGAAAGTGGGCGGGGCACTTCCCATACAAACTAAAATTCTCATATGGCTTATCTCTGGAACCGCTTATGCTGTCGTCCCGAAATTTAACACAGCAACATATGTTGTCAATACCGAACTTCCGGCGAAGAGTGGTCGATTTTTGAAGAGGGGACGTGGCACCGTCTATAAAAACTGAAATTCTCATATCGCTAATCTCTGAAACCACTTATTATAAGGTAATGGAATTTTATACACCTACACTTCCCATACAAACAGAAATTCTCATATGGCTTATCTTTGGAACCGACTATGCTGTCGTCCCGAAATTTGACACAGCAACATATGTTGTCAATACCGAACTTCCGGCGAAGAGTGGTAGATTTTTGAAGAGGGGACGTGGCACCGCCTATAAAAACTGAAATTCTCATATCGCTTATCTCTGGGATCACTAATTATAAGGTAATGGAATTTTATACACCTACATTTATACACATGTAAAATTGCAAGAATCAATCAATTGGGAACCATTTTCTCCCAGATTTTAAAATCGCATTGAATGATTGTTGTTTTGTGCAAAAGTTTTTAGAAGGATCAGTGTGTTTGTCTTCCGATAGGCGGCGCAGGGATTAAGAGCTATCCTAAAAAGTCATATTTATGATCAGATGTGTTCACTTTTAGAACACATATTAGTAACATAAAATTTGGTGTAACTTGGTGGCCCAGTCTTGACAGAAACCCGTGTGAAACCGCCGTTAGAGAAGGAAATACTATCTTTTGTTGTAAACCTTCAATATACTTTCTCAACCGTTAACGATTCTGATGAGAAAAAGAAAGAGCTTATGTAGATGTGGGCAATTTAGTTTTTAACCTCCAAGAGGCTTCAGACAAATAGGTATAATCGGAAAACTTATTATTACAGTCTGAATTGGTATATGTTTGACATATTAGTCAGTGATGAACATCTCATCTATACATACAAATACATATGCATATTTTTTATAAATGAAAATCGAGGATTCTTTTTCGGCCTAATTTCAAAAGCCACTGAAGAAATTTGGAGGAGACTTGGTAGAATTAGCATTAATCAACCCGGTATTAACGTTCATAATTCGATTTTATGTTTTCCTGTAAATTCGCTATAAATTATGCTGGTGGACTTCAAAATAGTAATTCGCATGAAGGAGTTAGTATTGGTGACAGGTAAAATTCAAAAGTGTATGAAAAAAGATGTCGAATTTTGACAACTGGGCGATACTAGTTATTAAAAATAACTATTTGTGCTCTATCAGAGAGGTTAGATGAGATCCATTGAAGAAGACTGGGCTGAAAGCAGATTAGGCCAAGTTTACGGATGAATAACGAGTGACATACTTTGTCAAAAGCTTTACCAAAATCGGTGTATATTACGTCGGTATGAGCATTTTCTCTAAAACCGTTTGAGACGTTAGTTGTAAACTCCAATAAAATAGTGACAGTAGATCTTCCTTTAGAAAGCCCGTGTTGAGATTGTCAAATTGAAGAAGATTTAGAATATCAGCTGATTAACAATAATTTCTTCGAATAATTTGGGGATAGCGGAGAGCTTCGCTATGCCTCGATAGTTTTCTATAGAATATCTGCTGCCGTTTTGTGAAGTGGTATTATGAAATATTCCTTCCAGGCTGACGGAAAAACGCCATGTTTTAGTGACAAGTTGAATAGAGTTGTTAAAGACTCGCAGATTTTCTCAGCGCAGTTTTTAAGAAAACAGGTCGAAATATTATCGCTTTTACGGTTTTTAAATAGTATAAAACTTCATCGGAAGATATTACTGGAATATAAGCAGAGTTAATTGGACAAAGCTCGTACGGATAGTCTCCACTTGTAGGGAAGTCTACAGAATAATTGGATTGTAAATGATTTAGGATTGTTTTAACAGATAAATTTGCCTTTCGCATATACATATACTTTTATCCACTGCTTCATATGAACGAACAAAAAAGAATGTTTGTTGCCCCTAATCGAGAAATTTGGGTACAGTTTAGTTATTTTTACAATGACTTTGGGTTGTTGTGTCCAAACGCATGACCCGAATCTAAAAACTTTAACATGTACATGTAGTCAAGGAATAAACTTTAATTTAAGACAAAGGCTTCCATGCACTAGTTTATTAAGAAATTCGGTTTGAAGTATGCGCTTTTTTTAAATTTCTATGTGGGTTCTGCGTTGTATATATTTTACAATGGAACCCTTAGTATAATCACTACGCGCGGCCGAAAGCAGAATCAAGCGCAACAGGTGGTGAACCTAACAAAATTAATATTTTTAATGGCTGAGAAGAAGCTGTTATTGCATTAACTTGATTGGGAACCAGTTCTTCTGGCATAAGAGGAGTTATGGGTTGTGGTTCAACGATTCAACCAGAAGCTGGCAGAGATGCGTCCATTGTTACTATGCCTGCATACCTTTGTGAATTCATTTCCATAGCGCGCTCTTACTCCGCTGCTAATAATTGCAAATCCAATAGAATCCATAATTTTCACAACATATGTAAAACCAAACAATTTTGCTAAAAAAACACTTGATGAGGGTTTTCTAATACCTTTCCACTTTGTTTTCCTTCATACAGCTAACTTCGAAAAACAACTGATAGCTGACAATGCTGAACATGATTCCGCAAAGGTTGCATCATGTCGATTTTTTGTTTTTCGTATCGTAGCTACGAATTACGAATTACCAAAATTCGGGTTCTGGAATAAGGGCGTTTGTCTTATGGAGACGGCCAGTAAGGCGCCATAATATAAAGGCGGATATCGATCCACAGCTTGTAAATGGAAAAGCCAAAAACCAAAATCATTAGTAAAGAAATTGAACTCAATACACACTATTCCCACGCGAAGGGCAAAGTTCACGCAGTGTCTTATTTTAATATTGTAGTAGCAAACTTTCATTATAGTAAATACTTTTACTAAATATTCTCCAAAGTTTGCGCTGACATCTGGACAAACAATGAAGCGATATACACGTGGTAAAATAATAATAAAGTATAAACGTCGTAAAAATATGTAGTTCTTTATTGGCGAAGGGGGTGGATTTGTGGGGGATAAATAATTCCCCGTGGATACGCCACTGACTCACATTTATGTTAACAGCTGTAATTCAGAAAATATAGTATTTAAGAACGAGCATTAACACGAATAATAACGTCAGCCTTGAAATCCAACGAAGAATGATCAATCAACAATTCCTTCCTAAGAGTGACTAAGCGATTTAGAAGTAAAGTCCTTTTTCATCAGCATATATTGGATGAGCCAGTCCTGGCACAAAGATATTCTGCGGAAAATTTATGGGCCTTTGCGCATTGGCGATATCGAATACCGCGAATACAACGCCATTGGCTTAGTGCGCCGAATTAGAATACAGCGGCTCCGAATGGGCACAAACTTTCAAGCCCTGAAAGTATTCAAACCGAGTACCCGCTAGTGGTACCAGGACGACCGCCTTCTCTGCGTTGAAAAGATCAGGTGAAGAAGGGTTTGGTTTCAATACCAAATGACACCACAAAAAATAAGCACTCGTTATTATAAAAAAAAAATACTTTCAACTCTGTTTTGCATAGCACCAATCTCCGAAAAGAACGCCGATTATCTGTTAGTAATTTAATAATAAACACACAATTTATAACTATAAACATTTAATAATCTATCTTCTATCTATATTAAGTAATAAAAATGTTGTGTTCGTATGTCACGGTCGTCAAAACTCGACAACTTCTGAACCGATTTGAATAATTTTTTTTTGTATTGTTCGATATAATACCAGAACCAATGATATCGCAAAAAATTGGAGGGTTGCCACATATTTGAAAATTTTTAAACCCAAATATATTGATAAAATAAATAAATTATTGCAATATGGGTATCAAATAATAGAGGTTTAAGAAAGATAGCTGTTGGAAATATTTTTGACGGGGTTGCCACCTATTTGAGAATTTTATCTCAGTTAAGTTGATTAAGTAAATGAAATATTGCAATGTGGATATCAAATTAAAGAGTGTTAAGAAGGCTTAAGCGGAAAATATGTATGATTAGGGTTGCCACCTGTTTCAAAGTTTAACTAAATTACACTGATGAAATAAATGAATTATTATATAATTTTGCGCAATTTAATTGATAAACGTAATGATATATTACAATATAGATATTAAATTAAAGAGGTTCAAGAAAGATATATAGAAATATTTTTTAGAGGGTTGCCGCCTATTTTAAAAGTTTTCACCCAGTTAAATTGATAAAGTAAATGAAATATTGCAATGTGGGTATAAAACTAAAGAGTTTAAAGAAGGCTCACAGGCGAAAATATTTTAAAGGAGGATTACCACCTGTTAAAAAATTTAGCGCAATTTAATTGATAAACTAAATGATATATTACAATATTGATATTAAATCAAAAAAGGTTTAAGAAAGATAACTGCTGGACATATTTTTGAGGAGGGTTGCCACCTATTTGAAAATTTTAACTCAGTCAAATTGATAAAATAAATGAAATATTGCAATGTGGGTATTGAACCTTAGAGTTTTAAGAAAGCTTGCAGCCGAAAATATTTTTGATGAGGGTTGCTACCTGTTTGAAAATTTTACTAAATTTAATCGATAAAATAAATGACTTATTACAATATAGGTACCAAATTAAAGAGGTTTAAAAAAGATGACTGCTGAAAATATTTTTGAGGAGGGTTGCAACCTATTTGAAAATTTTAACTCAGTCAAATGGATAAAATAAATGAAATATTGTAATGTGGGTATTAAACTTTAGAGTTTTAAGAAAGCTTACAGCCGAAAATATTATTGATGAGGGTTGTTACCTGTTTGAAAATTTAACTAAATTTAATCGATAAAATAAATGACTTATTACAATATAGGTACCAAATTAAAGAGGTTTAAAAAAGATGACTGCTGAAAATATTTTTGAGGAGGGTTGCAACCTATTTGAACATTTTAACTCAGTTAAATTGATAAAATAAATGAAATATTGCAATGTGGGTATTAAACTTTAGAGTTTTAAGAAAGCTTACAGCCGAATATATTTTTGAGGAGGGTGGTTACCTGTTGAAAATTAAACAAAATTTAATCGATAAAATAAATGACTTATTACAATATAGGAATCAAATTAAAGAGGTCTAAAAAACATGACTGCTGGAAATATTTTTGAGCCCCCCTTGCAACCTATTTTAAAATTGTAACTCAGTTAAATTGATTAAATAAACGAAATATTGCAATGCGGGTATCAAACCAAATAGTTTTAAGAAGACTTACAGTCGAAAATATGTTTGAGGAGGTTTGCCACCTGTTCGAAAATTTAACTCAATTAAATTTATAAAATAAATGTACAATATGGGTACCAAACGAAATATATTTGAGAAATCTTGGTTTGCAAATATTCTAAATAGGATTATGCAATATGTAAAATAAACTGAAAATATTGAAATTAAGTGAAGTATTGTAACTGGTTCGAAACAGAAAGTGATTGGGAAAGCTTTACTAGAGAATTTTTTTTAATGTTTCTACTTATCCAAATCCGGAAAATTAATAAAAAGTTACGGATACAAATAAAGAAATGATAAAAAGCGTAACGAAAACATAAAAATATCCCGTGAAATGAAATAATGAAAACTTAAAATTGTTGTCACCATTCCTTTACATTATAAAACAGTTAAATTTGAATTAGAAACAATTTCGTTCGGTCGCCATAGCGCCATAGGTCAAAACATAGTGGAGCGGCGAGTGAAGCTAAGAGCTTTCATCGAGCAAAGCTTCAATTAAAAAAATGTGTGTACGCTTTGCTCTTCACTATACGCTCTCCCCATATACAGTATCGGTCATATCTATAGCACACCATTTCCAAGTGATATTGTGTGCCCCTTATGTTTATTTATTTAGTTTTAAGAATTTTCAATTAAAATTTAGTTCATTCTCAGACAAACCCCATATATGTAGAAAACTACAAAAAAGTGTAACAAATTTTCATCTAAATTTGAAATTTTTTTCCCGGAAGTGCTAGTATTTTTTTGAGTACACAGTTTTTTATCCCCTGCAATGTGCAAATTTCAAGTGGCTACGAGTTACCGTTAATTTTTTAGATTTTTTTTGTCGCATTGGCTTCCATATAATGAATAAACTCAATTTGTTTGTATATGGAAGAAAACCGCAACACCTTTGGCGAAAAAAAATCTAAAAAATCAACGGTAGCTTTTAGCCACTGGAAACTTGCACATTATCAGACTAAAATTGATTGGGCTATAAAACTGTGTATTCAAACACTTCCGAGAAAAAAGTTTGAAATTTAGGTGAAAATTTGTTGCACTTTTTTTGTAGTTTTCTACAAATTTTTAAACTTGGGTTTATATGGGTTTTGTTAGAGAAAGAACTGTATTTTAATTGAAAATTCTTAAAAATAAATAAATAAACATAAGTGGCACACAATATCACTTTGAAATGGCGTGCTATAGATATGACCGATACTGTATGCAATACTTCTATATTGGCAGTACGTTGAAAGTACATCCGCCAACATTAGAGTGCAGATATATAATGATAGAACGAGAAAACCAAGCAACCAATGTAATCAGAATGACATTTGAAAATAAAAAATCAGGAGCGGTTCAGTAACCGTCAATATTTTAGAAAATTAAATTTTAATGAAAGACAAAAAAAAATTGTGTTTAACTTTTGAACAAAAAAGTAAGGAAAACCGAATCGTGTTGCACGCGTCAGTATGTTATACTATTTACTTAAAAATGAGCCGTATCAGGGAAAACGGGCCGCCGGTTACCATAAAGCTCGCCCCAATCACGTTCAGGGAAAAATTTTTGGTAATTTTATTTTTCTATTTTTTTAATATTTGTAATTTTAACCGCTCCTGGAGTAACTTGACAGTGGTTTGTTTGTAATAGTTCACAAATATACATTTATACTAACACAAGCAAACATTTATTTGATAGGCTGTCTCCCTTTGATTGCGGAATAAAAACACATTGTGAAGATGCGTTACTATCAATATAGAAGTATTAGATATATGGCTCTCCCATTGAAACATATGCGTTTGAAATCGACGCTTTGCTCGATGCTCTTTGCTCGCCGCTCCACTATGTTTTTGGCCTAAGTATATTGCGAGTAAAGAAATTTTGAATTACACCAGATAATATTATTATGATTATGATTACTATTACTATTGTGAACTCCTGTTATATGCCCAATGAAACATTCCCAAATTAAAGCGAATTCAGATGGGCATTTACGATCGCATGATGCAAGTGTTAAGATAATAAGAGCTGCAGAACTGAACCACTCAGGAACAATTTTTTACAAGGGCGTGTAATTTCTGGTGTATACCAATGACATCGATATCATCGGTAACAAAAACGTCGAAGTCTGTCCTGCCTTTGCCTCTGAAGTATCTCCTGTCATCAAACAAAGAGTCAGAGCAGTCCCGCCTTGACACCCACATTACTGTTGCCAGTTGTAATATCGAGAAAGTAGAGAATGTCGTTTACTTGGGAACCAGCATTAACATCGATAATAATGTCAGTATGGAAATCCAATGCAGAATCACTCTAGCCAACAAATGCAACTTTGGACTGAATAGGCAATTCTCGACGTACAAAAACCACACTCTATAAGTCACTCATCATGCCCATGCTGGTATATTGCGCAGAAGCTTAGCCAATGACAACATTCGATGAGACGGCTCTTGAAGTATTGGAGAGAAAGATCTTAAGGAAGATTTACAGGCCTCTGCGCGTTGGCGACGGGAGTACCGCAGACGATGGAACGATGAGTTTTATGAGCTTTACAACGAAATGGACATAGTGTAGCGAATGAAAATACAGCGGCTCTGCTGGCTTGGCCACGTCGTTCGAATGGGAAGCGACGTTCCAGTTCTGAAAGTATTAAACTCGCAATCCGCTGGTGGTAGCAGAGGAAGAGGGAGAGACCAAGTGGATAAGAACTTGGCTTCACGGAGCATTTCCTATTGTCGTCAGTTGGCACAGAGAGAAACGACTGGCGTTCTTTGTCGACCTCGGCCAAAATGGCTTAGGCGTTTACAGCGCCAAATAAGATTGATTATTTATGGCAACGGTTCGTTCAAACAATTACATAACCTTAGCTATCGCTTCGCCTGGAATTGCTACCAGGTGGAAACATTGCTAATTCAGCTCTTAAGCTGCCAATGAACATATAAATCATCGAAACTCCCACGTGCAATATTTCCAGAGCATCCGGTATGGAAAAAGTAGTACAAAAATTTAAACTAATTATTTGAGATCAGTGCACGATGGCACATAAAAAATTGCTTGAGGTCCTTGATCCATTGTCGCGGGATTTGCATGGAAACGTTCAACCATTCGGGAATGTATTGATATTGCCCTCAGGAAATTTTACGCAAACATTGTCTGTAATTTCTTGATTAACACTAGATAAATGCTTACCTGAAATAGTCAACATTGTGGCTAGACGAACATACATATATACACTGCAGCCGCGACAAGTACTGGACATTGGGAACGGAAAGCTCCCAGCTAATGAGAGATTAAGACGAATTGTATTGCCTGATAATTTTTGTAACTAAGGAACATCGATGGGAGAACTGATGGAAATAATGTTTCTTAATTAAGAAAATTAATTACAGGCTCAGTGAACGGCTATTCTTGCTGCGAAGAATAAAGATGTCTATCAACTAAATAAGAGTGGTATTGACAACAGTCGTTGCTTGAGCTGGTCTGCTCTTTTACCAGACTGCCAGGCCACTTGCTCACTTTGGTGAACACCACTAATGTTATTCAATCCAGCATTCAAAGTGACAACTGTTTAGCTGAGGGAGAGCGGGAGACCTGGGCTCAAATCGTAACATCCGTTCACGGATCGAAAACCATACGAAAGAAAATTACGTGATACGTCAGGCAGTATAAGCTCAAAGAGACAAAGACTACGTTCACGTACGTCATAATCTGAAAAATTCGTTTTTACGTGACGAGTAATACGATATCGTGTGTGACGATTCGAGCACAGGTTTAGAGTTGTGGTCGAGTTAGAGTAGTTGGCGAGGTAGGGATTACCTTTGCGAGTGTTTGTGTATTGACCTCAATGAGTCCGTATGGTTTATAGGTGCACATCAAGTCAGCCACGCACTTCATATGCCTGATATGCGAGGGAGAAAGAGAGAGAGAGCGGGCAGGCTGATGAAGCGGCAGCGCAAGATGTGACCGTTTCACCGTGTACTCATTGTGGGACTCCATTGGAATAGTCATGCTCTAGCTGCCTTAGCCTGCTGGGCAATGAGCTAGGATTTATCCAGGGATGCATTTGTGCAGAGCCCCAGTGTGGTTTGTAAGAAGTAGCTTAATACCATGCCAAAAATTACTCCGGGAGTGGAGTGTGGGTGATGCTCAAAGCACCGTGTGATAGCCAAGCTGGGTTAGCGTTGACCATAGCTGAAAATGCCAGCTACTTATCACTTCCCTAAGTTCAGCGAAGAGATATTTGAGAATTGCATAAAAAATTAAACTCGAGCGAAGTACCTTTAAAAAAAAGTGCATCTGTGTGTTCGCTGTTCTTTGTTTAAGCGGGAAATGCATAAGTCGCTTAAACATTAACATATGCGTCGATAAACACCGTTGTGGAAGAATACGAATCAGTTAATTATCCAATGGAATTTTCGAACTCGATTGATCTTCCAGGGATGACCCCACATACTGAATTGAAAATAGGTGTGCCAATTATCACGTTGCGGAATATTAATCAGCTAAATCTCCGCAACGGTACGCGACTCGCAGTTAAGAAATTGATGAAGAACGTAGTGTAAGTAAAGATTTTTACGTGGCCTTTCAAAGGTGAAGAACTCCCATGATTCCGACCGATACACCATTTCAATTTTAAAGATTACAATTCCGAATTCGATTGACATTCGGAATCACAATCACTAATGCTCAAGGTTATCCTTTGGAAAAGTGTGGTTTAGAGTGAGATGCGGATTGGTTCTTAGATGTTGCGTGTTCCCGTGTCGGCAAACCAGATATCCTTGATATCTATGCAGAGAATGGAAAAATAACAAATATTGTGTGCACACAAGTACTTATTACAAAATCAAACTCATATGAAACGTATGCTTTGTTTCGTTAATATTTTCTCGATACAACAATCATAAGATGTAACCAAAAAATGAATCGACTATATCATGTCTATGTTATCTCAATCGATTTTCAGGTGTAGGAAAATTTAGAAACACGAATTTCAAAATGCGATATCTCGGCGATATTTGAGCAAACAAAACGGCATTTGAAAGAAGAAGACTTGTACTTAGAGATGTCAGCCTATTATTTTGGTGAAAGAAAACATCTGCAAGGCTACATAACCTCAAATATGGACAAAAACGGTGTTTTTTGCACTTTTAGGTTAGGATAGGAAAACCAGAGCTGATAGAGTAATTCTGAGGCCAGATTTGGATTCAACGCATCATAAACCTTCGGAAATATATAGTCTGGTTTCTGGGTCTGAATGTTGGTTAAATTTTGTAGGCCTGTGTAATTTATCGTTCATATAACAGAAATATGCCACAGCAAAGCGTGGCAGGGTACAGCTAGTTTGAGTTATAAAAACAGATACGTTATTTAAATACCTTACATCTGAATAGAATAACCCACCCAGTGGTTGCGGGTTAAAACTGACAAGTGTAAGGTGAAATGGCTCTCGCCTCACCCCTCGCAACGAGTCGTATCCAAGTTTCTAATCTCTCAATAGTAAGTATTTAGAGCTCAGGTTCATGTTGGATAATTAAGGAAATTCCGCTGCGTTAGCGAAATTCGATATTAAAAATAATACACAACATATGAATTGACAAAAACCTTCTAATCTACAAATTGTGAGTATGATAAATGTATAAATAAAATAAAAAATACATACATCTGTATGTAAGGAGGTATGTATGTGCATTAGGGTGATCCAAATAAACTAACTTAACGAGTTTATGGCCTTAAAAGGATCTATTTGGAAAAATTTTTATTCCAATTTTAAAATGTGTTGGTGGGCATTTGAAATTCTCAATTTATGTAAATAATCTGCCTTATCCTGAGTTTCGCCCAAAAAAAATCACCCGAAAATTTTTCATCCGCCTACAGTAAATACATGGAAACGGAAACTGAAAAGTGAACCGGTTCGGCGAAAATGAAACTCATGATAAGGCTGAATATGAAATTTTTTTCATTAAAAATGTCATAACTATTGAACCGTTGGTGACAAAAACTGTTATATGCATATTAAAAAAAATACCCTGATGTTAATAGTCTTGACTTAAAAATGTATATACTTACGGGCTATGAAAGCCGAAAAAAGCAGAAATATGCAGTTTAAAGGCATTATTATTTCAAATATTCATGCTAAATCAATAAACTTACACTAAAATGATAGAGAATGGGTAGAAAATGTTGATTATGAACTAGATTTGTCAGAGAAGTTTATCCATTTGTTTATATTTTATTGCATTTTTATATATTAATGTTCTTTTTAATCTTTACATGTATGGATAGATCCATATAATAAAATTGTAATAGGCTGATGTCTGTACATTATAGATATTAAAGAAAAATTTATATGGGCCATCTTTATTAGAGCAACAGAAGCCGAATCAACACTTTTTATAATTTCTGTCTGTCTGTGTGTTTGTACGCTCATCACTCGAAAACTAATACATTGGATTGAATAAAGTTTTCACCGATGTATTGGTAGAGGTCTAACTTAAAATATATGTAGAAAGAAAATATAAGAGAGTTGCCACCTGTTTGAAAATTTCAGTTTAAGTAAATTAATAAAAAAAAGTAAATTTTGCAAAGAAGAGGCTTAAGAAGGCTTACAACCGAAAAATTTTTTTAGGGGTTACCACCTGTTTGAAAATGTTAATTTAATTTAATTGGTATGATAAATTGAATATTGCAATATGGGTATCAAATTGAAGAGGTTTAGGAAATTTCACTGGGTTGCCACCTGTTTGAAAATTTGTATTCAATTAAATCGATAAAATAAATGAAATATTACAATACCGGTATCAAAAAGTACGAAAATACTTTTGAGGCGCAGTGAAGCACGGCAAGTATTTGCTAGTTACTAATAAAGTGCAGTTTATTGCAACGCTACACCTCGTTCAGCAATATCACTAACCTATTCAATACTCTTAATCAGTGTTACCGCTGAAAATTTTTCGAAAGTCGCAAAAAAAATGTCACAGCCGAAAAAAAGTGTCTTCAAGTAATTCAAATCTTTTATACCATGTATATATCGATGCTCATTATTTTACCTTTCGAAGCTTATATTTATAGTCACAATAAAATCCTCTCTAAGCTTAGTTATAGCTTTAAGACATAATTTTCAATGGTAAGTCCATCAAAAACGCTGCACCTAACTTTGGAGTCGGCTTTATTTCATCTATTTTTTCTTTTAAAATAACAACCTATTGATGAGGGATATAATAAAAAGACGAAAACAAAATTGCAATAAAAAAATGCATTTACATCAATATAACCCTTCATTCACAAAAACGGATCATTAGTAAATAAATGTTATTATAACAATTTTGACCTTTTAAGTTTGTATATAAATTATCGCAGATTATTTATTTGTGCCAGAAGCCACGAAAATAAATTTAACACACGTAGCTTGGGGAAATGCTAAGCTACAAAAATGGTGCATTAATTCAATGCTACTTCTGGACATTTTTTCGGAAAAATTTTGACATAATAAATAGACTGAAATTAGTAAAAATTTTGCCAGACGTGTAAATTTTAAGTGCCTTTGAAAATTAAATACTAAAAACATTTTTAAACACACAAAAAGAAGTAGATATAAACTTTATGAAGACATTATCAAAATCAAAGAAAAGTGGCAAAAGTCGCATGATTTTTAAGAAAAGTTTCAGAATAGAGCCATTCTTTTTTAAGTCTGACGGATTTCGTAAAAAAAAATAAAATTATGTCATGTCACCGATGCTCTTCAAATTTTTTTTTATGGGTTCTATCATATATGTAATACTTCTATATTGGCAGTAAGCTAACTTCTCAATGTGTAAGCATTCCGAAATCAAAGCGAGACAGTCTAGTACCATTTTTGTAAATGTTTTGTGCACTTGAGTGCCGTTTTTATACCCGAGCGCACTTGTGCACAAGGGTATATTAATTTTGTTCACATAACGGTTGTTTGTAACAGCCATAACGAATCGAGATAGATATAGACAAATGTATACATAAATGATCAGGATGAAAAAAGAAATCGATTAAGCCATGTCTGTCTGCCCGTCCGTCTGTCCGTCCGTCCGTGTACACGATAACTCGAGCAAAAATTGAGATATCTCAACGAAATTTGGTATCTAGGTTTCCCTTAATCCAAGGTAGGTTGATATTGAAAATGGGCGAAATCGGACTTTAACCACGCCCACTTCCCATATAACCGTAATTTCCAGAAATACGAAAACTGCGATATTTTAGTAACTACTGAAGATAATTCACTCAAAATTGATATTTACAACAATTTTTAGACGAAAAATAAGAATAGTGTAAATTTTTGGAAAATGGGCGTAGCCACGCCCACTTATGGTTACATGTGTATATCTTGGTAACCGCTGCACCAATTTCTTCCAAACTTGGCACAGTTGGTTGGTCTTGGTACAGCATAAAAAATCGCCGAAATTTTTAAAATCGGACAATAACCACGCCCACATCCCATATAACTGTAATTTAGAGAAATACAAAATCTTCGATAAATCAGTAAATATTAAAGCTAATTTATTCAAAATTGATGCTTGCAACAATTCTTTACCAAGAAATACGTTTATGGTAAAATTTTGGAAAATGGGCATGGCACCGCCCACTTATGATCACATATAAGTATATCGGTAACCGTTCTACCAATTTGTACCAAACTCGGTGTGGTTATTGTGCTTGCCACATATAAGCAAACCGTTGAAAATTATTGAAATCGGACTAAAATAACGGCCGCTTCTCATATAACGGTAAATTTCAGAAATGCTTGAAACTTCAATATTTCGAAATCTACGGACGCTAATTTACTCAAAATTGATACACCCCGGCTTAGCATCTAGCGGATATATTTAATACTTGCGCCGGGTATTTAATGTTCGGCTCCGCCCGAACTTAGACTTTCTTACTTGTTGTATATGTGTTGTGTACATGTTTATTTATAAACGTATGCGTTCCTTTTCTTCGTACGTGTTTATTGATATATCTGTACTGTAGTGTTTTCGGACGGTACTAGCTCTTACTGCCAATATAGGAGTATTACATATATGGGTTCTATACATGAAATAAGCTAGCACGCGTTCGAGCAATTTTTTTTTTTTTTTTCCTTCGGAGATATGATCTGTCAGAGTTTGCATTTTTTCGTGATTCTAGCTAATCATGTTCTACTTCAAATCGTTATATCGGGTTCTGCACATCGTAGAGACTTCATCTTTATTCTTTGATTGAAAAAGTTGTTGAACAAATGTTGTTAACGAAGCGATATTCTGCCGAAATCCGCAATAAAATCTACGTTTCGCTAACTTTAGTCCTACAATTGCCACGCCCATTTCTAGGGGTTTGTCGCCTTAAAGAAAAATCTTGCCATGCAAATATTATACCTGGACATGTATTCTTTCGGAATCCGCAATAAAATTAAATTCTTGGCAAAACCCGATGTTTAACACCTTACTAAATATATCTCAACAAAAGTTTTCGAAAACCAATTACAAAAAATTGTTGATTCTCGTAAATAAAACAAATTATTTTAAAAATATGTAGTTCTTAAGAAACCCCCAATTTTTTTGAACATGTTTTTTATAGAGAATTAAACAAGGAATACGGTGGTGTAATTTAAATCCCTAATTTACTGGTCTTGCCTACGCAAATCATCTTCAAAAAGTAAAATTGTTAAAAGCTAATTTAGCTTTGGGATAATCTTGACCACCTTATATATAGAAATGTTAAGCCAGTTTCTTTAGCTTTAAGACGACCTTAATATAAAGTCTCTACGATGCGCAGAACCCGAGATATAACGACTTGAAGTAGTAAATGATTAGTCAGAATCCCGAAAAATGTAAACTTTGACAGATCATATTTCAGAAAAAAAATATTCAAAAAAATTCCTCGCACACGTGTTAGCTTATTTCATGTATAGAACCCATAAAAAAAAAATTTTAAGCCAATCGAAAGTGTGCCACCAAATTTGGTGTCCGATATAAAGCTAAGTGTACACGGTAGAGCAAAAACGCGAGATTTAGACAAAAATCTCCCTAGAGACGTGTAAACACTCAATAGAGCTCTACGAGAGACTCACCTACAAAGTCCATGTGATAGTTATTTAGCGAGACTTTTCGCCGTGTACACAGTCCAACAAAGCTAGATCGAAAACTCTACGACAACTCTACGCTCTATTTAGCAAGCTAAATAGACTTTTTTATCTATGGAGACGTTTAGTAAAGTCTTGACAATGAAATTCATTACAGATTGTTACATTTTGAAATGACTACGATATTAATTCGTATATTCGATACAAGCACACCATTTTAAGTACATTTAGAACGTAGCCAAGTAATGCACCGGGAATCATCCTCTTATTTTCATTGGCATTTCAATGGCTTTTCCAATAGCCTCCGTCCTTTGCAAGGGACATAATTATTGGTTAAAACATAAGGGGTATTCACAAATTGAGCAGGTGGTCTGGCAATCTGGCAACACACGTTGCTTGAGTTATCTGCTGTTTTGTCAGAGTGCCAGTCCCCTTGCTCAACTTGGTGAATACCTACATTAAAGTGGTCCAAAAATGTATGTAAAAAAATAAGGTCGGATTTTTAATGCCGCCACCCCCTAGGATTGTTACATACCGAAAAAAATATACCCATATTTTTTTATTTTGAAATAAAAAATAATTTAGGTAGTGCTCAAAGCGCTCAAAGTTTTTCATGTATTTTACATGGAGAAAAAACATCTTTTCGTAGAAATAGTGTAGAATTCTTGAAAATCAATATTTTTCGATCGGAAAACTTTACTTATCTTCAGGAGATTCCCAATAATAATACTCAATTGTTTCTTTAACAACTTTTTCATGGTAAGTATATTTTATAGGTCCTCAAAGCCCTTAGAAAATGCAATGGGGGGACCAATAAAAAATCTTTAATCATAAAAAATGGTAAAATAAACAATTGGATATTAATACTGGAAGTCTCCTGAAGAGAACCACAGGTTTCCGGTCGAAAAATACTGATTTTCAAGAGTTTTATACCATTTCTACGAAAAATTGTTTTTTCTCCATATAAAATACATGGAAAACTTTGAGCGCTTTGAGCACTCCCTAAATATTTTTTGATTTCAAAATAAAAAAATAGGGGTATATTTTTTTCGATATAGATCAATCCTAGGGTGTGCCGGCATTAAAACTCCGACTTTATTTTTTTGGACCACTCTAACCTACATACATATATATAGTAGTTTGGCTGGAACTGCTCGGAGAAACTCCTTTCAAAGGAATTTTAAATATTAAAGGTTGTTTGATGCGAGTCCAAAAGTGCACATAGTACCGAAAAGAGAGGTTGCCATGTTTAATTTTTAGGTACTTTTGTCTACTTTTAGGTAGAATTTTTTTCGGCAAATAAGTACAATTTGAAAATTTAATTCTTGTTCATATTGCGAAAATGTATTTTATGACGGCAGAAAATAGGTGAATGCTGACAAATCGATGAAGGGTTAGCGCTCCGCTGATGGCGCCAACTATATTTTCTACATCGTGGCTTTGATATAAATGCATATCGTCGTTTAAAGTACAAAACCGCGTATCGTCATTCTGCAAAACCGCGTAACTGACATTGGCTGCCAAAAATTGGATTTGCTCACACAAGCTCTTGGCTCAATCCTTATCCATTCCATATAATAGTCAGATATGCGATTGCATTATAGAAAGGAGAATCATTTTGAAATATGAGTGTTTTTACACTCTAGAAAATAATTTCTACAACTTCATATACGCGGTTTTGCATTTTGCTGATACGCGGTTTTGGATTTTGTTGATACGCGGTTTTGCACTTTAAACGACGTTATATACATACAACAAGCGTTGACAACAATTCGAGATAGAAAACTAACTCTAGGCGAGAGGTAACTATTGTCTACCGTGTACACAGCTTGTAGAGTACGTGATAGGTAAAAGTTGAAATTTCTCTATTTTGTCTCTAGCTAGAGTGAATATCTCCTAGAGTTGCTCTACCGTGTAAACTTAATTGAGAGAGGAGATTTTTATTTCAGTGAAACTCTCGAGAGATTTCTCTAACGTGTACGCTTAGCTTAAGAAAGAATGTCTCAATCAGGCTATTTTTAAAAAGGCGGTGCCAAGGGGCATCGATCTCCAAAAAGTGTAATTTTGACATTTTAGTCGCACAACGGTAACACTGTTCTTAATCATCTCTAAGAGAACCAGATAATAAGAGAATTTAATGCCCTACAAGAATATGCCCAGAAAAAACTTATACCTCGAACGGTTCAATAGTTGTAACATTTTTAATGAAAACAAATTTATTACATGTTATTTACATGGAAAACTTCAAATGCGCGCCGACATTTTTAAAATTGGAATAAAAATTTTTCCAAATGGGACAATTTTCTTCTCAGTAAATAGGTCCTTTTAAGGCCATAAATCACTTAGGTTAGCTTATTTGAATCACCCTAATGTACATGGAAAGAAAACCACGCAAGTGACAATTAAAGCAGCCGACAATGGAATGGAATGAAGTGCATCAAATAACAGCAGCCACGGCAATTACTTCCACCACCACCACGGTCACCAATACCATACAGCGGCAAAAGCATATGAGAAAATAAAAACAATAACAGGCAAAGTTATAGCTGAAATACAATGCCGGCGAACGGCGAACTCACCACAGCGAAATTCGCGCTGTCAAAATTAGAACACCCGCAAGCATATGAAATTGAACACAGCCAAAGCGAAATGCGAAGTTCGCTTGGCGGCGTTTCATGGCGATAGATTTATTTCTATCGCCCTGCTGGGCGATGACAGCTGTGCGTGCCAAAGGTGGCCGTATTTGTTTTTTG
>NW_023458557.1:51683718-51704321 GCF_013731165.1 Rhagoletis pomonella
TTAAATCTGGCTTGAAACAAATTATTTATAATAATCTTTCTTTGTTTTACATTTATATTTGTTATCATTTCCTCATTTCTAAATATGGTTTAGTTTTTTCTAAATATGGTCACCCAAATTATAAAGGCGACCAAATGGGATCAGCTGTTTTCGCTACCGCTCTAATTCTGTTTAAGTAGGCGAAATAGCTCGGCGAACGGTGAACGACAGCATCGCCCAATTCGGCGAAGTTTGCCGTTCGCCGGTATTGTATTTCAAGCATAATGAAAACACGCAAAATTCGACCAGCAGTTGAACGTTAAACGATGTTGCGGAGGGTTTTCGTAGTTGGTCGCTGTATGGCATGGAGTAAAGGTGATCGTGAGTTGAGCGATGTAAAAAGTTAAGTATATACATACATAAATTGTGATTGTTTGTAAATAAAACATAATTAATGGTAATAAAAGAATTATCCAGAATAGTTTTAGAAAAACTGCGTGGTAACTAACAGATATTGAAAAGTGCAAAGAGTGCAACAAAATGGGTAATGTACAAACACGACAATTCGATGCCAAGGGCATGGCTTATCGCCGTGGAAGTGAGTACTGAATTTGAAGGCCCACTTGAAAACTCCTAATATATTTGCAAACAAAAGGTATATCCTGGAATTTCCGGTACCCGATGACAAAACGACGCGATCAAACCACAATGATGGTGTTCAATGTGAACATGAGTATAACTGCTTGGTTAGATTTGCTCGATCTGCAGCAATATGAAGGTGAGTATAAAAATACATACATACATATATGAAGAAATACCCTGCAAAAATCGCGACTACTCCATGCAAGCATACAAAGAGTACTCCCTAAGCGTCAAGGAGTACTCCAAAATTAATCACAATACATATAAAAAATGTGGTCCAATTAACATTTCGATGTCCTAGAGCAGCTCAGCATTACGTCAGAATACCACAAAACTACTCCAACATGTTAACAAAATCATTGTTGATATTGTACAGGCTTTTATTCTGCATTTCACAGATGCTCTTTCATTGTTGGGATGCACAAAATAAAATTTTTTTATTATCATTGTTGGGATGCACAAAATAAAATTTTTTTATTATCATTTTAACATGATGCCTCTGGTGAGATTCGAAACAGGACCTTCTGGAAGTTAGCAAATAACAGCGAGAATTTCTGTACACTAAGCTACAGCCGCTATATAACTTAGCTTTCAAACTGAATAAACTTTTTTCGTCGTTTGATTTTGCTCTTCACTTCACAGATGCTTTTTCGTATTAACAAAAACCAAAAACAAAAATAAAAATAAAAAATTACATGTTGTCTCTACACGTTTAGCTGCAGCCAGACATACAAATGTGCTTTAAAATGTTCAATTTTAATCTCATTTCGTTAAAACACGAGCAGTGATCGGGTAACAATAAGCTGGTGCAGAGACACGAATTGATCCGCTACAGCATGACAGAGTAGCACTTTGTAAGTACTCCAATATGCCACAAATAGACTTCATGGTCCAATTATTTTTGCAGGATATTCTCCTTATACAAATGTACCATAATTGGGCTACATATTTTCATATCTTGCACAGTATTGCCATCTCTTTGTATATTGTCAGCAGAAATTCGTGTTTTTTTTTTAATTTTATAAATGTATGCTGAAACTATGAAACTGTAAGTAAAAATCAGATTGTGCAATGAAATAACATGCAAAATTGTAACGTTTGTGGTAAGAAGTTCAACTTGATTAAGAATCGAGTTGAACCAACGGTCGCAACGTTTATGGCTTGCGTAAAAGTTCGGTTGAATGTGACAATGCAAACGCTTTTTCTTCGCGTTTTGCTGTCTAAATGTGAAAGCGAAAGTCTACTTTCCCGTGTAAACAGCTAAAAGTGCCTTTTTGCAGATTGGCAGAAATCATTTTCGAAAATAAAAATTGAAAGGTGTAACTGCAACTGAAATTGCCCAGTTGCTGTTGCTGCACTAGCAATTACCATTTTTATCAAATTTTTCAGATTAGTAATTTTTTTTATAAGTATAAAAATGTCTGGTAGCATATTGAAAGTGGAATTGTCTGCATTCACCGTGTAAACGACAAAAAGTAGTATTAAAAAGTTTGATTTTCAGAAATAAAAAACTGGTTTCGAAAGCCACTTTATATGCAAGATGTAACTGCTCCTGTAATCTCTTTTTCAAATTCTTGAGTTTGGCTTACTTTTGAAAATAACTTGCATTTGCCACGTCTAACAGCCACTTAAGCCACGCTGCGTGAACCTTGCCATTGTGTGTAATTGGCGCTTGCATGTAAATTAGGGCTGTCAGACGTCCTGGTTTTCCCGGATTTGTTCTGATTTAAACAAATTGTCCTGGTGTCCTGGACCACACTTAAATTGTCCTGGTTTTTAATGAAGGTCAATGCAGACACTCATCTAATTTTTAGCAGATTTTTGCTTTGAAAAAAAGGTTAAGGTTCCTGTCATTAGTAGTCAAAAATCGATAATGAATCATTTATTCTAACATGTTGAACAATATCTTTCTGTTTAGTTTCTTTGGTTAAAATCTAATTTAGTATCTTCAGGTGAATGCTAAAAAAGTACAAGTTCCTGAACAGGTACACGGCTGAGGGGCACACATACTGATAATTTCAGGAGTTAAAATCTCTTCCAAAAGCCCTTTCTGAAAGTCATTCCTTTTTCCTTCCTTTTTTGTACGGAATGGCAAAAATTGAAGGGCTTCTGCTTTCGCTACCCAATGAAGAGCTTCCATAAGGGCTTTTGTAGGACGTAATTCTCAAGGGCTTTTGAAGATTTTCTTTTAAAACTAATTTAGTTCATTAAAATCATACTTCTTTAAGGAATTTAAATATTTAAGGTTAAGATCAAATATGTTTTATTGAAACTTGAAATGCTTATTGAATCCTATTTGTAATGCTAAATAATATAAACATACTCTTTTTGCAAGGCGACAAACTCCAAAAATGCGTATCTTGACCATTTTATTTATATAAATGTTAAGCACGCTTCCTTAGCTTTAAACCGGCGTTAATATGAAGCCTCACGATGAGCAGATCTCGAGATATAACGATTTGAAGAAGTACATGATTAGTCACGGGCCCCTGCCAAAAGCCCGGCCCGCGCCCATCTCTACTACCTACTCAGGTGTACGTGGTGTATGAGTAATGTGACTAACCGTACTTCTTTCGGAAGTACAGTACTTCTTTTCTCCCTTTTGTACTTTGTACTTCGAAGTACAGTCAAATGTACTTCTTTGCGATATTTTTTACTTCAGGAGGGAAATTTTGTAACCAGTAGCGACAACTTTCTGATCGCTATCGCACTTTTGGACGCATGATATAAATGTCTTTAGGTCAAAAAGTGTGATAGCGATTCGAAAATTGTCGCTAACTTGTTTCCGAATCTCCCCCCTCCGATCTTCTGGACGATCGTTACATAGCCTGGGCGTTAAATTCGTTCAAGCCATTAAAGTCGCCGGGGACCGATGCCATCATACCTGAGCAGCTGCGAAGGGCTCTGAAGGTGTCGTGAAAGTGGTTGGCTCCTATTTATGCGAACTGCGTGACGACCGAGTACATCCCCAAGGATTGGAGATTAGTCAGTGTTGCGTTCATCGCGAAGGCCGGAAAATGCACACATATTTCCCCTAGGTATTTTAGAGCTATCAGTCCCTCTTCGTTTTAGCTGAAACTCTGGAGAGACCGATAGACCTGTACATAAGAAACGCGATCCTCGTGACTGTCTTTCAAGAGCCCAATATGCTTATTGCAGGAAAAGGTCGGTGAATACCGCCCTGCACATATTGGCAAAGGTGTCAGAGAAACCCCTCGTACATAAAGATTATGCAGTAGGGGCCTTATGCGATATCGAGGGGCCTTCAAAAATTTCACTCCCGTGACACTAGAGGGGTTGAAACCAACCTAATAAAGCTTATCTACAGCTTACTTCGAGAGAGAACTGTCGCGGTGAAGTGGGGGAGCGCCTGCAGTCAGTGCAGAGTCATTACGAGCACTCCACAAGGTGGTGTTCTCCTCCCCTGCACTGGATTACGGTTGTAAATGACCTTCTAGAGAAAATGGAAAAAGTGGGCTGTCGGGTGATAGCCTATATAGATGATGTGGAACATTTCGGTAAGGGACGATTTCTAGACATCCTTTTTGATATGGGTCAAGGTTACCTCAAAATAGTAACTAGGTGGGCGATCTACAGCGGCTGTCGTGGAAGCCTAACATTAAGAAAAGGGTAAGAAAGGTGTCGGTTGCCTTGTACTGCTGTAGGGGAGCTATCGGTAAAAGATGAAGTCTCTCGCCCATATTAGTTCATTAGCTCTCGAAAACTAGATTTAAGCCCATATTGTTTCAAGGAGCCCTTGTCTGGTGGAACTCACTAGAGAAGGCTGCATTTGTAAAATGGGAATTAGCGGAGCATTAGGAACCACACCTACACTTGCGCTTAACAGACATATGATGAACTCGGCGCCTGCGGATATTGCAGACAGAATTGTCGCAGTACGAACTGCTATTGGGCTAAGGGAAACCGGGTTCTTTTGTGATATAAAAAAGGAAAAGAAACGTTTCCCTGCTGCAGCAAATGCTTTATAGGGCACTTTAAAACTCGTTACTTCTCAGGGACTAGTGATGGGGCTCTGACAGGCCATTCTGCGATTGGTTTTTATGCGGTGAGACTAGGAATTTCAACTGATCCTTTTTTATCAGCTATCAAGAGGAAGATGAAGTGGAATTATCTCCACACTCCCTTTTAGACTGTCCAACCTTCGCGAGGCTAAGATGGAAGCATTTTGGCTCGCACTTCTGAACAAACACTGAGCTCTCTGGGATCGAAATTAGCCGCATTGGAAATTTCGTAATCGGCTCGCGGCGTTAACTTAACGCAACCTAACGTGTACTTCTTTTAGCTATGAAATAGTTGGTCACATTATGTATGAGTAACACTCTTTTCTGCTGATATTTCAAACAAAAAATCCTTGCGCATTTTCATTTGACCAATCATTCTTTTGTTATTTATATATCGATTTTCTTCATTGGTAGCTTAGTTTTTTTCTAAAGGAACAGGCCTTAACACAAGTGCAAATTATTTACACAGAAACTGTTATTTTTTACCTTTTTCCCTGTTAAAGTTTGAATTTTTTGCATTTTTCCATAAAAAAAAAACAAAAAATTTGGAATGGTTAGTTTATTTCTCAGAAACTGTCAGGGCTATTGACTAGTAATCAATATGCGGTTTATGGAGAATTTTATTTTCTATCATTTGTCGTACCTCGTATTACGATTATTTAATTGGTTCGTAAGATATACCTGATTAAATGGAACCACTCTTTTTATACCTTTCATGAGCATGAAATGGTATTATAACTTTGGTCCGATGTTTGTAAGTACCAGAACAAAAAGAGATAGACCCATTAAGATGTATACTTATATGATCAGAACGTCGAGCTGAGTTGATTTAACCATGTCCGTCTGTCCGTCTGTCCGTCTGTCCGTCTGTCTGTCTGTTTGTATGCAATCTAGTCTCTCAGTTTTCGAGATATCCGTATCAAATTTGGTATGTGGGTGTATTTTTATAATGTATTAATCATTTGTCGGAACCGGAAGAATCGGACCACTATAACATATAGCTCCCATACAACTGATTGTTCAGATATGAGATTTTTCGTTATAACTTCTCCATTTATGCAGCTACGATCATGAAATTTTGCAGTACTTGCACCCATTATCAACAGAATACTTACAGTGAAAATTACAAAGATCGGGTCACTATAACCTATAGCCCCCATACAACTGATTGTTCAGATATAAAATTTTTCGTTATAACTCCTCCATTTATATCGCTAGGAACATGAAATTCCGCACTGTTTTCAATAATTATCAACAGAAAACTTACAGTGAAAATTAAAAAGATCGGGTAACTATAACCTATAGCTCCCATACAACTGATTGTTCAGATATGAGATTTTTCGTTATAATTCATCCATTTATGTAGCTAGGACCATGAAATTTCGCGCTGTTTTCACTCATTATCAACAGAAGACTTACAGTGAAAATAACACAGATCGGGTCACTATAACCTGCAGACCCCATACAACTGATTGTTCAGATATGAGGTCTTTTATCATAACTCCTCCATTTATGCAGCCAGGAACATGAAATTTCGCACCACTTTCACTCATTATTTACAGAATACTTACAGTGAATATAACAAGGATCGGATGACTACAACATATATCTTCCATACATCTGATTGTTCAGATATGGGATTTTACGGTAAAACTCCTTTATTTGAACAGCTAAAACCGATAAATTTGGTAAGATATTTTATAAATAATAATACAAAGTCTACTGAGAAAATCATCAAAATCTATGCTGTATAAGCTTTATCTCCTATAGCACTGATTGTTCAGATACCAGTTTTTGCCATATATCTCCTTTATGTAGGAAACTAAACCCAATAAATTGTGTTACCGGTTTACATACCGATCACATAGCAGTGAAAATCACTTAGATTGGTGCCATATAAAGTATATCTTCCATACCTCTGATTGTTTAGATGCGATTTTTTATATAAGTATGTAACTCCTCTATCGATGTATGCAGATGTATTCAAAATCAGTAATCTGTCAAAGTAAAATTTGCAGATGTTCATGAAAGGTATGAAGCCTTCGGCATAGCCGAAGACAGCGCTGCTCTTACTTGTTTTAAGCTGAATAAGGATAAATTGCAAATATCTCGAAAACGTATCCATACAAAAAAAAACAACTCGATTTTCGGAATCAGCGGGCGATTTTACAACAAATTGGACAGTGGCGTCTGGAGAACAAAATCAAAATTAAAATATGTGATCCAGTGTTATTGTATAAAATAATAGTTCGATATAATGTTTGAAAGCCGTATGTGCATTTCTGGGGTAGCATCAAATTTAGACCTGAATTAGTTTTTTGTATAAATCATGATACAAAAGAAGGTAGTTTCATTTCAAAATTTTTGAAAAAAAATAAGTTTTTGAAGTTTCATAAACTGTACAAAATTATGAGCTACCTTGCCACATTGATAGCAACCAAACAATACATCAGAGGATTTAATGTTGTGCGTGGGAAATGTTCGGTTATTTGTACAATGATTTTTTGGTGGCGAGCAGAGGAGAAAGGGGGTATCACTTACAACTCATTAGAAAGAGCACAGTATAAACTTAAAGAAAACTTCGCCTCCCTGCCCCTTCTACAGGCACTCGGGTGGCTCATTTAAATATGGGGTAAAATTAGAAAGAAAAATTAAACTCGTGGTAGGCCATCAGCAGTATATTTGCGCAAAACTCCTTTCCGCTTTGGTGGCCTTCGGCCTTATTAGTCCAACACCGGTTATGCCAACCACAGTATTTTTGCGCAAAATCCACCTTCAAATTTACAAAAAAAGTGCATATTTCAAATTAAAGCTCAATCCTTTGCCTAGACGTATATATTAAAATTTTTAATTCAGATCACGCGTTTGGACACGATAACCCAAAATCATTGTACAAATAACCGAACCGTACCCACACAGTTTTACTTAAACATTTTTCCATAAACCCCCCAAACATATTCTGAGCGTTCAGAATATATGGGTCCGAAGGGAGTCCTAGGTAGGTAAGAAATATGAGTTTCAAAAACAAAAATTTTTTTACTCTTATATGAATCTTTTAGGACTCATATGTGATCCAAGTTATGAGCCAGCACCTTGTGCCAATATAAAAACAATAAAGATTTGAAATTTATATCCAAACTTGTTTATACAGAAATTGAAAATAATTAGAAAACAATAAATGAACAAAATTTAGCTGCAGCTGCTGCTATTGCATGCATGTTGGAATGTGTATATGCACGTAAGTATGTATGCATGTTATTTGAAAGGAATTTTTGCTGAATGCTTTTGCAAATATAGTGCGTTCAATAAGACTCAAAGAACAACCTAAAATAAGAGTCCGAATTTAGTAATTTATGAGGCTGATTAGAGGTTCGAAAAGAGTCAAAAATGGTTCATATATGAGGCCAATAATTGTTTTAAAAGAGTCCAAAATGAGCCGTATATTAGGCCAATAAGAGTCCAATATGACTCATATTGAGGCTCATTTGATGTATGAATTTAAGCTCATATAAGTCGACCTTCGGAGAAAGGGAAACACCCTCATATCGGACTCTTAAATGAGCTCATTATGAGCGTAATGGCTCCGATATAGGACTCCTTAAAGACTCATTTATGACTCCAAATGTATATTTCATTGATATGTATGTACATATCTCTCGCTCATAGGGAAAGCACTCAATTAATTTTGTTTTTCGGTTTGCATATTCATTTTCTTTTTACTTTAAAATTTCAATACTTCACACAAATTAAAAAAGCGTTTTCCTCGATAAGTCAATGCTGAAATCACACGCTTTATTTCCTTTTAAATAAATTTCTATTACTTCCGCAAATTAGAAATTCGCTAGAAATGTAAATATATAATTAATTCCAAATGTCAATTCTTGACTCAAGGGAATGCTTCGAACTATATCCGCTTAATTCACAGAACATGCTTTTCTTGCGAGCGTTTTCAAAATATCTAATTAATTTGTATGTACATAGATACCAGTTAAAGCCCCATGAAAATCCATTCAGGAGTTCCGGAGATTAGTGAGTTCAAACAGAAAAACAATCTACAGTTTTATTATAGTATAGATAGATAGATAGATTGCGATTTTTCTTAAGCAATCTGGACACTCTGATGACAATACACATTTCGTTTGATTTATTTAGTCACGGCTATAACATCGTCGCGTACACATGTGTCGCTACTCTCTTGAGTGTTGACCAGGGTTGCGTGATTTTGATTTAGTCAAATTTATTTCTGAATTGAAAGTCGCATAAAATCCTAAATAAATTTTATGTGTGATTTGCTTGGTCAACCAAATAAAATATAAGTTTTATTTGTGATTTGATTCGTCAACCAAATAAAAGATAAGTTTTATTTGTGAATTGATCGTCAACTAAATAAAAAATAAATTTTATTTGTGATTTGATTCGTCAAGCAAATAAGAATAAATTATATTTGTGATTTGCTTGGTCAACCAAATAATGATTCGTCGACCAAATAAGAAATAAAATATATTTGTGATTTGAATCGCCTCCAAATCAGAAATCAAATTGATTTGTGATTTGATTTGTAGAGCGAATCATTGATTTGTGATTTTTCAGCTAAATAATACTCTTTTGACAACGCAACTACTTCGGGATATTTGGGACTATTTTGAAATTTTCGAGACTTTTTCGGGATTTTCAGGATTTTGGGCCTATTTCCATATTGTTGGGACTATTTCTTCGGGATTTTATATCGGGATTTTATTTTTCGACCTACTTCGAGATTTTCGGGGTTCCCGGGAATATATCGGGATATTTGGGACTATTTTGGTATTTTTGAACTATTTTGGGATTTTCGGGACTATTCCGGGTTTTTCGGGACTACTTCGAGATTTGCGGGGTCCTTGGAACTATATCGGGATCTTCGTGACTACTTCGGTGCTTTTGGAACCAATTAGGAATTTTTGGGACTATATCGCGATTTTTGGGGGTATTTTGGTATTTTTGGGATAGCTTCGAGATTTTCGGGGTTCTCACAAATGTATCGGGATCTTCGGGATTTGGGGATAAATTCGGGTTTTTGTGACTTTTTCGGGTTTTTCGACACTCCTTCAGGATTTTCAGGATTTTGGGACTAATTCGGTATTTTTGGGGATATTTCTGGACTTTGGAGATTTTCTCGGTATTCTCGAGACTATTCCGGGTTTTTCGAAACTACTTCGAGATTTTCAGGAGTCTCGGTACGACATCGGTATCGTCGGGACTGCTTTGGGACTATTTCGGGTTTTTCGACACTACTTGGAGATTTTCATGATTTTTTTCGAGATTTCTTCGGGATTTTCAGGACTATTCCGGGTTTTTCGAGGCTCTCGGCACTATATCGGGATGTTTGGGACTACTTCGGTATTTCTTGGACCAATTAGGAATTTTGGGGACTATTTCGGGGTTTTCGAGACTTCTTCCGAGGGTTTCGGGGTTCTCGGGAATATATCGGAATTTTTGGGACTATTTCGTGTATTTCGAGATTACTTCGAGATTTTCGGGGTTCTCGTGAATATATCGGGATCTTCGGGACTACTTCGAGGTTTTTGGGCTATTTGGGGAATTTTTGGAACTATTTCGGGTTTTTCGAGACTACTTCGAGATTTTCAGAATATTTCGGAATTTTTGGGACAACTTTTAAGAGATTCTCGGGATTCTCGGCTCTAATTCGGGCTCTGCGGGACTACCTCGGAATTTTTCGACTAATTCAAGATTTTCGAGACTTCTTCGGTATAAGCGGTACTAATTCGGTGTTTTCGGAACTATTTCGGGTTTCCCTAGACTTCTTCGAGAAGAAGAAATCCCGATATAGTCCCGAGAACTCCGAAAACCTCGGAAGTAGTCTCGAAAACCCCGAAATAGTCCCAAAAACCCCTAATTGGTCCCAAAAATAACGAAGTATTCCCGAAGATCCCAATATAGTCCCGAGAACCTCGAAAATCTCCAAGTAGTCTCGAAAACCTCGGAATAGTCCCGAAAACCCGAATAAATCTCGGAAATCCCGAAATAGTTCAAAAGTACCGAAATAGTCCCAAAAATCCCAATATATTCCCGAGAACATCGAAAATCTCGAAGTCTCAAAAAATCCGAATTAGTCCCAAAAATACCGATATATTCCCGAGAAGACCGAAATTCTCGAAGTTGTCCCAAAACTTTCGAAATAGTTGCAAGGATCCTGAAAATCTCGAAGTAGTCTCGAAAAACCCGAAATAGTTCCGAAAATCCTGACGTAATCGCGAAGATCCCAATATAGTCCCGAGAACCCCGTAAACCTCGAAGTAGTCTCGGAAAACCCAGAATAGTCCCGAAAATCCCGAAGAATTCTCGAAATAGTCCAACAATCCCGAAATAATCCCGTAGATCCTAATATATTCTCGAGAATTCCGAATATCTCGAAATAGTTTCGAAAACCCCAAATAGTCCCAAAAATTCCGAATTGGTCCCAAAAATCCCGAAGTAGTCCCTAAGATCCCGAGAGCCCCGAAAATCTCGAAGCAGTCTCGAAAAACCCGAAATAGCCCCAACAATACCGAATTAGTCCCAAAATCCTGAAAAACCTGAAGAAGTCTCGAAAAACCCGAAGGAGTTCCAAAAACTCCGAATTAGTCCCAAAAATCCCCAAGTAGTCCCGAGCACCCCGAAAATCTCGAAGTAGTCCGAGAATCCCGGAGATTTTCGTGGAACTCGAAGTTGGAAGATATCGCATATCGCATTTGTGTTACATAAAAAAGTAATATTTAGCTAAAAAATCACGAATCCAATTGATTCGCTCAACAAATCAAATCACAAATCAATTTGATTTCTGATTTGGAGGCGATTCAAATCACAAATAAATTTTATTTCTTATTTGCTCGACGAATCAAATTACAAATAAATTTGAATCCTTATTTCATTGACCAAGCAAATCACAAATATATTTTATTTCTTATTTGCTTGACGAATCAAATCACAAATAAAACTTATCTTTTATTTGCTTGACCAAGCAAATCACAAATACAACTTATCTTTTATTTGCTTGACCAAGCAAATCACAAATAAAATGTATTTCTTATTTGGTTGACAAATCAAATTACAAATAAATTTTATTTTTTATTTGGTCAACAAACCAAATCACAAATCAAATATATTTGTTAATTAAAGGCGGATTTTAAATAAAAAAGGATTTGAAATCACGCAACCCTGGTGTTGACCCTTTGCGACCACTAATGCAACATATTTTGGTGGAGGTAAGTTTTTATTTTTCTTTTAAGATTGAATTCGAAATCATGTTTTTCTTTGGTTAAAGATAAAAGAGTCCTTATCAAAACATAATATAAACTTATTTTTTTTGTTTGCAAGACTCTTTTTTCAAAGCTTTTATTTGATTCACTCCGGACCTCATGCGACTAATTGTGTGATTTTCTTTATGCGCCTAATTAAGGGTTAAAAATAATTTTTTTTTTGTGGCTCTTTGTAGCATTTAGAATTTAGATGTGGCTCTTTTCGGCCTCGGCCTTGCCCACCCCTGTACTATGGCTACAGTGACCATATTAACCAACGTAAAATAAAGTGCATTTTTTTCAAAATGATTTGGAAATACGTACATACAACTTGTATGATAAAAGTACCTTGCCCATATCGTAATTTAAGTCAAACATTTACCAGTTAATTATATTCTATAATTGTATAAGTTCCCCTGCTGTAGCGAAAAATGAAGCCAATTCCTTTTCAAGGACTTCGCCATCCATACTGCACGACGAAGCCAGCACACTGTGGTTCAGAATTGGAATTCAATATTCATAACCCACTGGAACCTTCATTTTTCCATTAATTTTTACTAAAACCCAAAAAAAAAAAATACTTATTTTGGTGAAAATTTTTTTATAACATTTCAAAATTTTTTTTGTGTCTTGTTTTTTTTTGTAGTTCCGATACTAGCAAGTCAATATTCTTATTAAGTCTTATCAACAAATTCCTCGTCGTTTAAAGAATAAAGGGAATATCTCATTATACTAAAGCCAGCTTCCCGACATAAGCTACTATTCCATATGGACACAGATGTATTTATTATAGTATTTTTATTATTTTTTTGGTTAAAATACAGACACAATTTTATTTATTTCATTAATGTTCAGTTTTACATGGAATAATAAGTATTGAAGTGAAGAAATAAACTGTTTTTATACCCGAGCGCACTTGTGCACAAGGGTATATTAATTTTGTTCACATAACGGTTGTTTGTAACAGCCAAAACGAATCGAGATAGATATAGCCAAATGTATACATAAATGCTCAGAATGAATAGAGAAGTCGATTAAGCCATGTCTGTCTGTCGAGCAAAAATTGAGATATCTCAACGAAATTTGGTATGTAGGTTTCCATTAATCCAAGGTAGGTTGGTATTGAAAATGGGCGAAATCGGACTGTAACCACGCCCACTTCCCATATAACGGTAATTTCCAGAAATACGAAAACTGCGATATTTTAGTAACTACTGAAGATAACTCACTCAAAATTCATATTTACAGTAATTTTCAGACGACAAATAAGAATATTATAAACTTTTGGAAAACGGGCGTAGCCACGCCCACTTATGGTTACATGTGTATATCTTAGTAACCGCTGCACCAATTTCTTCCAAACTTGGCATACATGTTAGCCTTGCCACTTCCCATATAACGGTAACTTCCAGATATACGAAAACTGCGATATTTTAGTAACTACTGAAGATAATTCACTCAAAATTGATATTCACAATAATTTTCAGACGAAAAATAAGAATATTATAAATTTTTGGAACATGGGCGTAGTCACGTTCACTTATGGTTACATGTGTATATCTTGGTAACCGCTCCACCAATTTCTTCCAATCTTGGCACAGTTGTTGGCCTTGGTACAGCATACTAAATGGCCGGAAATTTAAGAAATCGGACAATAACCACGCCCACATCCCATATAACGGTAATTTAGAGAATACAAAATATTCGATAAATCAGTAAATATTAAAGCTAATTTATTAAAAATTGATGCTTGCAACAATTCTTTACCTAGAAATACGTTTATGGTAAAATTTTGGGAAATGGGCGTGGCACCGCCCACTTATGATCACGTATATGTATATCGGTAACCGTTCTACCAATTTGTACCAAACTCGGTATTTTTATTGTGCTTGTCACATAAAAGCAAAACGTTGAAAATTATTGAAATCAGACTAAAATTACGGCCGCTTTTCATATAACGGTATATTTCAGAAATGCTTGAAACTGCAATATTTCGAAATTTAAGGACGCTAATTTACTCAAAATTGATACACCCCGGCCTACCATCTAGCTTTAGGTTTCGGAAAGGTGAAGAAACATATATTTAATACTTGCGCCGTATTTAATGTTCGGCTCCACCCGAGCTTAGACTTTCTTACTTGTTTGGCTTAATATTGTCTCACTGGTTTTTTATGCGGTTTTTTGGAATTTTTTACATGGAGTATGGAGTATTGATAACAAAAGGAAAGTTCCCGGAAGCACTATTTGAGCTTATGCAGGGTTACTTGAGCTTGGTTGAGAACTGGGCTTCTAGCTGCGGGCTGGGTGTAAATCCCAGTAAAACGGAGCTTGTTCTCTTTACTAGGAGGTATAAGATACCGAATTGCCGTCTTCCCTGTATGGGTGGTCTTCCTCTGAGGCTTTCTGACAGGGTGAAGTACTTGGGCTTGATCCTTGACAGTAAGCTTTCCTGGAAGCCTAATGTGGAGGAAAGAGTCAAGAAGGCTACAGTAGCACTGTATTGTTGCAGAGGGGCCATTGGCAAGCGCTGGGGCCTCTCGCCGAAGGTAGTGCATTGGCTCTATGAAACTATAATCAAGCCAATCTTATTATATGGGGTATTCGTCTGGTGGAACGCACTTGACAAGGCCTACATCGTCAAGCAGCTGGAGAAGGTGCAAAGAGCTGCCTTAATTGGAATCAATGGGGCACTTGGAACCACACCTACTCTTGCGCTTAATGCCATGTTAAATGTTGTGCCTATAGACATAGCTGGCAGGGTTGCCGCTGCGCGTGCCGCACTAAGGCTAAGAGGGGTGGACTTCAAGTTCACCTCGAGCTATGGGCACTCCAGAATTCTAAGAGACTTCGGGTTCCTACCGACTCGGACAGACCACTGCACGACGGTTCTGGGTCCGAATGGATCTTTTACCACCCACATTCCGGCGAGGGAAGACTGGGAGGGGTGCAGTATCTTGAACCGAGGACCTGTAAACTTATTTACAGATGGGTCGAAGCTGGATGGGAAGGTGGGCAGAGGTGTCTTCTGCGAAGATCTCTCCATCAACCTGAAATTTAGGCTACCGGATCACTGTAGTGTTTTCCAGGCTGAGGTGGCCGCAATAAAAGAGGCTTCGGATTGGTTGCTCTCTAGTGTAACATCTGCTAAAGAGGTAAATATCTATTCTGACAGCCAGGCTGCCATCAAGGCTCTTGGCTCCCTGACGGTGCGCTCGAAAACGGTGAGGGAGTGTTTGACTTCCCTGTCGACCGCGTCTAACTATTTTGCTATTAAGCTTATTTGGGTCCCAGGTCACAGCGAAATCGCTGGCAACTGCATGGCTGATGAGCTAGCAAGACACGGAACCCTCGAAAAATTACTTTCGGATAGGAAGGGTCTGGGGGCTCCTCTGACCTCGTGTGGTCTGCTTCTGGACAGATGGGCGTTTAGTCAGCTCAGCGAGCGCTGGGCGAACATCTTGGAGTGCAGGGTGGCAAAGTCTTTCTGGCCCCGGGTGGACCAGGGGCGGTCTAGGGAGCTCTTGAGACTGAGCAAGCTGCATCTCTCACTATTGGTGGGAGTGCTTACTGGTCACTGTGTGGTAACCATGCGGCAGGGCTGAGTGTCGCGGATAACCCTTACTGCAACGGCTGCATGGAGGACGATGAGGTGGAATCATCTCAACATCTGCTGCTCTGGTGCCCTACCTTTGCGAGCCTAAGGTTTAAGCACCTTGAGTTGCACTTTTTTCACACTCCCGATGAGCTCTCGGGTGTGGACATCAGTCGACTGAAGAGCTTCGTTGTGAGCACGGAGCGTTTCTCCGGCAAAAAGCCATAGGTGTCGTCTTTCTTTCTCTCATAGCTGCCCCCTCTTTCCCCCCACCCCCCTTTCGGCCCTCCTTTCCCCCCCCCCCCCCTTGGCCCCCTCTAAGGGCATCACAACGGACAGCCTAGTCGAGTCCAAGTGTGCCTCCACATTCGGAGGCAGCCCGCTTACCTAACCTAACCTAACCTACATGGAGTATCTGAATTTATGCGGTGAAAAAGCTGGAAGGCATCCCCTATTTTTGTATGAAAGTAAAGAACTTTTCTATGCGGATTTTTGTTATGCGGCTTTCTGAGAAACGCATGTACCACATAAAAAGAGACTTTAGTGTATGGTTATTGCAACAAAAGGTCGGTGAATACCGCCCTACGCGCATTGTTAAAAAAGTGGTCAGAGGAAGCTTTAACGCATGAAGATTATGCAGTAGGGGCCTTCTTCGATATCGAGGGGCCTTCAACAATGTCACTCCAGAGGCAATAGTCAATTGTGTTCATAATCTGTTGTTTGAAATCAACTTAATAAGGCTTATCTACAGCTTACTTCGTTACAGAACTGTCGCGGCGGAGTGGGCGAGCATCTGCACTCAGTGCAGGGTCAATAGGAGCACTCCACAAGGTGGTGTTTTCTCTCCCCTGCTCTGGATTGCGGATATAAACGAAGAACTGGAAAAAGTTGGCTGTCGGGTGATCGTTCATGTAAACGATGTGGAACTTTTGGTTAAAAGACGATACCTATACACCCTTTTTGATCTGGCTCAAGGTTACCTGATGCAGGTAACTAGGTGGGCGATCAACGGTGGCTGTCGTGGAAGCCTAACATTGAGGAAAGGGTAGGAAAGGGGTCGGTTGCCTTGTACTGCTGTAGGCGAGCTATCGGTAAAAGGTGGGGTCTCTCGCCCAAATTGCTTCATTAGATCTAGGAAACCAGATTTAAGCTTATTTTGTTTCAAGGAGCCCTTGTCTGGTGGAACTCACTAGAAAAGGCTACACTTGTAAAAGAAGAATTAGAGGAGCATTAGGAACCACACATACACTGCCGCTTAATATACATATGTTGAACACGACGCCTGCGGATATTGCAGACAGAATTGTCGCAGCATGAACTACTATTAGGCTAAGGGAAACCGGGTCCTTTTGTTTCTTTGCTGCAGCAAATGTTTTTATAGGGCACTTAAAACACTTTACCTCTCAAGGGCTAGGGACAGGCCATTGTGCGATTGGTATTAATGCGGTGAGACTAGGAATTTCAACTGAACCTTTTGTATCAGCTGCCAAGAGGAATATGAAGTGGAATCATCTCCACACTTTCTTTTAAACTGTCCAACCTTCGCGAGGCTAAGTTGGAAGCATTTTGGCTCGCACTTCGAAGAAACACTGAGCTCTCAAGGATCGAAATTAGCCGCATTCGAATTTTCGTAATCGGCTCGGGGCGCTAACTTAACCCAACCTGAGCTGTACTTCTCTGAACTATGAAATAGTTGGTCACATTACGTATGCGGCAAGAGCAAAGAAAACAAAAAAAAAGTTTTCTATGTTCTTTGTATGCGACAGCCTAAATGTATGTTCGTCTAGCGAAGAGCATACTTGTATTTTCAAACTTTTAACTACATTTCAGGAAATGATTTACTGCCTTCCCTAAATATGAGCTCAAAGCGTTGCGTTTTCCAATGCCAATGAGTACCAGCAAGTGTGCGCTATACCCAAATACACGCGGAGAAATTTTTGACTAAACGTCAAATCCTCTCGATTTTGTTCTCGTTTCCTCTTTCACTTATTTGTACCCTTTCTTTTCGTATTCTGCATCCAACTTCAACACGTAACGCCCTATCAGAAATTAAAATTCCATTTTCCAGGCGCCAGCGCAGCGTTATTCTGGGATGGTTCATACAAATTGACGAGCCAATTTAGGGATGGCAGTTAGTGAAATGAACCATTCAAGTTATCACTTGCACCCCACGTTGTTCATACTATAGGGGTATTCTCCAAATCTTGCAAAGCCATTGCACGTAGCACGGATTGCATGGATTGCATAACTTGCAAACACACAACAACAAAATACATGGGAAACGACATTTCCTATCGCTGCAAAATATGCAACGTCGAAACCCATGTATATATTTTGCAAAATAGCATAGCAAGATATATGCGACCCTGTGCTAGTTGTTTTGTTGTTGGAATTGCTACATATTTCTCTCATTCCTCTCATCTCGCTCACTTCATTTTTTTCTGCTTTCTCTTGTTATTGTATTTGATACATAATTTCGCTGCTTGCTACCCATGCATTCTACCACTTTGCAATGGGGTGCTCTCGTACTCTTCGAAATTTGGGATAGTATTTTTGCATTTCGTGCAATACGTGCATCGTGCAATACTTCGAGAATACCCCTATTGTTTATCAGGACTTTTGCTAAAATCTTAAAATCAAAACTTGTCTAGACAAATTCTATGGGTGTAGGAAAAACTATTATAAGGGGTGACGGAAACATCAACCAACACCAACACACAATTATTTTCTACCTTTTAGTGTATCTATAGAAACGTGGTTTATTTAAGTTTTTTGATTTAATTTTTTTTTTGTTTATGTTAAAAAGAAATTCCAAGATGAAGGCAATTGTGCATCTGTTGAAATCTTTTCTTTGTCTATACTGATATATATTGTGAAAGCCTTTTTTTTGTGTTCGAAAGCCTCGAGATCGGCTACACCGATTTTTTTGAAATTTTGGTTATAGGTTCTGGATGGGCTTCTCATTGTCTTAGGCAAAAAAACTTTAAAAACTTCTTATAACTGGAACTGCAGGAAAAATTCCATAGAATCTAACATACATGCCCACATAACAGCGATACTCACTCTAAATCATTAATGAGAGGGCACTCTGCTGTTAATTCGTACGCTAATGTTAACTTTAATATTGATTCTTATATTAAAATTAAACATTAAATACCCGGCGCAAGTATTAAATGTACATATGTTTTTCACCTTTCCGAAGACTACCGCTACATGGGAAGCAGGGGTGGTTTTGCCCCTATTTTATACATCTTCGATAGAACGTTCAGTTATAGTCATAAGTGGGTGATATAACGCCCATTTTCCAAAATTCCAAATAATGTTACTTGTTTTCAAAGGATTGTTGTTAGTATAAATTTATTGTAAATTAGCGACCTTAAATTTCTAAATATGGAAGTTTCAAGCATTTCTGAAATTAACCTTTATATGAAAATTAGGCGTAATTTTAGTTCAATAATTTTCAACGTTTTGCTTTTATGTGGCAAGCACAATAACTATACCGAGTTTGGAACAAATTGATACAACGGTTACCGAGATACATATATGTGATCATGAGTGGGGGGTACCACGCCCATTTTCCAAAATTTTATCATAAACGTATTGCTTGGTAAATAATTATTGCAAGCATCAATTTTGAATATATTAGCTTTAGTATTTACTAAAGAACTTCAAAATTCAACATGTTTTGTAAAAATTTCTTTTTCAAAAATTTCATGCATTGATATGTCATGTCAACTCAAACAAGGTGTTATGCCATATCTAGGGTTGCCAGATTTTTTATGCGCGAAATCAGTACATTAGACTTTTTCATGCTAAAAAAATCAGTACATTTTTATTCAAAGCAAAATAATGAATATAAGTAACAGAAAATAATTTAAGACGCCTGAGTTCTTGTTTTGGTATATAAATAAAATATAGTTCATAAAAAATAAAAGTGTTATTCATTTTAACATGAGTGTGCACATCATTATACACAGGAGCATATAAATTATTTTATATTTGAGACTTTTTGAATAGCAATAATGAGATCATTCCCATTTTCAGTGTTTAAATAGTCAAAGAAATCTATACATTTCATTTTAAAATTACTTTTAATTTGAAGTTCACTTTCAAAAATTGTAATTAGAAGCCGGTTTCTTTCTTTGCGCCAGGAAACAAACTTTATTCTTAAGATCCTCTCATACTGTGAAAAAGTACCACTTTTTAAGGAGTTCATCTACATTTCCTCACGGCTTAAATAATTTTTCAACTACGCAAAAAGACCAACTCAACTTTACTTAGTTTAGCTACTTTTCGGACTTAAGTCGAAAGTTAGCCTACGTTTTCCACAGCTTATTATTGGCTTAACTAAGTTAAGTTGGGTTGGAAAAACCAGCCCTAAGAATTCGCTAAAAAGAGTATCTAACTCTATATCTTGTATGCAAAACTCTTTTACAAATTCAGTAAATCGAGAAAAAGGAGTTGTAAGTTATAGGCAAAAGCTATTCGAATATTGAAATTTATTGTTATTAAACTGAAAGTTATTTTCGAGATAACTAACAACACTCGACAAAAATGTAAGCCTTCTTTTTAAATAATTTAACCTCCATCATATTATCGGAACTGGTACGTAACGACCCGGTGATATGCCCATAAAACGATTGATCTTTTTGTTGTATTAATTTCTTGGGCATATCAAACATTATCTGAAACATGTCAACTATATCTAATTAAATTATTTTCTTCTTATTTTTTACAGTACAGATTAGAGAAGTTCCAACGTTATGTAAAAACCTTAAGAAAATACTAAAGTATTTTTATTGATTAGAAAATTCAGTACAAATCAGTACAAATTTTGAAAAATCAGGACATTAGCGTACTGATTGAAGAAATGAATAAAATCAGTACAAGAGATGAAAAATCATGTCATTCCATTTCAAACATGTTAGGGGTATTCTCGAAGTCTTGCACGATGCACGGATTGCACGAAATGCAAAAATACTGTTCAAAATTTCGAAGAGTACGAGAGCAGCCCATTTCAAAACGGTAGCATGAATGGGTAGCAAGCAGCAAAATTATGTATCAAATACATTAACACGAGACAGCAAAGAAAAT
>NW_023458557.1:51714321-51739806 GCF_013731165.1 Rhagoletis pomonella
TACTGTAATTAACCCTATAATGCCTTTAATTTTAATATTGCTGTTAAAATTTTTTTTAATTGTCTGTCTTTTTTAGGGTCGCAGACTTATGCAATAGGTTTCTATAGAGAAATTGTGGACAATATGACCGTTTACAATGCGCCATAAGCCGCATTACGGATCCGTGGTTAGTGCGCTTTAAAATTCTAAAAATGGGGTTTTCTCCATATAAAAAAAATAATAATTTTTTTTCTTAAAAAGTATGCCATATTTTGCAAAGTTGCTAATAATAAAAGTTATTTATAATTGCGTAAGCAGTCCACAGAAAAAAAATCAGATCGATTCGTTGAATTTTGACCCTAATTCCATAATTTCTTGATTTGGGACCAGTGTGCGACGCTCCAGCTCTGAAAGTATTCAATTCAGTACCCGCTGGTGGTAGCAGATAAAGAGGGAGGCCCCCACTGCGATGGAAAGACCAAGTGGAGAAGAACTTGTCTTCACTTGGCATTTCTAATGGGCGTCATTCGGCACAGAAGAGAAATGACAGGCGTTCTATATTTGGCCAAAATCACTTAGGCGGTTACAGCGCCAATAAATAAGAAGATAGTGGATAATTTCTTGAGTCTAGAGATGTGCAGCTGCCCCAGTAACCCACCTGGTTCTGGAGCCACCTATCGGGTCCATTTTTTGCAAATATATTTCTCGTGACGCTGGTAACATGTATTTTGAATTTGAAGCAAATCGGACCATAAATGAAATTTTTCGGAATAACTCGACTCCTGCACCACCTACCGGAAATAAACAAATCCAATTGGCACCTCTTATTTGAAACACCTTTCGAACAAAAGAACAATCATTCAAATCGGTTGAAAAACATAGGAAAAGTAGGGAGGAATAGATTTGTATGGGATTTCATTCATATAGATTATAAATAAAGTTCAAGAGGAAGTTTTTTGATATAAACATAATCTGCTTCTCAGAGAAATCCTGACAAACACATTGGCAGAGAACGTTTAACCTAATTTCTATAAGTAACCATATGAATACTAATCCATTTCAGGCAACTTTCAAATGTATAATACAGTCGAAGATATTCTGGATTTGACCGAAACTGATTTGAAAGACAAAGGCATACGACAACCGGGCCATCTCGCAAAAATGATGTCTAGTCTAGTGGTTGTGCAGGCCAAGCGGCGCCAGTCGGTAAATATCGAAGGTTCGTATGCACATACTTATGTACATACATACATCCATATTGTATATTTACAATCAAAAAAATAATTGGATTAAGTGTTTACTAACCTAAATGCTTAGCTGATTATAAAGCGCATTGCGCAAAGAGCATATTATTTATTTATCTAACTTTAATTAAAGGCGATCACTTAACAACAAACATGTACACACTTCAATGATATCGTTCAATTTTATATTTATTTATAGTGTCCACTTTGCCGCGCACGATGGCCAAACGAAAAAATTCTTGCCCACCAGTTTATTTATCCAGCGATGTTAGTGAATTATATGGCACGTTGCATCGCACTAGCAATAATCGTAGCTCATTTGCAAATTTGAAATCCACTAAAGAATCGAAACGATTGACTTTCGGTAATACTAATATGATGTAAGTACAATTTGGTTCAAATCAACTTGTAAATTTCGCTATAACTAATATTTATAACTTCGAGTTTCGAGGCTGTCAGGCAATAACCGAAGGCTTCTACCTTTTGAAATTATAACTGTCAAAAATGAAGTGAGTGCCGAGGTGCGTAAGCGCTGACGAATTGTTTGATGGCATGACACATCTAGACCCTTTGCTTTGTTTTCACATTCCACTTGGAAAAAGCAGAACAAATACGACGTTAAAGTATTGTACCTGAGCCATTCAATTCTGCAGCTGTGATTATGTTTTCCTCCATCAAATTAAAGAAGTCGCACGGTAGAGAGTCTCTGAAACTTGGTTTGGTATCGAATGGGTCAAAGTGGTCCATTCCAATTTCACCAAGCAACGGAGTGATATTGTTCATTTTAGATTCGCGGTGATTCCTATTTCAGACATCGTGACGTATAGGTAATTCTCTTTTGATCTTTCTATCTGTCCTCTTCTCGAGGATCTTTCCTAATGCATCTTGAATTAGGTTTATTTAGGTTTATGTCTAAAGCCACACTTTTATCAACTATTCGCCACTGCACATGAGTAGTTCAGCTGACAAGCCGATAGCTCCGGAAGCTTTGTCATTGCATTCCAGTTATTAAACGTGCACAGATTTCTCGGTTTAGAGAATTTTCTCTACTGAACAAGTATATGTAATTTGCAACCCTAATATCATTTAAACCAATCTGATCGTAAAATTTTATATTTTTTAGCATTAACGTGCTCGGAACGTTTTAAAGTAGGACCGCTCTTTGTGTTGCTAAGGGCAATGTTACGCAGACGAACATATGATTCCTGGTCACGAACTGTTGTTGCTTGCACTGCACAACGAAAGAGCGAGCGAGAGAACTGAACTGCATGACCAATCGGTTAAAATTTGACCAGCCGGCTGAGACCGAATCACTAATCAAAAGAGGGTTGGCTTGTGAATACAATTTACTATTTGTTCCTTTTAGTAGCGAAATGTAGTATTTGTCATACTATTTCTCCTTTTAGTAGCAGAATGGTACATTTTTGCTGCAGATGTATACAAAGTAGTAGATATGTAGAATAAAATTAATGCTAGCAAACCTTGTTTTATTTGCTTTTAACATGTTGTTATACACATACATATACCGTTTCTTATTTTTTTCGTCATACACAAATGTAAAAAGTAGTAAAACAAATAGGCCAAAGAAATACAACTGAGACAAAGAAATACGCTGGTCACTTGACTCTCTGCATAACACCATGTTGGTCAAAGAGTGTAAGAATGGAAAAAATTAGAGAAAAGTGCCGTGACCAGGGATCATATGATCGTCTGCGTAACATCACCCTTACAGTTACTTCAAAATTTTAGGTAGCCCAAAATATTAATATTAAAAACAAAAAGGTTTTCATGAATTTGGAGGAGTGGTATAATGGTTACACCCAGAAAAAGGATTAGTTATAATAACCAAAATTTGGTTATAGTGACCAAGTGGCAGAGTTGGATATGGCGAAATAAATAGTCTAGTTCGCAATTTACTTGAGACTTCTAGTTGGGACAAATGTAGGCGGGCATTTTTTGATTTTCCCAACACATGTAATTGAGCATCAAAATGCTGCTTGCTGCGACGTCGATACATGCCCTGTAGGGAAACCGCGGACTAGTGAATCAAATTTCTAGTTCCGTACTAGGTCTTTATAGCCAAAAAGGAACTAGTCCGATACGAACTAGATCCCCAGTCCAAAATCGGCGAAAAGTGGTACTTTTAAAAAACTATTTTTTTTAAGTTTTTTTTCAGTAGAAATCTATATCTAAACTGACGAATTTAGAAATGGTTCCGAACTATAGAAAAAGGGATGCAGAACGATTTACATCTTATTTGTCGAATTTAGAACTAGTTCGGAATTATAGAAAAAGGGATGCAGCGGGTGGCTTGTTTACTTTACATAGATATGTGTTCGGCGGCTTTTTCATTCAAATACGCTTCTATTCTGTGCTTCGCAGATGCTTTTTCATAGCTTGGTAATACAAAACTAAAATTTGTGTTAACATTTCAACATCTTGGGACAGTCTGGAATCTAAGAAATAACAGCGAGCACCTCTGCAAACTCAGCTACAGCTAAAGGTATGTAAACGTACATTTCTTACAATCATTCGAACAAATTTAATTTCAAATTGAAAACATATTTCATCCAAAACAATTTAAAATCGCACACACGGAAAAACCAAAAAGATTAAAAAATCATGATACTTTTTTCTTTCGTCTGTCGATTTTAGAACTGGTTCGGACCTATAGAATTTCGGACTAGTTCGGAACTTACGAAAAAGGGATGCAGCGGGGGGCAATTGACACTTCCTAGGACATCGCCATGTTAAATTCGCCAGTTGCTTGCATGCAAAAGAGATTTATCGCGAACCAGTACTGGGTCTAATTGAACTAGAAGCGCACCAGTTCAGAACTAGAGATTTTCCCCACAGGGTGTATACTATCATCGTCTTCGTGCGTCTTAAGCAGGGATCACACGATTTATATATTTGTACACAAAATGCCGAATTTAGATTTGTCCACATTTGCGCATTTGGATAGCGATGTACAAATGATTTGTTTTGCGATCAGACGATGTCGCTGCCAAAGATCCAAATGATTTGGCACACATTTACGCACAGCAGTAAATAAATACTTTTGCATTTATGATTTCGTGAGATTTGAAGTGAAATAAACAAAAATAATATGTACGCACAGCTACTCAGAATTTTGAATACACCCTAAAAATCTGGGCTGAAGGTAAAAAACGCGTTTTTCATAGGTTGAAGCATAAACTAGCTCGTAACTTTATTTCTGTTTGCCCGATGCAAACTACTTACATATGCCATTAAAGAGAAAACATTTCGTTGTTTACAACCATTTATATATGGTTAATTTGTCTTGAGAATGGGCATCCTATGTATTATACTAGTTAACAAAATAGTCGGAGAAGTCGTAATGTAAAATGAAAAAAAGTTAAAAATTTAAATTTTGCATATCGATGGCTGAGTGGAAGATCGACCTATCTCGGAAGCCAGTTCAAAAACGCCCTGTCTGAAAGATCTGAATGAGATCCGAAAACTAAAAGAAAGGTGAATAGTAAAGTGCCACGAAGGGTTGTCAAACGAATACTTTTCCGGTTGGTTTTCTGAAATTTTTCATTCTGAACTTCAAATATGCTTTTTTATAGTTAATTATACTCAGAAATTAATTATACTTCTAATATGTTCGTCTGCCGGCATAAGAGCCTGGAACTTCATGAAGGTTAAAAATAGTCGCACGCTTCTCTGCACACTCAGCTACTGTCGAATACGTATATGTACATGTTTTCAAATGTTCAGTTTGAGCAAATATTTTAAAAATATTGTTTTCAAATAACGTGATATTTTTCGGTAGTTTTCGGATACGAATATTATATTATATATTAATATTTTACCAAAATTGCAAAATACAAAGGTTCACAAGCACGAAATGGCAATACCGCTCAACAATATTTGTATATTTGTCACTGGCATTTGTCATCAAGTGGCAAATCAGATATTTGGTCATTTGCGTAATTTTTATTTGGCTTATGTAGCAGCATTGCGTTCACACGATTTGGCCACCAGGGTTGTTTTTCATTTGCCACAAGAAGGCAAATATTTGGCTTTTCTGATAAATGACAAATGTAATTTAGCGTTCACATGATTTGTCTACGAATTTGACAAATTTTTAGCCAAATGTACAAATCGTGTGATCCCAGCTTTACGATAATTGACGATTGACTGATGCTTCGCTGGTATTTCGGCAAAGCAAATCAAATCAGTAGCTGTTGAGAGTGTTCGGACACTAAAAGTTTTCTTAGTGATAAATAAGCATGAAAAATTGTGGTACATTCCAAAACAATGTGGTAGATTCAAATAAATAAATTTATGAATATGTTATATGCACATATGGTCAGCTGATTAAGTTAAGTGACATTTTGACCAGTTTTGGCTATTTATATTTTTGTTTACTTACTGTTTATCTTTTTTTGCTGAGGTTGCTAGGCATTTTCTTTCATATAAAAGAAATTGCCAATCATAAAAAATCAACGCGATTTCCTAGCGCTTAAAATTTGCACTTTGAGCTACTAAAATTTAATGGGCTATAAAAGTGCATACCTACAACTTTTCTAGAAATTCTAAATAAAGCCAAAGCGACGGAATAAGATGCTTTTTTTTAGAAATGATCTATCATTTTCGGATAGAGAATCATTTTCTAATAGACATTGATAATTTTCGTTTTGATGTATATTACTTTAACCAATCATAAATTTAATAAAGAACGCTGCTTTTAATTCTAAAAGCTTCAGTGCTCGATGACCCTCTTTCACCTTTTCCAAATGACTATGACACAGTTAGTCTGTTCCTTTGAACTTCGGACTAAAACCTGTGGAACTGTCAAACTACAATTTTACTCTCTCAAATGAGAGTAAAAGGAGAACAGATGCAGAAGTGCATAGGAACGCAAAAAGCGCTATTTCCTGTAAAAAGGTCAGTCGGATTGTTTACATGTCATTTGTACAACACTGATTTAGCTGAAATATCACTAAATAATTATTAAAATCTATACATATTCAAACATTTCGTTGTTTACTTCCATTTTTTTACAAATATAAGGTACTTTTCTTTCACCGCTGTTTGTTTTTGCTTGCACATGTAAATCAGCTGATCGTTTGACACTTTTCATGAACTTACAGGAAAAGAAACTCCGGACTAAATCCTGTAACTTCTGACTAGGAACAGTTGCTCAGTTACTCTCTAAAATGTGTTCCCACTTACAGGTTTTATGTCAATAGGAACGACTTCCTGTAAGTTCTGAATAAATCCTGTAAACCGGACTGCTATTGAAACAGACTTAGGGCCGGTTTCTCCATCTCTGGTTAACACTAACTCCCCGGTTAAACATTGTTATCGACGTTCTAACTCCATGCATATAACAGGGAGTCGATAAGGTCGGTAACGATGTTTACCGGGGGATTAGTGTTAACCGGAGATAGAGAAACCGGCCCTTAGGGCCGGTTGTTCAATGTCTGGTTATCACTACTTGCAGGTTAAACATCATTATCGACATTTTCGTCACCATGCTTATAACATGTGATCGATAAAGCAGTCGTTGTAACGGGTGATTTTTTAAGAGCTTGATACCTTTTTTTTTAAAAAAAACGCATAAAATTTGCAAAATCTCATCGGTTCTTTATTTGAAACGTTAGATTGGTCCATGACATTTACTTTTTGAAGATAATTTCATTTAAATGTTGACCGCGGCTGCGTCTTAGGTGGTCCATTCGGAAAGTCCAATTTTGGGCAACTTTTTCGAGCATTTCGGCCGGAATAGCCCGAATTTCTTCGGAAATGTTGTCTTCCAAAGCTGGAATAGTTGCTGGCTTATTTCTGTAGACTTTAGACTTGACGTAGCCCCACAAAAAATAGTCTAAAGGCGTCAAATCGCATGATCTTGGTGGCCAACTTACCGGTCCATTTCTTGAGATGAATTGTTCTCCGAAGTTTTCCCTCAAAATGGCCATAGAATCGCGAGCTGTGTGGCATGTAGCGCCATCTTGTTGAAACCACATGTCAACCAAGTTCAGTTCTTCCATTTTTGGCAACAAAAAGTTTGTTAGCATCGAACGATAGCGATCGCCATTCACCGTAACGTTGCGTCCAACAGCATCTTTGAAAAAATACGGTCCAATGATTCCACCAGCGTACAAACCACACCAAACAGTGCATTTTTCGGGATGCATGGGCAGTTCTTGAACGGCTTCTGGTTGCTCTTCACTCCAAATGCGGCAATTTTGCTTATTTACGAAGCCATTCAACCAGAAATGAGCCTCATCGCTGAACAAAATTTGTCGATAAAAAAGCGGATTTTCTGCCAACTTTTTTTGGTAATAAAATTCAATGATTTGCAAGCGTTGCTCGTTAGTAAGTCTATTCATGATGAAATGTCAAAGCATACTGAGCATCTTTCTCTTTGACACCATGTCTGAAATCCCACGTGATCTGTCAAATACTAATGCATGAAAATCCTAACCTCAAAAAAATCACCCGTTATTTAACCGGAGCTTCTACATACCTCCGATTTCTGCAAATCAGATATTGAACAACCGGCCCTAAGTTTGTAATGTCTTTTTAAACAAGACATAACATTGCGATAGCAGATAACGCATTGCGCACACCCATCCACGTGTTCTATGCAAAAAAAAAATGTATTTCCCATTCCTCCCAAAACATTTTATTTGTGTATTATTCGAATAATTGCGCAGTGAAGTCTCAGCAGCAACTGATTTGATTTGCTTTGCCGAAGTACTAGCAAAGCATCAGTCAATCGTCAATTATCGTAAGACGCACGAAGAGGATCATATCCAGTGTTGCCACTTGAAAATATTTTTAAGTACCGAAATGCCTACCAAATCAGTTTCCAAACTACCAAAAGTTTGTTCATCATTAAAGCTAGACTTCTTGAATTTACGGGGTTTTTAACTACAAAAATTAACAGTAAAAATTAAAACTACACATATTATTGTTAACAGGGCCTATAAATAAAAGAATTGACGTATTGTATAAAAACTTTTGTAAAAAATTTAAATACCTTTGAGATTAATTCCATTCATATCAAACATCTTTTCTTGGTGTGTGAAAAAACAAAATCACAGATTTATGCAAAAAATCCTAAATTCGTTTCACTTTGCAAATTGGCTATCATAAATTTTTCTTTCAAGACTACTATTTCTGGTTCTATTTCAACAGCCAATCGGTCATGGCTTTGGGAAGTGAGTTTTTGTTTGCAGAAAATTGTCTGCTTGATAAAATATAGGAAAAAAACTAAGAAATCTTATACGTGTGAGCAAAGTGAAAGCAATGTTTTGAACGTGTAAACGTAAATTAAGCGAACAACTTTTAATGCTCAATTTGGTTGTTTTTTCAAAAAAATTTTGCCTATCAAACGGTTCATCAAACCAACCAAGCTACCAAAGGAGAATGAACCTACCAATTTTGGTCCAATCGGACCAAAACGGCAACGCTGATCATATCATACATACATACTTGCCAACTTGGTGCTTTAAGCACTAGATTTAGTGCTTTTTGAAAACTAAAACGCCAAAAAAATTATTTAGTGCCTAGTCTTGATGAATTCTATTCGCGTAAGTTAAGTATTTCTTTTTTTCTTTTCTAATTATGTATTTGTACAAATTTAGATATTTTTACCACCTGAATAAAAACATCGTTTCTTGGTGCTGAATCCAAATCTGGCCGCACAATTGCTTAGCACTTTTTAGGGCCTCTCGTTGTCTTAGGCAGAAAAAAAGTTTAAACACTTCTTAAAAAAAGGGAACTGCAAGACTTTAAAAATCCTATACAATCTAACATACATGCCTACATAACAGCGCTGCTCACCTGCAAATCACAAATAAGAGCGCCCTCTACTATTAATTTGTACGGGTTGTACGCAAAACAATGGTTATGTATACTAAACTCCTGCGCAATTCCATTTAAACGGCCTAACAAGACATCCGATCGCCGCGCAAATACTTCCCTCCTTTACTCTCATCGTTCGGGTCAAGTGTGAGTAAGCATAAACCAGTTTCTGCAAGCGTACGTAAACTACCGATCAATAGCAAGACGCGTAAAGTATTTACTTTGCCTTACGCAACTACTGCGAGTAAAAAGTATTTGACAGTAGAGTACTCTACTGTACTCTATATACTTTTGTGGTATCTAAATAAAACTATGGACAGGAATCACGATCCAGAAAATAAAGGTCGCGCCATTCGCGGACCGCTAACCCTCTCTTCGTCGATTTGACAGCATCCACCCAATCGCTGACGTCATAATATACTTTTGTTTACTTTCACTGTTGCCAACTTTATGCTTTTCGCACCAAATTTAGTGGGAATTCAAAACGCGAAAATTTTTGAGTTTTGTGCTTGGTGCGTTTTTGGTGCTTTTGTTTTTAGTTTGAAGACTTCAAATTAGAAAATCTTAAAAAAATGGAAGCAAAATATATAGTAATCGTAAATGTGCTAAGCAATTTTACAAAAATTTAAACAAAATCATGGCACAGTGACAATCATAAGCGACAACGAAATATGTGCAGCCCCTTCAATCATGCCAGAAGAAACATTGATTTTTATTAAATTGAATCGGCATCCTTATAATAAAATTATGTAGTAATATAAAGTCCATAAAATACACCAATAAAAATTTGGTGCTTTTTCAAATTCAAACCTTGGCAATACTGCTTTTTGTTCGATGCTTCTTCTTTTTCTTGTCGAGTTCGTCTTGCTCTCTCATTCTGGTATATTTTGACGTCACGGCCAGTTGCTCTCAGCTCGATTGGCGCAATCTTGTATTCTATCATTCTTAACACCAACATGTTGTCTCAAATGATCAGAAAAATATTACGATCATCTAACACGCAACTATTCAGTTGATCAGAAGTACGCAACAACGCCTTCTGAACGTGCCCAATGAAAATTCGTTTCTCTTGAAATCAAGTTATATGGATGCGTATGTATGTACATATGTACATATTCCGAAATTTTTTTTATTTGTAAAGGCTCTCAAGAAAAACTAAAAATTCATATAAAATTACGCACAATAAATAGAAAATAAATTTGCTTCTATAACAAATTTCTTAAATCAGTATGCAGCTCTTAAGAAAAAAATGCACGTACATCTCGTCGCTACCATGTCCAACTATCGAATGTGAAAATCGGCACTTTTCAAAATTTTGATTTGCCACTAATAATTTTATTTCGTATAGCAGCATTGCTTAAGTTATTGTTGTCGACAACTTATTTGTTGGTTAATGACTGCAAATAGTTTTATATAAAATTAGAAGCGAGAAATAATACTTTCATAAAAATTTAAGTACATACATACATAGATTTAAAAAGCTGCTTGAATACAAAAGTTTTATGAAAATGTCACATTAAACAACTGTCTAAATCTACGTTATTTTTTATAAATAAGGCCGTAAACATTTCCTTACATCGTCAAATTCCATATTCTATTTTTACTCTTTCAATTTCACTGACCAGCGCCGCAAACGATATCAACTAGTAGGCTAATAACCAGAATTGAAATTTTATACGCAAGTACTTACCGTACTACAAGTATACAGAGAGTAGATTTGCTACTCCCTTTTGGCAGCAGCAAATATCTCGCGTACGCGATGAGAGAAAGTAGAGTACGTACTTTGGTGGAGTAATAGCAAGTACGTCAAGTATTTACTCTCTCAACGCCAAGTAGGGTATGTATGCGGAAAAATAGTAACAATGTGTTGGGAGTAGAGTACAATGCAAGGAGTACTTATTGAACGAAATGCAGCAAATACACTTGCGCTGGACTCTAGTATGTATGTGCATATTACTGCCAAAATACTACGCACATACACACAAATGTAGATACCCTGCAGCGGAAATACTAGTACAGAACTAGTGAGTTCACCTGTTTTCGGGAGTCGAATACCGGTACCTTGCAAATCTACCAGCCATGCTTTCTACTGTCGCATTTAACATGGAGTTGTCCTAGGAGGTGACAATTGACTCCCGCTGCGTAACTTTTCACTAGTACTTGTAGTAGTAACATGTAACCTGTAACCGAACCTCTTTTTTTCGTTTTTCACAGATACTTTTTCATAATTAAAAAAAAACGAAAGTAAAGATTTTAAATCGTATGTTCTGCATAGTGAGATTTGAACTCGAACGCTTTCGGCCGCAACTAATTCAGCCAGCATCTTTGCGCACTCAGCTACAGGCACAACATGTAAGTGTGCTTTCAAATGTTCGCTTTGAATCAAGCCAGGCGACGATTTGTTCAAATTTAAATTTGTCTTTGCTATTGTCTTTGCTATTTATTTCCCTGTGATCGAACGTACGAAAGCTGCTGAAATTTTATTATTGGGCTGAACTGATTCTTGATAATTTTAACAAAATTGTAATTTAAACGAGCTATATCTCAGTCGTTTGTGTATCGATCGATTTGAAATTAAACTACTAACTATTCCAAAGAATTTAAGTTTAACACCACTTCTTAATACTTACTACAAATAAAACTACACGTTTATAACTTTTTTATGAGAATTAAGAGGGTGTTTGTTTTCAAATGCAAAAGTTGTGTTATAAAATTTGAAATACATTTTTTGTTTTAAAACAGTGTTGTAGATGACTATGTAGGGAAGTTTTTGCGAAAGTTTCAAAATTAAAGATCAAGTAGTTCGAAAGTTGTAACAATATTATTATGACTCACACGGTTAGCAGATTAGCGCGCTGCGCTCTAAAAGGCTTTATAACTCGGAAAAGTAAAAAAGTCCGTTTTTATTAGTGATTTATATGTAAAAAGACTTGATCTTTCGATAGAGATAACTAAAAACAATATTCAAAATTACCATAGTTCAGAAAAATTACAAATAAATTTTCGTTCAGAATTTTCACCATGAAAATGGGAAAATTTTGGAAAACGCATAGTGCCATGGCATAGCCCGTATAAAAATCTATAGAAATCATAGTTTTCGAATTATTTTTCCTATTTTCTGTCTGCTTCGCAGCTAGTCGAAAAGTAGCTTGTTTTGCACCGCTCAGGGCGCTGGGACATTTGACGTGAATTGCCCCCAAAATAATTTAAGAAATAGTAGTTATGTAAAAAGGGGTATCTACATATGTATTGCTTTATTTTGGTACTTATCAGTCCGATATTTGCTAGGTGGTCACACGAGGGAAACAGAACATAGATAAGTATTCAAAATTTATTATTTGTATTTAAATGATAAATAACAAAATGCTTTATGTAATAAGGGAGCACTATTATATTAAAACGGCCAATAACCTTTAGAAAGTGCAATATGTAACCAATAGCTCGATTTCTTATTACCTGGAGCATAACATGCAATTGGAACTAGTAATGTAACTAGTACGAAAGCGACAATTGTCTCCGAACCCGCTGCAGGGTATTTTCAACTCACGGCAGCATACAATCATATGCACATAATTACACGCATACTCAAATACAACAATAAATATTTCTTTCATAACCGCATGCGCGTATTTCTCAAGGCCAAGTAAATTCATTCATAAAAATAACCGCAGCACATCTCCCCGTAAATTCATCTCCAACAAGCTCAAGTTTTTCAATCCGACACAAAAGTTCTAAAATCTTAAAATGAAGAAATCTCGGCCAGCCAAGTGAAAAGTGGCAACTATTTCTCTATATCCAGTAAAATAAGTTATCTCGAATTTTGGAAATTTTTGGTATTTTTTGACAAAACACTCTATTTCTATGTTCCATATCAATATTTCAATCATTAACTAGTTTTTGAGATGTAATTTTAATAAACATTAAATAAAAGTGTACGTTTTCTGCAGGAAAATACATTGATTTTTTTTAATAAAATCAAAACTTCTAAAATCACAAAAATATGTGGTTTTATCGGAAGTTCACAGATGTAACGTGGCAACTTAGCTCGTTTTCATATTTTTCGGTCCGAAATTGTAAAATTTTTGTCCATGACGCGCCATAATTTTTGTACAGGTGGGTCAATGTGCCTTGAACAAAATTTATATATATACAAAAAAATTATTTTATTTATTTTTTAATATTAAAAATTTCTATACTTCAAAGCGTTTATAAAAATATAATTACATATATGCACGGACGATTTTTAATAGGGGTATTCTCTGAGTCTTGCAAAGCCATTGCATGGTGCACAGATTGCACGGATTGCACGGTTAAAACCGGTTTTCGTATGGGACAGCTTTGCAAACCGTGCAATCCGTGCACCGTGCAAGGGCTTTGCAAGACTCAGAGAATAACCCTAATATTTTTCAACCGTAAGCAAATCTTCAGTACCATAAAAGATGCAAACACATCAAAGTACAAGCAATGCAATGTCCAAACTAGTGGTACTCCACTGTACATGTGTATATGAAAGTATGCATGTATGCGTGTAAAAAATGCCAATTCCAGTTAGTGTTTAACCCATTTTAGCGGAGATAGTTTTTTTGGTTTCAGCTGGTTCCAACTGTTAATGAAGCACAATTTTTATTTTTAATCTTGATGAAAGTTACATGTATCGTCGAGAACATAGTTACATGCAGAATTTTAAATTAATTAATATTATTCTCCATACAAAATGTACAAGTATTGCCATATTCAATGCAAAGTTATGCGAAAATCTAAATATTTCGTAAACGTAGGGTTAATGGTTTCGCGCACGTGCCAATCTGGTGCCGATTCGCAGAAATTGAATAATTTGTGTGGATGGAAGCGGCGAGGGGAAGACGAAAGCAGATCAATCGTATATATGTATGCACATATGTACATTTATAAATGCATACTTACATTTTTACGCGTTTGGCTTTTTGGATGCATGAAAAATTTGGTAGGAGAAATAAGTAATGAAATGAAGTTTACAAATATGTGCTTCATAAATTTAGGTTTAGTTATTAATAAATTAGATATGTAAATGACGATGTGGGGGACAAATATGCACATGAGTAGCGGTGCTGCCACCTATCTTACACTTACACGACTTTATTAGAAAATATTTGAAAACTGAATAAATATTGGAAATGTTGAAAAATTTGTTAGCTAGTTTCGGCTTAGATTAGCGAGATCTTTACTAATTGCTGCGAAAATCCGACGTTTTCAGATTTTAAGTATTTTTAAAAAAAGTTTCCAAGTCAAAAATAATTAAAAACTGAATTATTTCCATAAATATCGAAAATATGGAAAAAATTTATACAGACTTTCGACTTAGTTTTGTGAGATCTCTACAAAAAAAGGGAAATAATTCTTTTCACAGGATTTTTTTTTAGTCCAATACCAATAGTTTTTTACTTGAAAATAACACAAAAATTGGAAAATGTTATATACCTAATATTTTCGATTTATTTTAACGTTGTGTGTACAAATCACCGAGAAGAAATTATTTTTTCCCCTAAAAACTCTATTTACAAAAAAATCTAATACCAATAAAGTTTTATAATTGAAAATCTAACAACATTTACAAAAATCGAAAAATGCTATATAACCTTTTCGATTTATTTTCACAGTATTTGTGGAAATCACCGGGGAAAAGGATTTTTTTATCAAAAAATATTTTCACAAAAAAAAAACACAAAAACATGGGACTTTTCTATTTGCAATTATTAATAAAATATCAAAAAAATCGGGAATGTTATATACTATTTTCGATTTAATTTCATGTTACTTCTACAAATCATTGAAAAAAATTTAATTTCATTTACTTGGGTTTTCTATTTGAAAATTTTCCCAAAATATCACAAAAATCATCAATATTCATATTTAATTAGCATTCCAAATGCTCTCGTGAAATTTAGCTCTGTTAACATTCTTCTTTTCTGCTTTGTATTTTGCTTTCGCTGTTAAGTATTCCAAATATTTGTCGCTCTTAAAATGCGCTTCGCCAGTTTTGTTGGCTCGAAAAATGTGGCATTCACAGTTCTTGGACCTTCTCTATAAATATACGTTCTCTGCCATGGGTTTGAAGATAGCGAAAATTGATGTGCAAATTTCAATTTCATATTAAATGTATTTATGTATGCATGTACATATGTAAAAATGTAGTTTCGATTTAAAAAAATCGGATAAAGTTTTTCTTTCGCCATTTAGGTATACACCTCTGATTTTAGTATTTATTAAAAAAAAAACTCAATGAAATTCAAAAACTATCTCTTGCATTTGGTTTTAAACTATGTTCACATATCAATATTATCTCAATCAAAGCTCGTTTTTTAATCACCCCGTTTACACAGCCAAATCTCAGATTATTAGCCGTCAAATTTGTTGTGCTTGTTATTCTCACATCACAAGGAAAATTTATGATTCTTCTCTGTGCCACCGTGATCACGTTTTTCTGCTATAATAAGCAATATAAATATATTTTAACTTAACATTTTATTAAAAATACCATTACAAACCTCTTTTACTTGCTAGCGTACATTTTTGTTTACTTTTACATTTGGCATTTCTCCTCTCTTTCGCATTTTTCATTTCTCCTCTCTTGGTGTTAAGCTCGACAATGAGGATAATCTACTTATATGTGAACCTAGTATTACTCAATACCGATTTGAGCTGTTAGCACAGTGTTATCAAAAAAAAGCTATCAATGGGTAGGTTCAGAAGACGCAATAGTTGAACGCATCCGTTGATAAAAAAAAACCAGTGATCGTTATGCGTCTTCTGGACGACTTCATACATTAGCTGTCCACTTCAACTCTCAAAGGTACACACCAACATGTTGTCTCAAATGATCAGAAAAATATTACGATCATCTAACACGCAACTATTCAGTTGATCAGAAGTACGCAACAACGCGTGCAGAAGGTGCAATCGCACCAGTTATGCTTGAAATACAATACCGGCGAACGGCAAACTTCGCCGAATTGGGCGATGCAGTCGTTCACCGTTCGCCCAGCTATTTCGCCTACTTAAACAGAATTAGAGCGGTAGCGAAAACAGCTGATCCCATTTGGTCGCCTTTATAATTTGGGTGACCATATTTAGAAAAAACTAAACCATATTTAGAAATGAGGAAATGATAACAAATATAAATGTAAAAGAAAGAAAGATTATTATAAATAATTTGTTTCACGCCAGATTTAACGAATCCAACACTATATTTTTCAAACAACAAAAAAAAAAATCGTGTTTAGGTTGTTTTCTTTTAAAACTTTGAAAACAAAAAACAAATACGGCCACCTTTGGCACGCACAGCTGTCATCGCCCAGCAGGGCGATAGAAATAAATCTATCGCCATGAAACGCCGCCAAGCGAACTTCGCATTTCGCTTTGGCTGTGTTCAATTTCATATGCTTGCGGGTGTTCTAATTTTGACAGCGCGAATTTCGCTGTGGTGAGTTCGCCGTTCGCCGGCATTGTATTTCAGCTATTACTGAGCTGTTGCGCCTTCTGAACGTGCCCAATGAAAATTCGTTTCTCTTGAAATCACGTTATATGGCTGCGTACATATGTACATATTTCGAATTTTTTTTTGTTTGTAAAAGCTCTCAAGAAAAACCAAAAATGCATATAAAATTACGCACAATAAATGGAAAATAAATTTGCTTCTATAAATAATTTCTTAAATCAGTATGCAGCTCTTAAGAAAAAAATGCTCGTACATCTCGTCGCTACCATGTCCACCTACAGCAAAATCGGCACTTTTCAAAATTTTGATTTGCCACTCTTTTTATTTCGTATAGCAGCATTGCTTAAGTTGTTGTTTTTGACAACTTATATGTTGGTTAATGACTGCAAATAGTTTTATAGAAAATTAGAAAGGAGAAATAATACTTTAATAAAAAGTTAAGTACACACATATATTTAAAAAGCTGCTTAAATACAAAAGTTTTATGAAAATGTCACATTAAACAACTGTCTAAATCTACGTTATTTTTTATAAATAAGGCCGTAAACATTTCCTTACATCGTCAATTTCCATATTCTATTTTTACTCGTTTCAATTTCGCTGGCCAGCGCCGCAAACGATATCAAATAGTAGGCTAACAACCAGAATTGAAATTTAATACGCAAGTACTTACAGTACTACAAGTATACAGAGAGTAGATTTGCTACTCCCTTTTGGCAGCAGCAAACATCTCTCGTACGCGATGGGAGAAAGTAGAGTACCTACTTTAGTGGAGTAATAGCAAGTACGTCAAGTATTTACTCTCTCAACGCCAAGTAGTGTATGTATGCGTAAAAAGAGTAACAATGTGTTGGAAGTAGAGTACAATGCAAGGAGTACTTACTGAACGAAATGCGGCAAATACACTTGCGCTGGACTTTAATGTATACATATATATATACACGTGCTAATGTTAAGTCACGTTTTTAACATGCTTTTTAATTCGCATACTCTTGAGAAAAATTGGAGCTATTGTAAAAGGGGCGTGGGACCTCCCATACAATACGAATTTTTATACCCGAGCGCACTTGTGCACAAGGGTATATTAATTTTGTTCACATAACGGTTGTTTGTAACAGCCAAAACGAATCGAGATATATATAAACAAATGTATACATAAATGATCAGGATAAAAAAAGAAATCGATTAAGCCATGTCTGTCTGTCCGTCCGTCTGTCCGTCCGTCCGTGTACACGATAACTCGAGCAAAAATTGAGATATCTCAACGAAATTTGGTATGTAGGTTTCCTTTAATCCAAGGTAGGTTGGTATTGAAAATGGGCGAAATCGGACTGTAACCACGCCCACTTCCCATATAACGATAATTTCCAGAAATACGGAAACTGTGATATTTTAGTAACTACTGAAGATAATTCACTCAAAATTGATATTTACAATAACTTTTAGACGAAAAATAAGAATATTATAAATTTTGGAAAATGGCGTAGCCACGCCCACTTATGGTTACATGTGTATATCTTGGTAACCGCTGCACCAATTTCTTCCAAACTTGGAACAGTTGGTGGCCTTGATACAGCATACTAAATGGCCGAAAATTTAAACCACGCCCACTTCCCATATAACGGTAATTTTCGGAAATACGAAAACTGCGATATTTTAGTAACTACAGAAGATTATTCACTCAAAATTAATATTTACAACAATTTTTAGACGAAAACTAAGAGTGTTATACATTTTTGGAAAATGGGCGTAGCCACGCCCACTTATGGTTACATGTGTATAACTCGGGAACCGCTGCACTAATTTCTTCGAAACTTGGCACAGTTGTTGGCCCTGGTACAGCATAAAAAATCGCCGAAAATTTTTAAAATCGGACGATAACCACGCCCACATCCCATATAACGGTAATTTAGAGAAATACAAAATCTTCGATAAATCAGTAAATATTGAAGCTAATTTATTCAAAATTGATGCTTGCAACATTTCTTTACCAAGAAATACGTTAATGGTAAAATTTTGGAAAATGGGCGTGGCACCGCCCACTTATGATCACATATATGTATATCGGTAACCGTTCTACCAATTTGTATCAAACTCGGTATGGTTATTGTGCTTGCCACATATAAGCAAAACGTTGAAAATTATTGGAATCGGACTAAAATTACGGCCGCTTTTCATATAACGGTAAATTTCAGAAATGCTTGAAACTTCAATATTTCGAAATTTAAGGACGCTAATTTACTCAAAATTGATACACCCCGGCTTACCATCTAGCGGTAGGTTTCGGAAAGGTGAAAAAACATATATTTAATACTTGCGCCGGGTATTTAATGTTCGGCTCCGCCCGAACTTAGACTTTCATACTTGTTCATACTGCATATCTCTGGAAGTATTCGTGGTACAGCACTGGAACTGGGTATGGAGATATACGAAATCAGTCGCATACTCATGAATAAAAATGTGGACTATTTGAAAAGGCGGCGTGGCACCTCCCATATAATCCGAATTTTTTCATAATAAGTACCTCTGAAAGTGTTCGTGGTAGTGTACTGGAATTTTATACGGGCGTGGCACTTCCCATACATGTCGAATTTTTCTTATTGCATATCTCTGGAATTGTTCTTGGTAGAGTACTGGAACTTGGTGTGGAGATATATGAAACTAATCGCATGGTCATGGAGAAAATATGGAGCTATTGGAAAAGGTGGCGTGGCACCTGCCATACAGGCCGAATTTCATAATGTATATCTCTGGAAATGTTCATGGTAGAGTACTGGAACTTGGTGTGGAGATACTATGTACAGTATATTTTGCTTTGCTGCCTCTATGCTTAAGTGCACATTTAAGATACCTACCCCAAAATGCGCATCAGAGGCATTTTTTTTAACATTTATAAGGAAACTGCTCCGATAGATGCATTTAGCATACCTGCACATTGGCGATACCTGCCTTAAAAAATATGCGACTAGTATCAATTATCAAAGAAAGTATTACGTTTACCTGCACTGGCCCTACAATTACCTAATTTTAAAACTTTTTATTTATTTTGTTCATCTCGCAGAACAACGAAAATGGCTATAAATTTATGTAGTTATATAGATAATTAGATACTATTCGGTAAAAATTTCGCTTGCAGTAATTTCTACGTGGTAAGTGCTTCTCCATTATTTGCTTTCATAGGGATTTGGATACCTTCCTCATTGAAGTAGTAAAGAAAATTCGCTTAAGTGCCTTTTTCGGTTAAGCGCACAAGTTTTTCGTGCAAAGAAGGATGTGCAGCTAAGCAAAATATACTGTATATGAAATCAATCGCATACACTTGAGAAAAATTGGAGCTATTGTAAAAGGGGCGTGGGACTTCCGATACAAAACGAGATTTTCGTACTGCATATCTCTAGAAGTGTTCATGGTACAGTACTGGAACTTCGTGTGGAGATATATGAAATCAATCCCATACTCATGGGAAAAATGGGCTCTTTGAAAAGAGGGAATGGCAAAGTACAAACTTACTGACTTTTACTTATCTTTGAATGTGTATATAATTCTTCTGTAGGTATTTTTGTGAGTGAAAGCCTAAATGGTTGGAGGGGTTTTAACAAAGTTTTCTGTGTGTGTTTGAGTGGGTCTCTGAATAGTTTAGTTTCACAATTGAACCCGCAATTTGGCGCTGGAGTTGAGTTATTACTAAAAATCTTTTTTTATGATCCAATTTGGCGAATATTCAAAACATGTATTGGAAACGGTAAAGGCAGTCCTATTGCAATACAGAGCTGTCAGGTGGTGGTGAGGTCGAGTTATTACTAAAAATCGACAAGTAGGAAAAGGTGCCGTGAATGTCAGACTCAATCGACCTGTTGAACCATTGAATATATCGAACTCTCGTGTGTTACGATTGGCCCAATGGATGTGATTTGCCAACATTATTATGCGTTAAAACTTCATTCGGAGACACCAGGGTTGAGTTGTTCAGTGGTAAATCTCAAATCACCACCTGTCGAAATACCTTAAAAGCCAGTTTCATGAAAGCAATTTAATGAAAATTTATTTTTTTACTTGGATTTAAAATGGAACCTGACAGAAAAAAATTATTTTCCACTCAAATTGCTTTCGTGAAACTAGCTTTTAAGGTATTTCACCCTGAAATAAGTCTGTGTATGTACATATATAGGATTTCTGTTGAACAATGATACGCACCCAATTGGAAATCGCCACTCGTTATACTATAAAGTTTCTAGGACAGATTCAATATAGAAGCGGATCATTGTTGCCGACAGGGAATGAAGAGGAAAAGCGTCTTCAAATTTATTTCTGCGATTAACCGTGCTATGAAATGCTGGACAATTGGAGAATTTCAAGAACTTCTTCACGGACAAACACTTTCGTTAGGTTATTTAGAGCGGCAAATGACAAGTAAACCAATATCTTAGCAGATGAATGTGTCAATGAAAATCGTAGACGTGAATTGTTGGACCAAAAAGTTTTAATACACAAAATTTATTTTGGGCGGGACGAAGTTCGCCGGGTCTGCTAGTTTGTTAATAATTACAAAACGACTACCTTGTTGAGCAAATATAAACAATGCTTTGGCTGATACTAGAGATGGACAAAAGACGTGATTTTCTACGTGACACGTGGTGTCACGCTTTTTCACGCGTGATCGTGAGCGGCTTTCAGTGAAAAATCACGTAGTATTCGTGATCGTGCGTGACTGAAATTTTGCGTGCACACACTTTCAAACTTTATACAGAACCTAGAAAAATTAAAAACTCTTATATAAATTTCAAGCTTCTTAACCAGAATTTTTAGAAATTTTAGTAAAATGAGTGCAAGTTTTGAACAGCTATAAAATCGCATTGATTTTTAATAATTTTTTTTAATAATATAAACATGAATTTCTTGTGGAAGAAAATGAATGGATAGGCTATTAACCTAACTACAAAAGCATTTTTAGGCGAATGCATCTGATTCTGAAGTCATTATCGGTTTGAAGAAAAAAACAGCTGTTGCTTTAAATAAAAGATTCCCACCAAGTTCAGTCCAATCTCTGGGATTGTTTTTAAATCCTTCGTTTAAAAAGTTACAGGGTTTATCTGCAGAACAGCGTGAACATATAAAAGGCACAGTAAAGGCAATGCTAAAGGTACCCACCTTAGGTAGAAATGTACTTGAAGAAAAGAGCGCTCGCCCTCAGCATGATTTCCAAATTCTGCATGGTGACATTCCTTCTACCTCGAAAAGGGCAAAAACCCATGCAACTTTTGACAAATTTAAAGATGCAACAAATGAATCTGCAGAAACAGTTTTTGAAAAAATTAATACGGAAATGCAGATTTATTTGAAAAAATCGGAAAACAAAAGTTGTGGCGATGTTTTAAAATTTTGGGAGAAATTATTGTTGCTTTTCCACAATAAGTTTTCATTAAAAAACGGCCTCGCGCTCAATAAAAATTATTGAATATTTTAGGAGAAAGCTAAAGATTAACCAATTCTTAGAAGTCTTTCAAGGCAAATATTAATTACAAAAAATTAATTTTAAACAAAACTATGAGCTAATGTCATTTAAGAATTACATAATACGTTGAATGAATATTGATACCAATTCTTTTTTATACTCGTACTAGCAATTTTCCGCTTGCTTCGCAGCGCCAAATAAGATATTTTGCGTTGGCCAATACAAAAATAGCGTTTAAAAGCAAAAGCAGTCCGTAAAGTAAACATTTTTAGTTTAAATTGAAACGACTAAGAAGCGGAATCGTCCTCACCATATGATAAGAATAGTAGCGCTGTGATTCCATACGGAATACTAATTCCTTTCGATATCATGTGTTTTACCGATGGTCTTATTTCCACATGTGAGATCTCTGCTAAACGTGCGTAATATTCTTCTATGATCCTGCAAATTCAACATAGGTCCGATGTACCATGTAAGCCAATAAAAGTCCTTATACGGAAGCTCAAGAGCACAGATGAGCATTTTGAATTATAGGAGGGACAAGAAGCCTCGCTGTTCCACAAGTTGAAAAGCTTTCCCGTACATTGGCTAAATGAGTCGTGTGATCTCATGAATATCGTTCAAATGGCCAATACAAAAATAGCGTTTCTTCTTGGACAGATGTGGTCGAATCTTTCCTTGTCAATTCGCCACTTTTACAATTCGTATTTGTGAATTGGTTTCCTTGAGTCTTACCGCTGTAATAACGGCCGCCTCGAGCAACTTCGTCAATCGGAGGTAGATGCAAGATCACGCTTACACAGTGTAACGGTCTTTATATGCATATTTAAACGCATCCTTGATTTAGCCATCTGAAAAGTAAATTCGTCTAAGTTAAATATAGGGCCTAAGCAGAACAAACCCCTTGGGGGTTTCTATATATTTCGCCTGCAGCGTCATCCATTGGGTCCTTTTTCTGCAATACCTTTGCTTGTCATGAAATGTATACGCATTATGAATTCCAAATTTTATAAAAAAATTGAATTTTCTAAATACCGAAACTCCAGGAATTTTTCATCAGAAATCGGTTAATAAATACGACTTTTATAAGTGACTCTACTCCAGCACCACCAGCGTGTTTTCTAGTGGCCTATAATAGGAAGGTATAACCTCCGACAATTTGACTGGGCTCTATTGAGTGGTTGAAATGGCTATCATTTTATTTAAGTAATATGTTTCGAATGAAAAAAAATCATCATGAAAGTAATAAACGTTTCGAATCATGCAGGTAGCTTACGAAATCGCTTCATAAATACAACTTTTATAAATAAATCGCCTTCCGCACCACCTAGCGGCTCAGTTTTCGGTAAACGTATTTTCCATCACGCTGAAACTATAGCTTTTTAATTTGAAAGAAATCGGTTCACAAATACGATTTTTATAAATAAATCGACTCCAGCGCCACCTAGCGGGTCCATTTTTCTTCCTCTTCTTCTTCTTTTTTGGCGCTGTAACCGCCTAAGCGATTTTGGCCGAGTTCAGCAAAGCACGCCAGTCGTTTCTCCTCTGTGCCAACTGACGCCAATTGGAAACGCCAAGTGAAGCCAAGTCCTTCTCCACCTGATCTTTCCATCGCAGTGGGGGCCTCCCTCTTCCTCTGCTACCACCAGCGGGTTCCGAGTTGAATACTTTCAGAGCTGGAGCGTCGGTGTACATTCGAACGACATGACCAAGCCAGCGGAGCCGCTGTATTTTAATTCGCTGCATTATGTCCATATCGTTGTAAAGCTCATACAGCTCATCGTTCCATCGTCTGGTACTCGCCGTCGCCAACGCGTAAAGGCCCGTAAATCTTCCGCAAAATCCATCCATTTTTGGTAAAGGTATTTTTCATCATGCTGATATATCACCTTTTGAATTTGAACGAAATCGGTTCATAATATGACTTTTATAAATAACTCGACCCCAGCGCCATCTAGCGAGTTTTCTAGTCGCCTATTATAGGGCCGTATATGCAGGGTATAATCTCTGAAAATTTTACTGAAATTTTGAGTTAATTCCGAACAACGAAAACGGCTATTATCTATATATATAAAATAATAGCCGTATTCGTTGGTCGGAGTTAACTCAAAAACTACTGGATAGATTTCAGTCAAATTTTCAGAGATTATACCCTGCATATATGGCCCTATAATAAGCTACTAGAAAACTCGCTAGATGGCACTGGGGTAGAGTTATTTATAAAAGTCATAATTATGAACCGATTTCGTTCAAATTCAAAAGGTAATCTACCAGCATGATGAAAACTACGTTTACTTTACAGACTGCTTTTGCTTTTAAACGCTATTTTTGTATTGGCCAACGTAAAATATCTTATTAGGCGCCGCGAAGCAAGCGGACAATTCCTAGTTTTATATATATAAATTAGATACATAAGTATATCTGAAATTTGTTAAAATAATAATAGTGCCTCCAGCCCTTGCTAGGCGTTTGGCCAAGCTTTTGTAATACTTGTGTGATAAAAGCCTATTTATATGAAATGCTATTTATATAAATAAAGTTTCAATTGGAAAAAAATGTCCGTAAGAAACCGTGCGTGAGCGTGCGTGATTGAAAAAATAGGCTTGTGAGCGTGCATGAACGTGATTGAAAAAAATATAGCAGGACGTGAGTGTGCGTGATTTACAAAACCACCAACGTGAGCTTGCGTCAACGTGAGCCAAAATTACTCACGCGCCCATCTCTAGGTGATACAAGTTTTCAATTAATTTTGTAAACTTGCTGTAGATTTGAATCAGCTAACCGTTTATTATTGAAAAAAAAGTTTCAGTTTGACACAAATAAAAATTTACTCGATGGTTGTTGTGTTTACTTTCTTCTTTTATTTGCATATATTAAGCATAAAAAATACATACATATTTACATAAATAGTTACTAGTGTAAATAATACATATGTATATGGTGGTAAGAATTTCCTAAAAAGACACAGGAACAGTCGTTCGAAAACCCAGGTCAATATCTGCTGGAAGTTCTGGTTTAAGTATCCTGCTTTGCTTTTTCCTTGGCTAAATACAAACAAGTCTGGGCATGTCATAGCACACACTTTTCTTTCTCTACCTATCACAGTGATCGACTAGGGATGAAACGATACGAGTAAATACAAGTATATACTCGATACTTTTCGTTTGATACCAAGTAATTTTGGATCCGATACTTTTGAACCAAGTACTGAGTTGGTATCGAAAAAAGTACTCGTATCGAAACCCGATACCAAGTTAAATTTTGCTCCGAAATTTTTTCCTCTATGTTTATGCCTAATATGAATCGCCCTGTGCTTTTTGGCAACTTAATGCAAAGTATACACGATCCAATTGCTTCACCAAAGTCGAGGGTATGCAACTTTTACACGGCCAATTGTTCGAGTGGAAGTGTGAAGTGGATGAATGGTCAGTACAGACGTTTTAACGCGATGTAAAAGTCACTGAGTAACGCTATTATTCTTCGCGCTGTAA
>NW_023458557.1:51739906-51743508 GCF_013731165.1 Rhagoletis pomonella
TATATATTAGAGTGGCTCAAAAACCCCTCTTTTTGGAAATTCATAAACGCTACATCAAAATATTCTTATTTGTGAGAAAAAAAGTGTCACCTGTTTCTTTTATTTATAAAAACGCTGATGTTTAAAATTTTTTTATTTTCGTTACATGTTATAGTGCAGCTAAAAATGTTGTTTTTACGTGTAATTACTCAGGTATTAGTGGGTATATTCCCTTAATTACATACCTGCCTTGGACAGTTAAAACGGGCCTAGTGCCCGAAAATATGCTTTTGAAAAGAGACCACTAAAATAAAAACGTTTATACTAAACGTTTTAAGCATTGGCATGGATTCACTCTCGCTATCAGGGGGTTTCTGGGGTCGCTGATTACGCATCTGATGTCATTTTTTCAAAACTCAAAATGATGGTACCAATATTGCGATCAATTTAAAAAAAAATGAGTGGATGTGTTCGAATCTCGGTACTCGGTAGTTTTTGGGATCGCTGATTACAAATCTAAAGTAATTTTTTTAACTCAAAACGGCGGGTCCAATATGGCGATAAATTTCTTAAAAATTACTAAAATTAAAACGTTGAAACTGAACGTTTTAAGCATTATCATGGGTTAAACTCGTTTTCAGGGGGTTTCTGGGGTCGGTGATTACGAATCTGATGTCGAAATATAGGTATTATGACATTTCTACACACATATATGTACATATGTACCTATATGCGAAATAGTGGCAGTGAGACATTTTGACCAGTTTCGCCTATTCTGTCCATTGATTATTTTTCAAATGATTTTATATCAAAGTCTAATTCATAATTTAATAAACACAATATAAATATGTACAAAAATCGTCATTTAAAACTTTACACAAAAATTATAAAAATTCAGCAGGTTTTCCCAACAACAAACTTTCAATTCAGAATTTTTAAATAGATTCCAAGTTTTCAATTTCATGCATTTTTTCCATATAAAGTATGTTCGAAAATTTTTTAATGGATGAAAATTTATGACACCGTCAGAAAAAAAATATCAAAAATCATAGGGATATTGCAGAAACTTGCAGTTTTATTTAATGGACTATAAAACTGCAAATTTAGAATCTTTCTAAAAGTTCTTAATTAAAAGCTTGTTGTTGCGAAAACTTACTTTTCGTACTGCGTATTCACAATAGAATTCAGCGGTTTATACATATTTCTTACGGCCCACAGTGGTCGGATAAGGCATGTTTTACATGAAAAATGCCTATTCTTAAACTGTGATAAATTAACTGGAGTAAAGCCATTCTTATTCAGAAATGTCCAGCGAACTCAAATGTGGTTAGTATTTTTAATAATGTGTGCTGAGCAAGCCGTTGAATCCATTTAATTCAACGAATTAGATCGTGGCTTGTTCTAACAGTTATGAGTTGATAGCTTTCTTAACAATTTTTTTATGGAAACTTTAAGTTATAACAGTAATTTCTGGTTCAGTGTTAGTTCTTAAAGATGGCAAATGATGATTTATTATGGAATATTACATAATAAAATTTTGTTGATAAATTATAAATATCTTAATAACACGGATTATTGCTCAAGTAATATTTTTTTCAAAAAGGTATAACTAATTTGTAGTACCGAGTAGGATCTTCATTCCTCTACCAAAAAGTACTGCAATGGGTATTTTAAGGATGTGTGAAAAGAATAGCCGCGCATACTCGCGCCAAAAAGAGTGGCGGCCATTTTTATTAAAAATGCGGCTTGTTTTTCAAGAAATATTTTCTTCAAAACGGTATAACTAATAAGTAGAGCAGAGTAGGATCTTTATTCCTTTACCAAAAAGTAATGCAAGGGGTCCTTTTATTACACTAGACCAGTAGTGTCCAACCGGTAGCTCGCGGACGCCTGGTAGCTCGCGACCTAAATTTTAGGCGCCGGTAAACAACCAGATGAACAGAATATTTTGTATTGAATTGAAAAGTTTAACAATTGGAAGCTTTTTTGGTACATAAGTAAGCTTTTATTTTTGAATTTTCACGAACTCATTCACTTTTTATCTTTCTATGCTAGACATGACAGAATTTCTGTTTCAGGATTTTCAAAACAAAAACAGCGTAATCTCAGCAATAAAAAAGTGTCATTGTCTGATGACCTACCAATTCAAGAAATGTGACTAGGTTTCCGTACAAATGGATGAGTCGACCGATGTTTCAGACTCTCCGCACTTATTAGTGTTCACCAGAGTGGTATTTTCTGATTTTTCTGCTAAGGAGGCTCTTTTAGTCAATCTGACTTTGGAAACTCGTACTCGTGGGCAAGATATATATATATATATATCGTAGTGAAAAAGAAGGAAAATCTGATTGCGAAAACACTCAACCTTGACAATGTTATGATCACGATCATTCGTATTGTGAATTTGATTCGCGGATGACCGTTAAAGCATCGGCAATTCAAAGCCTTGCTCGATGAATTTGTGAGTGAATTCGGTCACATATTCTACCACTCTGAAATAAGATGGCTGAGTCAAGGTAAAGTGCTCTCAATATTTGTAGCTTTGATGACAGAAATAAAGATTTTCCTGAAATCCAAAGGCATCATTTTTAACTGATGTGACTGCAAAACTAAATGATTTCAATACAACTTTGCAATCTCGAAATCGATGTATGGATAGAGCAGTTGACAAAGAAAAACTTTCAACATTTCCAGACGTTTACTCTTCTGGAACAGGCTTTTTCATAACTAATGGTTATAAAAAACAAATACCGAAACGTACTGACTGACGAACATATCAAAAATTCCATCATTTTAGCCTGCACAACTGTGCAACATAAACCAGATTTTAAGAAGTTATCTGAAAATATGAAGCTTCAAGCATCATATTAAGTGCTGCATGTGCTGCGAGTCGTACGATTTGAAATCGGTGCGATTCGCAAACTATTTTTGATTAGTTTTAGGGAAAGTAATAAATATTTCAAATGAAAACGGCGAGAAACACATAACTTACGTCATATCTATCGATTCAGTGCCAAATTTTGCCGTTTTGTTAATCAATCTCCGAAGAAGGTTTTGCAGATCGCATCGATCTCAAATCGTTCCCATTACCATTCCCATATGTTTACAATAAAATGAATGTTCTTCATTAAAATATTATGCACTGTTATTAATTTAACTTAACTGTATAAACTTTAATAATAAATAAATATTTTAAAATGATCAGTTAGTAGAATATATATATACATTGATTATAAGAAGAGTGAAACGAGTTAACGCAGTTAAGATTGAAGTTAAGCCAGGGGTGCCCGCGTATTATAGCGATAGTTTCAAAGTAGCCCTTTGTCCAAGTTCTGTTGGACACCACTGCACTAGACCAACTTTAGCAGTTGTTCCAAACAAAATAAAGCATATAAAACACTAAGGATTAAAGTAATTTTTCTATGTTTAGCACCATATTATCTATAAGATGTGACTTAACAAACCTGAAGTCAATTTTCAAAAACCGCAAATAACGAATCCCATATGACTTCGAAGAATTAACAAAATTACAGAATTTTCATGAAATTTCGTATTTTGAGGTTCTTAAGTGCGCATTACAGATTAGGTGAAAATTCAAAACTCAAAATCAAAAGTGTGGCGTC
>NW_023458557.1:51743608-51745070 GCF_013731165.1 Rhagoletis pomonella
CGATTGGTAATTTTTTTTTATTCTGTGTAACTATTTGAAGGCCATAGATTATATTATACTTAGTATATTTTATGATATACCGACTTACATATAAACTACTTGTATTTTAAAATGCATACATGTGTATCTGACGGAAGAAACTTAAGCGGTTAAAAAAAATTTAAAATCTCCACAAGAAATATCCGTATACAAAGTAAAACGAATTTCCACCGGATTCAGATCCAAAGATAGTCTTAATTTATAGTTTATTGTGTTATTTACTGTAATTAACCCTATAATGCCTTTAATTTTAATATTGCTGTTAACATTTTTTTTAAGTGTCTGTATTTTTTAGGGTCGCAGACTTATGCAATAGGTTTCTATAGAGAAATTGTGGACAATATGGCCGTCTACAATGTGCCATAAGCCGCATTTCGGATCCGTGGTTAGTGCGCTTTAAAATTCTAAAAATGGGTTTTTCTCCATATAAAAAAAAAATATTAATAATTTTTTTCTTAAAAAGTAGGCCATATTTTACAAAATTGCTAATAATAAAAGTTATTTATAATTACGTAAGCAGTCCACAGAAAAAAAAATCAGATCGATTCGTTGAATTTTGACCCTAATTCCATAATTTCTTGATTTGGGACCAGTGTGCGCCGCTCTGAGAGCGGTGACAACACACAGATTCATAACACTATGCGACAGTCAAAATCGGGGTGGGATGAAACCAACGGGAAATGTTATATCGGTCAAAAACAGGTTATACGTGTCCCGGCGTTTCGCTGGGTCACGTCTAGGGATCGAGATATATATATAACTATCATATAGGGGAAATTGTCACCTTTGGTGGTCTTTTTTTGACATAACTCGAGAACCACTAGTCCGATTTTGCTCAAACAAATTTAAAAATATTAAAAATTACAATTCCTTTAATCTGTTCATATAACGTTTTTCTATATAATCAACAGTTTAAAAAAAATTTAATATTTAAGCAAAAAATATTTTTTTTAGAAGTAAATCAATACAAATTGTTAGTAATTTTCATTAGAGTTTGCTTAGTTTGCTTCCCAAATTCTCGATGGGATTCATGTCCGCGGTTTATGGAGGTAGGGTTGCCAGATTTTTTATGCGCGAAATCAGTACATTAGACTTTTTCATACTAAAAAAATCAGTACTTTTCAGTATATTTTTATTCAAAGCAAAATTATGAATGTAAGTAACAGCAGACCCGGCGAACTTTGTCCCGCCCAAAATTTATTTTTTGTATTGAAATATTTTGGTCCAAAATTTTCACCAAAAGTTCACGTTCATGATTTTCAGTGACGCATTTATCTTCTAATATTATGGTCTGGTGGTTGTCAGAAGGCATATATCCATTGCCATCTTAAATAACCTAGCAAAAGTGTATATGCATACAAAGATACGTAATAGCTATAGTGCGTTTAAAAGGCGCAACGCCCCCCTATAAAATAGCCGCAAA
>NW_023458557.1:51745170-51746461 GCF_013731165.1 Rhagoletis pomonella
ATAGTGCGTTTAAAAGGCGCAACGCCCCCCTATAAAATAGCCGCAAATTGTTTGCCACTTTTCGTGCGGTTCCGCCTTTCCGCAGTAAATCTATTATTTACATTTATGGTTCCTGGTTAACTATGTTATTTGCTGGTGATCACTTCTTCAATAAATTACAATATAGAAAAAAGTCATCTGACTTCCAACTAAGTAAAAGATGTCAAATGCAAAACTGAGAGTGATTGCAAAACTGTAACATCTGCCTTAATTTACATTTTTGTCTGCTGGGTTTTTTATTGTTGTTGTATTGACTTCAAATCATTATGAGAGAGGGAGTAGGGATGTACCAACACCAATATACAACAAAAGGATGAAAGTCGTTAGAACTTGGAAATATAGCGGTGGCTGAAACAAAAGGTGTTAAACCATGTTATAGTTTTGCTTGTCACTGTATATAAGTGTACATGCCAGGGATGAAAAAGTAGGTACAATTTTACCTTTTTCCGACGTCTAATTACTTAAAGGTACATTAGGTACAGTCACTAGATTTTAGGTACAATCATCTTTTGATCAGATGCATGTTTATTTATTTTTCCTTTTCATTTACCGTGCTAATATATTTACTTGTAGGCATGGGAGAAGCTTCGCTTTCATTTTGCATAATAAACAATTCTAAAGAAAAGTGGACAAAAGGAAGAAATTAAAAAGTAATATTATGTATTATCTTAAACATTTTACATTGAATTTAGAGCAGCCACTACGAAAAATTAACACTTTACTTAGCTATCCGCAAATTCGTAATTTTTTTCTATTAATTTTAACGCTTATTTTATACTTATACTTATACTAAGTCAAATTCAATAGTATTTGTGGTTAAATGAGTGAAAATAAATTGTCAAATGGAACTAAAAAAATGGTTGTTCGATTGATTTAGATCAGAAGAGGCCTTCAGGCGTGTACATGCGCTGATAAAGCGGATATTTGTAAGTTTTTGGCCCATAATATCATCGATAAAGGATATAGGAAAAAAAGCTGTGTCAAAATATGTCGACAAATTTTGTTGTCAAAATATGACATAATGAAAACCATCCCTTAATCGCCCGTACAGTCCAGTGTCTAGGATGTCTTCAAATTTCATATTTTCTTTAGATGAGAATATAGCTATTTGACCCATATCCGGTGTTTGATTTCTGGAAATATATTTAAAATACTTTCGAAGTTACTTACGGCAATTTGATTATTTTCTCTATACTTGCTGTTGTTTTATAAAAAGCTGGATAAAGAAGTATACTTCGCAAAGTGTGTTTTT
>NW_023458557.1:51746561-51749523 GCF_013731165.1 Rhagoletis pomonella
TCCCAAAATAAGTCTCAAAAATCCCGAAATCAGTTCCGAGAATTACGAAATAGTACCGAAAGTCCCAAAAACCTGCAATAGTTCCGAAATCCCAAATTTCCTAAATAAGTCCCAAAAATCCCTAAAAGGTCCCGAAAGTCCCAAAAATTTAAAAATAGTCCCGAAAGTTCGAAAAATCCCGAAGTATTCCGGAAAACCCCGAAATGGTCCCGAAAATCTCAAAAATCCCAAAATTAGTCTGAAAAATCACGACATCAGTTCCGAGAATTACGAAATAGTCCTGAAAGTCCCAAAAATTCTGAAATAGTTCCGAAAGTCCCATCGTTCTTAATTAGTCCAAAAAATCCCGAAATGTTCCCGAAAGCCCCAAAAATCCAAAAAAAGTCCCGAAAGTCCCAATAATTCCAAAAATCCGAAACTATTCCTGATAATCCGGAAGTAGTCCCGAAAGTCCCAAAAATCTGGAAACTATCCCGATAGTCTCAAAAATCCCGAAATTACTCCCGACAATATCGAAATAGACCCGAAAGTTCCAAAAATGTTAAATAAAACCCAAGAGTCTGGAAATAGTCCCGAATGTCACAAAAATAACTAAACTACTCCCGATAATGCTGAGATTCCCAAAAATCCGAAATTAGTCCCGAAAATCCCTAAATATCCCCGAAAGTCCCAACAGTCCCGAAATTATTCCCGAGAATACCGGAAACCCCATAAATCCGGAATAAGTCCCAAGTATCTGGAAATAGCCTCAAAAGTCCGATATTAGTCACAAAAATCGACAAATAGTCCCGGAGTCCCAAAAATTTCGAAATCACTCCCGAGAATAGCAGAATACTCCCGAAAGTTCCAATAGTCCCGAAAATCCCGATATTAGTTCCGAGAGTCCTGAAAGTCCCAAAAACCCCGAAGCAGTCCCAAAAGTCCTAAAAACTTGAAATTAGCCCTAAAAGTCCAAAAATAGTCCAGGAGTCCCAAAACTCCCGAGAATCCAGAAATACTCCTGAAAATCCCGCTATTAACTCCGAGAATCCCGAAAGGCCCAAAAATCCCGAAACTAGTCCCAAAAATCCCTAAATATTCTGAAAGTCGTCTCGAAAATCCCGATATTAGTTCCGAGAATCCCAAAATCTCAAACAAAGTTTCCAGGAATCCCTAAAGAATTACGAAATAAATTCGGAAATCTCTAAATAGAGCCAATATACACGAAGACTTTTCACCCTGCGTTTTTAGCACCTTCCCTTTTAAAAAAGTCTTCGAAAATCCTCGTGCATTTACACGATGACTTTTTCTTTGCGGCTTTTCTTGCGTATTTTTGACATTTAAGCGTAAAATTTTCTTCGGTCAACTCTTTCGTCCTCATTTTTAAAGAGGAGCGAATCGCGAAGTCAAAGTAAAAATACGAAAAAGTGAACTCGATAACAGCGAAACGTCAAAAAAAACCCCTCGATTTCGCTTACCGTGCGTGCTTGCCTATCCCGCTGACTTCGCCACACTTCTTGCCTACAAGCTCGACACGCATGACTTTCCACCCAGGGTGAAGTCATCGTGTAAATTGGCTCATAGTCCCGAAAACCCCGAAATAGTCTTGAAAATTCTGATTTAGTCTGAAAAATTTCTAAAATCCCGAAACAGTTCCCAAATTGAGGTGTGGTGAGTTTAGGTGAGGTGTGGTGAGAACGGGTGTGATGAGTGCAACTGTGGAGAGTTAAGATTTAGTGGATTTTGGTGTAGCTGTAGAAGGTGAGGTGAGGTGTGGTGAGTTTGTAAGTGGCGAGTTGATTTGGGGAGAGGTGAAGTGAGTTGTGGTAAAGTAAGTTGAGGTGGTTGTAAGGTGAGGTGTTAATTCTCTGAATTTCTCCTAAATTATACAGTATTTAATTTGAAAGAATTTAACCATCGACTACGACCGACACGAGGGGCGCAGTCCGCATGACGTACGCAACTTTTTTTTTTTGGTGCCAGCAGTTTGTTAAGTGTCGAAATCTAAAACTATTCAGCTACAGAATCAAATTCACCAACTGATTGGATATGCTAAAGATAGTATTTCAATTATTGAGAGTGGAAATGATAGTTTTCTTTATAATAAAAATCGAGACCGATATGTCAAACGTGCTGGAATTAGAGATAAAATATTGACACAAACAACGGAATGATTCGTTTAGTTCAAAATTAGTTTTGCATGGCTTCAAAAAGAGAGGTCGAAAGTGTCTTGGCCCTCGAGAGGGAACATTAAAGGTTCTGCGGAAGATTTGCGGGCCTTTTTGCGTTGCCGATGGCGAATACAGACGACGATGGAACGATGAGCTAAATGAGCTTTCCAACTATAAAGTCATAGTGCAGCTACGCTGGCTTGGACACCGACGCACACTGGTCCCAAATCAAGAAATTATGGAATTAGGGTCAAAATTCAACGAATCGGTCTGATTTTTTTCTGTGGACTGCTTACGCAACTATAAATAACTTTTATTATTAGCAATTTTGTAAAATATGGCCTACTTTTTAAGAAAAAAATTATTATTATTTTTTTTTTATATGGAGAAAAACCCATTTTTAGAATTTTAAAGCGAACTAACCACGGATCCGAAATGCGGCTTATGGCACATTGTAGACGGTCATATTGTCCACAATTTCTCTATAGAAACCTATTGCATAAGTCTGCGACCCTAAGAAATACAGACACTTAAAAAAAATGTTAACAGCAATATTAAAATTAAAGGCATTATAGTGTTAATTACAGTAAATAACACAATAAACTATAAATTTAGACTATCTTTGGATCTGAATCCGGTGGAAATTCGTTTTACTTTGTATACGGATATTTCTCGTGGAGATTTTAAATTTTTTTTCACCGCTTAAGTTTCTTCCGTCAGACACATAAGTCGGTATATCATAAAATATACTAAGTATAACATAACCTATGGCCTTCAAATAGTTACACAGAATAAAAAAAAATTACCAATCG
>NW_023458557.1:51749623-51752768 GCF_013731165.1 Rhagoletis pomonella
ATTTGAATATTGAATCAATACACGTTTGAGGAAAGGGTGCGATAGTACACTCCAGTTATAAGATTATAAATTAAATTTCCAAGAGAAAGTCGGTTCTTTACATATTTTCTAATTACCTTCGAAAATATATTAACTCAAAAAAAAAATAAACAATGCTTCATAGATCGATTTTTTTAAATCTAACTTCATAAAGTTCTTTAAAAATATTTTGTAAATGAGGCCATAAGAGCTTAGGGGGAGAGTTACAACACAAAAATACATTTAAGGCGCAGCGAAGCACGCCGGGTAATTGCTAGTTATGAATAAAAGTAACAGATGATAATATAAAACGCCAGAGTACTTGTTTTTAACAATATTTTGGTATATAAATAAAATATAGTTCATAAAAAAGTGTTATTCATTTTAATAAGAGTATTCACTGTGCACTAGGGTAGTCCGAAATGCATGTGAAACCATAAATTCAGAATTTTTATGCTCTCACCCCCTAGGATGGTTCTATACCGAAAAAGTATACCCCAGTTTTTTTATTTTGAAATCAAAAAATATTTAGAGGTCGTTCAAAGTTTTTCATGTATTTTTATATGGGGAAAAAACAACTTTTAGTAGAACTGGTATAGAATTCTTAAAAACAAATATTTTTCGATCGAAAAACTCTGCTTCTCTGCAGCAGATTCCCAATAATAATACCCAATTGTCTATTTAGCACATTTTTCATCGCAACTATAATTTATGAGAGCCAAAAATCCACAAAAACCCCGATAAATGCAATGAGAGGACCAATAAAAAAAAAAGGTTAAATAAACAATTTTGGACCACCCTAGTGTACACATCATTTTACCAAAATAGAGAAGCCAATAAATTATTTTATATTAATGACATTTCTGAATAGCAATAATAAAATCATTTCCATCTCCAGTCTTTATATAGTAGAAGAATTCTATACATTTCATTTTAAAATTATTTTTAATATCAAGTTCACTTTAAATAATTTTAATTAGAAGCCGGTTTCTCTCTTGCGCCAGCAAGCAAACTTTATACTTAAGATCCTCTCAGTTGCTTCGTTTGAGTGTAATATTACAGTGTATTATTACAAAATTACATAGTTTTTAAAACTGTGGAAAAGTAGCACTATTTAAGGAGTTCATATATAATTCCTCATGGCTTAAATTAATTTTTTCAACTACGCAAAAACTTTGAAAGACTAAGAATTCGCTGAAAAGAGTATCTAACTCTATGTCTTTTATGCAAAACTCTTTAACAATGTCAGTAAATTGTGAACAAGTAATTTTTAGCAAAAAAGAACCCACTTCAACTCCCATACAAAAAAATATATATATATATATCTCATGATCCACTGATCGGATCTCAACCAGTATGGGACCACCTCAGAGACACTACCTTTCCGATGCAAAAAGAATTATCGAAATCGGTTGACGTGGTCCAAAGTTATGCGGTAACATACATAAAAAAAAACAAACAAAAATATTCCGACGAACTGATAACCTCATCATTTTTTGGAAGTCGGTTAAAAAAGAGTTGTAAGTTATAGGCAAAAGCGATAGGAATTTTCAAATTTGTTGTCATTAAACTGAAAGTTATTTTAGGGATAACTAGCAACACTCGACAAAAAAAGTCAGCCTTTTTATACCTTTCATGAGCATGAAATGGTATTATAACTTTGGTCCGATGTTTGTAAGTACCAGAACAAAAAGAGATAGACCCATTAAAATGTATACTTATATGATCAGAACGTCGAGCTGAGTTGATTTAACCATGTCCGTCTGTCCGTCTGTCCGTCTGTCCGTCTGTCTGTCTGTTTGTATGCAATCTAGTCTCTCAGTTTTCGAGATATCCGTATCAAATTTGGTATGTGGGTGTATTTTTATAATGTATTAATCATTTGTCGGAACCGGAAGAATCGGACCACTATAACATATAGCTCCCATACAACTGATTGTTCAGATATGAGATTTTTCGTTATAACTTCTCCATTTATGCAGCTACGATCATGAAATTTTGCAGTACTTGCACCCATTATCAACAGAATACTTACAGTGAAAATTACAAAGATCGGGTCACTATAACCTATAGCCCCCATACAACTGATTGTTCAGATATAAAATTTTTCGTTATAACTCCTCCATTTATATCGCTAGGAACATGAAATTCCGCACTGTTTTCAATAATTATCAACAGAAAACTTACAGTGAAAATTAAAAAGATCGGGTAACTATAACCTATAGCTCCCATACAACTGATTGTTCAGATATGAGATTTTTCGTTATAATTCATCCATTTATGTAGCTAGGACCATGAAATTTCGCGCTGTTTTCACTCATTATCAACAGAAGACTTACAGTGAAAATAACACAGATCGGGTCACTATAACCTGCAGACCCCATACAACTGATTGTTCAGATATGAGGTCTTTTATCATAACTCCTCCATTTATGCAGCCAGGAACATGAAATTTCGCACCACTTTCACTCATTATTTACAGAATACTTACAGTGAATATAACAAGGATCGGATGACTACAACATATATCTTCCATACATCTGATTGTTCAGATATGGGATTTTACGGTAAAACTCCTTTATTTGAACAGCTAAAACCGATAAATTTGGTAAGATATTTTATAAATAATAATACAAAGTCTACTGAGAAAATCATCAAAATCTATGCTGTATAAGCTTTATCTCCTATAGCACTGATTGTTCAGATACCAGTTTTTGCCATATATCTCCTTTATGTAGGAAACTAAACCCAATAAATTGTGTTACCGGTTTACATACCGATCACATAGCAGTGAAAATCACTTAGATTGGTGCCATATAAAGTATATCTTCCATACCTCTGATTGTTTAGATGCGATTTTTTATATAAGTATGTAACTCCTCTATCGATGTATGCAGATGTATTCAAAATCAGTAATCTGTCAAAGTAAAATTTGCAGATGTTCATGAAAGGTATGAAGCCTTCGGCATAGCCGAAGACAGCGCTGCTCTTACTTGTTTTAAGCTGAATAAGGATAAATTGCAAATATCTCGAAAACGTATCCATACAAAAAAAAACAACTCGATTTTCGGAATCAGCGGGCGATTTTACAACAAATTGGACAGTGGCGTCTGGAGAACAAAATCAA
>NW_023458557.1:51752868-51755791 GCF_013731165.1 Rhagoletis pomonella
CCTAATAAACAATCGTGGAAAAAAACTCAATAAAAATATTAAAAATAATTTAATTATTGTTGACATGAATCAGATAATGTTCCATATGCCCAAGAAATTAATACAACAAAAAGTTCAATCGTTACGTACCAGATGCGATAATATGATGGAGCTTAAATTATTTAAAAAAAAGGCTGACTTTTTTGTCGAGTGTTGCTAGTTATCTCTAAAATAACTTTCAGTTTAATGACAACAAATCTGAATATTCCTATCGCTTTTGCCTATAACTTACAACTCTTTTTTCACAATTTACTGACATTGTTAAAGGGTTTTGCATAAAAGACATATAGTTAGATACTATTTTTAGCGAATTCTTAGTCTTTCGAAGTTTTAGTGTAGTTGAAAAAATTAATTTAAGCCATGAGGAATTATATATGAAGTCCTTAAATAGTGGTACTTTTCCACAGTTTTAAAAACTATGTAATTTTGCTTTTTTTCAATACTACACTCAAACGAAGCAACTGAGAGGATCTTAAGTATAAAGTTTGCTTGCTGGCGCAAAGAGAGAAACCCGGCTTCTAATTAAAATTATTTAAAGTGAACTACATATTAAAAATAATTTTAAAATGAAATGTATAAAATTCTTCTACTATTTAAATACTGAAGATGGAAATGATTTTGTTATTGCTATTCAAAAATGTTATAAATATAAAATAATTTATTGGCTTCTGTGCATGATTCAATAATACAAGGTTATGTAATTTGTGACAGCTAAGATTTGACACTCCTTTATCTAGATTTGTATTTTGCAAGTAGGAGAAAGGGAAAGAATGTGATCGCCTTTTGCGAAAACGGTAGTAGAAAGGTACTACAAAAAGTACGCAAAGTATACAATTAGAAGTAAAATGTGTATTATTAATTCTATGCGAATTTGAAATATATTTGGTGTTTTAATGGAAATACTAAACAACACATAAAAACATGCTATTTTGATTTCAGTTATTCCTCATTTCCTGGAAGAAATCTAGAATATCGACCCTTCAGCCATGCAAAAACGAAAAATGCAGATCAATAGAACTTTTTATGCTCATTTCAACCATGCGCATTATTTGGCGCAAGTGAAAAATAAAGACGTTCTAAAAGCTTAAAGTTCAGTTTTTAGATTTTTTTAATATTAATATCTTATGAACTATGTAACCGATTAAAAAACTAATCACGTCACCATGAAGATAATTAATTTTTCTTTCAGCTGATGTACATAATTTATAGCTTTTTGTATTTTTAAACCAAAACCACTAAAAAACGAAAAAATGTTATTTTTTTCATGAAATAACCTTTTTTGAAAAATCTGCATAATTAATGGTAAAGGAATTTGTAATATAACATATTTTGTCATGATCTACAAATAAACAAAGCAAATAAACCTCTAATATCTTCTTTATTTTTTACCTGCACCAAATAAATTTAGTATCGTTGAAATCAGCGTAAAAAGTTCTATCAATCGGCAATTTTTGTTATTTTATAGCTAAACAGTCGCTATTCTACACTTGTTCTAGAAAATTACGCAAACGAAGGTGATGCCAACGAATATTTAGTATGAAGAATTTTTGGTTTTACTGCTAATATCACAAGAAACTGTAGAGTAAGCAACATTCTGCACAAGTAAAGGAGCCGATTTTATGTGTGGAAGCGAGAAGACTGTTTTGTTACAAAACCTTTCTATTATTGAATCATGTATTGATGTGTACACCAGGGTGGTCCAAAAACAGTAAAGTCAGCATTATAATGCTCTGACCCCCTAGGATTGTACTATATCGAAAAAAAGTTTACCCAATTTTTTTTATTTTGGAATAAAAAAATATTTAGACGTCGCTCAAAGCGCTCAAAGTTTTCCATGTATTTTTGTATGGGAAAAAACGTCTTTTGGTAGAAATGGTATAAAATTCTTTAAAATAAATATTTTTTGATCGGAAGCTCTGGTTCTCTTCAGAAGAATTTCAATAACAATGCCCAATTGTTTTTGTTAACCATTTTTTAATACAAACGATTTTTTAATGGTCCTCTCATTGCATTTTTCGGGGTTTTTGTGGGTTTTTGGCGGTCTTATAAATAATAATAGTTGCGATGAAAAATTGGTTAAATAGAAAATTTGGTAATATTTCTGGGAATCTCCTGCAGAGAAACAGAGTTTTTCGATCGAAAAATATTGGTTTTTAAGAATTCTATCCCATTTCTACGAAAAGTTGTTTTTCCCCATATAAAAATACATGAAAAACTTTAAGCGATTTGAGCGACCTCTATATATTTTTTGATTTCAAAATAAAAAAACTGGGGTTTACTTTTTTCGGTATAGAACAATCCTAGGGGGTGAGAGCATAAAAATTCAAACTTTATGTTTTCACATGCATTTTTGGACCACCCTAGTGTACAGTGTACACTTTTGTTAAAATGAATAACACTTTTTTATGAACTATATTTTATTTATATACCAAAATATTGTTAAAAACAAGTACTCTGGCGTTTTATAGTATTATCTGTTACTTTTATTCATAATTTTGCTTTGAACAAAAATGCACTGAAAAGTACTATTTTTTTTTAGCATGAATCAATACGTTAGTGATTACGCGCATAAAAAATCTGGCAACCGTACTGCCGAGATCGGTGGATCTTCCACTCAGGTGTCGAAATATGACTACTATTTTCTACTACTACGAAGATCTACAGGACAGGCCTATAAAAAATTAATAAATGTGAAGTAAATACATTTCGCCGCTCTTATGCCAGAAGCATGAATGTGCAAATTTATCAATTTTGAGTTATTGGGTTGACTTGATTAACCTTTGGATGTCCTATGTTATACCAAAACCCAGAATACCATGCGTACACAGAAACCACACATTTCACAATGTCAATTACATGAATGCAGAGTTAAGTCTCGTAAAAA
>NW_023458557.1:51755891-51766952 GCF_013731165.1 Rhagoletis pomonella
CACTAGGGGTATTCTCTAAATCTTGCAAAGCCATTGCACGTAGCACGAATTGCATAACTTGCAAACACACAACAACAAAATACATGGGAAACAAGATTTCCTGTCGCTGCAAAATATGCAACGTCGAATTATATATTTTACAAAATAGCAGAGCAAGATAAATGCGACCCTGTGCTAGTTGTTTTGTTGTTGGAATTGCTACATATTTCTCTCATTCCTCTCATCTCGCTCACTTAATTTTTTTTTTGCTGTCTCTTGTTATTGTATTTGATACATAATTTCGCTGCTTGCTACCCATGCATGATACCACTTTGCGTTCTCTTCGAAATTTGGAATAGTATTTTGTGAGAAAAAATTAAAAATATTTGACATTTTCGAGACCAAATAATTTGAAAATAAATCAAATCAGCTGCTCTACTGATACTACCTGTTCAATGTACCTTGCATATGCCCAAGAAATTAATACAACAAAAAGTTCAATCGTTACGTACCAGATGCGATATGATGGAGCTTAATTTATTTAAAAAGAAGGCTAAATTTTTTGTTGAGTGTTGCTAGTTATATCTAAAATAACTTTCAGTTTAAGGACAACAAATCTGAATATTCCTATCGCTTTTGCCTATAACTTACAACTATTTTTTCACAATTTACTGACATTGTTAAAGGGTTTTGCATAAAAGACATATAGTTAGATACTACTTTTAGCGAATTCTTAGTCTTTCGAAGTTTTAGTGTAGTTGAAAAAATTAATTTAAGCCATGAGGAATTATCTATGAAGTCCTTAAATAGTGGTACTTTTCCACAGTTTTAAAAACTATGTAATTTTGCTTTTTTTCAATACTACACTCAAACGAAGGAACTGAGAGGATCTTAAGTATGAAGTTTTTTTGCTGGCGCAAATTGAGAAACTCGGCTTCTAATTAAAATTATTTAAAGTGAACTTCATATTAAAAATAATTTTAAAATGAAATGTATAGAATTCTTCTACTATTTAAATACTGAAGATGCAAATGATTTTGTTATTGCTATTCAAAAATGTCATAAATATAAAATAATTTATTGGCTTCTGTGCATGATTCAATAATACAAGGTTATGTAATTTGTGACAGCTAAGATTTGACACTCCTTTATCTAGATTTGTATTTTGGAAGTAGGAGAAAGGGAAAGAATGTGATCGCCTTTTGCGAAAACGGTAGTAGAAAGGTACTACAAAAAGTACGCAAAGTATACAATTAGAAGTAAAATGTGTATTAATAATTCTATGCGAATTTGAAATATATTTGGTGTTTTAATGGAAATACTAAACAACACATAAAAACATGCTATTTTGATTTCAGTTATTCCTCATTTCCTGGAAGAAATCTAGGATACCGACCCTTCAGCCATGCAAAAACGAAAAATGCAGATCAATAGAACTTTTTATGCTCATTTCAACCATGCGCTTTATTTGGCGCAAGTGAAAAATAAAGACGTTCTAGAAGCTTAAAGTTCAGTTTTTAGATTTTTTTAATATTAATATCTTATGAACTATGTAACTGATTAAAAAACTAATCACGTCACCATGAAGATAATTAATTTTTCTTTCAGCAGATGTACATAATTTATAGCTTTTTGTATTTTTAAACCAAAACCACTAAAAAGCGAAAAAATGTTATTTTTTCATCAAATAACCTTTTTTGAAAAATCTGCGTAATTAATGGTAAAGAAATGTGTATTATTTAGAAAGTAAAAGTTATTACCTTTAATTCGATATAACATATTTTGTCATGATCTACAAATAAACAAAACAAATAAACCTCTTATATCTTCTTTATGTTTTACCTGCACCAAATATATTTGGTATCGTTGAAATCAGCGTAAAAAGTTCTATCAATCGACAATTTTTGTTATTTTATAGCTAAACGGTCGCTATTCTACACTTGTTCTAGAAAATTACGCAAACGAAGGTGATGCCAACGAATATTTAGTATGAACAATTTTTGGTTTTACTGGTAATATCACTAGAAACTGTAGAGTAAGCAACATTCTGCACAAGTAAAGGAGCCGATTTTATGTGTGGAAGCGAGAAGACTGTTTTGTTACAAAACCTTTCTATTATTGAATCATGGCTTCTGTGTAAAATGATGTGTACACCAGGGTGGTCCAAAAACAGTAAAGTCAGCATTATAATGCTCTCACCCCCTAGGACTGTACTATATCGAAAAAAAGTTTACCCAATTTTTTTTATTTTGAAATAAAAAAATATTTAGAGGTCGCTCAAAGCGCTCAAAGTTGTCCATGTATTTTTGTATGGGAAAAAACGTCTTTTGGTAGAAATGGTATAAAATTCTTTCAAATCAATATTTTTCGATCGGAAAGCTCTGGTTCTCTTCAGAAGACTTTCAATAACAATGCCCAATTGTTTTTGTTAACCATTGTTTAATACAAACGATTTTTTATTGGTCCTCTCATTGCATTTTTCGGGATTTTTGAGGGTTTTTGGCGGTCTTATAAATTATAGTTGCGATGAAAAATTGGTTAAATAGAAAATTTGGTAATATTTCTGGGAATCTCCTGCAGAGTAACAGAGTTTTTCGATGGAAAAATATTGGTTTTTAAGAATTCTATCCCATTTCTACGAAAAGTTGTTTTTCCCCATATAAAAATACATGAAAAACTTTGAGCGATTTGAGCGACTTCTATATATTTTTTGATTTCAAAATAAAAAAACTGGGGTTTACTTTTTTCGGTATAGAACAATCATAGGGGGTGAAAGCATAAAAATTCAAACTTTATGTTTTCACATGCATTTTTGGACCACCCTAGTGTACAGTGTACACTCTTGTTAAAATGAATAACACTTTTTTTATGAACTATATTTTATTTATATACCAAAATATTGTTAAAAACGGGTACTCTGGCGTTTTATAGTATTATCTGTTACTTTTATTCATAATTTCGCTTTGAACAAAAATGCACTGAAAAGTACTAATTTTTTTAGCATGAATCAATACGTTAGTGATTTCGCGCATAAATCTGGCAACCGTACTGCCGAGATCGGTCGATCTTCCACTCAGGTGTCGAAATATGACTACTATTTTCTACTACTACGAAGATCTACAGGACAGGCCTATAAAAAATTAATAAATGTGAAGTAAATACATTTTGCCGCCCTTATGCCAGAAGCATAAATGTGCAAATTTATCAATTTTGAGTTATTAGGTTGACTTGATTAACCTTTGGATGTCCTATGTTATACCGAAACCCAGAATACCATGCGTACACAGAAACCACAAATTTCACAATGTCAATTACATGAATGCAGAGTTAAGTCTCGTAAAAAAATTCAAACTTCATTTCCCAAAATTTTAATTTTTACACATTCATGCTTCTGGCACGCGGGGAACGATATGTACCCGCCGATTTGTTTACAAAAATTATTTAAAAATCAGACATATCGGTTGCACAGCAAATCGGTTAATCGTTTCTGCAATTATTTCACATTGATTTTCTAAAATAAAATGTTCGATGTATGCTTATATCATGTCCCCACCGGAGCTAACCACGTAGTTATGGCTATTGAGTTGGTTATCCCGATAACCCACTTGATTTAGCGTAGTTTCGCCATATAAAAATGACAGCACTTAACTATTTCACTGAGATGGGTAAAAGCTAACCAACTCGAAACCACGTCGAAAATCTGATACAACCCTCTGTTTTCCTGCCATCTGTGGGTCATTAGCGTTAAAATGTAAAGAATTCGTTCTCTACTAGTGTTTGGACTCAACTAAGATCAGATTAGATTTACTCCGGTTTTTGAAAAAATTTTAAATCTACTCCTCTACTCCGCTTGACTTCCAATCTATTCCGTTTTTTTCATTCATGTTATGCCCCTCTTGGGGCCGTTTTTTGAGTGTTCACCACCGGTTTCAGTAAAAAAATTGAAAGTTAGCCAAATCTCACTGTTAAAAAGTAACTCTTTCATAGCAATGCGTCAATAAAGTAACTTCGATTTTTTTGATGTATGGCTGTACAAATTGGCGGATGCAGAACTTTACTTAACTTGTTAAAAAATATATGTAGAATGAAATTTATATAAAGTAGAAAAGGTTTGCTTTTTAAAAAATTAAGTGTTAGATACTTAACTGTATACTGTAACATATTATCCTTACATTTCCCCGCGTTCTTATTTTGCATGAATAGAAAATATTTTAGTCAAACAATTAATGTCAGAAACAAAAATAAAAAATTCAATCTAGTACGGATTATTTGTTTTTGCTCCGATTTTTGCAGTAATTTAGTCCTGAATCGATTTTTGGAGGTCCGAACACTGTTCATTACATTTGTACTGTTTTATAAACCTCAAACCGCAGTGTGGACAGCAATAGTTAGTGATGTGGTTAAGTTCGATTTGAGATGGTTAACTTTTTGGTGGGGACATGGTATTAAGATGCAAAAACCGTAACGTAAATTTTATAAGAAATTAGCCTGACAATTTATTTAAACTAGAAGAAACCCCCAAATTCGGGTGTATGCAGTAAAGAAATACTTACTAAAATTAAGAAATTAAATTTAAGCATATAATAAAACGTGATATTCGTAAATATACTTCAGTATTTAGTTGAAGATTTATTTAAAGAACTTCGTGGAAGACAACAATTAATTTTATACTGCTAGAGGCTTGATAACCCAGAAAATTGAAGCCGTTTATGGTGAAAGACATTTACAGGTCTATTCTGCACGTTAGCGAAGATTTTGTGACCGGAAAATTTTATTACCAAAAAATGTTACCACTTCTTGTCACCGCGATTCTAGGTACGTTGGTAATGCGGTGAAAATGTTCAGCAATTCAGCTATGAAGATTTGTGGAAATTCCTGTATTGCATATTTCACGGGTCAATATTTTGTTATGAGATGTTAACCCCATTTACCGGTTACAAGAGAGTACAGAATGCGAAAAAGGTTTAAAAATTGACAGACACTTTAATTACTGCTTACAAAATTTATGTTACCAGCGCAGGTTAGACCTATTAGTATACAATTTTTAAACTAAGGCTTTCTTAACCCTTTCTGTATAAAATTTCAACCACTGATTCTAAAAATTTTAAAACACATATGTATACCGGTTACTTTTGTATCGTTCATTTCAAAAATCGCATCAACAAATTTGTAAAGCTTTGAGCTGTCCCGTCATTCAGGGTTCTTTAGTAATGGTCAGTTCTATTTTTTGCTTACACGAAATATATTTCAAAACTATGAATAACACTGTGCCACAAAAACTAAAAAATTTCAGAGCACACAAAAGAATCGATATACTCACGAATCAATGGTTCAAATACAGTAAAACTGCGTTTTTAGTTTTTCACTCTGACGTCAGGATTTTTTTTCAAAGGACTTTAAAATTCTAAAGTATGATTAATTCAAAAATTATTTAATAAAATCAGTGCAATGTAGAATAACATTATAGGTACCAAATGAAAGAGAAAATTCTCCTGAATTTAAAATTCCCCGAAAATTTGTTTATGCACCAAAAAATATAATCCTACAGAATTTTTTCTTATATTTGATACCGTCCTTTTAAAAAAAACCTGACGTCAGAGAGAAAAACTAAGTACGCAGTTATACGTGACTTAAACAAATTTTTTTTTTTTAAATATTCGTAATGTTTTTTAAGCTAATTTTTCAAGCTTTAACAAAAACCACATAAATCACAGTTACAAGCTTTATACAAAATTTAGGAAAATTGCACAAATTTTCATCAAAATTTCAACTTTTTAATCTGATTCTTAAGAGCATTTTTGGGTACGCAATTTTATTCTAATGAAGTGCAAGTTTCAAACGGCTAAAAAATTCCGTTGATTTCTGAGAATTTTTTTTGGTACGAATTTTGGACTTTTTCCATATAAGCATGAATTTCTTATGAAACAAAATGCGGGAGACCGTTAGCAACAAAATTTAAAAAAATCAACGCCATTTTTTGTAAATTACACTTGTTATATAAAAAAATATAGGAAAATTAGTCTCCAATTTCAGATGGCCTACTTAAGTAGAGATTGTTGATTAACTTTCACTATTTATTTAAGTAGGGCCAATGTATATAAATTGTTACGAGTTGTATATTTGGAGCTTTTAGGCCGTTGATTTTAAAACAAAAACGTTGGTTTTTCTTTTCTGCCTCCTACGCGTTACGCGTTTGTTTTCCTCTCGATGTCTATTATTCTTGCATTATCAAAGTCCGCTGTGTGCTCGCTTTTTGTCAGGTGCTGGGCTAATACAGTTGTCATCTTTCTATTTTTCACGTCTGTTTTATGCTCGTTGATTCTGACTCCTAAAGCTCGCTTCGTCGTTCCTATGTATACCTTGCTGCAGCGTTCGTCAGCTTTGTCATTGCATTTAATCTCATATATGACATTGTGTTGTTGTTCTTTGTTTATTTTGTCTTTTGTTTTGGTAAAAACTGTGTTGAGTGTTCGATGCGGTCGATGCGCAAAACTTATTGTTTCGTTATGTATAAATTTTCCTAGCGATTTGTTGTCCGTTAAACCTGGTATGTATGTTATGCCAGTAAATATTCTATTATCATTTTTAGTTTTCATATTGTTGTTCGCGCCTTCTATTTTGTTAATTGTTTTTGCTATGAATCTTTCTATGAGCGCGCTAGGGTATCCGTTTTTATATAAGATGGTTTTAATTTTATTCTTGTTCTCTTTTCTCTGGCCAATATTGGCTATTTAGACATGTGATATGCAACTCTGGGTTTGTACCAAACAACCAAGATTGATTGGTAGGTTGTTTAATCAATCCCACCAAATCCCACCAAAAAAGGCCCGTTGTTCAATGTCTGATTAACACAAATCGGAAGCTCCAGTTAAATACAACAACTGCTTTATCGATCACATGTTATATGCATAAGGTTTGTTTAGTAACTAATAGTCAGTACTAATTTGTACTGGAACCTGCAAATTTTTACTGGAAAAGTGTATGATAACCCAAAAAATTTGCAAGAGAGCACTGAATCGAGAGCGTAACAACACGGGAGAGCTGCAAATTCTTACTAGTGAAAATTTTACTAGCAGAAATTAGCTAGCAGAAGAAGAAGAAGAATAGATGTCAAAAGCCGCCATTTGTTGAATCTGTTTTGCACAAACAAAAGTAAAATGAGTGGAAACCAAAATATTCATGATGTACTGGACAGTGTAAGTGCTTGTGTGTGAAGCAAAGAGTTTAAAACTTATTTATAAATAGTAAAATGTTGACAGCAGAATGTCAAGACAGTGCAACCACTATTCACTTGCAAGTTTTTGCTAGTTTTGTGTTCATTAACTTTTTCTGCTAGTTTTCTCTTCTTCTCAATTTTTCGCTCTATTTTGATTTTATGCTCTCGCTGCAATGTTTTACTGGAGAAGTTACTATACAAACCTATGATGTCGAAATCTTCGATAACGATGTACTAGTGATAGAGATACATCCAACAACGGGCCCTTAACTTAGATGAAAATGCTTTAGTTTAAGATAGACTGTACATTTAAAGAACTTTTCTATTCAAAGCAACAAAATAAAATCTTTATAAGAGCTGTTTTCATTATATAAATAAAAATGAAATATGTAATGTAAAAAAAATATTTATTAAAAACAAGCTTTTATTTAACATGTACAATCAAAGGAATAAGATAAAATAGTGCAACAAAAGTTTTTAATAAAAGATTTTTAAAACTGCACTAAAATTAATAAAATAATGTAAAAAAAATATTTTTTAAAAACAAGCTTTTATTTAACGTGTACAATCAAAGGAATAAAATAAAGTAGAGTTATAAAAGATTTTTTGGCAAGAAAATTGGGGAAAAACTGTACTAAATGAATAAAATAAAATAAGTTAAGGTCTCGTTAATGTTACAAAAAGCCATTTAGTGAAAGGAGTTACTCAAACTCTAATGAAAATTCCCAACTATTTGTACTAATTTACTTCGTTTTTAAAAAAGTTTGTCGCGCGAATAGAAAACCGGCTTTTAAATATCTGCATACATACATATACATAATAATAATAATACCCAACGGGACTGAAAGTTAGCTGCTCCCCAAAGGAGCAAGTACGGAGCAGTACAAAAGCAAAGAAAAAAAATAAATTTTTATAATTTCTAACAATGCTCAGAAATAAATATCATTTTGGGTAGTAACCAAGGTACATTGAACAGGTAGTATCAGTAGAGCAGCTGATTTGATTTATTTTCAAATTATTTGGTCTCGAAAATGTCAAATATTTTTAATTTTTTCTCACAAAAATTCTGAATTGTTAAAATCCATTTGCATGTGAAACCTTTTTCCATACAAAACAAGCGATTGAATAGCAGCTTTTGGAACGTTCGCCCAACTCAGCAGCATAACCGCTGATTACCGGGCCTTGCAAAGGATGGATCAATGCTTCGAGAAGCAAATAAATTTACTAGGAAAGAAAGTTGCATCAATTTTTATTTTTTCCCATTTCAATTTTTTATTTTTTATAATTTTTTGTATTTCACATGGCACGCTTTGATTTAGAAGAAAAAATTCAGAACAATTTTTGACACTTTCGATACCAGAAGCAACAACAAAATACACGCAAATGTTGTTTTTGCTCTACTGATACTACCTGTTTAATGTGCCTTGGTAGTAACATAAAATATTTTCTTTTGAAACAAGTTAATTTATGTGCAAACATGTATGTATGTATGTATATATTGTCGTATGTATACCACATAGAAAAACAAAATATGTTTATAAGTACACTTAAGAAAACCATAAAATGGTTTACAAAAATGCCATTCTTTTATTAAAATAAAAATATAATATAAAAATTTAAATTTGCATGCATCGCTTTTTAAATGCTTTAGTTGAAGCGCTCACCAAGGGCTTCTTTGGAAGCAGCAAGGGAGCGCTTCTGGCCCCGTTGGGTAGATTGGCGCTTAAACATATGTATGTTAGTGTTTGGCCGAGCTTCTCCTCCGACTTGTGGCGTGCGCCTTGATATTATCACACAAAGCGGAGGGCCCTACAGTTTTATTCCGACTCCAAACGGCGATTGTATTTTTATGAGAAGCTATTTTTCATGGCAGAAATAAACTCGGAGGTTTGGCATTGCCTGCCGACGGACGACCGCTGTTAAGAAAAAAAACCTTTTTACAACGCTTTTATCAACTTGCAGTGTTGTGTGTCCAGAAACTTTCAATGTTGTGGATCCAGAAACTTTCAATGTTGTGTGTCCGCCACCATAAAGCTTTGCTTTGAAAAGTTCCTATAAAAAAGAATAGTGCACAGGGCGACATCTGTAGTGAATAGGGCGAGGTAGATGACATCTAGATGTCGTCCTATGTACTACGTTTGCTACAGCGGAAATAGACGACACGCCATTTTTATACCCGAGCGCACTTGTGCACAAGGGTATTATAACTTTGTTCACATAACGGTTGTTTGTAACAGGCAAAACGAATCGAGATAGATATAGACAAATGTATACATAAATGATCAGAATGAAAAGAGAAATCGATTAAGCGGTGACTGTCTGTCCGTCCGTCCGTCCGTCCGTCCGTCTGTGCACACGATAACTCGAGTAAAAATTGAGATATCTTAACGAAACTTGGTACGTGAACTTCCTTTGGGGGTAGGACGGATGGTATTGAAAATGGGCGAAATCGGACAATTAACGGTAATTTTAAGAAATACGAAAACCGCGATATTTTAGTAACTACTGAAGGTAATTCACTCAAAATTGATACTTACAATGAGTTTCAGACGGAAAACATGAATTTTATAAATTTGGAAAATGGGCGTAGCCACGCCCACTTATGGTTACATGTGTATATCTTGGTAACCGCTACACCAATTTCTTCCAAACTTGGCACAATTGTTGGCCTTAGTACAGCATACTAAATGGCTGAAAATTTTAAAAATCGGACAATAACCACGCCTACCTCCCATATAACGGTAATTTTCAGAAAAACGAAAACTGCGATATTTTAGTAACTACTGAAGACACTCAAAATTGATATTTGCAATGAGTTTTAGACGAAAAATAAGAATATTACAAAATTTTGGCAAATGGGCGTAGCCACGTCCACTTATGGTTACATGTGTATATCTTGGTAACCGCTACACCAATTTCTTCCAAACTTGGCGCAGTTGTTGGTCCTGGTACAGCATACCAAATGGCCGAAAATTTCTAAAATCGGACAATAACCACGCCCACATCCCATATAACGGTAATTTCGAGAAATACAAAATCTTCGATAAATAAGTAAATATTGAAGCTAATTTATTCAAAATTGATGATTGCAACAATTCTTTACCAAGAAATACGTTTATGACAAAATTTTGGAAAATGGGCGTAGCACCGCCCACTTGTGATCACATATATGTATCTCGCTAACCGTTCTAGCAATTTGTACCAAGCTCGGTATGGTTATTGTGCGTGCCACATAAAAGGAAACCGTTGAAAATTGTTGAAATCGGACTAAAATTGAGGCCGCTTTTCATATAACGGTAAATTTCAGAAATGCTTGAAATTTCAATATTTCGAAATTTAAGGACGCTAATTTACTTAAAATGTATACACCCCGGCTTATCATGTAGCGGTAGCTTTCGGAAAGGTGGAAAACATATATTTAATACTTGCGCCGGGTATTTAGTGTTCGGCTCCGCCCGAACTTAGACTTTCTTACTTGTTTTAAATAAAATTAATTGGTGCTCGTTTGTATGTACATACATAAGTAAATGCATGTGTATGCACCTTTCTATTAATATCGTTGAATTATTTTAATATCTATTGCAAAATTTTATTCAGACAGGACTAAAAAGTAGAAAATAAATAATATAAAAAAACTTTTTAATAAACAACGCTTTTATAAATGGACTAAAAAGTAGAAAATAATATTTCTCAGTCCCATAGAATTTGTTTTGATAACTTTTGATTTTGAAATTTTAGCAAAAGTCATTATAAACAATCTATGAAATTGAAAATGAAAAGCGTGGGCGCATGTAATACACTTGAATTGATATGAAAAGTAATATATGTATGTATGTATGTGGGTATATGAATAACGACCGCTTAAA
>NW_023458557.1:51767052-51769268 GCF_013731165.1 Rhagoletis pomonella
GAAATTGAAAAAGCAACAAAGTCTAAGCGGTAGAAGTTATAGCAGCTATTTCGGAGATCACCACATCTCCTCATCATATTATTTTTTTTCTAGACTTCAGCAGGGATCGAACCTGCGTAATCGATGTTCAGAGTCAGAAGCGTTAACCACTGACCTATGTACATCCCGTAAACTCATGTTGCTAATTCACTTTCCTTATTCAACCAACTACTATCAAGTGCAGCTGATTTGCCGCTATTTAAACTCGACAGCGTGGTTGTTGTTGTCATTCTATACATCCATTTACTTATTTGCTTTTTTATATAGTTTCAGGCAGGCTCTTCCTAAACTATGTATTTGTCAATGTTATTTTGGCTTATTAACATTTTATTTTTAATAAAAGGTCAATAAAAATATTAAAAATAAAATGTTAATAAGCCACAATAACATTGACACACTGCACTTGATATTAGTTGGTTGAATAAGGAAAATGAATTAGCAACAAGAGTTTACGGGATGTACATAGCTCATCAGCTATATCAGACAACTTTTTGGGAACGCCCTACTTCAGAATTTGATTGAAGAACACCCTATCCCAGAATTTTGTTTAAGAAGGCCCTATTTCAGATTTCGGTTCAAAAACGCCCTATCTCAAATGAATATGTATTGTAAACTTGCTGAGAAAGGGCGTTTTGGAATCGGCAACTGAGTTAGGGCACTTTTGAACCGAATTCTGAGATAGGGCGTTCTTGAAAATACGTCGATCTTCCACTCAGTCGATTGTCGAGGTGTCGATTTCCTGTTAATATTCCTCTATTTGCATGAAAAAATTTAAGTTAAGTACTCCACTCTACTTATTTAACTAAATTTATATTTGGCTATTAGTTAAGATTGTCTTTTCAAATGGAACCATTTAGTTTACACATATGTATTAATCAATCAACTACATTAAAATTTTTAAATAAAATTTTCGAGGGGTATTTTAATATATATTGGAACTTTTTTATCCACAATATGGCCCTTCATAGCTAAGTATAGTTGGCAGCCCTGATCGTACTAACTGAAATTTTTTCGCCTGCGGGATAGTAGAAGTACCTATGTATGTATGTACACTTTTAAGATGCATGCATGTGAAATATGCGTGGCTTGTATTGTATCTCTGTATTTCACTAACTCCCTGTGTGAGGAAACCGAATAATTTAATTCTTAACAGAAGTGCCTAAAACTTAACATTTTGGCAATTTAAACACTGCTGAAGCTAATTTCCGGTATTTCTCTTACTAGCGCCTGAAACGATACTTATTACGCCGGCAGCTTTAGCAAATTTATAGTCGGGGTATTCTCGAAGTCTTGCACGATGCACGGATTGCACGAAATACTATTCCAAATTTCGAAGAGAACGAGAGCACCCCATTGCAAAGTGGTATCATGCATGGGTAGCAAGCAGCGAAATTATGTATCAAATACATATATGTAATACTTCTATATTGGCAGTAAGAGCTGGTACCAAGGCGTATTCAATAAGGTGGTATCGGTACGCCAACATCAAAATGTACATGTATTTTGTTTTTGCTTTTGCGGCGAGGACTGTCAAAAATTTCATAGGAATGATGTGAAAGAGAACAAAAAACAATAAACAATCAACTGCTCCAACCAATCAACAGCAGCCATTTGACATATGAAGCCGCGAAGCGAAGGAAAATAAAAGGGTGCTGCTATCACCTGTTAAATACGCCTTGGCTGGTACCGTCCGAAAACACTACAGTACAGATATATCAATAAACACGTACGAAAGAAAAGGAACACATACGTTTATAAATAAACATGTACACAACACATATACAAAAACGGCACTCAAGTACACAATACATTGACAAAAACAGTACTAGACTGTCTCGCTTTGATTTCGGAATGCTCACACATTGAGAAGTTAGCTTACTACCAATATAGAAGTATTACATATATGATCAAATACAATAGCAAGAGACAGCAAAAAAAAATTATGTGAGCGATATGAGAGGAATGAGAGAAATATGTAGCAATTCCAACAACAAAACAACTAGCACAGGGTCGCATTTATCATGCTCTGCTATTTTGTAAAATATATAATTCGACGTTGCATATTTTGCAGCGACAGGAAATCTTGTTGCCCATGTATTTTGTTGTTGTGTGTTTGCATGTTATGCAATCCGTGCTACGTGCAATGGCTTTGCAAGATTTAGAGAATACCCCTAGTG
>NW_023458557.1:51769368-51775797 GCF_013731165.1 Rhagoletis pomonella
TCTCCATAACAAATTTAAAATACTTCGAGAGATTTTCTATCCTTCCAGTTTTTAGCATGTATGTGAGGCGACATGCCTCCTCTTTTAATAACTCACATTTTTTCCATGAGCAATTGATACATTTTGTATACACAACTCCATACCAAGTTCCAGTATTCTTCCACAAACACTTCCAGGGATATGTGGCAAGAAAAAGTAGATTTGTGCCCCTTTTTCTTATAACCCTAATCTTCTTCCATGAATTTAGAATTGATTTTACATACCCCAGTACCAAGTCCCAGCACTCTATCATGAACACCTCTAGAGATAAGCAGTATAAAACAGTAAATTTGTACGGCAGGAACCATGTCCCCCTTTCGAATAACGCAAATTCTTCTCCATGAGTATGGAATTAACTTTGTATACACATCTCGGTCCTCTGCAATAAACACCTCCAGAGATATGCAGCATAGAAAAATCAATTTGCATGGGAGTTGCCACACCATCTTTTCCAAGAACTCTCATTTTTCCCCATGAGTATGGTATTAGTTTCACATACATACATACATATGTATTTCCATACCAACAGCGTTGCCATTTTAGCCGTTTTCCGGCTGGATTTAGCCGGTTGCGACAGCAAACAGCCGGAAAAAATTCGATTTAGCCGGCAGCCGATTTGTTAGCCGTTTTGCAAAAAAATAGCCGTTTTTAGCCGATTTTGCTCTTCGTCTTATTTTATTTAAATTCAAATATACAAGTTTTTATTTTTACAAATTTAGTGCTCCAAAATCTTTTAGAAATGGCTAGTCTTATCTTTGAGAAAAGTTTCATGTCGGACTGTGTTATATAAAATTGAAAAACAATCAGATAGTGAGCCGATTTCAATGTTTTTTGTTTTAAGTGAGTGACCCAAATACACTCGTCATTTTAGCAGATTAAAAAGTTACAAGTTTTGCTGAAATTTGCAGAATTTTCATAATTTTTACACCAAGGGTGAAATCTGTTTGTAGTATATGTTTTTTGTTAAGTAATAGCTACATATTCATAAAAAATAATAAATATTAAATAAACTAAAGAAAAATAGGCAAAACTTGCTTCAATTTTGCGTCCCAGTTTATATTTGGGAGAACGTAGCGGGGATTTTCTTCATAAAATTTTTGTTATGAATGTCTTAAATTTAAGTGTGAAGTTTTATTCGCTATACTTAGAAAATAAAAGGGCACGAATTTCGATGTGGAGCAAAACTCTCTGGGAAGACAACACATGGTGCAAACATACTTTTTAAATTTTATAAAAGGAAACTGCAGTAGTTTTCATCTTATGTGGATAATTCTTGTGACAAATACATAGTTTCGTGCTTATATTTCTGTATATATATTTTTAGCAGCACCACATCTTTATCAGGAAATTCCGAGAATCCAAAAATTGGGACTGTAACAAGTTGTAGGCATCATTTTAACTCGAGCTCTTTCCTGTTCCACGGATAATGGTACATCTTTCAGAGGTTTAAAGATATTTTGCGTCAGCAATTTGTTATCAAACTACGTACCCTACCTCGGAAAAGCAAACAACTTTATATTCGAACGTTTGCCCAGGTGTACCGAATTCTGGCAGTTTGGAAACGCGCAACACTTTTAATATTTTCATCAGGGACGTGCACCGGATGAAAAATTTGGTCGGTTCGGTTCAGCGGTTCGAACCGTTGTTGCACTTTTGGATTGGTTCGTCAAAGCGGTTTTTTTGGTCTTTCAACCGGGGTTTCGGTTCGGTTCAACGGTTCGAAAAACAAAAAAATAACGCGCAAATTTAAGTGTCCAGTGTCAAGTGCAACAGCGCGCAAGGTTAAGAGTCAAGTGAGATGGGATACCTTTACATTTGATATTGTCACATGGTAAAAAAACATGGTAGCTATTACCATGTTTAACAAAAATAAAAAAAAGTGGGTACATTTATCTATTGAAAATTGGTTGAAACGAACGTTTAAACCTTTAAAGAAAGTGGTTCGGTTTTCGGTTCGTATCAAGCATTTGTGAAAAATTTCGGTTCGGGTAATGGTTCAGTTAATTAATAGAAAAAAGCGGTTTTCCGGTTCAAAACCGGTTCGATTCAAAACCGTTTTACGTCCCTGATTTTCATCCAACTAACTAACTTCAAATTTTTTTTCTACTTTTTAAGAAACAAAAATTTTTCTGCTAGTGAATCTGGTGGCATGATTTTAGTTAAATGTCATAAACTTGTTAAAAGTGAAGTGGTCGGAAACAACAACGAATGTCAATAAATTAAACTAGCTTCTGCTTTCACAGCTTTACGTGTTCATTTCTCAAAATATTGCCCTCCGACTAAGCAAAAGTGCCATACTTTCAGCTAATATAGCCACAAAAAGCAACCTATTGAAAATGATCCAATATTTATAAGAAGGCAAAATTGTTTAATAGAAAAGAAAACGCCATAAGTTTGTAATTTATCTCTGTTTTTATATTTAAGTAATACAAACATGACTTCTGATGTAAAGCTTAGCTACGTATAATCTTTATTAACCAAAAAAAATTCAATGGATTTACTAGTCTTTCTAATTGTAGTTTATGTATTTAAAAAAATTTTATTCTGGTTGAAATATTTTAGCCGTTTTTAGCCGTTTTTTTTGTCCAATCTAGCCGGTCGCCCTGAAAAGTTCAGGCAACACTGCATACCAAGCTTGAGTGAAAACATTTGAAGAGATATGCAATATGAAACTTTCAGTCAGTATGGGAGGTGCCACGCCTCTTTTCCAAACACGTCCATTTTTTCCGTGAATATGAACATGATTTCACACAGTGTTGGCAAACTGTTAATCTGATTAACGATTAAAAATTAACGATTAAAATGTTAATCGCGTTTGATGATTAACATTAATTACTCGTAATCAACTGTACGATTAATGATTACATTTTTTTAATCGTTAATCGCTGGCTGCGTTTACGTTTAATTAATTTAAAACATTAATCGTTAATCAAATTAAAAATAAAATCTGATTAATTTGTCTAGTTTGTCCGAGTCCAAACACCAGTTATAGTAATTATTTTGTGTTTTTTACGCTTATAAAAAGCACATAATATAAAAAAAATTATAATTATTGTTATTAGTAATACATAAACTGGGAACTTTTACAAACCTAGTTTGTAAAACGTTTGTTGGTATATATCTTAATCAAAATACACACCAAATTGCTTAGATTGATGAGAAAACCTGATTTAGCCATACCGGATTAACTTGCTTTGTGTGCACAGGGAAATTCCAGCATAACTTAATTAATCACCAAACCTATTTGATCAAATTAAGAGTTAAGGATTAAAAATTAATTTTTTAATCGCGGTTACGATTAACTGTTTAGTCGGATTAAAATTAATCATGATTAACTGTAATCAGATTGAATTTAATCGAATTAACTAACTGATTAAAACATTAATCGATTAATGCCAAGATTGATTTCACATACATATCACTATACCAAGTTTCAGTTCTCTCCCACAAATACTTCCAGAGATATGTATGTAATATGAAAATTGCAATTTGTATGGGAGGGGCCTTGAGTTATCGGACTTACTTTCAGTATAAGACCATCCTTCCGAAATCCGTAGTAAGTGTACTAAATTTCGTTCTGATCAGAAAACCGGTTAAGGAAGTAGCCTATTTTTCAATCCAGGTCATAAACCATCTTTGAGCAAAATTTCATTTTCAAACAGGTGGAAATTCTTAAAAAAGTAGCCTATTTTCCAGTCTAGGTCATAAGCTATCTGTGTGCAAACCTTCATCAGTTCAGTCATTTACGCGTATTAATTTAATTAAACTTTCCTAATACGTGATAACTCTTAAAATAGTAGCCTATTTTCCAACATAGGTCATAAGCTATCTCTGTGCGAAATGTCATGCAAATCTGTTCAGTCGTTTCCGCGTATTAATTTAATTAAAACTTTTTTAACAGGCGGCAACTCTTACAAAAAATTAGCCTATTTTCCACTGTAGATCATAAGCTATCTGCTTGCAAAATTTCATGCAAATCCGTTCAGACTTTTCCGCGTATTAATTAAATTAAACATTTCTAACAGGTGGCAACTCTTAAAAAAGTAGCCTACTCTCGAACCTAGGTCATAAACTATCTGTGTGCAAAATTTCATGCAAATCCGTTTAGTCGTTTCCGCGTATTAATTTAATTAAACTTTTTTAACAGGTGGCAACTCTTCCAAAAAATTAGCTTATATTCTACTGTAGGTCATAAGCTATCTGCTTGCAAAAATTCATGCAAATCCATTCAGTCGTTTCCGCGTATTACTTTAATGAAATTTTTTAACAGGTGGCAACTCTTAAGAAAAGTTGCTTATTTTCCAATCTAGGTCATAAGCTATCTGTGTGCAAATTTTCATGCAAATCCATTCAGTCGTTCCCGCATATTAAATAAATTAAGCTTTATTAACAGGTGGAAACTCTTAAAAAAATAGCCTATTAACCAATGTAGCCCATAGGCTATCTGCGTACAAAATTTCATGCAAATCTGTGCAGTCGTTTCCGCGTGATGATTTCCCAAACATCCAAACATACAAACTATCACATTTATATTATTAATTAATTAATTAATAATAAGATGTGCATTAAAACATTCATATGTATGTACGTACATATGTATGTAGGTACTCGTATGTATGCGCTTTGAAGAAGTTAGCCGTCATACATTGCTTTCTTTCTTTTTTTCCTTTTCTATACTATATCTTCCTTCTTACTCATGTAACATTTTCAGTTTTAAAAATTTCACTCTCCATTTTTGCGATACCGCCGCCTAAGAAGTTTCACTTCAATAATAATACAATCAGCGTCGTCTGAAGCATCTTTTGTTTCGAATAGTAGATATCATCATCCAGCGTTATTATGTTAATCTGCCCGTTACTCATTTAATTTTGAAAAAGTCTTTCAGTCATATTTTGTTGTTTGTGAAATTTTCAGTCGCCCTCTCAGTTAAATCAGCCCGTGCTTTATCTAAATCACAGTATTTCTGCGGTATGGGTACACAAACAACCAACTCCTCATTGTACATACATACATATAGAGCATTTAAATGAAATTTTCGGGCGTAATCGCTGGGGAATGCGAGATTGGTGGCGCTCAAACGCGGCGGTCCACGTTCGCGCCATCCACAGCGCGGGCGTCCGCGTTTGCGCGCCACTACTGAAAAATGTAAGAAGCTGAGAACAAATATGCATATCGTATTGAAAGCTAAAAACAATAACAATTTACCTTTCATTTCTAATAATTGGCTTATTAGTGATTGGCTAAAAACTGCAGAAGCAAATTTGATGCAGAGCTAACTACTGTGGATGAGGCAACCGTGGATATGCATAATCTATTAATAAGTCGAAAGAATTTTATGCAAAATTATAGTGATGTTTAAAATATCATTCCATTGTGTATAAATCAGACATCTGCAGCGGGTGCATGATTTTCGTGTATACTCGATCATCTAACAAAACCCGTTTTGCATCGTTCTCTGTATACGAGCAGAAGTATTGTTCGTTATCGACTGAGCTCAAGACGAACATGTTGGCCACAACACCCGATTGCTTTTCATACATACTTGATTGGGTTCGGGTGCTTTGCAGCTCAATATACCCGGGTGTTCGAGTTTCAACCCGAGTGTGCACAAAATTTTCTTGATTGGCTTATGACGTTTTTGTTTCTACAAAAAATGTTGCCTTCTCATCGCGGTGTTCTTAGTTTTTGTGCGTAGAGGGTAAAGAGAAGGTTGAATTTTTCGGTAGTTTGTTTAAGTGTAGATTTAACCATTTCTTATATTTTTGCTCATACAAAATGCGGCATCACGACGCCTACATCCATTTAGGTATAAATGTGTGTAGATCGGCAATGCCCAAGCCCTATACACTCGGTGCACATTTATTTTTTGTAAAAGTACTTATGTACCTACATAGTTTTAGGCTGTGTTCTAATATATACACACACAGATTTCCACGCGAAACTATACGAAATAGATGCAAAAACATTTTTGTCTACTTCGCTTCTAATTTTTTCATTGCGTATGCACAAGCACAAAGCAACAACATTTTCGTATGTTTGTGGGAACATATTGGCGCCAGTTACCTTCAGCGTAAATTTCTTTGTTGTCCTGCATTTTATCGCAATGTTCGGGTGTCCGTTTCATTGTTACACAAATTTTCGGGTTAGCTGCGGGTGTCCGAGTGTGGTGTTCGCTTGTGCTCAATTTATAGCGAGGGTGATCGAACAGACCCGTTCGTAACCAAAGCAGCTGTCGGGTATGCATCTCGATCGAACACATAGTAGCCGAGTGTGGCGTTCGCTTGTGCTTGATTTTTAGTGAGTGTGATCAAAAAGGCTCGATCATACTCAAAGCTGTTCTCTGGTATAAATGTGTGCTTGCAGTTCTTAATAGAAAATTATAATTGGTAT
>NW_023458557.1:51775897-51777742 GCF_013731165.1 Rhagoletis pomonella
CAAAAAAAAAATCCACACACTTGTAGTCAAGGGTTTACATATTGTTTTAACACCCACTTTTGTAATGTTTGGTCACTAATTTATTTACAAATTGGGTTTGAAATATGCCCTTTTTTGTAAAATTCGGAAATTTGCGTACATTTATCACTCATATTCTCCTTAAAGCAACCACTTCACCAACATATTTTTGTATTCCCCTTCACTTTACACTTTACTCGATTAGTTATAACATTCTTTACGACGTTGATATTAACCAATTAATCACAATTCATTAAATAAAAACACCTTCAAAATCACGCGCCTGACTTTGGTTGCATATACAAATTAAATGGCGGAGTTCAGCTGTCAAACTCCAAAATATGCAAAAGAATGAGAGACAAAAGAAAATAAGATATACAGTAAAACCCGCTTAAGTACCTTACGAAAAATGTCAGCTTTTTGAGGTACTTAGGCGGGTTGGGTTCTTAAAAGAACCCGCTTAAGTACCTCGATACGGGTACTTAAGCGAACATAATTTGTGATGGAGTTACATCTTCTTGTTAACTTATATAAATAAGTCCTTGAATAAAACATGGACATTTAATTAAGTATAAGTAATTTAAAACCAAGATCGTAGCATTATTTAAACAAATAAACTTTATTAAAAAAAAAACAGATAAAGCAATGTTATGTCATTTTCACAAGAATTAAATTGAAAAGTCATTGAGTATACATATTTATACATACACACAAACAGGGCATATCATTTTGGACCAAATTCTAAATGATATTGTTTGTCACTTATGTTTATTTTTTACCGTAGAAACTTAAAATATAAGCTTAAAATTTCGCAGAACACTGAATAAAATTTCATAAGAAATTCAAACTTGATTTTCCGAAGTGTTAAATTTTTTTGTGAGTATGCAGTTTTATAGCCCATTAAATTTCAGCGTAATAATGCGCAAGGTTCAAGTGGCGAAAAATTACCGTTGATTTTTTAGAATTTTTTGCCGAAGGTGTGTAGCGCTGCCACTGAATTTCAAAATATGCAAATGTTGGAAGAAATTTGAAAAAAACCACTTAAAAGGGTAAATGGGGTACAAAAATATAGGTACTTAGGCGGGTTAGGTACTTAAGCGGGGGGAGTACTTAAGCGGGTTTCACTGTAACCCAGTAAGCCTTAAAAATATTAACCTTTTCATGGAAAATATGTTTTTACTGTTCCCGTGGCTCCATTGGGGTGTTGGGTATGGTTATATTTCTAAGTATAACGGTGAATTTCATTTTGTACGCGAAATTTATACGTAATTGTTCATTTATACACATATTTTCTTGGTTTTTATACCTTTCATGAGCATGAAATAGTATTATAACTTTGGTCCGATGTTTGTAAGTACCAGAATAAAAAGAGATAGACCCATTAAAATGTATACTTATATGATCAGAATGTCGAGCTGAGTCGATTTAGCCGTCTGTCCGTCTGTCTGTCTGTCCGTCTGTTTGTATGCAATCTAGTCTCTCAGTTTTCGAGATATCCGGATGAAATTTGGTAGGTGGGTGTATTTTTATAATGTACTATACACTATAACATATAGCTCCCATACAATTGATTGTTCAGATATGAGATTTTTCGTTATAACTTCTCCATTTATGCAGCTAGGAAAATGAAATTTTGCAGTACTTGCACCCATTATCAACAGAATACTTACAGTGAAAATTACAAAGATCGGGTCACTATAACCTATAGCTCCCATACAACTGATTATTCAGATATAAAATTTTTCGTTATAACTCATGCATTTATATAGCTAGGAACATGAAATTCCGCACTGTTTTCAATAATTATCAACAGAAAACTTACAGTGA
>NW_023458557.1:51777842-51780390 GCF_013731165.1 Rhagoletis pomonella
TTTCACTGTAAGTTTTCTGTTGATAATTATTGAAAACAGTGCGGAATGTCATGTTCCTAGCTATATAAATGGATGAGTTATAACGAAAAATTTTATATCTGAATAATCATATGCATAAGAAGAATATGCAAATGATAAATGACGGAGTTGGGGGACCATTTTCTTGGATGCGCCAGGAGGAACTAGGAAAATATTCCTTATCAGATGGATTCTGGCAACGGTTCGATCAAAAAATTACATTACCTTAGCTATCGCTTCGTCTGAAATTGCTGCGACATTATTACCAGGTGGAAACATTGCCAATTCAACTCTTTAGCTGCTAATGAACATATAAATCATCGAAACTCCCACGTGCAATATTTCCAGAGCATCCGGTATGGAAAAAGTTTACCAAAAAATTTAATTCATTGTTTGGGATGAGTGCACCATGGCACATAAAAAATCGTTTGAGGCTTTTGATCCATTGTTGCGGGATTTGCGTGGAAACGTTCAACCATTCGGGATATTGCTCGCAGGAGATTTTACGAAAACATTGTCTGTAGTTTCTCGATTAACACGAGAGATAAATGCTTGCCTGAAATAGTCAACATTGCGACAAGAAGAACATACATACACTGCAGCTGAAGTATTCGCGTGACAATAACTGGACATTGGGAACGCAAAGCTGCCATTCAATGAAAGATTAAGACGAATTTCACGGCCTGATAATTTTTGTGAATTAGAAACATCGAAAGGAGAACTGATCGAAAGAATGTTTCTTTATTAAGAAAATTAATTTTAGGAATCACGATTGGCTCAGTGAACGGGCTATTCTTGCTGCGAAGAATAAGGAGGCCTATCAACTAAATAATAGTGGTATTGACAACAATCGTTGCTTGAGCTGATCAGCTCTTTTACTAGACTGCCAGACCACTTGCTCACTTTGGTGAATGTTATTCAATCCAGCATTCAACGTGAGGAAATAGCATATATGTACATCGATAAACACCGTTGTGGAAAAAGACCGTCCAACGAAATTTTTGAACTCGATTTATCTCCCAGGGAGACCCCACATACCGAAATTGAAAATAGGTGTGCCAATTATCATTTTACGGAATATTAATCAGCGAAAACTCTGCAACGGATTGCGACTCGCAGTTAAGAAATTGATGAAGAACGTAATGTAAGCAAAGATTTTAACGTGGCCTTTCAAAGGTGAAGAATTCCCATGATTCCATTTAATGATGATGATTAAATTTAAAAGATTTGAATTCCCAATTTGATTAGAATTCGGAATCACAATCAATAATGCTCCAGGTCGAACTTTGGAAAAGTATGGTTTAGATTTAGATGCGGATTGCTTCTCAGATGTTGCGTGTTCCTGTGTCGGCAAACCAGACATCCTTGATATCTATGCAGAGAATGGAAAAATAACAAATATTGTGTGCACACGAGTACTTATTACATAACCAAACACATATAAAACGTATGCTTTGTTTCGTTAATAATTTATCGTCCATATAACAGAAATATGCCACAGCAAAGCAAAGTTTAGATTTAGATGCGGATTGCTTCTCAGATGTTGCGTGTTCCTGTGTCGGCAAACCAGACAACCTTTATATCTATGTAGAGAATGGAAAAATAGCAAATATTGTGATCACACGAGTACTTATTACATAACCAAACACATATGAAGCGTATGCTTTGTTTCGTTAATAATTTATCGTCCATATAACAGAAATATGCCACAGCAAAGCGTGGCAGGGTACAGCTAGTTTATGTATATATTTGTCTATATGTATCTCGATTCGTTTTGAGTGTTACAAACAACCGTTATGTGAACAAATTTATAATACCCTTGTGCACAAGTGCGCTCGGGTATAAAAATACTTGACATCCCCATTCGCATCCGCATCCGCGGATGTTTGCGTTTAAACATCCGCATCTGCATTCGCATCCGCGGATGTCTAAAATTCCATATTCGCAACATCTCTGCTCCATAGCGACCTGGCACCCAGAGTAAAACAACCTCGTTATGTTCACTATCATATTTTAGTCGAGACTTGCATTGCCGAACTAGTTTGGAAGTACTGAAATACAGGGCTGGTCAATGCCTTAAGTGCAGCTTGGTTGTCACTGCAGTCACGTAAACTCTTTCCCCTCCACCTATGTTCCACCACGTAGTCCATGGCTTTGAGTATTGCAATTACCTCAGCTTGGTAGATCGAAGCATATTCCCCTACAGAAAAGTGAAGCTTATCTCCATTAACCTCGAAAACGACCCCAGATCTTGACCCAGAGTCAGTTTTGGAGCCATCAGTGAAGATTTGACAATGTGTGAGCCCGGTCTCAGCGATGGAATTAAACCAGCATTCAGTCTCAGGGAACTCAACATTAAAGAATCTCTTCAACAAAGGTAAAAAAAAAGTGCTTAAATCTCTGCCGCCAGCAATTTTCGCCGCACCCCACTCATTGTCAATAGCAGTCAATAGCACCATACACCACTCAAAAAATATTAAAGTTAAATAAAGAGGCTATCAAGCAACCATTTTGGGTCTTTACATCGAGA
>NW_023458557.1:51780490-51782877 GCF_013731165.1 Rhagoletis pomonella
CCAAAGTGGTCCAGGTGGACCCCCAAGGGTCCACGGAAGACTCGACGGGGTCCACGGTGACGTGAAAAAAATTTGGGGGGTCCATGAGTTGTAAATGGGGGTCCACGAAAATTTATCTGTAGCTCGTTTCTGTAACTCTTCTCTACCGATTATTTCTCTACTGGTAGAGAAGATACGTCATTCTCTAGTACTCATTAGCAGTAGAGAACAGGGCGGCGAATTCATATCTCAATTCGCCTTGGTAGAGAATTGTTACAGAAACGAGCTACTGGTCTCGATGTAAAGAACCAAAATGGTTGCTTGATAGCCTCTTTATTTAACTTTAATATTTTTGAGTGGTGTATAGTGCTATTGACTGCTGTTGACAATGAGTGGGATGCGGCGAAAATTGCTGGCGGCAGAGATTTAAGCACTTGTGTCTTTTCAATGCTACAGGATAGTACGCCACCATTACCTTTGTTGAAGAGATTCTATAATGTTGAGTTCCCTGAGACTGAATGCTGGTTTGATTCCATCGCTGAGACCGGGCTCATACATTGTCAAATCTTCACTGATGGCTCCAAAACTGACTCTGGGTCAAGATCTGGGGTCTTTTTCGAGGTTAATGGAGATAAGCTTCACTTTTCTATAGGGGAATATGCTTCGGTCTTCCAGGCTGAGGTAATTGCAATACTCAAAGCCATGGACTACGTGATGGAACATAGGTGGAGGGGAAAGAGTTTACGTGACTGCAGTGACAACCACGCTGCACTTAAGGCATTGACCAGCCCTCTATTTAAGTACTTCCAAACTAGTTCGGCAATGCAAGTCTCGACTAAAATATGATAGTGAACATAACGAGGTTGTTTTACTCTAGGTGCCAGGTCGCTATGGAGCAGGGATGTTGCGAATGTGGAATTTTAGACATCCGCGGATGCGAATGCGGATGCGGATGTTTAAACGCAAACATCCGCGGATGCGGATGCGAATGCGGATGACAAGTATTTTTATACCCGAGCGCACTTTTGCACAAGGGTATTATAAATTTGTTCACATAACGGTTGTTTGTAACACTCAAAACGAATCGAGATACATATAGACAAATATATACATAAATGATCAGAATGAAAAGAGAAATCGATTAAGCGGTGAAAGTCTGTCCGTCTGTGCACACGATAACTCGAGTACAAATTGAGATATCTTAACGAAACTTTGTATGTGTACTTCTTTTGAGCCTTGGACGGATGGTATGGAAAATGGGAAAAATCGGCCGATAACCACGCCCACCTCCCATATAACGGCAGTTTTGAGAATTGCGAAAACAGCGATATTTTAGTAACTACTGAAGCTTATCACTCAAAATTAATATTTACAATCATTTTTAGGCGAAAAATAAGAATATTATAAATTTTTGGAAAATGGGCGTAGCCACTCCCACTTATGATTACTTGTGTATATCTTGGGAACCGCTCCACCAATTTCTCCCAAACTTGGCACAGTTGTTGGCCTTCACAAAACATGCCAAACGGCTTAAAATTTAGGAAATCGGATAATAACCACGCCCACATCCCGGTAATTTAGGGAAATAAGAAAGCTTCTACAAATCAGTAAATACTGAAGCTAATTTATTCAAAATTGATTTTTGCAAATAATTCTTTAGCAAAAATAGGCTTATAATAAAAGGTATGAAAATGGGCCCACTTATAACCACATATGTGTATATCGGTAACCGCTCGTAACGTTGAAAGTTTTGAAATCTGACTAAAATTACGCCAACTTTTTTATAACGGTAAGTTTCGGAAATATTTGAAGCTTTGATATTTCGAAATTTAAGGAAGCTAATTTTACCCAAAATTGATACTAACAACAATCCCTTGAAAAGAAGTAACATTATTATGGAATTTTGGAAAATGGGCATGATGCCGCCCACATATATCTATATAAGTTTATCTCATTATGTCTACCTGAACGTTCTATCGAAGAAGTTTGAAATAGGCGTAAAACCACCACTGCTTACCATGTTGCGGTAGTTTTCGGAAAGGTGAAAAAACTATTTTGTGTATGGTAGGTGGGTCTATTTTTAGAATGTATTAATCATTTGTCGGAACCGGAAGAATCGGACCACTATAACATATAGCTCCCATACAACTGATTGTTCAGATATGAGATTTTTCGTTATAACTTCTCCATTTATGCAGCTAGGAACATGAAATTTTGCAGTACTTGCACCTATTATCAACAGAATACTTACAGTGGAAATTACAAAGATCGGGTCACTATAACCTATAGCTCCCATACAACTGATTATTCAGATATAAAATTTTTCGTTATAACTCATCCATTTATATAGCTAGCAACATAAAATTCCGCACTGTTTTCAATAATTATCAACAGAAAACTTACAGTGA
>NW_023458557.1:51782977-51783702 GCF_013731165.1 Rhagoletis pomonella
AAAAAGTAAAAAATAATTTATGGAAATACTTCTTAGATTTTATAGTCCTGCAATATTCAATATTACCAAACTGAAAACGAAAAGTTCAAAACAATTGATATCAAGCGGCTCACGTTTTATTTTTCTGGAAACCCTGTCCAAAGCGCGAAGGAAAAATCTTAAAAAATTACACAAGTTGTGACCAACTACATAACTAAAACTACATACATATGTATGTTATTCCGTTAAAACGCGCCGAAAATATAGTTGAATTTTTAAATTCCCTTTTTCTATGCAAGATAGCAACAAAATATTAAAATCTTGCAAAACTTTACGATCTTAAAGTTTTATAACGTGTTCAACAGCTTTTGAATGCCTTAAATAAGTTAAGGCCCGTCCACATACAACTTTGGCGTTGCGTTGGTGCTGGCGTCGCTTTGACAGCAGCGCGAGTAACGCCCGTGCTTGCTACAATGAACGCTTAGCAGAGAATACTTTGGTCACTAAATTAATATACTAGCGGCAGATAAATCAAAATTTTACATCAATAATTGCATTAAAAACTATATTTCTTGCCCGCATTTGATTAAAAATGAAAACTAAATCACATAATTTTTATTATTTAGAACAGCTGACGAACGACGCGCGCGAAAAGTTGAGAGTTGGCCATCTTTCTGCGTGTGTTGGCTTTGGCGTTGCCCAACTTTGGTTATATGGAGACTTTCATATAAATGCATGTATTCATA
>NW_023458557.1:51783712-51784927 GCF_013731165.1 Rhagoletis pomonella
AACCATTTCGCGGTTGAAATTCTCTACAAAGCAGTACATTAAATAATATACGTGGGGGACGCTTATGCGGACGTCCTCGAACCACGTCCCTTTCGCTACCGAAACGCTGGGCCTTTTGGCGCAGTTTCCATGCCGGCACACAAACAACCCTAATTTTCCGCCATTTCGCCTGTTCTTAAGAACCTTATGAAAGGGGCACAGCATAGTAAGTGGGATCAACCCATGCTCCTCTGCAAATTGTCTCCCCTTCTCATGGGTGCTCAATTCGAATTCCTTGCGCTGGCGCTTGTGGACGGACGTTCATCTAGAAATAGAACAATTACAGTTATGGGCAATTATGATAGACGATAATTACTTACCAGCCATTTATTAAATTACTATTATTATTAAAAACAAGTAAGAGCAGCGCTGTCTTCGGCTATGCCGAAGGCTTCATACCTTTCATGAACATCTGCAAATTTTACTTTGACAGATTACTGCTTTTGAATACATCTGCATACATCGATAGAGGAGTTATATACTTATATAAAAAATCGCATCTAAACAATCAGAGGTATGGAAATATTCCTTATATTAGCACCAATCTAAGTGATTTTCACTGCTATGTGATCGGTATGTAAACCGGTAACACAATTTATTGTGTTTAGTTTCCTACATAAAGGAGATATATCGCAGAAACTGATATCTGAACAATCAGTGGTATGGCAGATAAAGCTTATACAGCATAGATTTTGACGATTTTCTCAGTAGACTTTGTATTATTATTTGTAAAATATCTTACGAAATTTATCGTAGCTGTTTTAATAGCTTTAGCTGTTCAAATAAAGGAGTTTTACAGTAAAATCCCATATCTGAACAATCACATGTATGGAAGATACATATATGTTGTAGTCACCCGATCCTTGTTATTTTCACTGTAAGTATTCTGTTAATAATGAGTGAAAGTGGTGCGAAATTTCATGTTCCTAGCTGCATAAATGGAGGAGTTATGATAAAAGATCTCATATCTGAACAATCGGTTGTATGGGGGCTGCAAGTTATACTGACCCGATCTTTGTTATTTTCACTGTAAGTCTTCTGTTGATAATCAGTGAAAACAGCGCGAAATTTCATGGTCCTAGCTACATAAATGGAGGAGTTATAACGAAAAATCTCATATCTGAACAATCAGTTGTATGGGAGCTATAGGTTATAGTTACCCCATCTTTTTAATTT
>NW_023458557.1:51785027-51786055 GCF_013731165.1 Rhagoletis pomonella
CATACCCTAAGGAACGGTGGTGCGCATTTCTACACTGAGGAAAAGGATTAGTTTCGACAACTAAAGATATTTAGTTCCCGAATTTTTACTATATTCGGGAACTGTTACCAAGGATTGGGAACTATTACCATATGTTGGTAATTATAACTAAATACTTACATATATTAAAGCTTCTAATATTAATCTAGGTTGTACAAAATCGTTAATTTAGTTGAAGACTTTGGTAAATAATAATAAATATTTCTTTGAAGCATATTTTTACAAATTTCATTCAACTAACGTATGGTCCATAAAAGGATGTTATTAAGCTCTGCTAATGCAGATAAGCTTTCCTTCAACACATGGTTTAGTCATAGTTACCAAATCTTAGTTGAGGAAACCACGATTTGGTTTGAGAGCGGAACATATTCCTGCTTGTGAGTCACCCCTAAAGAATGCTGAGCACATGTGTGTTTCACATACGAAGAGCGCCAGCTGAGCAATGCACACATTCCCACTCAAGAATGATAGAATACACGATTGCGCCCATGAGAGAGGATTTTTGAGCGTAATTTTTGCGAGAGAGAAATGCCAAAACGCATAGAAAAATATGTAAACAATGCAGAAAAATGCGTTAATATTAATATTAAATGGTCCAATTTTGCAGGAATCAATAAATATACAAATATTAATTAATTAGGAACACGTAGCAAAAAAGGGAAAAGCGGAATTTTCTTAGGCAAACTGAGCAGTTTGAAGTGGAATATGACCCAACTAACAGAAACCGTGGGATTTTTTAAGAAAAGAAATTGTGCAAAATCAGATATCGGGGATTTAGAATAAAGAATAAAAAAGTTAAAAATAGAAAAAACAAGTTTTTATAAAAAAAAATATTCTTTTTCACAAATGTATTTCTGCGTAGGCGGCCTTCGGCCGCACTTAGGGATTATAACCCTCACAAAGTAGAATTCTCTTTCTGTGTTGCTAAAGGAGGGGGCTGAACACCTTTTGCAGAGAAAACCTTTCTGCGTAGGCGGCCTTCGGCCGCA
>NW_023458557.1:51786155-51791500 GCF_013731165.1 Rhagoletis pomonella
CCACGCAAATCCCGCAACAATGGATCAAAAGCCTCAAACGATTTTTTTATGTGACATGGTGCACTCATCCCAAACAATGAATTTAATTTTTTGGTCAACTTTTTCCATACTGGATGCTCTGGAAATATTGCACGTGGGAGTTTCGATGATTTATATGTTCATTGGCAGCTAAAGAGTTGAATTGGCAATGTTTCCACCTGGTAATAATGTCGCAGCAATTCCAGACGGAGCGATAGCTAAGGTAATGTAATTTTTTGATCGAACCGTTGCCAGAATCCATCTGATAAGGAATATTTTCCTAGTTCCTCCTGGCGCATCCAAGAAAATGGTCCCCCAACTCCGTCATTTATCATTTGCATATTCTTCTTCTACTTTGGCTTTGTAACCGCCTAAGTCATTTTGGCCGAGCTCCACAAAGAACGCCAGTCATTTCTCTCTGTGCCAACTTGGTCTCTCCATTGCAATGGGTGCTTCCTATTCGTCTGCTACCACCATCGGCTTGCGAGTTGAATTTTTTTACAACTCAAACTTCGGTTCCTATTGAACGACATGTCTAAGCCAGCGGAGCCGCTCTATATTCATTCGCTGCTCATCGTTCCATCGTCTACGGTAACCCCCCTCGCCCATGCGTAGAAGCCTGTATATCTTCCGTAAGATCTTTCTCTCGAATACTCCTCATAAAATGTGGTCATTGTCTAAGCTTCTGCGGCATATAACAGCTCGGGCATGATGAGTGACTTATAGAGTGCGGTTTTTGTAAGTCGAGAAACTCCCCAATTGCCTACTCAGTCCAAAGTAGCACCTGTTGGCAAGAGTATTTCTGAGTGGGTTTTCCATGCTGATATTTTTTATCGGTGATAGTGCTGGTTCCCTAGTAAATGAAATTCTCCACTTTCCCGAAATTATAACTGTCAACAGTGACGTGGGTTCCAAGGCGCGAGCGCGGTGACTGGAGATACTTCGTCTTGTCCTCGTTTACCACCAGGCGCATTCGCTTTGCTTCCTTATCCAGCTTGGAAAAGGCAGAAGAGACTTCGCTATTTTTGTTACCGTTGATGTCGATGTCATCGGCACACGCCAGAAACTACACGCCCTTGTAAAAAAATGTTCCTACATGGTTCAGTTCTGCAGCTCTTATTATCTTAACATTTGCATCATGCGATCGTAAATGCTCTTCTGCTTTCGCTTTAATTTGGGAATCCTTGATTGGGAATAGGAGTTCACAATAGTAATGATAATCATAATCATAATAATATTATCTCATGTTATTCAAAATTTCTTTACTCGCAATATACGTAGTAGGCCTTGGCGACCCCAAACGAAATTGCTTACGATTAAAAGTTGACTGATTTATAATGCTAGGGAATGGTGTCAACAATTTTATGTTTTCATTAAGTATTTTTTAAACAGCTTTCATGCGATAGTTTTTTATTTTCGGTACTCTTTTATCATTTTGTTATTTGTTTCAGTAGTTTTTAGCCGACTTCAAAAAAAAGGAGGAGGTTATCAATTCGTCGGGTTTTTTTTATGCATGTTACCGCATAACTTTGGACCACGTCAACCGATTTCCAGGTGATCCCATACTAATTTGGTTTAGATCCGATCATTGGATTATGAAAAAATTAACGGCACTATTACACTTTAATATGAGAATTGGAGTCGGTGTGTTGTTTGCTTAAAAATTACTTGTTTATGAATTTTTTACATTAAGTAATTTGTGTACCAGCTCTTCGTTGATAATATGATCACTTCGTTTGTTAAGATGTTGTAAATTCTATATTTATTTACAATGTTCGGATTTTGGATAAGTGGAAAGATTTTAAAAAATTCCCTAGTAAAGCTTTCCCAAATACTTTTCGTTTGGAACCAGTTATGTAATATTTCATTTAATTTCAATATTTTCAGTCTTTACTTTTAGATAGGTGATAATCCTATAAAAAATATTTCCAAATCCAGATTTTTCAAATACCTTTCGTTTGGCACCCATATTGTTCCTCAAACATATTTTCGATTGTAAGTCTTCATAAAACTCTTTAGTTTGATACACACATTGCAATATTTCATTTATTTAATCAATCCAAAATGGTCCACCCTTATGTTTAATAATATATGTACATATGTACGCATACATGTACACATGTATTTATTAGAAACTGTCATAAATTTTTCCCGCCAAATTAACTATTTTTTAACTTCCCCTCCAAACAGTTTTACTGCTTTGAGGTTTAACTCAGGAACGACCATCAGCCTCCACCCATCGTCTGTATCCGCATATCCATAAAAAAAAAATAATAAATCAAACATATTTCACAAGGGACTAATTTTTCGTTGGTTTATTTATTTTATCGCTTTATATTGAAAATACATTGGTGCAACATACTAAGCTTTCGAGTTAAAATTTTCAAAATGGTGGCAACTCTCCTCAAAAATATTTATAACAGTCATCTATCTTAAACTTCCTTAATTTAATACCTATATTTTAATAAGTCATTTATTTTATCAATAAATAATAATAAATAAATAATAATAAATGATTCTGCTATGATACTGAACAATACAAAAAAAAAAATTATTCAAATCAGTTCAGCGGTTCGCGAGTTTCGATGACCGTGACAAAGGAACACAACATTTATATATATATATATATATATATAGATTTCTAAATCAAGATCTTTAATTGCATTTAGTTTGGTACCGATATTGTAACATTTCATTTATTTTGCCAATTTAATTGAGATAAAATTTCAAACAGGTGGCAACCCTCTTCAAAGAAACTTTCTACTCTAGGACTTTTAAAAACTCTTTAGTTCGCTACCCACATTGCAATAATTCATTTGTTTAATCAATATAACTGAGTTAAAATTTTCAAATAGGTGGCAATCGTGCACAAAAGTATTTCCTAAAGTTTTCTTTCCTCAACCTCTTTAATTTGATACCTATTTCAATTATATTGAGTTAAATTTTCAAACAGGTGGCAACCCTCCTCAGGCATATTTTCGGCTGTAAGCCTTCTTAAAAATCTAAAGTTTCATACCCAAATCACCGTATTTCATTTATTTCATCAAAATAACTGAGTTTAAATTTTCAAAGATGTGGCAATTTTACTGAAAAATATTTCCAGCAGCTATCTTTCTTAAACCTCTTGAATTTAATATCTATGTTGTAATATATCATTTAGTTTATCAATAAAATTGCGCTTAATTTTTTTAACAGGTGGCAACCCTCCTTTAAAGTATTTTCGACTGTAAGCCTTCCTAAAACTCTTTAGTTTGATACCCACATAGCAATATTTAATTTACTTTATCAATTTAACTGAGTTAAAATTTAAAAATTGGTGGCAACCCTTCTCCAAAATATTTCCAACAGATATCTTTCTTAAATCTCTTTAATTTGATACCCATAATGTAATATTTCATTTATTTTATCGATGTACTTTAGTTAAATTTTCAAACAGGTGGCAACACTCTTCAAACATATTTTCGACTTTACGCCTTCTTAAAACTCTTTAGTTTTACAGCCACATGGCAATAATTCATTTATTTTATCAATTTGTCTGAGTTAAAATTTTCAAATAGGTGGCAACCCTCGTCAAAAATATTACCAGCAGTTATCTTTCTTAAAACTCTTTAATTTGATACCCATATTGTAATAATTTATTTATTTTATCAATATAATTGGGTTTAAAAATTTACAAATAGGTGGCAACCCTCCAATTTTTTGCGATATCATTGGTTTTGGTATTTTACCGAACAATACAAAAAAAAATTATTTAAATCGGTTCAGCCGTTCTCGAGTTTTGACGACCGTGACATACGAACACCCCATTTTTATTAATATAGTTTTCAAATAGGTGGCAACCCTCCAATTTTTTGCGATATCATTGGTTCTGGTATTATACCGAACAATACAAAAAAAACTTATTCAAATCGGTTCAGCCGTTCTCGAGTTTTGACGACCGTGACATACGAACACAACATTTTTATTAATATAGATGATCAGAATGAAAAGAGAAATCGATTAAGCGGTGACTGTCTGTCCGTCTGTGCACACGATAACTCGAGTACAAATTGAGATATCTTAACGAAACTTTGTATGTGTACTTCTTTTGAGCCTTGGACGGATGGTATGGAAAATGGGAAAAATCTGCCGATAACCACGAATTGCGAAAACAGCGATATTTTAGTAACTACTGAAGCTTATCACTCCAAATTAATATTTACAATAATTTTTAGGCGAAAAATAAGAATATTATAAATTTTTGGAAAGTGGGCGTAGCCACTCCCACTTATGATTACTTGTGTATATCTTGGGAACCGCTCCACCAATTTCTCCCAAACTTGGCACACAACTTGGCCTTCACAAAACATGCGAAACGGCTTAAAATTTAGAAAATCGGATAATAACCACGCCCACATCCCGGTAATTTAGGGAAATACGAAAGCTTCTACAAATCAGTAAATACTGAAGCTAATTTATTCAAAATTGATTTTTGCAAATAATTCTTTATCAAAAATAGGCTTATAATAAAAGGTATGAAAATGGGCCCACTTATAACCACATATGCTTAGACGTTTTGATGCATGGTACAATAAAAACAGGTAGAAGCCAATTTGACGTCAAACCTACAAAAGTCAAAGTTTTCGGGAGATTAAAAATAAAAATGAGCGTGTGTAAGGAAAAATAAAAAGTTGTATTTCACCGGTTGACGTTTTTATGTAAATTTGAAGTTTATTTTTATTTATTTATTTTCTTTAGTTAAAATTTGTTAACTTGTATGTTGTTTTCTGTTTTTGATTTATAAGTTGCAGTGTTGTTGGAGGGACTTTTCGGCATAAGGGTCATAGGAACAGCACTTGGCATCAAACGTGACTTTCCTGTACCTCCCGGTGTATTTAAAATCTGCTCCTTCAAAATGTTTAACGCACAGCAAGGCATTTCGCTGCAGCTCTGCCCCACAGCTGCTTTCGCAACGATCCTTACGCGAAGGAAGGCACGTTAAAAAAATTTGTGGTATAGCAGATATATAACACCACATAAAAAACACCTGAAGCGTGTTGCATTTTTAACACATATTTTTTAATTAATTAATTAATTAATTAATCCCAACGGCTTTTTACCCTCCATTCCCGCCCAACCGACACGAGGGGCGCAGTCCGCATGACGTACGGAACCTTTTTTTTTTTTTTAGTTTTTTCGTGCCGAGTAGTGGAAATAGGAGTTTGTTAAGTGTCGAGATCTAAAACTATTCAGCTACAGAATCAAATTCATCAGCTGATTGGATATGCTAAAGATAGTATTTCAATTATTGAGAGTGGAAATAATAGTTTTCTTTATAGTAAAAATCG
>NW_023458557.1:51791600-51799701 GCF_013731165.1 Rhagoletis pomonella
TATATATATATATATATATATATAGATTTCTAAATCAAGATCTTTAATTGCATTTAGTTTGGTACCGATATTGTAACATTTCATTTATTTTGCCAATTTAATTGAGATAAAATTTCAAACAGGTGGCAACCCTCTTCAAAGAAACTTTCTACTCTAGGACTTTTAAAAACTCTTTAGTTCGCTACCCACATTGCAATAATTCATTTGTTTAATCAATATAACTGAGTTAAAATTTTCAAATAGGTGGCAATCGTGCACAAAAGTATTTCCTAAAGTTTTCTTTCCTCAACCTCTTTAATTTGATACCTATTTCAATTATATTGAGTTAAATTTTCAAACAGGTGGCAACCCTCCTCAGGCATATTTTCGGCTGTAAGCCTTCTTAAAAATCTAAAGTTTCATACCCAAATCACCGTATTTCATTTATTTCATCAAAATAACTGAGTTTAAATTTTCAAAGATGTGGCAATTTTACTGAAAAATATTTCCAGCAGCTATCTTTCTTAAACCTCTTGAATTTAATATCTATGTTGTAATATATCATTTAGTTTATCAATAAAATTGCGCTTAATTTTTTAACAGGTGGCAACCCTCCTTTAAAGTATTTTCGACTGTAAGCCTTCCTAAAACTCTTTAGTTTGATACCCACATAGCAATATTTAATTTACTTTATCAATTTAACTGAGTTAAAATTTAAAAATTGGTGGCAACCCTTCTCCAAAATATTTCCAACAGATATCTTTCTTAAATCTCTTTAATTTGATACCCATAATGTAATATTTCATTTATTTTATCGATGTACTTTAGTTAAATTTTCAAACAGGTGGCAACACTCTTCAAACATATTTTCGACTTTACGCCTTCTTAAAACTCTTTAGTTTTACAGCCACATGGCAATAATTCATTTATTTTATCAATTTGTCTGAGTTAAAATTTTCAAATAGGTGGCAACCCTCGTCAAAAATATTACCAGCAGTTATCTTTCTTAAAACTCTTTAATTTGATACCCATATTGTAATAATTTATTTATTTTATCAATATAATTGGGTTTAAAAATTTACAAATAGGTGGCAACCCTCCAATTTTTTGCGATATCATTGGTTTTGGTATTTTACCGAACAATACAAAAAAAAATTATTTAAATCGGTTCAGCCGTTCTCGAGTTTTGACGACCGTGACATACGAACACCCCATTTTTATTAATATAGTTTTCAAATAGGTGGCAACCCTCCAATTTTTTGCGATATCATTGGTTCTGGTATTATACCGAACAATACAAAAAAACTTATTCAAATCGGTTCAGCCGTTCTCGAGTTTTGACGACCGTGACATACGAACACAACATTTTTATTAATATAGATGATCAGAATGAAAAGAGAAATCGATTAAGCGGTGACTGTCTGTCCGTCTGTGCACACGATAACTCGAGTACAAATTGAGATATCTTAACGAAACTTTGTATGTGTACTTCTTTTGAGCCTTGGACGGATGGTATGGAAAATGGGAAAAATCTGCCGATAACCACGAATTGCGAAAACAGCGATATTTTAGTAACTACTGAAGCTTATCACTCCAAATTAATATTTACAATAATTTTTAGGCGAAAAATAAGAATATTATAAATTTTTGGAAAGTGGGCGTAGCCACTCCCACTTATGATTACTTGTGTATATCTTGGGAACCGCTCCACCAATTTCTCCCAAACTTGGCACACAACTTGGCCTTCACAAAACATGCGAAACGGCTTAAAATTTAGAAAATCGGATAATAACCACGCCCACATCCCGGTAATTTAGGGAAATACGAAAGCTTCTACAAATCAGTAAATACTGAAGCTAATTTATTCAAAATTGATTTTTGCAAATAATTCTTTATCAAAATTAGGCTTATAATAAAAGGTATGAAAAGGGGCCCACTTATAACCACATATGCTTAGACGTTTTGATGCATGGTACAATAAAAACAGGTAGAAGCCAATTTGACGTCAAACCTACAAAAGTCAAAGTTTTCGGGAGATTAAAAATAAAAATGAGCGTGTGTAAGGAAAAATAAAAAGTTGTATTTCACCGGTTGACGTTTTTATGTAAATTTGAAGTTTATTTTTATTTATTTATTTTCTTTAGTTAAAATTTGTTAACTTGTATGTTGTTTTCTGTTTTTGATTTATAAGTTGCAGTGTTGTTGGAGGGACTTTTCGGCATAAGGGTCATAGGAACAGCACTTGGCATCAAACGTGACTTTCCTGTACCTCCCGGTGTATTTAAAATCTGCTCCTTCAAAATGTTTAACGCACAGCAAGGCATTTCGCTGCAGCTCTGCCCCACAGCTGCTTTCGCAACGATCCTTACGCGAAGGAAGGCACGTTAAAAAAATTTGTGGTATAGCAGATATATAACACCACATAAAAAACACCTGAAGCGTGTTGCATTTTTAACACATATTTTTTAATTAATTAATTAATTAATTAATCCCAACGGCTTTTTACCCTCCATTCCCGCCCAACCGACACGAGGGGCGCAGTCCGCATGACGTACGGAACCTTTTTTTTTTTTTTAGTTTTTTCGTGCCGAGTAGTGGAAATAGGAGTTTGTTAAGTGTCGAGATCTAAAACTATTCAGCTACAGAATCAAATTCATCAGCTGATTGGATATGCTAAAGATAGTATTTCAATTATTGAGAGTGGAAATAATAGTTTTCTTTATAGTAAAAATCGAGTCCGATACGTCAAACGTGCTGGAATGACAGTTAAAATCTTGACATAAACCACGGAATGATTCGTTTAGTTCAAAATTAGTTCTGCATGGCTTTAAAAATAGTGTCTTGACATTCGAGAAGGAACATTAAAATTTACCTCAGCCAGGAGGGCCGGGCTATTAATCGAGCCTGTCATTAATTTTACGATAAATATTATACCCAGCATTTCTCTACGACTTGCGAGTGTAGGCAAATTTATGAGCTTTAGAGGACTTGTGTAAGGGGGGAGATTGTAATCTGAATCCCAGTTAAAATTACGCAATGCAAAAAGCAAGAATTGTTTTTGAATTGATTCAATCCTTTCTGAATGAACTTGGTAGCGGGGATTCCAAACAATAGATCCGTATTCTAGTATAGGTCTAACTAAACTGGTAAAAAGAGCTTTTGTAACATAAGGATCTTTGAACTCTTTTGACCATCGCCTTACAAATGCAAAAACGCCTTTGGCTTTATTGACTGTAACATTAATATGATGGTTGAAATTCAGTTTGGAATCCATTGTGATACCAAGATCGACAAAATTGAATACTTCCTCCAGATTATAATTTGATATTGAATAAACAGCTGGTTGAACAGCCCTCCGAGAGAAACACATAACTTTACATTTTTGAAGGTTTAGTGGCATATAGTTTGTATTACACCAACTAACCACGTTGTTCAGATCCGCTTGTAACAAAGACCTTTCTTCGATAGAGGACAATGTTTTAAAAAGTTTCACATCATCTGCATACATTAAAATTTTTGAATGTTTTATTATAGAAGAAATATCATTAATGAATATCAGGAACAGAATCGGACCAAGGTGGCTTCCCTGAGGAACTCCTGAAGAAACTTTAATGATGTTGGAAGAACAATTATTAACAATAACTCTTTGTGTTCTATCAGAGAGGTAAGATGAGATCCATTGAAGAAGACTGGGCTGAAAGCCGATTAGGTCGAGTTTACGGATGAGTAACGAGTGACATACTTTGTCAAAAGCTTTACTGAAATCGGTGTAAATTACGTCGGTATGAGCATTTTCTCTAAAACCGTTTGAGACATGAGTTGTAAACTCCAATAAATTAGTTATAGTAGATTTTCCTTTAGAAAACCCGTGTTGAGATTGTGTAATTGAAGAAGATATAGAATATGTCAGCTGGTTAACAATAATTGCTTCGAATAATTTGGGGATAGCGGAGAGTTTCGCTATGCCTCGATAGTTTTCTATAGATTGAAAGACTCCTTCCAGGCAGACGGAAAAACGCCATGTTTAAGCGACAAATTGAATAGAGTTGTTAAAGGCTCGCAGATGTTCTCAGCGCAGTTTTTAAGAAAACAGGTCAGAATATGATCAGGTCCAGGCCTAAATGACGCTTTTAAGGTTTTTAAAGAGTGTAAAACTTCATCGGAAGATATTACTGGAATATAAGCAGAGTTGATTGGACAAAGCTCGTACGGATAGTCTCCACTTATAGGGAAGTCTATAGAATAATTGGACCTAAAGAACCGAGCAAACATGTTGGCAATGAGTTGGCTGTCGCTAGATACAGTGTTGCGATAATGCATAGCGGACGGAAAACCATGTGCCTTACGCTTTGAATTTACGAAACCATAAAATGATTTAGGATTGTTAATTAAATTCTTCTTAATTTTACATAAATATGAATTATAACATTTCTTATTTAATGCAAAGTAGCTATGCCGCAAAACTGAGTACCTTAGGTAATCACTGTGTAAGCCCGTTCTTTTATGCAGTTTAAAAGAGTGCGACTTTTTATTTTTCAATTTTTTAAGCTCTTTAGTGAACCATAATTGTGTTGGTTCTTCATGAACAATATTACGTATTGGCACATACTTTCGAAACAAATTGAAAACAGTATCATTAAAGTGCTCAACGCTACGCTCCACGTCATCTCTATATATTGGCCAAGATAACTTTGAAAGTTCTTTGTTAATTTTCCTGAAATTTGCTTTCGCAAAAACATATATAGTACTTGAACTTGACTTATTATTATGTATTTCATTTATGATTTCGTAGCTTAACTCAAGAGCAGGATGGTATGCATCTTCCGGCAAAACTAGGGGATCACACCGATTAATAGAGGCCTTCGGAACATCATCAACGTAAACGAGATCCAAGACCTTTCCAAACTTATTTGGACATATATTTATTTGTTTGAGGCAAAGTTCAGCCATTTCCTCCAGAAATACATTGTAACTATCTCTAGATGAAACTGGTACAACATCGGTGTCAATGATGTACCATTTTCTAGTAAATTTTTCCCAATTTTTATTTACAACTTATTATACATATGTAAGTTATTTGCTAGTCTGTAAGAACTTTGTATGTTCATAGACAATAAATAAATAAATAAATAAATAAATAAATAAATATGTGGCAGATTTAAATCGCCCAAAACAATCATAGAATCGGATGCCGTAAGCATTGCATTTACGGTCTCAAGTAAAGAAACTAGCTGCATATATACCGATACGGCAGAATTAGGAGGGATGTAGCAAAGAGCTAAATAAATATAAGTCTTTCCAGCCTGTACACGTATACATTTAAATTCGGTATATTCAATGACAGGAAGACTAACTTCCTCGGATGGTATCGATGAATGCACCGCAAAAAGAACACCACCGCCGATTCTGCCCACGCGGTCACTCCTGAATATTTGATATTCATTTGGAAGAATTTCGGAATTAAAAATATGAGGTTTGAGCCATGTTTCGGTCAAGGAAATAATATTATAATTGCAGTCAAAACCTTTTAAATATAAATCAGTTAATTTGGTATTCAAACCTCTAACGTTTTGATAGTAAATACTTAAATTAGACTTGCGAGTTAGTTTTTTGAATCCGAATTAAGATTAGAAATTTTAGCTACGTTATTATTACTTTTATTAGGTTTATACTCAAACTCGCGAACAAACGCCCCGGTCGGCCAAAATGAACTATTTAGTAGTGAATCAAAATCTTCGGAAGCTACATCAATTTTAAAAGATGAAATATCGCGATCGTATTTAAAATTAAATTTACGAATAAATACATCTTTAGTTCTAATTTTAGTCGATATGTATGACTTTATATCATCCGAAGAAGTATCTTTAGCAAATCTAGAGACAAAGATTGATCTTCTCGGAGGAATTACAACCAACTTTTTGGTAATGATGTCTGATGTGCGGGGCTCCGAATTATTCGGAGGAACTAAGTTAGACAGTGGAGTTTGAGATGTTGATGGCAACACTGTTAAATCAACGGTTTGACTATTTTTAGAAGTAGAGCTAGTGGATATGGCTTTAGAAATTGGAGGCTCCAATGCCTGAGGGCATAGAGAAGATAAATTAATAAGTTCTAAGGACTGGGATGAAGGATTTTTTTTACTAGAATCCGTGGCTGTCTTTTTAGGTGGACTAATAACATGCCCACCTTTATTTTCTCGGCTATCCTCAGAGTGTGGAGGGTCGTCGAGACAAGTGAAAGACCTAAACATTTTTTCGTAATGCTTAAATTTCTCAACAAGCGCCGACAGATCCTTCCCGATCTCAGAAAAACCATTTCTGGACTGCCTGAAGAATTTAAATAAATCAACTTCGGTTGATCTACATTTTTGACAAGACCAACGAAGACCCTTACCCTCGTTAATAGCGTCTAAAACTCTACCGCTCAAACCAGCACATTTTATATGGGCAATCCCATCGCAGAGCCAGCATGACACATAGGAGTCGCTTTTAACGTGGCAATTGGTGTAAATACACGACATGTTTAAAGTTATATTTATTTTTAGGTTTTAGAAGCAAAAAAGCAAAAACGGTTTTGAAAACGATGTATTAATCAGTGAACCAATCAGCTGGTAAATATCAGTTAGCGAACAGTTTTAGATGCACTGTATATTTGACACCTAATAAACACAACGCAAACAGCTGTGACAAAGATGAAACAGCAGAAATGACAAAAAGACAAAAAGAGCCAAATCAAAGTGCACAAACAAAAACAATTGTCCAACAACAATATATTATATGAAACAAAATACTCGGCACATGCAATTAAGAATATCAAGATAAATTAATCAAATTTACGGGAAATTTTGATGTTTTACTTATCTTTAAATTGTGCACCAGAAGTTTATTAACACTTTTTTTAATTTTTTACTTTAATAAGCGTAAACAGCTTTATCAAACACAAAATTTAAACAGATCACAGAAAAACACAGCTTCACAGCTTGACGTTTGCGTTCTTATACTAAGTATAAACCGCACAACACTACAAAAATTATAATGTTAATTAAAATTTGGTTATTAACGAACATTCAAAAAAAAAACAACGATATGACATTCAAAGCGTGACGAAATATCGCAAATAAAATAAAATCCATCGTATATACTTACAAGTATGGAATCCTATGCCCCTTTTTGTCTATTCTCTTTCTAACAGCGGACGTGCCTGCCAAACAGCGGACGTGCCTGCCAAACTGAAAAGCATGATGGCGGCAGTGTTTGACAGGCACGTTCGACGATGCGAACGGCAATGGAAGGTAAGAAATGGAAGATGGATGACATGAGAATGAAAGAATTATGAAATAGCAGAATGTCGAACCAAAACGAATTTCAAAAATCTGACAATGCGAATGACGTCAAAATGAAAGAAATGCAAAATACCGAAATGTCGAAACAGAAGAAATAGATGACAGGCACGTGTTCAAGGGTTTCGTGCAACAAAAAGAGTTGTTGTGTTGCGCCATTCAATATTAAAAAAAAGTAATGTGGTTAAATACGCTTTTCTATTAAGTTGAAAAATTACATATTTCGCCAGCCAAAAAGTGTATAAATAAATATATAGCATATTGCTATAAGAATTATTTATAAAAACGGTACATGCTTATGACCTTATTCATAAAAAAGAAAATAGATGTAAAGTAACATTAAAAAAATCGATTTGCTTACTTTTTAAGAATTTGGGAAAAACATTTAACTAAAGTTTTTGTGCACCCATCTCTTTTTCTGTTTATTATTTTCAAATTTTTCTTTTCCTTAATACTCATTGAGTTTTCATTTACACCCAGCAAAAATCAAAATATTTTATAAGAAATTTGTTGACCGTTTCTCGCACATTTCTCTCATGCTTTTTTATCGTAGTTATTATTCTGTTGACATCTAAATTGCCATAAATTTTATGTTGTTGCCAATACATTGTTTTCCGGCGTTTCCTCTGTGAACTTTTATAACTACATTCATAAAAATATTACTAATTTTGGTTTATAATTTTTTTCCATCTTGTTATTGCTGAATATCAAAAAGGAATTAATAAATAATAAAAAGTTAGTCACAATTTTAGTGAATGGTTCTTGCAAATAATATTATTTTAT
>NW_023458557.1:51799711-51825880 GCF_013731165.1 Rhagoletis pomonella
GTTAAAATGACTTGATCGCCGTCAGGAGCTTATCAACTTTTTTGCCAAAACCAAAGCAGACGGGAAGGACAAAAAGTTGTTCATTAACGATTTGTCTGAAATATCGTTCTTGAAACGCGTTACTACTCACTAAATTTGTAAAAATAAAATTTTTTCACTTAATTGTTATATTCTTCCTCATTGTGGTAAATTTACTCATCATCCCAGCAGGGCGCAATCTTCTTTTCTATGATTATGTTATCTCTACTTTGAATTTTTAAATGCACTGAAATTCACTAATACCCACTTCCGCAAAAATCACCTTATTTCGTATTTCCTTTGTTAAAAGTTATTGTAAATCACATATTTTTATTGCCTTATTAATAAAAAATAAAAATTTTAAAAAGCTTTTTAAATTGCCGTTTACAAACATTTTCCAATTTATAAGCCTTTTTAAGTTACTTTATTGTTTATGAATAAGGCTATTACAAATTAGCACAATCAAAACACGTTCCTTATCGAAAAATTTATTATTAAGAAAGTTTGCTGTTCTCACATTTTCTTTCAACATCCAATTCGACTTTTATTACTTTTTGTACAGATATGTCATCGCCGCCAGGACGGCGCAATCTTGTATTCTATCTTTCTTGTCAAATATTCATTTAGATCTAACTGTCATACTACTATTAATGGTAACCATGAATATTCATTAAAATCGTTTCAATTCGGAATAAAAGTAATTTACATACTGCTAGTGTAAATATATTTTTTAATACAAACTACCTTTTTAATTCTAAAATAAATCGACAATCTCAAGATTTATAAGAAAATTGTCTTCAAAAAATACGTCACAAATCATCCCTGTTGATATCATAATTCAAATGCAAATTAGAATAGAAATTTTGATACAAAAGTTTTTCCGCGATATTCATCATACAAATTTATCATCTTACTTGTCCGTATGTCGCTCTGGAAAGAAATATATTTTAACTGATATGTTTTCTTGAAAATAAATACAAATTTACCTATTTTTTCCAACGGCAGGCACGAATATGATATTCAAAATAGAAGCAATGACAACGAATTTTACACACATTGTTGTATTTTAGCGCAAAACGATAAGTTTCACAAATATTTTGAATTATTGCCTGGAACATACACATTTATCGTTATTATTGTAAATGCAAGACTTGGCACGCATTTTTAATTTCTTTTTTATTGAATTCAAATGAATAAAAACACATTTTTCTAAAATATTTCTCAATTTATATTTTAAAGCTTTTTCTGAAACTTGAATGTAACTCTGTGAGGAGAATGAGAGAATTGAAAATCAGGTGATCTCAGCTGTTTTCAAATGTAAACAAACAAAATGGCGCTTTCCATACTTGTAAGCCTATACAATGATAAAATCAAGTTGAAGTTTAAAGGTTTGGTTCTCATGAGAGCAACGTCATTTTGGCTTCTACATGTATTTATGTGCCTTGGTTTTGATGTTTTAAGTTTTGTGTTTTAAAAATGTGATAAATATTTTTCGCCTTACTTTAAAACTCGGAGCGATAAAAATAAAAATGATGCCATTACCACAAATAAACTATTTTACATGTACTCCACGTAAAAAGTCATGAGTGAGCCGAACATTTGATGAGTTTATAGTGAAGATAACGTAAATAACGCTAGCGCTCGCAGTGCTCTTAAAAAATATAACTCCTCAGAGCGAGAGAGTATTTTGATGTATTTACGAGCTCTATTTTTTTAAACCTACAAGTGTGTAATCACATTATTTTTATAAACAGAAGACAAGAAAATATTTTACTTTTATTTTGGCCACACGGAGTTTAGTTTTTGAATTCACTCGCGATGCAAATTTACATTGTTAGATCTAATTTACATTGTTAGATTCTAATTTTGAGAATATTTAGAAATGTATCAGCAGGTGGTCCACCGAAACCAGTAAATTTTTGAAAGGGGTCTACTAGAAAAAAAAAGTTTGGGAACCTCTGGAATAGACTAAGGGTCTGATTATGCATACTTCGCATAACTTCGCACAACCATTTGTACCAGAGCACTAAAAGTGTCACTTAAGAAAATGTGAAGCAAAATCTAAACTCAACAGATCGCTAAGTTTTTATAAGTTCTGCTAATTTCTGGCTAATGGAATACATACAAAATACGTACAAAGTACATACGAAATTACAGTTTGAAGTTTATGCGAAGTTATACGAAGTATGCATAATCAGACCATAACGCGAAATCAATCGTTGGAATTTTCATTCGTACCTCCATCAGGTTAGTAACTTGATAATAGAAATTGCTGCATCTTTTAGGCGCACTATTATTACATAGTTACATCCCAAGCTACTAAAAGCGAGGTAAAAATAAATTAAATGCACAAAAAATAAAAATTTTATTCACTTTAACATTAGTATGTATTAACATGTAGTATAAAATACTCTTATAATATCACTGTACACAGGAGCCATTAACTTATTTAATAATTTGACAGTTTTAAATAGCTATAATGAGATCATTTCCACTTTCAGTGTTTAACAGCCAATTTCACGAAAGCAATTTAAGTGAAAAACAAGTAACTTTTGTGCAAAAAACAAAACCGACTTCAATTCTCATATAACATATGTACATAAAAACAATATACTTACAAATTGATAAACTCCTCCTTTTTTGAAGTCGGTGATTTTAATTTTTTGAATTTTATATGGAAATTGACAGAACATTAAAAATCCCTTTAAATTTAAATTGCTGGCGGAATCGGCTGTAAATAGTCAAAGAATTATTCAGATTTCATTTTAAAATTACTTTTAATTTGGAGTTCACTTTCAAAAACTTTAATAAGAAGTCGGTTTCTCTATTTGCACCAGAAAACAAAATCAGCCCTCTTTTTAAATAAATGATACTCCTACTCCATGAACTTACAGGATTTTACATGAACTTGCAGGAAGTTGCAGGAAAAATGTTCGCGTACTCCAAAATTCTCCAAAATCCTGTAAATGAGAGCGACTTTTGGAGAGTTGTGTAGATAATGAAGTTGCAAGATTTTACCCGAACTTTTTCTTCTGGTAAAATCATGAAAAGTGTCAAGCAATCACTGGTTGACGTTTTTACAGGAAAAATTAATTTTTTATTCCCGTACTTTTTGTTGTTACTCACTTTTTCTCACTTCAGAGAGTAATTTTGCTGTTTGACAGTTTTACAAGATTTTTCACTAAAAGTATTGGATCAGAGCTATTATCACAACTGGTACGTAACGACTCGGCCATATGCCCATAAAACGATTGCTCTAATTTTTTGCGCACATCAAACATTATCTGAAACATGTCAACTACAATTAAATTTTCTTTTTACTTTTTTACAGTTTAAGTAAAATTCAACGTTATGTAAAAAACGTAAAAGAATCCTCATGTGTTTTGTTTGTGCAAAATAATATTACACACACAAGTAATTTTTAAGAAAACAAGTAATTTTTAAGCAAAAAATAAAACCGGCTTCAATTCGCATATAAAAATTTTAGATTGCCGTTAATTTCTTCGTGATACAATGATCGGATCTATACGAAATTAGTATGGGACCACTCTTCAGGTACCACCTTTCCTTTAAAAAAAGAACTCTAGAAATCGGTTGACGTGGTCCAAAGTTTTGCGGTAACATACATAAAAAAAATATTCCGAAGAATGGATAACCTCCTGCAATTTTTGAAGTCTGTTAAAAATACGTGGAGAAAAATGGTGACAGGTAATAAGGTCAATGGAAATAACTTGACTTGACTTTATTTCCTACCCTGGTGGGAAATAAAGTCAATTGGCGATACCTTTTCAAAAGCGAAATAAAGTCAACAAAAATTTGGAAATAAAGTCATTGACGCTATTTCCTCATTCAAATGGAAATAGCGTCAACAATGCTTAAAGTCTGTCGATTCATAGAAAAAAATGTTGTTCTTACAATAAACATTGTACCGTAAGTGTTTTTTTTAATAGATGAAAAAGGTTATTGCCAAATCCTCAGTGTTGTGATATTAATCCACACACAATCATGAACTACTACCAATTGATTTTATTAAAACAATTTAAATTACAAATATGTAAAAACACGATGCGAAAAACTAAAGGCCTGCGCACAGTTGGAATACGAGAAATGTTTGAAGAAAGAGTGTAGAAATGATCCATAACTTGCAAAACATGTTTCGTTTCCACAAAAATAAAGCGAACACTATTAAATTGAAGAAACAGTCCATGTCCAAAAACCCCGGAGGAACACTGAAAGAATTTTGTGTTTTAAATAAGCATATTTTGAACGAATTCGGAATGTCTAAGGTGGAAAAGAAACCAACCTTTCTATAAGGAAACAATTATAGAAATAAAATTTGCCATATTGAGGATAAAAAAGTGCCAAAATGTGCCAAATAGAAAAATAAAAGTGCCATAAAAGGTGTCATTCCTTTTAATCATTCACATTTAGCAATAAAATAAAGCTACATTTTCCAAATAAAAGTGCAATAATAAAATAAGATAAACCAGTTGAATAGCCTTTATAAATTAGAAAATTTTAGTTGAGAAAAAGAAGTGCACGCAAAGGATTTCACAAAAATGTATTGAAATGGTAATTTTTTTTTACAAAAGTGCCATTTTGGCACTTTGTGCCAAATTGAAAAATTAAGTGCCATTTGAAGTAAAATAGGGACAAATGGCACGGTTTGAGCCAAGTCGGTATCCCTGCTTCCATTAACTTACAAATATAAAAATGTGAAATATCGAGGGCTTGAATTCATTAATACGCTCTTTCTGCAATTTGCACAAAAACTAATTTTTGATTTTAAAAACCATCTGGGACTTATTACCTGTCGTTATATAAGGTAGCATTAATATCACTGATGACCAGGGAACGGATTTTATGGAAATTGCCTTTTTTTCTGCTAAAGAGATAGAGTATATTCGATTAAGAATGTCCACGGTTTAGCTTTCCCTGATTCCATATATACACATTTGATGTTGCCTTTTTTAAGATATTTGCCTTTTTTAAGATATTTGCCTTTTTTGCCTTTTCTACCTTTAAAAAAGTGATTATAGCATTTACAATTTTTTTTAAGATTAAAAAATATACACATGCCCATGCGGCTTATAGAAGCGTAGGGACCTCTTGCCAAATTGGTGTTGGAAAAATTCAAAGCCGTTTTCTCAGCTAACGTAGGCTTGGAGAAAGGGATGTGGATAAAATTGTAAAGGGCGAGGAAAACGCCCTTATTCCTGATAATATGAACGTTTCAAACGTTCCATATTTAAATTGGGCTCCACTTGTATCAACTTATCTCGAGCACACATTAAGTACATTCAAGGCTTTTCTTCGCGAAAATCGAATGAAAATGCTGCCAGAAAACTTCAAAATGCATCTTGTGGTTCAATGTTACTACAACTATAAAGTTCGAAACTCGAGGGGATAAAATAGCCAAAGATTCAAAGTAAAAATTTTTCATATAATGAAACTAGTTCATAGTTTTTCTCTTTTTACTTGTAATATAAACGTTTCTAAAATAAGTGTATTTTTTTGATTGTTCTTCGTATTTTCTGTCTTTTTTAGGGCCTTGTTTTGCTTTTTTTGCAATACCTAGTGCCTTTTCCTGCCTTTTTCGCTATTTTCTTTTGCCTTTTTCGCAATAGCTAGTGCCTTTTCCTGCCTTTTTCGCTATTTTATTTTGCCTTTTCCAGCCTATTTCATTATTTTATTTTGCCTTTTTTATAGGTTTTTAGGTCCTAAAAATCCGTTCCCTGCTGATGACAGTTAAAGCTTAGGTGGATTTTTATATCAGAATGTCATCTTTGTGAAAAATGTGCAGATAGAGGGTATTATTGAATATAAGCGCTCGATGTTTAAAATATATCAAAATTTTATTTCAACGTATACAAAAAATTAATTTACCTGCGTTACAGCCCGGCGGGAGACGGAGAAGGGGGGCCGCGGCGTAGCGTGACGTGGTGTTCAAACAGACGTTGCACTAAGCCGAGCTTTCGTCAATCTTGGTAATGTGATTCCATACTTTACTTTTCTGCGTAAAAGCAGAAAAACAGAAATAAATACAAATCAATGTCGTTACGCTGTATATTTATGTACTCTGTTTATACGGTTTGAATACAGTATGATGCCATACAAGTATCGATACTAGTATCAAATGGACATAGGAAATAAAATTTCGCGCAAACGATAACATAGAGTCACTAATCAGGAAATATAATTAAATAGAATTCTAGGAACAATATGGCTTGTATGAAGATGATATGGATATTGATATTATTATGATACATTAAGCGGTATCGAAAGAAAATACATATGTATAAGTAGCAATAATATCGTAAGTATCGAATACCGATTTACCCAGTATCGAAACCAAAGTATCGATACCAAGATTATATCAGTAGTATCGCAACATCCCTAGTCGTAGAAACAACGGTAAATATTGGCTTATTTTAAGTCTTTAAAGTGCTCTAGCAACTTATGATTTGCAAGTATTACTTTCATTTTAGGGATATGGGTTCTTTGGAGCAGTAGAAATATTATCGTGTACAAATTTTATATAAATTCAACAAATATTGAGCATTTTAAGGCAAAACAGTGTTGAAAAAATTTGCAAATTTTTTGTCTTATCAAAATGCTCAAATACCGCTCGAATGATTTTGTTTTTGTTTCCTTTGGTCAAAAGTTCAAGTTTTTTCCTTTCGTTTGGTGTATAGGAAGTATTGGTTGATATCTTCTAAGTATGTCTATTTTATTTAAATATATGGGCATAAATGGCACGTCCTTGCGCTGGAAGTGAGAGAAGGAGACAAAAAGTATGTGTGAGTAGGTATTTCGGCTTTTGAGTAACAGATGGCACAAAGTTTATAATCTAATCGCAGCGTATGTATGTAAATACATGCATAGGTACATATGATGATTGCAGTTAATGTGGATCTGTTTTTCTTTTAGTTATCTAGTGTGAATGTACATATGAATGCCTAATCCGCTAAATTTTTCGTCATATGAAATATATACTGTTCGTTCGATTTTACAAAATGAGGTATCAAATTAAAGGTCTTGGGCTGTGGATGTGCAGTAAGTTCTTATTTTTTCAAAAAGAGTTGTCACCTGATTAAAAAATTTAATTCAAATTATTTTTAAGTTAAATCAATTATTACACTGAGTATCGATCGAAATGGTTTGGAAAGGGCTTTATTTCTTAATTATATGGTTCAAAAAGCAAGTTCGACTTAAATAAAGGCAAAAAATTTAAATGTATGTCCTGATATGGATGTCAGACGAGAGAGGTTGTGGTTTGAAAATATTTTGCAGAGGGTTTCCACCTTGTTACAAAGTTAGATTCAATATAATAGGTTAAATAAATTACTTCAATATTAATATAAATCAAAATTGCTTTGAAGAAACTTTATTTCCGAACTGCATGTAGGAGGGATGCCACCTGATTTTATAATTCAATTTAATTTGAATTAAGAGTATTCTTCTTCTTCTTTTTTGGCGCTGTAACCGCCTAACAGGCTAACCTAACATTCGCGGCTTGCGTTTTGGTACGCATGCCGTCGAATTTGTTTTTTGCGTCACCCGAAATTGACTTGCATGCGTTTGCATTTGATTTCATTGAGCGAAACGTCAAAATGTCACGCAGAACAAAAATAGGAAATTGAGTTAGCTTCATACGCACGCCGTTCAATTTCGGTTGATCTCATACAAGTTGCATGTGCATGAGAAATTTTTGACAATAAATTGGCGGCGTGCGTGAATATTAGGTTAGCCTGTAAGCGATTTTGGGCGAGCTCAGCAAAGCACGCCAGTCGTTTCTCCTCTGTGCCAACTGACGCCAATTGGAAACGCCATGTAAAGCCAAGTCCTTCTCCACCTGATCTTTCCATCGCAGTGGGGGCCTGTGTCTTCCTCTGCTACCACCAGCGGGTTCCGAGTTGAATACTTTCAGAGCTGGAGCGTCGGTGTCCATTCGAACGACGTGACCAAGCCAGCGGAGCCGCTGTATTTTAATTCGCTGCACTATGTCCATATCGTTGTAAAGCTCATACAGCTCATCGTTCCATCGTCTGCGGTACTCGCTGTCGCCAACGCGTAAAGGCCCGTAAATCTTCCACAAAATCTTTATCTCAAACACTCCAAGGGCCGCCTCATCGGATGTTGTCATTTTCCTTGCTTCTGCGCCATATACCAGCACGGGCATGATGAGTGACTTATAATGCTGACATTACTATCGGTGTTAATGCTGGTTCCCAAGTAAACGAAATTCTCTACTTTCTCGAAATTGTAACTGTCAACAGTGACGTGGTGCCAAGGCGCGAATGTGCTGAATTAAGAGTATTAAATAATTTAAATATGTATCACAATACAAGTGTCAGGCGAAAAAGGTTTAACGAGGTTTTGGTTTAAAAATAATTTGAACAAAATTGCCATCTTTTTGAAAAGTCGAATTAAATTCCATTATATGAAACATTGAAATATTGGCGTCAAACAAAGGAGTATTAAGAAATATTTAGTTTGAGCAATTATAACATTAAAGAAAGTTTCCACATACATATGTAAAAAGTTAAATTGAAATTACTTGATAAGTCGATTGAATTATTAAAGTAGAGGTATAAATTGACATAAGTTAAAAATGTTTATTTCTGAACTTTATTTAAGATGGTTGCCATATATTTTAGAAATTAAATTATATATGTGTGTCAGTCGAGAGGTTTTGGTTTCCAAATATTTTGAATAGGATTGCCACCTGTTTTAAAATTATAATTTAATTAAAGTGTTGCCACGTATTAAAAAAATCAAATCTAACTCAGTCCAGCAGGCACATGAAGTATGTAGGTATCACAATATCAGAGGCAAGAGATTTGTTTGTTTCTTAACAATATTTAGGAGGGTTTCCAGCTGTTTCAGAAGTCTTAGCTAACTTATGCACAGATCCGAAGACGATGATAATGCGAAGACCAGCACGAACACGAAGAAGAATACTAATACTGGGAACTAGGCTAATTTAACAAGTAATACAAATTTCTGTAGTATGAAAGGAAATAAAAATGAATCGAAGTAGTGATACACGTCATGGCATATATCTATTTATAAGCTGACAAGTGGCAATCCTATTAAAATTATAAATAAAAAAGGGGCACTCTACTATCGATACAGAGTATATTAGAGAAAATCTCGTCAAAATCTGTTCAGTAGTTTTCTAGATTAGCGCAAGGCGTATCAACTACAGGTGATAGCGATAAAAGCCATGCTTCTTCTTATGAGCACGCGTGTGTCAAATTGTCGCCTGTTTTGCTTTGTTTACATATCCGCATATACATACAAATATACGTAAATACACTGAGGAGCAAAACCGGAACAGTAATACATAATGTGCATTTTCTTGCAATATATTCGCAATATATGAAGACTTTTTTGTAATCTAGTTTCGGAATTCACATTTCCAATGTTTATTTCATCAGAAGGCCTTAAAAACAATAATTAATATAAGCAGATAAAGAAGAAAAACGTAGCAACTAGATTGTTCCAGTTTTGCACCCGACAGAAAATTTTACCATTTGCTTGACTTTTAATAAATTGGCCATAACCAATTTGAATATTTTAGCTTTTATGGTCATCTTGGGATACTTTCGCACAGGTTTTAGACGAAATCTGTTGAGAACGCACACCGGTTTTCCTCAACGCCATGCCCAAGGTCTTGCATGCGATTGGGCGAATTTTCGCAATTGAACAGTGGCATTATCAAACAATTCCATAAGTTTTCTGTTGAATCAATTCTATGCTTTACGCAGGTCACTCCATGATTATAAATACTTGGGATTTATACCTATTTGGCCCCAGTTTCGGAGGATATTTATTTATTTATCTATTGCAGTTATATGAAACAGACGTTCCTTACAGACTAGAGATAAAAATTTAGCTACTTAGACAATACGTGTAAAACATAAAGCACTCTACAGTTTCGAAATCAAAGAAAAAATAAATAAACTTTTTGGAAGAGAGAAATCCAGGTCGATAGAATTCAAGATCGTGTTAAATTCGTTTAAAGCTCTTGAAATAGGAGCATTTCTGGCATACTCTGTTTTAAAATTTCCTCCATAAAACGGCAGAGGACTGCGAAGATTCCTTAGAGGAACATTGAAGTTGACCTGCTCTAGGAGCGTAGGGCAATCGATCACACCATTTATTAAGTTAAAGGTAAAAGTTAGAGATAGCAAAGATCTTCTGGCTTCCAGAGATTTAAGGTCTATTAATAGCAAACGAGACTTATACGATGGAATAGGCTCGCTGAAGTTAAGATTTCTGAGGGCAAATTTAAGAAAAACCTTCTGAACCCTTTCAATCCTAATAATTAGGTTTGAGTGGTATGGCCTCCAGATAAAAGAAGCATATTCTAACTTAGAACGAACAAAAGATGTGTACAACAATTTAAGTGTATAGGGGTCAGAGAACATTGAGCTCTGACGCCTGAGAAAACCAAGTACAGCGTAAGATTTAGAAATGATGTGACTGATATGACTGTTAAAAGACCAATTAGAGCCGAAAATTACACCAAGGTCTTTGATTTCTTGGACTTTTTGAAGTTGAGTCTGAGAGATTACATAAGACGTCGAAAGAATATTGTGACTTTTGGAAAAAGTAACTTGAAAACATTTTTTAATATTCAGAGAAAGGCGAGAGCTGAGACATCAGTTGTGTAGAATATTAATCTCGGACTGAAGTCTTAGCGCATCATGCGCGTTTTCAATCACAGCAAAAATTTTTAAATCGTCAGCATACAGCAAAAATTTAGCAAATGAAAAACAAGAACTCACATCATTTATAAATAATACAAAGAGTAAGGGACCTAAACTGCTACCTTGAGGAACCCCCGATGAGGCAATGAAAGATTCCGAAGAACAACCATTAACAGAGACCACACAGCGCCTATCCGACAAATAAAATTTGAGCCATTGCAAAAATACTGAGTGGAAACCCAGTGCGGCTAGCTTACTGACCAACAAACTGTGCGAAACTCTATCAAATGCTTTGGCAAGATCAGTGTAAATGCAGTCGACTTGGAAACCGTTCGAGATAGCTGCAATACAATACTCACTAAAGACGCCTAGATTAGTAACCGTGGATCGGTTGGGGACGAAACCATGTTGATTGGGTGAGACTAGACTTTTTGTCGCGAAATACATTTTCTCCTTTATGATAACTTCAAAAAGTTTGGAAATTGTTGAAAGTTTCGAAATGGGTCTGTAATTACAGACATCACTTTTGCTGCCACTTTCAAGAATAGGGGTAATTGAAGTCAATTTCAATTCATCATAAAAAATACCGGAGGCTAGAGACCTATTGAAAATAATTTTTAAAGGAGAAATCAAAGCAGGACACTTCTTTATAAAGTTTGAAGAGAGCCCATCAATATCTTGTTTTGCAGACGAAAGACTAAGGGAGCCAAAATTAGTAGAATTCACACTAGCAGAGAAACTAGAATCCACAGTAGGGTAATCATCTACAAAATTAGAACTAAAAAATGCAGCAAATAGATTTGCAACGTCAGCTGGAGTGGAGGCACATTTATCTTCAAAAAATACAGCTGAGGGAATACTAGAGTTGTTCTTCTTGGACTTAATAAAATGCCAGAACGATTTCGGATCTTCTTTGATATTGGATTCAATACCTAAGATATAATTTCTATAGAGGAATTTATTGAAGCAGTTAAACTTTTTAAGATGGACCTGATATTTTTCAAAGAAAAACTGACTTCCAGAGGCCTTAAACTTATTATAAAATTTGTTTCTAAGATTCTTAAGTTTTTTCAAGTCACGATTACACCACGGTAATTTATAGGGTCTTTTTCTAATTAATGGAATGGATTTAAAACAAAAATCAGAAATTACAGATTTGAAAGTAGCGAAGCATTTAGCTACATCGGGGCAAGAGGGTAAGCTTTCCCAATTAAACTCACCCAGTGATCTATTTAACTTGGGATAATCGCAGGCTGCATAATTAAACTTAGGTTTGTCACCAGCATTGAAAGACGGGAATACATAAAATTCAAATTTTAGAAGCAGAGGAACATGATGCATATTAGATGGAGTGATCGGATTGTGGCAAACTTCAATGTTACATTTAATATTATCACTACTAAATATGAGGTCAAGAATTCTATCCAACTTGTTAACAAAATTATTGATTTGTAATAAATTAAGGCTTGAGAGGCTATCTATAAAGTACACTTCATGGGACGCATTGTCATTAATTGGCGAGAGACCAGCATCGGAAAAAGATGTGGACCAAGATACATTACAAAGATTAAAATCGCCTAACACACAAAGGTGGTCATCTCCTAGCTTATTTAATACTAAACACATTATGTTGTCAGCATGCGCTGATCATTGTCCTGTTAAAACTGATAAAAGCCTGCGAAAAATATCCTCAGGAACTGCCAAATTCTTTGAAAATGCTCATTTGTTGTCACTTTTCTTTTTCGTCGATTTTACCACAGTTTTTACTCCCTAAGGCATAACACGGCCCTACATCATTAAATGTACACATACAAACCTAATAGTTTAAATATTTTGGGACGTTAGGCGTATCCCTGATGCAGGTGCACAGCACTTGAACCAATATTCCGACTTAAAACGTTTAATTTTATCCTCAGAGTTAAAAAATTTAGGGTCGTGCCCTAATTAATAGTAAATTTTGGTGGAATAATATGGTCGTTTATGAAGAACTTGTAAATTCCCGCTTCAAAATAATACCAATCCAATGTTTTTTCTTAGTAAAAATGCGTTTCTGACAAAAAAATTTTTCTGGATGTCAAAGCAGGCTTTCTCCTCTTTATCTTTGTGCTCCAATAACTTGTTCCCATGTCATATATAATGTCCAGTCACTTGCTTTGTGGTGAGAAAGCAGTAATTTTTGATTTTGAATCAAAGTTTTTTGGTATTCAGAGACACTCCAATATGCCTAGCCTAGCGAATTGCAATTTTTTGTGGTCTCTTGATCTTGAAGACTGAGGTCCGCCCTTTTAACGCTTGTTTAGATAACCATACAAGGGACATTTGACCGATATGATTTCTTTCTTTATAGCATAGCCTTTCTGAACGTTTTGCAAAAACTTTAAATTCTTTTTGCTTGTGTTGTGCACTTAAAGCACTCACAGCGAAAATCCCACGCGCCTTGATTACAAAATTGCAGGAAATGAGCCAGAACTCCTCTTTGAATTATAAAATTCAGCAAATACTAAGAGGGCGCAAAACTGGAACAATCCAGTTAATTTTTGTTTGGTCATTTTTTTCTGAGTTTCCATATGCGAATCTTAAAACATTTATGGTCAAACATTTAGTTAAACATTGGTAAAGCGAAATGCAAGTTTGAATTACCATAAAGTAAATAAACTGAAGAAGTACATTACCACAAACTTAACTTTCCGTTCTATTGTTCCAGTTTTGCTCTTCAGTGTATATACCCTGCAAACAAATGCTGCCGAAATCTTTAAGAATATCGGAAATTTGTTACGATTCTTTTAGGAATGATTAAAGAAAAACATATGAAGCGGTTGACAAGAACTAGTAAAGAAATTTGTGTACGAATTTCTAAAGAAAATTCTTAAAAAAAATTGTGAAACCCCTCAGAATACTGTGTAATCCTGGTATGCAGGGTATACATATACATACGAATAAGAATAGATAAAGAAGCTGTTGATGACACAGGGAGTTCATACCAACCTTAAATGTTGTTTTTGTACGATTGCTACAACCTGTTGTTATTGAATCATGGAATTAGCGCGTACAAAGAATCTCGACTTTCCTTTATACTATGTATAGATGGTACATATGATTGAAGTTAATATGGATCTGCTTCTCTACTGCTAAATCTTAATATTTTGCAAATCATTGATTATTGATTATTAAATTCATTTCAATACAATCAACACGAATATTTCATGTACCGTTTTTAACTTCAATGTGATCTTCATAATATCACGAATTCTACGTTTTAGTTTAGCCGCTGTGACACCGACACAGCCCGCAGGTCAAGACGAAGGCGCTGAACTGATCCCCTTGTCACTTACCAACACTACCCTTCCGGCCACGCATTTTTTAACCGACCTGGCTGAAGTCGGATAAATAGCCGAGCTTATGTTGTTGCTTTGCAAATCCACAACCAAATATTTCCTTCATATCCATCAAACGTAAATGGTACCGAAAGAATTTATGAGGCAAAAAAATAATGTAAAAAAAATATTTTTTAAAAACAAGCTTTTATTTAACCGTACAATCAAAGGAATAAAATGAAGTAGTGTAACAAAAGATTTTTTATCAAGAAAATTTTGTCAAAACTGCACTAAAATGAATAAAATAAAATAAGTTAAGGTCTCGTTAAAGTTACTAAAAGCCATTTAGTGAAAGGAGTTATTCAAACTCTAATGAAAATTACTAACAATTTGTACTAATTTACTTCGTTTTTAAGAAAGCTTGTCGCGCGAATAGCAAACCGGCATTTAAATATCTGCATACTTGCATGTACGGTGAATTCGCCGACAAGCTTTTTTAAAAACGAAGTAAATTAGTAAAAATTGTTAGTAATTTTCATTAGAGTTTGAATAACTCCTTTCACTAAATGGCTTTAACGAGACCTTAACTTATTTTATTTTATTAATTTTAGTGCAGTTTTGACAAAATTTTCTTGATGAAAAATCTTTTGTTACACTACTTCATTTTATTCCTTTGATTGTACGGTTAAATAAAAGCTTGTTTTTAAAAAATATATTTTTTACATTATTTTATTTTATAATTTTTAGTCCATTTATAAAATCGTTGTATATTAAAAAGTGTTATTTTGTTTTATGTAAAAAATTTTACAGTAGATATTAAAATAATTCAACTTGCAATGAAAGAGAACAGAAGACTTGGCAAGCAAAATTTTGTTTGCTTATGTTTTGTATAAACATACACATGTACATATAGCAGCAGTTAATTTTATTTAAAGAAATGGCGTGTCGTCAATTTCCGCTGTAGCATGGCATATATTTAGGCGCAATATTTAACTTCTTCTGGCGGGGCGACATCTGGAGTCTTCTAATTCCTACAACGAGGTTTATATCTAGACAAGGTTGATATCTAGAATTTGCCACAAATAGCTTTGCTACACTATCGCCGGCAGCTTTAACAATTTTATAGTGGTTTTACGTTCTTTGGCAAATTACGCTCTGTTAGCCATAAATCTTAATATTTTTTGACCGCCTTTGAATCAAGACAACTGGACCATATGGGGAATTCATTTATATGTATATTAAATTGCATTGTCATCGTGATTGGAACTATGCTGAAAATTTCAAGTCTCTAACTTGTCGGGAAGTTAGGTTAAAATCGATTGGAAATTTCCGCGATTTCCGCGGGATGACCAAGTTAAATAAAAGCTTATAAAAAAAATAAACATTAAAAAACAACAGAAAAACAGCTCAAACTGGACCTTCCATTCTCAAGTTATACGCGGTCTGACGTACACAACTTTGGTATATACATACACTACTATATATACTACATATACTTATATATATACATATATACATATACATATATACTACATATACTACTATGAAAACCTTTTTGTGGACTTCGCTTCTTTTTGAAGGTGATTGAATTCTTCTCCTTTTTGTCCTGTTTCCAAAAAACCTCGCTGTGGGTGGGAGTGTCAAATTTTAGAAAAAAGCTTCTTACAAAACTTTTAATCATGAAGCATAGGGAAGAATTACCCAATATCGAGTTACCGAGTATCAAGCTCAGTGGAAAGCCCGTATTACAGATTTGTATTCTCAGAATTCAAAACTCAGTACAAAATTTGAAAAATCAGGACATTCGCGTACTGATTGAAGAAATGAATGAAATCAGTATGAGAGTTGAAAAATCAGAGAGTTGTAAAATCAGTACGTCTGGAAACCGCGTTGAATCCCAATAACGTGGCAATTGCTCAAAAAGGGGCTCGCACCGATTTGTGAGGAGGAGGTATTAGGGAGACGTAAAATAGTAATTCTGAGTGGAAGAAAAACAATGAAAAACCACAAATGGTCTTTCATCAAGCAAATGCGAGCTCTTACACACCTCGCCAAACAAATGATTTTTGAGGCACTAAAAAGTCGAACTGATGGGTCAGCCGCCATTCGCCTAATGTGTAATGTAATGTTACAAACTACCATTATTTTCTCTAGTGTACATAAATAATAGACAGAAATAGGATATTCATTGTAAACAGAGCTGAGTAATGTTGATGCGAATAGGGATTGACGTGGATAGTGAGATAAGTCGAAAACATCAAACTTCTTTGAGACAAAATACTTATTTTTTAATCTCAAACCCGAACCGGTTTCTTTTTTGCCAAAAATTGTTGAAATATCCATTTGTGCAAAATATTCAATACCTCCGCGGAAGATTGTAGCGCCAAGATAGGCGCATGCGTCATTCAAGTAAATAATTGAGAAATGTACTTTGTGCTCACGAATCTCTGACAGCCACACATTCTGGACATGAGGGTTGAATAAATGAGAACAGCATTTCGAAGGCGGCCTTTTGGCAGCAAAGGATAAACGAAAATTTCCCTTTGTTGTACCTATTGCTCGCTTTATATTGGGCCGAGATATAAACATTTGACTGTTGGGGCATTAGAACATTGAATCTGGAGTTGTAATGTTGCAAATTAGAGGCGGAGGGGCAAAAGTAGAAAATAAAGAGAGGTTTAGAGCACATTTGTATGTGTGAGCCGCAGACATTTGGAAGACAGCGCTTATTTCGTCGCAAGAAAAGCAAACAGTAGCAAAGCAGACCGACACAAAAAGCACTTTTTGGGCAGGGCCACAAGAATGTCGAGTTTTCATTCAGTTAGAGAACTGTAAGGGCGACGAGTGTATTTCTTGTGAAAAGAGATTTTTATACATATTTCGAAAAATTAAATTAAATAATGAATTATGTAATTTGCGAAATTGTGAATCATGCTACGAATTATTATAACTAATTAAGGCGCAAATTAGTGCTTGTGAAATATAGTTTTACTTTACCAAAAAAGTGAGAGCCATTGTGTTATGAAAATACATATTTAAGTGTGTACACTGCAATTCGTAAAGTGGGCGTTAGTTTTTCTCTAACTTGCATTTTAAACTTGCGTTGAAAACTTTTTACTACTACTACTATCGAGCTAACGGTTGTAACCTTGATCTATGTATGTATGTATGTACATAAGTGCCTCACTAATTATTTGCACTTTGAGAAAAATTGCTTCGCTTTGAATGCTATTCACTTGAAATACAGGCAAACCAGGAAGCATACAGGATGTTGTGGCAAGTAGAACAGCAAAAAGGGAACACGAAAATAACAACAAAACGAAAAAAAGGAAAAACTAGATAAAACTAAACTAGGGATGCTACCGTTGTTTTTTGTTTGTTCTTTGCCTTTGTATGCCGGTGCTTCTTCTTGCCACCACCCACTTTTTACTATCTAACACCTCTTACTAGTGCGCGGGAGCCCTGCTACTACTACTACACTCTACTCTTTATACACTCATAATTCTTCAACCATTGCAGATATGAGGAACTAGATCCCCCAAAAACTGATTCGCCACCGCCAAACACACCAGCACCGCCGAACAAAAACTCTGCTACGAATTTTACTTTCAGCAGCTGTGCACCGGAGAACAACAACACAGCCAATACAATGGATAAGGGTGGAGGCAGCATCAGCAATCTGAGCACTAGTATGGGTGGCTCTACAGCATCCATTTCTGGTCAACTGCATTTTCAACCGCACCAGCCACCACCCAACAGCATGGCCGTCAGCACACCATCCAGCGAACAACACGAGGCGATAGCCTTAAAGAAGGCGTTGGAGTGGGAACTTAGCTTGGATGCAAAGGATTTACGTTCGCACGCGTGGTATCACGGTCCGTTGTCACGACAACGCGCCGAGGAGATTGTGCAGAAGGAAGGGGAATTTTTGATAAGAGATTGCGGCTCGCAGCCAGATAATTATGTGCTCAGCTGTCGCACCAAAACACAAGTGCTGCATTTCGTTATAAATAAGGTGAGTTTGTCGAGCTGAGATGCTAACCCAATTTACCAAACGACTTCGTAACGACGTCGTTTAATACTCGTTCTGATTAGCAATTTGTTCGCCGGCGAAGACGCCGTCGGATAACAAGCACAGCAGAAACGATGCTCAAAATATTTAACAAAAACCATTCAAATCGAATTTCAAATTGTGTGCAATATTAAAAAAAAAAAAAACAAATCAGCAACCATTCCTAAAAACTTAAAAATTTTCAATCTGAATTAAAAGAAAAAATATAAAGCAGTTTTAGGGGATCCGTACGATAAGTCGAAAATAACCGAAACGGAAATGTCGAAATCGTATCCTTTCGAAATGAAAAACGTCGAAAAAAATGAAAAACGTCGGAAATGTCGAAAATAAAGTCGAAAACGTTGAATGTTTGCAAAAATAAAAATTAAAAGTGTTCTGAGTAGCTTTTCAAAATTTCTAGAGTTCCTAAGAAGGAAAAAGAAAGTTCTACAAAATCACGCCGAAAAAACTTTTTTTCGAAAAAGTGGAAAAGATTAAATTTTTGAAAAAAAAGTATTTATGTGTTTGTTTCTTAACCTCTACAAAATGTGTCATTTCGAATATTGTAAGTTCCCTTACATTTTAAGTTCTTTTAAGTATGTTAGTTTCTTCAATACCAATCAAATTATTGAATACTAGCTTTTGCCCACAAAAAAAGCCTGTTTGTTCGATAAAAAATCCGGTTTATTCGATAATCGAAAAATCAAGATTTCAAAAAAACCTCTATAGATTTCAAAAAAAAAACCAGTGGAAACCACTTTGAAAAACCGAGTCAATTACCCTTCTGCCTATACTTTTTTTCATGTCAAAATCCCATTGGTATATTTCATTTAGCTTGAACAGAATAAATAGATAAACATTTCTGCTTGAATTTAAACTTTTTCTTAGATTGTATTTTAATATAGCATTCTAGGTAGAATTCTACCCATAGCTCGACGAACGGTTAACTTGTTTTTGAAAAAGAGGCAACCCTACTCAAAAATATTTTGGAAATAAAGCTTTCTTAAACTTCACTCGTTGGACACAAATATAATATTTTATTCAACGTGTTATTTAAATTTATTTTAACTTTTTGAAAAGATGGCAACCCTTTAAAATATTTCTACAATAAAGCATTTTGTCTATCTCGTTTGATACCCACATTAAAATATTTCGTTTCAACTTTTTAATAGAATTGATTTTTACTTTTTAAACAGACAGCAACCGTCTTAAAGTATATTTAGTTATCAATTAATTGACTTTTACTTTTTTAATAGTTGGCAACCCTCTTAAAAAATACTTTCGAAATATATAGTTTCTGAACCGCTTTCGTTTGACACCCACATTGCTGTAATATTTTGTTTAACTTGTTAATTAATCGATTTTAACTTTTGAAAGAAGTGGCAACTCTCTTCAAAAAATATTTGATATGTTAAGCCAGGATGTAAACTATCTGTATTCCAAATTTAATTGAAATACATGAAGACGTTTTAGCGTGAAGGAGCAACAAACATACTCGCTCACAAACTTTCACATTTATAATATTAGTACATAATATTAGTGGAATTTAACTTAAATAAATCAACCTGTTGAAATAATGTAATGCATGATGTGCAAAATTCTCGCGATATATTTTTTTCAACATTTTTATTTTTCGACATTTTTCTTTCGACAATTTTTTTCTCGGCATTCTTGATTTTCTAACTATTTTCTTCGACATTTTTTTTAGTGTTTTTAGTTTCGACATATCGTTCTAGACCCCAGTTTTATAGCTCATTCAAACGAAGTCAGAACGACGTTGCGTTTTGTATGAAAAAAGGACTTCGTTTTGACGTTGTTTCGAGTTCACCCAAACGACTTCACCAGACCGATGTTGTAACGACTTCGATTCGATGAGGAAAAACGACGTCGGAACAACGTTGCGGTTTTTGTGGAAAAAACGACTTCGTTTTGACGTCGCTTCGAGTTCACCTGAACGACTTCACCAGACCGACGTCGTAACGACTTTGATTCGATGAGGAAAAACGACGTTGGAACGATGTTGCGGTTTGTATGGAAAAAATGACTTCGTTTCGGCGTCCTTTCGGGTTCACCCAAATGACTTCACCAGACCGAGGTCGTAACGATATCGATTCGAGCTCGCCCTCGCTCTGTGGCAAATTGGGAAGCTACATATATGGAATGCAAAAAGACGTAACAAACATCGTCGCTGAAATTCAAAAAGACGTAATTAATAAAGAAATCAAAATTCAGTTTTTGATTGAAATGTCCATCATATTTCATCGAATTACAACTCCCACATCATTTGATGAAAAAAAAGTTATTAGTCGCGACTTTTTACATTTCAGTTACGATGTTGTTACGTCTTTTTGCATTTCAGGTGACGATATATATGTATGAATTTATGTACATACATATTGTAAATGTATGTATGTACCTTTTTTGTATCTATGATTAATTTAAATTAATAACGATGAATTATTATAATGCCTTACCTTATACGTTTTGAGAATGCTTATTCTACTGCGTCAGAATGTCTTAAGGGACACATCTTGCGTGAAGCCCATATTGTATATGTCGAATCCCTTGATCCTTTTTGTGAACCTTAAATGTTTTTGTCAATGTTTATTGTGGCGTATTAATATTTATTTCAATAGTATTTCTGAGCTTTGTACCACGATTTGTGTGTTACGAAAAATGGAAAAACAACAAGATAGCAGTTATAGCAGCTATTCCGGAGAGCACCACATTTCCTCATCAGACTTATTTTTTTAAACAAGAGTACGTGGTGTACATAGCCCAGTGGTTAACGCTTCTGACTTTGCAAATGGTTGATGCGGGCTCGATTCAAAGCAGTAAAGCATCTGCAGTCACCGTCCAGAGAGAGAGTGTCTCGATCTCTCCATTGTTCCTTTGTAAGAAATCTAACAACGAACTTTCTTCCAAAGGAGACTTCAGGGATCAGTTTGTCATTAGGTGGAAAAAACTAAGGATATTGATCTGACAACCTTCTGAACAACTCACTGTGCAGATAACTCCGAAGGACGTGCCATAGACGCCTATACACACGCTCCTTTGTAGCCTGTTTAACACAGAACTCGTGGTTTTGACCATGGTTCTGCACCACCATACTACAGTAGATTACATTACGATTGGCCTGATTAAAGCTATGTACTTGTATATCCAGAATACCATAGCCGGTATCAGACGTCAGGTCTTCGGCAATGTCCGAAAACTTTCAGCGCTCGATTTACCTTCAGCTCGAGGTGAGTTTTCCATGTCAGGTTCGTATCTATAGCTACCCCCAGATATTTCACATCCACGAACTTAGGTTTACGGCTCCAAGCACTGTTACCTTCCAGTTTCCTTTTCCACGTAAACAAGACTAGGGTTGTTTTACTGGAATTGACAGAAAGAGCCTGCAAAGTGCACTATTCATAAATATTATTCAGAATTCTCTGTGTCGTAACACAAACCTCTCTGAAAAATTTACCTGATGACAGTGTACAAACATCATCGGCGTAAACTTGTATTTGAACGAAGTCTTGCATTTTCGTTCGTTGGGAGTCCACTAACAAACACCACATGGTACAAAGCCTAGCTTCATCGCCCACGGGAAAGCTTTTTTGTTTGGGAATAAAGACTTTTCTCCAAAGGGTGGGAACTCGGCCAAATGACAGATAGGCCCCAAAAACTCTTATTAGAGCCCCTAAAAGCCTGTCTCCCCCACACTTTGGCATTTACAGATACCCTCCGCCTGGGCCCGGTGACTAAAAGTCGTCAAACGAGGGTAAAGAAAGCCTTACCGACTCCTCAGTCACCATCCGTGATGCTATGTACAAGTTTAGTCTGGCGGCTCTTCCCGTCGCGCTGTCCTCCACCATATCCCTGCCTGCTTCAGGAATTATACTGCTACCCAGAAAATGATTCTCCAACAGATTATTGTATGGGTCCTAGCAGCGACGTGGTATATGGTCCATCGAATTTTCTGAGAGAATCAAGCCTAACCGTCAGGTCCTGTTGAAGTATCTTACACAGCCTGGCAGACAGTTTCATGTTGTCGATATCATTGTAGAAGTTTTTATAAGAGCTTAGTTTTGACATGCGAATTTGGCTCCTATATTCCTTCTTCAAGTCATGATATGCGGACCAGCCTTCTCCTTTTCCGGTTTTTAAACTAATATTCAGAAGTCTCCTGAATCATTTCGAAGTTTGGTAAATTCATCGTTCCACCATGGGACCGCTATTTATTGCCTGTTTTTTTATTGGACATACTTCTTCAAAACAACCAATCAAAGTACTAGCTACCTCGCGGGTCGCATCTTCAATTTATTTAATGTTTTTGAGTTTAGGGAGATTTGGTATTCTCGTTTCAAGGAGCAACCCAAACTTCTTGGCATTTGACAAGTGTGAGCTCCTAGCCGAAATTCGATGAATCGATGATCAGGTAGAGATTCCTCTTCCAAGACCATCCATCCTTTGATATGACCCGCCATGACTTCATTAACTTAATTAAGGTTAGATCTATCACTTCTTGTCTTCTGCTGGTGTCAAAAGTAGGTTTGTTACCTACATTATGTATAACCATTTCAGAGGATAGAATGTTGTCCTTGTCCCCATGGAAGGGGCACTTCGTGCTACCACATACCATATGACTTGAGTACTGAACGATGTCCATAATCTCGATAAGCGGAGACTACAATGGCCTCGGCGCATCGCCCGCCCGTACAGTACCAGGTTTTTATCACACCGACATCTTGTGAGCTGAACTCTCTAAGCATCGTGCATTCGATCGAACGCGGCACTATAATGCATGCGCGCGAACTTTCTGTCGCTCTAAATTGAATGGCGTTTCCCTAGGAAATCACTCCAAGTGACACGCCCTCGGGATTATTTGGGGAATGTACGAATTTCGCATGCCTACTGCATAATAGGGCAGTAGACGGCTTGCTTAGCTGAAAATTAATTTGTGTAAAAATAATCTCAGTCATACCTATAAGAAGATATAAAACCATGAATTACTTCTTACCTGTTTCGCCTTCCTTATCCTGGACCGGAAAATGTATCCGTCCCGGGTGTAGGTGATAACCGCATTTAGTTCGAAGGACTTCCAACGAGCCGTCGTTAATGCCCATCATCAGGAAGGAGCCTTTTGAGTGGGTCCTCCCTTGGTGTTTGAATAAATACGCCATTAGTTCATATTCAGTCCCATGTCCTACGTGCTAGTATGTTTTACAATCTGGCTTGTTTTCCGAGAAGGTCCCGGTATCCAAGCAGTGGCTCTCACCATTCTGCAGCTGCTTCCGTCTTTTAGGATTAATTTGCAGTTTTCGCAGGCTGGCTTCCCTGTTATTATTTTGTTAGCCACCCTCGGGAAAACTCGTTAGAGAATTGTATCTGTACGATACCATCCCCACGCGCACCCCTCACCGATTCCGGCCCTAAGACCTTCATCTTCTTTGTCTTGCGATTCTTGCCTTCTGCTCGCCCTGGTTGGAAACGGAAGAGTAATCCAGGTCGGATGAGTCATCACCTGTCCTGTCCTGTTGCAGAGTTAGGGACCGAAAGATTTTGAGTACCCGTTGGTCATAGCTACAGCTTTCTTCTCCTTTTTCCTCCTTCTCTTCAACTGCCCTGCGATCAGCTTTTCATCCGTTTGAGGATCACCAATATAGGATTTCTCCGTACCGGTACTGTCCTGGTTTGCACTAGGTTTAACCGCTTTTGGTTCCATCTCTGATACCAGGGTATGTTTTGAAGGAGGAGAAGGACCACCTAGCATCTCCATATCTGTCACAACCTTGGTTGAATCAGAATGTTTCGATGATAGTTGGTCGAATCAGAATGTTTCGATGATAGTTCGCCATCAATGAACCGTGGTACAAAGAACGCTAAATATTGGCTTGTTTTGGGTAAATTCATTTTCAGAATATAAGTTCTTTAGAGCAATAGAGATGACCGATGCAGATGCAAATTAATTGGCCGGTGGACAAATAATCGGCCGATGCCAATTCCTTAAAAGAAAAATACCGAATATAAATGCATTCATGAACAAATGTTTTTAATAAACTTTTGCATCAACAAAAAACCAGGGTTCGTATTTGCACACACATGCTCTGCTCACACACACGCCAGAAACACCCCAGTGGGAATTAGGAGCACGTAATAATACCTTATTAGCAACTTACTCTTCACCTGGCAGTCATTACCATTTCCCTGCCGAACGTCCCTTACTTTTACAAAGGCATGGCCGCCTTATGTAAGTAGGAATTTAGAATGTAAATTTGGTATCAGACATACTTCTGAGCCGCTTTACAAAGTAAGTTACTAGTAATGCAGAGCAGTCGCTCGGAGTAGTTCGGTGCTTGGAAATAACTTCGGCTGCACGTTATTTTGCAACTGACAACGTAACGTGTCTTCGGAGGTGTTCATTTTGCCCTTTACTAGTAGATGACATTGGCCATGATGACAATTTTGGTACTAAAAACTGAAAGAAAACATGGCTTACCTCGCAAGGTGCTTACCTATTTTCCCAGTGGGACATTCAACTTGTACTCACTGCTCATACACATGTGTGTGCATAAGTGGAAAACAAACTCTGCTCACAGAAAAGTGTGTGCTGTTTGTTATTAAGCACATGCACATGTGTGTGAGCCGATTTTTGTACAAATTTCAGCCCATGCACATGCACATAATATATTTTTAAAAGAATTTGTTTATTAAACGTTATTTTTTGAAAGACAATCCAATAACGAGTGAGATGTTGTTTGTTTTTTATATGACAGAAAACATATTAAAAAAATAATTTTAAGATTTGAGATAGAAATCGAAGTGTATAAGTTTCTCTACGCAAAGCACACACATGCGCGTGTGCTTTATATTAATAAAAATAAAGTACACACATGTGCCCGTGCTTTTTACCAAACAGCACACACATGTGATGTGAGCAAGTTTTTAATTTTTTATATGCACAGCACACGTGTGTGAGCGTAAAATATTAGGATGTGCTGCGCATGTGTGTGCAAATACGAACCCTGCAAAAAACATAAACAAATAACTAAATAACATTACAAAACAAATAATCATTAAAAATATATTCACTTATTTATGTACACATACATAAATATGCATTACAAAATAGTATATCGCTTATATGTACTAGAGTTGTAAATCACAATGAGACTATCGGTGTTTGAAGAATCGATGTTTCCAAAAATTACATCGATGGTAGTTCGATGTACCGAATTAAAATATCGATGTTTTTACCGATGTTTTTAGGAAAGCTTGCTGATTTTTTTAAGTCCCGCACGCAATTTTAAATTAGATTTATATAGTTTTTGTTAAAGAATGAACTAATTTTTTATAAAAAAATAACAAAAATTAAATACGAAAATGTTTATCGTTAAAACTTGTCAATATGTGGTGGGTTTTAATTTTACAATTTCACTATTTTTGAAGCTAACTATTTAAACAATTTCCTTTTTATATATGTACATTTATTAATTGGAATTTACGAATTTATTAAAGCAACTTACTTTGGCACGATTCAATGAAAATAGTTATTCATCAAACTCTCGCTCAAAATTTTAAAGCGCACATAAAATGAAATGTTTAAAAACTTTTGACTTAACATCGGATTCATAAAAACATCGAAAAACATCGATGTTTGAAGCCACGACCATCGATGTTGTTCGATAAATCGATGTTTTTTTACATCCCTAATATGTACATAGCACTGCAATACCTTGTTCCATAGTCTCTTTCTTATTCAATGTAAAATAAATAGTTTATTCGTAATTGCATTTCCTAGCTGTGCTCATAGTAATAAAAATATGCGGTTTCTGCTTACTACAAATTTGCTTCCCATAAAAAATTTTAATAGTAAGTAACAGTAACTATAAATTTTAAAATAATGATGAAGTGTTGTTGTAACGTAAATATTTAAAAAACCCTTAGAAACGCACCAGAAGGATTTTAGAAATGCTGCGATTAATCCAATGAAAATCGTACTAATCCACATATCAAGATCAGGGGAATAATCGAAGCGAAACATTTATTTAATATTTTAAACTTTAAAGAAATTAAAAAA
>NW_023458557.1:51825890-51850914 GCF_013731165.1 Rhagoletis pomonella
ATGTATAGTGTGTCAATTTACCAAAAATTTAGTATTTTAATGCAAAAAAATTAGTTAATTTTTTGATTACCAAAATGCTCGAAAACCGCTCAAATGATTTTGCTTTTGTTTTCTTTAGTCAAAATCTCAAGTTATTTTTTTGGTTTAGTATATGGGAAATATGGGTTTATATCGTATATGTTTATTTGATTAAAATATATGGGCATAAATTACAAAATCACTTTGTCATCACGTACATGATGCTGGAAATGACAAAAGGAGGACTATTTTAGTAATCTATGTAATAATATTATGTAATATTATAAAAATACTAGAAATCCTGGTGTTTTTAGGTCCCTAAAATTCTGGGAGTTACTTGTATTAATCACGGGATCCCGAACAAATTGAAATATCGATTTGAAAGTAAGTTAGAACTTGTTTATTCCAAAATTTGATAAAAGCTTTTCAATTTCCAAGTAACTTGTTTTAAGTAATTCAGTTATACAATATAGCGTTAACTGATTTTATTTGATTGAAAACTGCATCATTAGGTAATATTTACAAATAAATCAACGTGTGCGAACGGCGCGTCGGGACATGTCATGCACTTTTTAAGTTGTATATGTACTATCTTCATATTATGTAGTACATTAGAAGTGTATTTTGTAAATATTTTTTGATAGAGCAATAATGTTCATGGATTTTAGTGCGCTTTTGAAAAGGTGTATATTGTATATTTCTGAAAACTACCGTGCAAAGTGGGCGTGGTTACAGTCCGACTTCGCCCGTGGAGATATCTAAATTTTTGCTCGAATTATCGGGTACACGGACGGACGGACAGACAGGCATGGCTAAATCGACTTCTCTTTTCACTCTGATCATTTAAATATAAATACGTCTGTCTATATCTATCTCGATTCGTTTTGGCTGTTACAAAATTAAAATTATAATACCCTTATTTCATGTTATGTTTAAATGCTTTCAGTTATTGAATTTTTTCTCATATTTATAAGGATACAAATCGCATATTGAGCTATAGTCAGAGGCGTAACTATAGGGCGGCATGGCTGGCAAAAGGCCACGGGCCTCCGATCCGAGAGGGGATCCGGCCCAAGAGACCGTGAGCTCAGAAATATCCTAACACTTTTAACGAAACTAAGTACTTAAAAGTTATAATTTTTTAGTACTTAAAATCAATTAAAGTGAGACACAACTAAAGACCATACGAGCATTTTCACAGAGTGGTCAACCAGGACCGAGAACTAAAATCAACAATCAGCTATAAGTCATAGTGGACCGATTCTGACCGTTCCGATAAATGATAAATACATTATAAAAATACACTCGCTTACCAAATCTCAGTCGGATATCTCGAAAACTTAGGGACTAAATTGCGTTCAAACAGACAGACTCAGCTGGACGTTCTGATCATTTTGGCAATTATTTATGTGGGTCTATACAGTGGCGTAGCCAAGGGGGGGCATTTGGGGGGATAGATCCCCCCCTTCGGCAGTGAAATGAAACTTTTTATTTTTGAATTAATAACACTATACTATTTTACCCTTCCGATTCATAATTTTTTTATTTCAGACTGATGACAAATTATCTTTTAATGGATATATGAAATTATCGGTTGGTGGATTATGTATTTGAATATTTGCGAAATACACTAGGCCATTTTGCTTAGTTCCCCACAGTGTTGGGAAATAAAATTGTTCCTTCAGTACAAAATCTATACAAAAACTGTACTTTTCGACTGTAAATTGTACCGAATTTGCTCATATGCATGCATGCATACATAGATTCCCTTCAAGACCAATGATTTGATGGTATTCACGGGAAAGTTTATGAAGGTACATTTACATATTTTACACTTTTAACATAAATGTCAAGGAAGATATTTTAAGATACACTTCTTAACAAACAAATTTTTTTAAGTTATTATGAATGGATAAAAGAGACATCTTCTTTGAATTCAGTACTAAAACTTGACATTTCAAGTGCTTATCAAAACTTTATACATGTTAACTAGATTGGCCATTTATCTTAAAATTTTATAATTTTAATTATTTGTTTAAAAAAATGCAGTTTACACTTTAACAAAACCCGTATAAATCCAAAGTTTAATCTTTGCGCAACATTAAAAAAAATGAACAAACTTTCGTAAAGCTTTTTAATTAGATTTCCTAGAAATACATATTTTGAGTATGCAGTTTTGTAGCCCGATCAATTCAAATAAAGCGCAAGTTTAAAATACATAGCTGCGACTTATCGTTGATTTTTAATATTTTTGTATTCTTTTATGAAGGCGTTGCTCATTTTCTTCATTAAAAAAATCGTGGAACATACTTAGATAATATGGGAGAAAATTACCGACATCGTCAAAAATATGCCATACATGAACTGTAAATCACAGCTACTTTAAATTTGTACTTTATTAGACTAAAATTGAATGAGCTAAAAAACTGCAAAATATTAAGAGATAAAATTGAAATAGAAAGTTTGAAATTTTTACGAAAGTTTGTCGATTTTTTTAATGTTGTTCAAAGATTAAAGTTATTTTTATTTAGTGTTTGTTAACGAATAAACTATATTTTTATAAACAAATAATTCAAATTAAAATATAATAAAATAAATAGTCACATCTAGTCAATATGTGAGTGTCGTAAAGTTATGATATTTAAGAACATCTCTTTCTTAGTTTCTATATGAAGCTGATTACGACATTTTGTTTTAATAAAATTTAGCATCGAAAATATTCTTGCAAAACTTGCCTAGGAATGTGATATAATGGTTCCTTCAAAACCCTTTTTCAAAATTTATAAAGGCAAAAACGAGAAGGCGAAGACAAAAAGAGAAAAAAATTTCCCGCAGTGAATTTTCAGATTTTTAAATTTAAATAAAGCATAAGGACCTCATGGAATAAACGAGTAGATAAAAAATATATAACGGTAAAACTGGCACATACATAAATATATGAAAGAATGCACTCGGGCGACGCCTCTAGCCATTGTGTGTCACAAATATATATATATTATAACGTTAGAATTGGCCTACAAATTTATTTTTAAAAGTAGACTCGCGACAGTCAGAAGTGAGCTGAAACAAATACCCTGCGCTGGTTATTTTACCAAAATGGATCTCGGGAAGCGTACGGTGGTGCAGCTGAAAAACGCATTGCGTGAAGCGCAGTTGAAAACCTCAGGAAAAAAGGAGGAGTTAATTTTAAGGCTTCAAGATAGTGGGTGTACAGTATTGCCGGCTGCACAAGAGGGGGCGGTAATGGAGCAGATCGATCAAGAAGGTGGATGTGAGGCTCCGGAGCGACAAGTGAATAACGATCTGAGGCAGTTACAGCAGGAAGTGGGTGGTCTTAAAAAGATGATCGAAACACTCACAGCAGCACTGGGGCAGACCGGCTTTTCAAGGTACGCAGTATCTCCGACCAGCTCATATGGTAATTGCGAACAAAAGTACACATACCCAGTCGACGCGAATTCTTATAGAAGAAATTTGAATTCAACCGAAATGAGCGTAGCAGGCATAGCAACGCCGTCCATCAGCCAAGCACGTTGGGCGTCAGCAGAAACGTCTACAGCGGCAACCGTAAGGTTGCAAACAGAGTGGAAGCGAAGCCGAAGACGAAGATGAAGACGAAGCCGAAGACGAAAAACAGTGCAGTGGTAAACATATGAAAGTGATCACAGTGCAAGCAAAGACGAAGACGAAGATGAAGACGTTGCGCAAGCGGTCAGCTTGAAACAGTGCGGTACTGTTTTCAAAGACGAATCGCTTGCTGTGATGAGTTGTTTACAATTTATTTAACTGTTTGCAATTGTGAAAAACGTGTTTTTTAAGAAATTTGCTAAATTTTTGGCAAGATGTAATCAATCGTATTAATTGGCATTCTTGTATATTCGAAAAATGTCTGTTCGTCTTGCCGTAACACATAATACAAGTGGCGAAATTCTCCAAAAGTTGTCCTATACAAATTATTTCATGAATTGCTGTTTTTCTTTATTTTCTTTTGATTTTATCTTAAACAAGTAAGAAAGTCTAAGTTCGGGCGGAGCCGAACATCAAATACCCGGCGCAAGTATTAAATATATGTTTTCCACCTTTCCGAAAGCTACCGCTACATGATAAGCCGGGGTGTATACATTTTAAGTAAATTAGCGTCCTTAAATTTCGAAATATTGAAATTTCAAGCATTTCTGAAATTTACCGTTATATGAAAAGCGGCCTCAATTTTAGTCCGATTTCAACAATTTTCAACGGTTTGCTTTTATGTGGCAAGCACAATAACCATACCGAGCTTGGTAGAAATTGCTAGAACGGTTAGCGAGATACATATATGTGATCACAAGTGGGCGGTGCTACGCCCATTTTCCAAAATTTTGTCATAAGCGTATTTCTTGGTAAAGAATTGTTGCAACCATCAATTTTGAATAAATTAGCTTCAATATTTACTGATTTATCGAAGATTTTGTATATCTCGAAATTACCGTTATATGGGATGTGGGCGTGGTTATTGTCCGATTTTAGAAATTTTCGGCCATTTGATATGCTGTACCAGGACCAACAACTGTGCCAAATTTGGAAGAAATTGGTGTAGCGGTTACTAAGATATACACATGTAACCATAAGTACGCCCATTTGCCAAAATTTTGTAATATTCTTATTTTTCGTCTAAAACTCATTGCTAATATCAATTTTGAGTGAATTATCTTCAGTATTTACTAAAATATCGCAGTTTTCGTTTTTCTGAAAATTACCGTTATATGGGAAGTAGGCGTGGTTATTGTCCGATTTTTTAAATTTTCAGCCATTTAGTATGCTGTACTAAGGCCAACAACTGTGCCAAGTTTGGAAGAAATTGGTGCAGCGGTTACCAAGATATACACATGTAACCATAAGTGGGCGTTGCTACGCCCATTTTCCAAAAATTTATAATATTCATTTTTTCCGTCTGAAACTCATTGTAAGTATCAATTTTGAGTGAATTATCTTCAGTAGTTACTAAAATATCGCAGTTTTCGTATTTCTTAAAACTACCGTTATATGGGAGGTAGGCGTGGTTATTATCCGATTTCGCCCATTTTCAATACCATCCGTCCTACGCCCAAAAGAAGTTCACGTACCAAGTTTCGTTAAGATATCTCAATTTTTACTCGAGTTATCGTGTGCACAGACGGACGGACGGACGGACAGACAGTCACCCCTTAATCGATTTCTCTTTTCATTCTGATCATTTATGTATACATTTGTCTATATCTATCTCGATTCGTTTTGCCTGTTACAAACAACCGTTATGTGAACAAAGTTATAATACCCTTGTGCACAAGTGCGCTCGGGTATAAAAAGGGTTTTATTTAGAAACAAATCTTCATATCATTCATCTTCCACTATGTACACTCGCCAGCTTTCACGCAACGCAAGCAATTCGTCTTCGGCTTCGTCTTCATCTTCGTCTTCGGCTTCGCTTCCACTCTGTTTGCAACCTAACGTCTACAACAGCAACAGTAACGTCGACAGTGGCAGCAATAAACTTCAATTCGCCAAGTATGAACAGCCAACGAATGCCTTTTGCATGGGGAAGCTGCGGTGCTTTAAGTACCCAATAAACATTTAGGTTTGAGCTCAACTTGAGGTTAAGTTGAGAACTAAGGTAATTCTCAAATCTCCAACGTTGTTTCTCAACAGTACCTCAAGTGGAGGATCATAGCGTTCTCAACAAAGAGGGCATTTTTCTTTGTAAGAAAAAAGGACTGTTTCTCAAGTCGAGAAAGTCCTAGTTCTCAACTTGAACTCCAATGTAATTCTCCAATTGGTCCCAAACATATCATTGAAATACTGAAATTGAAATAGTAAAATACCGTATACCTTTTTGATTGAAACGACATACATAGGTGAATTTAAATATTAATTTTTCATTTTATTACTCCTTTTGTATTTTGTATTATGTAGTTAATCAATATCATATTACAATAATTCACTTCAGTATACAGTCCGACAGTAATTTTGCCACTTAATTCACTTCGCGTTTTATTTTCTTTCCAGATTATTTGAGGATACTTTGAAGATTATTTACTTGTTGTTGGTAATTTTCCTCTTTATAAAGCTTTCGTTTTTCACTTGATAATTAAAAATTCGTTTCTCTATCACTTTTTACGTATCTGCGCGTTGGTAAGAGATGAGTTGGAGAATGATGTTGGATATCAACTTGAGAACTATGAATTTCTCCAAGGTTGGAGAAATATTTTTTTGGTGTTTATTGGGTATGAGCAGTCATATTGCACGAACGCATGATGCGCACGAAGTTATGTCCTCTGTCGTAACGACGATTCCAGTGCCAATGTCTTATTGGGATGTTCAATATAATTTGCCAATAAGATCATCAGCGGTAAGAGGGAGTGAGCAGATGTTAAACTCAACGAATTGTCTTTCTAACTTCAACTCACTACGAAGATATGAGAACAGTGCAAACGTTCAAAATCAAACGAATATGAGTACACACAACAATAATAAACTGGGGTTGAAAGAAATCATAGATATGCTGCCAGATCATGATTCAATAATACAAGGTTAGCTAATTATTGACAGCCGCGGTTTGACACTCCCTTACAAAAGGTTGCATTTACGAAGGATGGGGAAAGGGGAGGAATGAAATGCATTGCTGCATTGAAGTTCCTTTCGTAAATTCTAATGTATTTGCAGGAAATCTAGCATTTTAAACGAAATGTTAATATATCTACGTGAACTACGCAATTTTTGTGTTATTTGGCCGTATAAAAACTGCAAAAAGACTCAAAATTAGTATAAAACTACTATGAGATTTATGTAAACATCTAATTTAAAAGCAGTTTATGTTTTCATCAGTTAAATGTGCTTCATATACATATACAAATAAACATATTGCACAAAAGCTTATACTTCTATTTCACAGCAAAGCAACACTTTTTCCAAGTAAATTTGCAAAGAAGCAACACTTTGCCACTGCTAAGGGAGCGGTGCGAGAGAGACAACTGTCAGTTTATCGAACCTTGTATTATTGAATCATGCTGCCAGATTTCGATCCATGCAAAAATGGCATTACATCGGTGCAGTTTGTTGAAAGGGTAGAGCAACTGAAGATTGCGTACGATTGGGACGAGAGGCTAATAAATATGGCAATGCTGAGCAAATTGAAAGGTGTTGCCAAAACTTGGATAGATTAGCAGCCAATATTTTGTGTTTGGAGTAAGTTTGTACCCAGCAAAAAATCGGTAATCGCTTTTAGTGGTAACGTGTTCTAGAAGGCATAGCATTATAATGCCTTCGATTTTTTTCGGTTCTTTTATGCATTGCCAGTAATGCAAAGTAGAATGTGCTACAATATTTTATTTATCTCGCTTTTTCGTTTCATTTCGGGGAATGCAAAGTAGAATGTCCTATAATATTTATTTTTTAATTCGTTTCTTTGCTTAATTTCCGGGAATGCAAAGTAGAATGTCCTACAATATTTTATTTGTTTCGCTTCTTCGCGTCATTTCAGGTAATGCAAAGTAGAATGTCCTACAATATTTTATTCGTTTCGCTTCTTTGCTTCATTTCGGGGAATGCAAAGTAGAATGTCCTACAATATTTTATTTGTTTCGCTTCTTTGCTTCATTTCGGGGAATGCAAAGTAGAATGCTGCATCGTAGTCAGCTGAAAAATGGAATGAATATCCAAAAATTCTTTTTCTACCGTTACTTTCTGTGGAAATTTGTCTCGCATAAAACTCATGTTTTGCTTTGTTCAATTGCAGCGAAGTTGAAGTCAGTCAATGAAGTGACGTACAAGAGTGAGGAAGTACAATTTTAAGCTTAATTAATTATGCATGTATGTACATACCGATTTTAAAGAAAATCTAAATACCTAAATACATACATATGTACGCTGATTTATAAAAATTTTAATTAATTTTAACCTTGTAAGACATTTTCTGATTTCAATTTAATATAAATAAGTATGTACTTATCTAGGCATTCTACATTCGTTTCTCTGTACGGCATTCTTTGTTCGCTTCTCTGGATTCTGTTTATCCATGCGTTCTCCCTTCGTTTGAAGGTAATGCTGCGGGTAAGGGCTTACCTCCAATGACATGCCCATGTTAAAATAAGGCCTTCTTGAAGCGAAACGGTAAGCGATTCCCATCGCCTAACTCGTTTCCACTTTCGTTTCTGTGGTAATCGTGTTTTTTGCTGGGTATGTGCGTTTCTCACACACTTTCCTTGTGTTATTAATACAGCAGACATTCATGTGAAATTCATAATAGATGGGTTAGGTGATAAAGAGCACTCGCGAATGCTACTGGCAATGAACTTCTCAAAGTGCTCGGATTTGTTGAAAGTGTTAATGTCCATGAGAGCTAGTGGTAGTCAGCCGTATGCAGATAGAAGTTTAAATGAAAACAAAATGCGTAACGAAACCAGTAAGAACGAAAGTGGACAAACTGAAAAAAGTGTCAAAGGTGCAAGATGGCCTAGTTTGCTTCAGGTGTAAAGAAAAGGGCCATATTGCGTAAAACTGTGAAAACAAAATAAACCAAAACACAAGAATAAATACAATCAATAAAAATACATCGGAAAGTAACCATGAAGAAATAATAACAAATCTGAAAATTGGTAATGTTGATTGCAAAGGACTTGTTGACTCAGGAAGTGGAAATTCTTTAATTAAAAGAAGGATGGCAGAACAGTGTGATGGTGAGTTCGTTGCGTGTGAGGTAAAACAAAAGGAGTTTGCAGGCGGAATGTGTGAGTGTCGTGAAGCGCTATCGACAATGGTTACGATCGAAAACCATGAATATGTATTAAAGTGGTCCAAAAATGTATGTAAAAATATAAGGTCGCATTTTTAATGCCGCCAGCCCCTAGGATTGTTCTATACCAAAAAAAAAATATACCCCTATTTTTTTATTTTAAAATAAAATAAAAAATTAGGGTGTGCTCAAAGCGCTCAAAGTTTTCAATGTATTTTATATGGGGAAAAACTATTTTTCGTAGAAATAGTGTAGAATTCTTGAAAATCAATACTTTTCGATCGGAAAACTTTGCTTATCTTCAGGAGATTCCCGGTAATAATACCCAATTGTTCCTTTAACAATTTTTTTGTGGTGACTATATTTTATGGGTACTTGAATATGCAATGGGGGGACCAATAAAAAATCTTTAATCATAAAAAATGGTTAAATATACAATTGGATATCAATATTTGAAGTCTCCTGAAGAGAACCACAGTTTTACGATTGAAAAATATTGATTTTCAAGAGTTGTATGCCATTTTTACGAAAATTTGTTTTTTCCTCATATAAAATACACGGAAAACTTTGAGCGCTGTGAGCACTCCCTAAATATTTTTTGATTTCAAATTAAAAAAATAGGGGTATATTTATTTTCGGTTCAGAACAATCCTAGGTGGTGGCGGCATTAAAATTCCGACTTTATTATTTTGGACCACTCTAATATGTATGCAAACAATGAAGCTAAGCCATAGGACTTGTTTATAGGGCGTGATATGCTGAGTGAAATGAAATTGGTTCTTGAGAATGGTCAGTGTGAAATCATACCACTTGTTGAACTGATTATGAGCAATGATACTGACAATAATGATAAACATAAATTGCAAGAACTTTTACACAAATACGCTGGGTGGTTTGGTGAACAATTGCGAGAGTTGGTAAAGTGGAAGAACTTTACGATGGACATTGTGCTAAATTCAAACCAACCAGTATACCGAAAACCGTATCAAATGCCCATTCCAAAACAAAAGACAATTGAAACAAGTATGAAAGTCTAAGTTCGGGCGGAGCCGAACATTAAATATCCGGCGCAAGTATTAAATATATGTTTTCCACCTTTCCGAAAGCTACCGCTACATGATAAATTTTAAGTAAATTAGCGCCCTTAAATTTCGAAATATTGAAATTTCAAGCATTTCTGAAATTTACCGTTATATTAAAAGCGGCCGTAATTTTAGTCCGATTTCAACAATTTTCAACGGTTTGCTTTTGTGTGGCAAGCACAATAACGGTACCGAGTTTGGTACAAATTGGTAGAACGGCTACCGAGATACATATATGTGATCATAAGTGGGCGGTGCCACGCCCATTTTCCAAAATTTTATCACAAACATATTTCTTTGTTAAGAATTGTTGCAACCATCAATTTTGAAAAAATGTGCTTTAATATTTACTGATTTATCGAGGATTTCGTATTTTTCTAAGTTACCGTTATATGGGATGTGGGCGTGGTTATTGTCCGATTTTTAAAATTTTCGGCCATTTGGTATGTACCAGGACCAACAACTGTGCAAAGTTTGGAAGAAATTGGTGCAGCGGTTACCAAGATATACACATGTAACCATAAGTGGGCGTGGCTACGCCCATTTGCCAAAGTGTTTTAATATTCCTATTTTTCGTCTAAAACTCATTGTAAATATCAATTTTGAGTGAATTATCTTTAGTAGTTACGAAAATATCGCACTTTTCGTACTTCTGAAAATTACCGTTATATGCGAGGTAGGCGTGGTTATTGTCCGATTTCGCCCATTTTCAATACCATCCGTCCCACGCCCAAAAGAAGTCCACGTACCAAGCTTCGTTGAAATATTTCAATTTTTACTCGAGTTATCGTGTGCACAGACGGACGGACGGACAGACAGTCACCGCTTAATCGATTTCTCTTTTCATTCTGATCATTTATGTATACATTTGTCTATATCTATCTTGTAATGTTACTTTTGTACTACTTATTTAAGTAATTCGTGCTGCCCTGTAGCTGTCACTTTAGATTTAGGATATTCTGAATGCCCTGTACTGAAAGGGCGGCCATGTTGTTCCTTCTTCTTCCGGTGGCAGCAAATAGAAAAGGACGTGCAAAATTGTAAGCTGAAAATTAATCCAAGAATATAAAGTGTAATATTTGAAGAATAAAAAGTCGCGTTACATCCTCAGATGTGGGGTGTTGCCCATTAAACGTTTAACGCATTATTTATTTAATAAAATCTGAAATAAGGAAGAAAATTCGAAGAAATGCCGTCGACTCGCTCCGTTTCGAAAATGACTGGCAGTGAAGGTGGCGCACCTACTACATCGACAATTGAGCCCGCTCCAACGAAGCCAACCACTGCAAATAAGGCTCCTGAAGATTGTAGTTTCATCGGTTCTGCTTCAGCTGCACCCGGTGCTCCCGCGGTCACATCACCTGCCGCTCCTGCTGCTAACTTACCTGATGCTCCCGCTACCACTATACGTGTTCCTTCTGATTTGTCTGCTGTTCCTGTTGCCGCCGTAGCCGATACTCCAATTGTTACCGCTGTCACCTCTGCTGCTATATCTTCTGCTCCTGCTGCCATCACATCTAATGTCGCTATTCATCATGATCCTCGGCGTGTAACCACAGAGCCTTCCACAAGTGAATCCGCCGCTTTGTCTGCTTTGAGTCCCGCTGTTGCATCCGATGCCGCCGCTAGTTTAGTTAGTACTTTTCAGATTGGAGAAATAAATCAGATAGAGGAGCAACTAAAAATTTTAAAACTTCCCCGTGAATTAATGGAGCTTCAGGGTCAAGTGCAACAAATGGAGTCCTACCGAGGTGTACGCATGGGGAAGTATATACACTTCGATGAACTCGATGCGGCAGTCCCGAAAATTAGTGCCGACAACCACTACGACGTATATCGGTGGTTCTTACAATTTGATGATTATGCCGATGCAAACAACTACAATGAAAGACAGAAGTGTTTGGCGCTGCGGCGGTGCATGACTCGAACCGCAAAAGAATTCGTATTAAATCAAGGTCTTGTAGACTACTCAACGTTGAAGTCATGTTTCGACGTAATTGTTCGCGGCAAGACGTGTACCGCCAACTACGATCACGCAAGCTAAAACCTTCTGAGTCTTGCGTTAGCTACGTAGTCTCAATGCAGTCGATCGCCGCTCAGTCGGAAATATCGGAACAGGAGCTCGTCGATATTATAATAGATGGCATTCCTGACAGGAGCAACAACATAAGCATTTTGTATGGCGCTAATACCGTAAGTGATCTGGTAAGGAGAATGGAACGCTACGAACAACGTCGCCAGAATGTTGTACCGCATAGACCTTTGGCTGCTGTAGCATCACGCACGGAGGCAAAGACAGCTGCTACTGAAGACCTGACCACAGTGCGCTGTTTCAAGTGTTCGCGGTTTGGACACTATCAGAGCAGCTGCCCGAAGCCACAACGACCAGCAGGCTCGTGCGTCACCTGTCACCAGCTCGGACACACGCATCGAAATTGCCCGAAGAATACCCAACTCACTCACGTTGCAGCCGTTACCGAAGATGATTATAATTACTTAGGAGCTAAGCAAGAGGTAAGTGTGGCCTTTTATGATCAAAATCCAAACAGATGGTCGGGTTTTACAAATATTATTTCTCTTTTTGATTCCGGTAGTTCTATTAGCATTATGCGAAAATCCGTTGCTGAGAGATTGTGTGCAATCAAATTTCGTGAAACAATTGGAAACATTAACATAATGATGGTTCCAGACGAAATATTAACTATACCATTAATTCTTGGACAAGACTTTCTTATGAAATTTAATATTCATTTAATCCAAATAAATAGTACTACTGATGAATTTAAAAACAAATTAGAACAAAATAAATATAAGGATAATGTAAATTTAAAGAGAAATGAATTTAATAAAGACAATTTGAAAACTTGTGCATCTGATTCGATTATAATTAAAATTGCTGATGGTGACTGTTGTGATAAGGCGATTAGCAATAGGCTTAAAGTAAATGAAGGGCGTGGCAACGTTGATCATAAAAGTGATAAGAAACAAGACTTAGGAGAAGTAGACGATTATTCCCATTATGAAAATGATTGGTTTAATTCGGCAGCGAAGGAAATAAGTGCAATCGACGAAAGCGTTGTGCAGTCAGAAATAGATATAGGGCCAGGTTTAAATATACGTGAACGTGATGCTGTAATGCAAATTCTGGCTAGTGAATATTTATCCCCCACTTTGATTGAGAAGAAGCCCTACGACTATAAGATGACAATCCGAACGACTGGTAATACCCCATTTTATTGCTTGCCAAGGCGATTATCATTTAAGAATAAGGAAGAGGTACAAAAGATAACCGATGATCTCATTGAGCGTCAAGTCATTCGTCCTAGTAGCTCACCTTATGTTTCGGCTATCGTTTTAGTAAAAAAAAGGAATGGTGAAACCCGTATGTGCATCGATTATACGGCTCTTAATAAGAAAACAATTCGGGACAACTTCCCATTGCCTCTAATAGAGGACTGCATTGATTATATGTCAGGAAAAAAATGGTTTACACTTCTGGACTTAAAGGACGGGTTTAATCAATTAGCAATGGAAGAGAGTTCTATTCCGCTGACTTCTTTTAAAACACCACATGGACAATTCGAGTATCTTAGGATGCCATTCAGCCTTAAGAACGCGCCAGCTAATTTTCAGAGATTTGTTTATAACATATTTCGAGACCTGATAGATGCAAAGGAAATCTGTGTGTACATGGATGATATATTAATAGCTTCCGACAACTTTGAATGCCATATAAAAGCCCTTAGGAAAGTGCTTAGGAGAGTATATGAGAAAAATTTGGAATTAAAGATTAGAAAGTGCAAGTTTTGCCACAACGCAATTGAGTATTTAGGTTACCTGGTCACCCCGTCTGAAATACAACCATCGGAGTCCCACATTAAAGCAATCACTAATTACCCAGTCCCAAAGAATCAAAAGGAGCTTCGTTCCTGTATTGGTTTGTTTTCCTACTTCCGAAAATTTGTACCCTCCTTTTCGAAGATTGCTAAGCCACTTTTAGATTTACTACGCAAAGAGGCGGAGTTCATATTTTCAGAACTTTGTTTAAAAGCCTTTAAGGATTTAAAAGATATTTTAGTTAGGGCACCGCTGTTGGCAATTTATGACCGCAACCGTGAAACACAACTTCATTGCGATGCAAGCAGCCTAGGTTTTGGGTCTGTTCTACTACTAAAGCAGGATGATGGAAAATTTCATCCAATTGCATATTTCTCGAAGACAACTTCGCCAGCTGAGTCGAGGTATCATAGCTTCGAATTGGAAACATTGTCAATTATTTATGCTCTTCGCAGATTTAGAATATACTTAGAGGGCGTGCAATTTAAAATCATTACAGACTGTAACTCATTAACCAATACTTTAAACAAAAAGCAAATTAATCCCCGAATAGCCCGATGGGCACTAGAATTGGAAAATTTTGACTACTCCGTACAGCATAGGGTCGGAACCAACCTAGGTCACGTAGATGCTCTCAGTAGAAGTCCATTGCCAGAGAAGGAATACGACTGTGTCAACTCAATCCCTAAATACGAAACAATTGATGCCGCAAGTCCTCGGAGACTCCATCTTCCAAAATCCCAGTTTTTGTTGTATAAGGGTGGGACAAGCAATACAAATACATGCGAAGTAGTAGCTGCCGTAGACTTGGATGATGTGGATATTCAAATCCAAATTGCACAGAATCGGGACGAGAAACTCAAGGAACTTATGAATAAATTAGAGAGAGAGGAGGTTATAGGATATGAACTCGTAGACGGATTGGTGTGTCGAAGGATTGGGGGAAGGATTATGCTTTGTGTTCCTTCAGAGCTCCAAGAAAACGTAATTTGCACAATACACGAAGAGATCGGTCATTTAGGCACAGAAAAATGCTACAATCAAATAAGCAAAACCTATTGCTTCGAAAATATGAGGGATAAAATCACTAGGTTCATTCAGAATTACATTAAGTGTATTATATAATCTGTACCAGCTCGCTCCAATGAGCATAACATGTTTAGCATTCCTAAAAAACCAGTACCATTCGACACTCTCTATTTAGATCACTTTGGTCCTCTTCCAGCAATTAAGTCAAAACGTAAACACATACTAGTCATTATTGATGCATTCACGAAATTCGTCAAATTTGTATCCTGTGAATTCGACGAGTACAAAAGAAGTGTGTTGTTCGCTAGATAAGTATTTCAACTACTATAGTCGCCCACGATGTGTTATAACTGACCGCGGTACCTGTTTCACATACCTCGAGTTCAGTGAGTATCTATTGAAAAGAAATATAGTTCATGTGAAGGTTGCAGTAGTATCACCGCAGGCAAATGGTCAGGTTGAGAGAGTCAACCGTGTTCTTAAGGCAATGTTGAGTAAACTCTCTGAGCCTATAGAACATACTGATTGGACCGTGAAATTATCTCAGATAGAATATGCTTTGAATATTACTGTCCACAGTACAACCAAATACACACCGAGTGATCTGCTTTTTGGTGTAAGCCAACGGGGCTGTATTGTAGACGAATTTACGGAATGCCTAGGAGACAAATTGTTGGATGAAACCATTAGGGACCTTGAGGGAAATCGACAGAACGCATTTAGGAATATAGAGCGCTCGCAAGAGTACAATCACCAATACTTTTTAAATCAGAGTGTCCCCGCAAAGACATACTCGATAGGAGACTTCGTAGTAATTAGGCATGTTGATACCACAGTTGGAACTAATAAGAAACTTATTCAGAAGTATAGGGGCCCATATGTTATACACAAAGCTTCAAATGATCGTTACGTTATAAGGGATATAGAAAATTGCCAACTCACGCATTTACCATACGATGGCATTGTTGAAGCTATAAAAATTCGTAAATGGCGCTCGCCAACTAACGATCAGTCACCAACAGCAATAGGTCAGACTACCTCAACAAGAACAGTCAGCTGATTGAGGTCAATCTTTAAGTCAGATTGGCCGAGATGTAATGTTACTTTTGTACTACTTATTTAAGTAATTTGTGCTGCACTGTAGCTGTCACTTTAGATTTAGGATATTCTGAATGCCCTGTACTGAAAGGGCGGCCATGTTGTTCCTTCTTCTTCCGGTGGCAGCAAATAGAAAAGGACGTGCAAAATTGTAAGCTGAAAATTAATCCAAGAATATAAAGTGTAATCTTTGAAGAATAAAAAGTCGCGTTACAATCTCGATTCGTTTTGCCTGTTACAAACAACCGTTATGTGAACAAAGTTATAATACCCTTGTGCACAAGTGCGCTCGGGTATAAAAATAATCGATGAGCTACTCCATTTGGAGATAATTTGTCCATCAAAGTCGTTGTATGCTTCGCCAATTGTTCTGGTGTAGAAGCAAAACGGTGAAGACCGCCTATGCGTAGATTTCAGAGAACTGAACTCAATTACAGAAAAGCAACCATGGTCTATGCCAACTGTGGATGGTGTCCTTTCAACACTAGCAGGCAAACAATATTTTTCTACGTTAGATCTGATGTCTGATGTATTACCAGATCGAGCTGGCTGAGCGAGCAAAGCAGTACACTGGCTTTGTAACTCATAATGGTCACTTCGAATTTAAAATAATGCCTTTTGGTTTGCGCAATGCGCCAAGTGCATTCCAAACAATGATGGCCAAGGTAATGGAACCTTTACGGGGTAGGGTGGTAAGTTACGTCGACGAAGTGATAGTGGCATCAAGTACAGTTGAAGAGGGACTTCAAATTCTTGAAGAATTTTTGAAAATTATGAAAGAAAATGGGTTGATATTACGTTTATCGAAGAGTTCGTTTTTGAAGAGGTCAGTTAGTTTTCTTGGGCATGAGTTGAGCTTTGATAATTTACGTCCGAGTAAGGTAAAAACTATAGCGGTAGATAAGTTTCCCGCACCGCAGAATGTGTCAGAAGTACGTAGGTTGTTAGGGTTGACCGGATTTTTCCGAAAATTCATCCCGCAATACGCCCATATTGCGAAACCTTTAACTGACAAGACACTCTATTAAATTTCGATGGTCGGAGGAGTGTGATGAGGCATTTACGAAATTAAAGAAATTATTGACACGGGAACCAGTTTTAAGCATTTATGATGCCAAAAGGCGGCATCAGCTGCACACAGATGCTAGCTCAGTAGGCATTGCTGCAATTTTGTTGCAAGAGGAAGGAGATTGTAAACTGAAACCAATCTCGTATTATAGTTACGGTGACCATAAATATGGATTCAAAATGAAGGACAATTTTTCAAAAATATGCCTACATATATTTACGTAGTATAAAAATATCAAAAGAGTATTTATGATTCTAAATTCTTAATACATTTTAAACTTTAAAAACGAATCACGTTTTCTTCATCGATATTAATCTTTTTTTACATGAATATTTATAAAAATATAGTAAACATATTATAATTACAATAGCTTACACGAAAAGTGAAAATCTTTAAAAGATTATTGTATAGGCAAATTTTGAGTCGTTCAAAACGAAAACAATACCCTTTTTTGTTTTTTGTACTTTTCGCAGTTATTTGTCAAAAATCGACGTCTGAATCGACGTAAACGACGAGTTACAAAGGTATTTATGTGCCCTTTACAAAGGTTATAATTTGTGCAGATTGCACTTCATTGCATTTACATTTCTAATCCGATATTCATTATCTTAGGCTCAAAATTTACTGTAATGATATATCTTTTTTATCGAATTTTTAAACTAATGAAAAAAATAATCAAATAAAACTGCGTATTTGATTGAAAATCTCACTTTTTTCGACTTTGACGACAAAATGCAAATGGTCGCCTGTAGCACTAACAATTTTCATTGAAGTCGCCACAAGTTATATATTTTGGTAAGAGGCACATCAATACCCTTCGAGATGTAAGTCGCTTACGTTGATTGGGAGATTTTTTCATGAGATATTGAAGAAAAGCTACGAAAAGTACCAAGAAACACTTTTTTTGAAAAAATCCATCCATTGTCCGATAATTTTAAAATAACGGATAAAATGCGGGACAAATGCAGGACACTTGGAAAAAAGCAGTACATTTTGAGGTTTTTCAGGTTTGGAAAACTACGCAGGACCTACCTTTGAAAAACAGTACGGTCCTGCAAAAAACAGAACGGATGGTCACCGTAATTATAGTACAGTTTGTTCGGATGCAGAGCAAACATATCACGGGTACGAATTAGAGGTGTTAGCAGTAGTTGAGAGGTGTGACCGTTTCCGTACATATCTGTGGGGGAAAGCATTTACCATCGTCACAGACTGCAGCGCAGTTACGTCAATTAAAGCAAGGACACCTATGATACCGCGGGCTGCTAGGTGGATGTTGAGACTTATGGAGTACGACTATACAATGGTACATCGGGCAGGTAGTGCTATGGCTCATGTTGATGCCATGAGTCGGGCACCGGTAGAAGAAAAATTAATAGTGCAGGATGTAACTGAATGGGCAATGATGATAGGCATTCCAGTGGATGATTGGGTGTATCGATCAGTGTTGCCAGAATTTTTGTATAGCGTATCCCCATATCGAGCCGCAGCTATCCACAAAAATCCCCATTTCCCCTCCTAAATCCTCATTTAAATCCCCTTAAGTAAGAAATAAAAAAATATGTATTCTCATTTCTGTTAGTTCATTTTAATTACAGTTTTGAATACTTTTCTATTACAAATTTTCACAGATGTATATGTGTACATATACAGGGTGTCCCAGAAGTAACGTGCCAAACTTTAGGAGAAGGTTGGTGGGGGGGTGAGCTCCCTGATAAACAAAAAAATTTCAGGTAAAAGTGTCACCGTTTTTGAAATATTTACATTTTTTCGAATTTAAAAAAAATCGTGCCTTTTCATGTGTTTTCTTTAACTGCAACTACAAACCGGGCAATACTTAGTAAATTTTTTATGTAAAATACTTCCAGATAGTTGTGTCTCCATACTCAAATGCAATGTAGTTAAAATATATTAAGGAACCATCATAAAATTAGGACTATTTCTGGATTTTTAACTTTTTGATATTTTCTTCCCCAACCTTGACTATCTCGGGTGAAAAAAAAAGTACTGAGCTATAACTTTACATTACATAAAAAAATTGCTCATTTAATAAAGATTTCAGAAAGGTGCCACACTTACTGTTTTGAATAGAAAAAAAAAGTTATAGCCGCTTTTGTGGGTAAAGGACTGAGACACGCTAGAATGTATTTAATAGATTTAAATTGAATTTGCTCTTGTTACCGTCAAATGACATGCTAAATTTAAAATCCTGCATCGAATGTTGCTTTAGTCGAGAAAGAGGGTAGATTATATGGGATGGACATCGCACATATTCCATTTGAGGTTTTGCACATGGATCACCTTGGTCCTTTCATAAAGAGTAAAAAGAGTCATGAACATATACTGGTGATCGTCGATGCCCTAACACGCTACAGCGCTATTGTTCCAGTCAAGTCTACAAAAACTAAGCCAGTTATAGATGCCCTCAACCAGCTTACACTCTTTGTTGGGTCTCGAAAACTCGATGTTAAATATAAGAGGAGTTGTCCAAAAAAAGTTGCGTTACGATCGATACGTTGTAGGTGAAATTGATAGCATTTCCCGTCATCGTCGAAAATTCAGCACAGTTGTGACAAGCGACAAGTTGAAACCGTGGTGCGTAGCGTTTCCAGAAATCGATGAAGCTTATGACGATGAAGAAGATGATGCAGTTTCTACTTGATCAATGAACCAACTCGAGGAAGAGCTTAATGGTCAGGAAGGGCCGAGTTGTCAACTGTCAGGCTGGCAACACTCGCATAACTGCAAGAGTTTTGACATTTTTCCTTTTTTTTGCTATGTACGACTGAAATATAAAGACGGCGCGTGGAGCGACGGAGCTGATACAAAAATAACATAACATTTAGAATTGGCCTACAAATTTATTTTTAAAAGTAGACTCGCGACACATTGGACCAAATTTATAATACCATTTCATGTTCATGAAAGGTACAAAAAAATTATGGAAAAATCGTACGCTCGAGACCCGTACGTTCGGGACCGGTACTTAAGTTTATAAATAAAAAACTAATAGAGATCCTTCAAGGCACGATTATTTAGCAGGAAGTACCTTTATTCCAATTCCAAAAGCGACTTCCATTATTACTCGTACGTTCGCAACCGCATGTTTGTTGCTAACATATTGAAAAATAAAAATCGAAAGATCATCAAATTTGCTCGAAAGATATGTCTAGCCAAATGCTATCGAAACATAAAAAAAATTATGTTTTCCTTGTTTTTTGAACTTCAAAAGCGTACGAATGTACGGTTCGCGATCGTTGGAAATGCCCTTATACATATACTTCATTTTATGTCGTCCTGCTTTCCTGAATATGTACTGCATTAATGTTATTACAGCTGAACGATCATTTTCGACACTAAAACTAATAAAAACCTATTTGAGAAACTCTACGAACAAGACAGGCTACGTAACTTAGCTATTCCCTCTATTGAAAATTCTATGGCTCTATCTTTAAACTTTAATGATGTTATACATAGATTCTTTTACGAAAAAAAAAGAAAGCTCGGAGGAAGGGAATTTTATTAACAAATATCTTATCAAAATTAGATTGTTATTTCATTACGAATTTGTATGTATAAACCCATGTTCTTGAAAATAAAATTTACTAGATATTTAACTAAAATGCAGACATTACCCTGCAGGGAGTGACGTTAGCTTATACCTAACTTTAGTCTGTTTACGCGAACACTAGTGCTAACTATTAACTATGTATTTTGTTCGAAAAAAGCTAACTACTTTTGTGGGGCGATGGCCGCAAAAAAGTCAGACCTGGATACCTCTGCATTACATGTCAACTAACTTGTAACTAACGACTTTTGGACATAAAATATCAATAAGAAAAACAAAATATTTTTTTGTTTTTTTACTTTTTTATTTACTTATTTATTTACTTTATTTTATTACATTTCATATTTGTTTACTTATTCTGCTCTGGGTGGCCCCATATTCGAACACCGTCAGACATAACTTCAAAATGATAGTATAAAATTTCGATCTTCCTTTTATTTGTCCTGAATATGAAAAAGAATCTGCGAAGTTCAGAAAAAAAGTGTATTGAAAGTAATTTTTGTATGAGGATATTTAATAGAAACTTGTAAAGAAAACCAACTCCCGATTGCGTCTGCATGACTCCTGCACGACTTTACAATTCACTTTATGTTGGTTTTGTCATAGCTAATTAAAAGTGAGGTATTAATCGAAATCTCGCCAAAAAGCTAACTATTACTACGTTTATACGCATGCATAAGTCGCTTTAATTCATTTGCCGCGATTCAAAACATATGTATAAACTGAATTTCAAATCGCTTTGAAAGAGCGAAGTGTTTTGGCTCACACTCCATTTCAAATCGGTAGTTTAATTCTCCAGACAGTTAGAAAGAGTGTATAAACACCGCTCTCACTCAAAGCGAATTGGAGATCAGCTGTTCCGCTCAAATTCCAAATAATCGCATCAGTAATTAAAAGCTGATTAATAATAATCGTTCTTTTTCTTTTCCACGATTTTATAATGCCGAATAAAACTAGATTTTTATCACTTCCCATTATGTTAACTTATAAAATGTCAAATGAAAACTGCTGATTTGGTTTGCTTTTGAAGACGGTTACTTTGATGCCGATATAAAGCCGTAAGTATAGACACTAGAACGAAATGTGTACGGTGCCAATGCGCTTTCAATTAAGTCGATTATTCTGTGCGTATAAACGTAGTATATAAGTTGGTTGGTTTTAACAATTGATAATTTTTCACTGCAGGGTATTATTAATATTGTTGGGTAATTATTTAAATGGTTTATTAAAATTAAATTACAACGGGACGGTTTTTACTGGGAGAGCCCCATCCAAAGAATTTTGCACGGGCCTCAGATGATATATTTACGCCATTGGCTATAGTAATCCTTTGTGCTACTAACTCTTAAGGCTGATTTTCACTATGTCAAATTTAATGGCATTTGTCGTCAAATAAGTGAAAACACATTGTCAAATGTGATTAAAAAGCGGTTTATCGATTGATTTGGATTAGGATAGGTCTTTAGTCGTGTACACGCGCTGCTAAATCGGCTATCTGTCTATTTTTGGCCCATAATATCATCGGTAAAGGTATGGATAAAGGAGATAAAGTTTTGTCAAAATATATCGCCAATTTTTGGCGTCAAAATATGACATAGTGAAAACCAGTCTTTATTTGCTATTAATTAATCTGGTACCTTGGCCAGATAAACAATAAGTGGGTCTCCTACCAAGGTCTTTTTAAATTCTTTAAGAAATCAGAAGGTATCTTGGGCATACTGGCTTAGTGACTCCCTCTTTGAGAGATACAAAAGATCTTTAAGGTATTTTAGGTACACCCGTGCACTTAACTAACTAACTAACTTTACAACATAAATCTATGGACTAGTTCCGCAAGACTCGTAATTCTGAGACTATATAAGGAGACGAGTTTTGTTAAGCAGTTTCAGTTCAAAATTCATGGGAGGAATAATTTTTTTTTCAAAGAATACTGACATAAAATATTTCATAACAATAAAGGTGTTAAAGATAAGGAAAATTGGACAAGATATTTGAATTAATCAAGCCCAATAGTTCGCTTTGTAAAGTTATTCGTAAGTTTCAGCAGAACAGTCAATACCTAAGCCCTAAAATCAAAAAAAAAGAATGTAAATGGTTCTTTCTAAGCAATGTTGCCTAAGCATTAGCCCAATAGCCATTTTTATAAGCTATCCCTGAAACCTCTGATGTTACCTCTCTTAGTACCACATACACTTGTCGATGCTAGGGTGACCAGATGAGTCGAAGGAAAAACCAGGACACTCAGAAGAGGCCCGCAAAAGGTCGAAAAATTAAATATTTCAAGCTGTTATTAGACATTCTGCCATTGAGCGTAGTAATATCTGAAGATAAAGATCATAACGTAAACAACACATTCAATAAATGCCTCCGTTTAAATTTTACTGCAAAGCCACGATGCGCAGTGGTTCAAAACTAGAATTTTATGTTCATAATTCACTGGAGCCTTAATTTTTCAACCAATTTAATTAATTTTTTGTATGTGAAAACTTATAAATTTAGCAACCGGTTGAGCCCGATTTTTTTAATTTTCATATGTTTATACAAAATTCTTTATTGCAAAGTGCGAAAAAGTAGCAATTTAGAGAAAATAAATTCTCCTGTTCCAGTTAATAAATGTTACAAAATAAAAACTAGTTGAAAACAATTATAGGATCCATATGCAACGAATATGCAAATACAAGAGCATATACACAATATCCTGAACGCCCCTGTTATGTTATTATGTGAACGTGGAACAAACAAGCGCCTAACAATATGTTTACACGGTAAAAAATTTATAAAAGGTCAGATTTGTAAAAATAAGGATAATCAATCAGGACACTTTAATTCGACCCTGAACTTTGTCGATGCTTATGTTAGTAATGAAACATTTAGAAATACCCTTAGATCTTGCATCAAGAATTTGCTCAGTATCTCATGTATTTTACGTGCAAGTGCTGGACATCCGCACAGGTAATGTAAGACTGTTTTGTTTAATTTATTCGTGGTAACAACTACGTTACCGGGAGTTATACGGGAGGCTTATCTTTGCCGCATGTTAACCAAGGGGCGCATGATTCGTAATCGTGGCTTAACGATCTCTTTTCTTGAGCTCCTTACGAGGTCTTCTGTTTTTATTTTCTCGTAGTACAGTTTTGCAAGGTTCCAGATTGTTCCATCGTGACTCAGACATTTGTGAATATTGTATCCATTTTGTTTTTGTTTAACATACCTTGTTTATACCGACACATAAAGCGCTTTGATCCAGTTCGCTGTGACTCAAACCTGAAGCATAAATCAAATTTCAATACGTTCAGAAATTCGAAAGTGTATTGGCTCGAATCTTGTTTTAAACCGCTTTTTTTTATTTCTCACATCGCACTGTCGTCTGGCGACTACTATTTGCTGTCCAAAAGTCGATGTCAGGTTTTGGAAATGCAAAATAGCGGATACAATATGGGGACCAAATGTTATAATTTTTTCTATTCACCAAAAACTTATATATAAGAGAAGTTTTTAGGTCGCTGATTTCAAATCCAATTTAAAATTTTTGGAATTTAAAATGGCGAATCCAATATGGCGACCAAATTTTATAATTTTTTTCTTTGCACCACGTACTCATATAAATGGGGGGTTTTCGAGGTAGCTGATTTCGAATCTGATGTCAGATTTTTTAAATTCAAAATGGCGGATCCAATACGGCGACAAAATTTTATAATTTGTTCCTATGAACCAAAAACTTACACACACATGAGGGGCATTTTCAAAATTGATGATTTCAAATATGACATCTGATTTTTGAAATTCAAAATGGTGGATCCAATGTTTCGTTATCGGATTCGGAGCTAAATAATTTAAGTTTTAATTAGCAGACCACATTTTTGCTATACATTTTTTTCTAATCATAGGGACTTCAAATAAAAACTTGTTCCTTTGGATATAAGTATCACGAGTGCTTGTATTAGTATCTATTTTTATAAATTTGTACTTATTTATTTGAAAGAACACTAGCGCAATAAGTTAAAAAAATAACATAACGTACAAGTTTGAACAAAAAATTCAAAAGTGCATTTTTCACCTACATATGTATGTACTTGCATATCATTCTTGCTCTTTCCTTTATGTAGGCAAATAGTTTAAAACAGCGTTTTTTTTATCTCAAACATTGAAAAGCACGGCAAAAAACCTTATTAGTTTTCTAAGAAAAAAGCCCAATATTCAAAAATTGCAAGAAATTGCAACATGATTCTCAACCAGGGATGGAATTTAAAAATTTCAAAATGTGCCAAATGGTCTTCAAAAATAGTGCCGAAAACAAGATGAAAGTGCCGCAAAGTTAAATTTTTTTAAGGCGCTTTAAGAACAATATATTTTTTGAAATAATATTTTTTAAATGCACTGAAGTAATATAATAATTATTAATTAGCTAAATTATTACAGAAAATCACTTTTATGAAGGATTCCTCAGACATATACATAAACTCTTAGTAAATTTGCACAGAATTCGAATTCCGGAGGGGAAATACACCGAAATATAGGTATTATGGCAATTTTACACACATATATGTATGTTAGGGTGGTCCAAAAATACATGAAAA
>NW_023458557.1:51850924-51861168 GCF_013731165.1 Rhagoletis pomonella
AAAAAGTTAAGTCGGAATTCTTATGCTCTCACCCCCTAGGATTGTTCTATACCGGAAAAAATATAGCCTTATTTTTTATTTTGAAATCAAAAAATTTTTAGAGGTCGCTCAAAGCGCCCAAAGTTTTCCATGTATTTTATATGGGGAAAAACAACTTTTCGTAGAAATGGTATAGAATAGTTAAAAATCAAAATTTATTTATCTTATCTGCAGAAGATTCCCAATAATAGTACCCAATTGTTTAATTTATCATTTTTTTATTGCAACTATAATTTATAGGTCCGCCAAAAACCCACAAAAACCCCAAAAAATGCAATGGGGCGACCAATAAAAAATCGCTAGTATTAAAAAATGGTTAAATAAAAAATTGGGTATTATTATTGAAAGTCTCCTGAAGAGAAAAATAGATTCCCGATCGAAAAATATTGACTTTCAAGAATTCTATACCATTTCTACGAAAAATTTTATTTTTCCCATATAAAAATACATGGAAAACTTTGAGCGCTTTGAGCGACCTCTAAATATTTTTTAATTTCAAAATAAAAAAATAGGGGTATGCTTTTTTCGATATAGAATAATCCTAGGGGGGAGGGCATTACTTTTCCGACTTTACTGTTTTTCGACCACCCTAATGTACATATTTATGTACCTATATGCGAAATAATGACAGTGAGACACTTTAACCAGTTTCGCCTATTTTGTTCATTGATTATTTTTCGAATGATTTTATATAAAAGTCTAATTCATCTATATTAATAAAAATGTTGTGTTCGTATGTCACGGTCGTCAAAACTCGAGAACGGCTGAACCGATTGGAATAATTTTTTTTTTTGTATTATTCGGTATAATACCAGAACCAATGATATCGCAAAAAATTGGAGGGTTGCCACCTATTTGAAAATTTTTAAACCCAAATATATTGATAAAATAAATAAGTTATTGCAATATGGGTATCAAATTAAAGAGGTTTAAGAAAGATAGTAGCTGGAAGTATTTTTGACGGGGGCTGCCACCTATTTGAGAATTTTAACTCAGTTAAGTTGATTAAGTAAATGAAATATTGCAATGTGGGTATCAAATTAAAGAGTGTTAAGAAGGCTTACAGCCGAAAATATGTATCATTAGGGTTGCCACCTGTTTCAAAGTTTAACTAAATTACACTGACGAAATAAATGAAATATTACAATATTGGTATCAAATTAAAGAGGGTTAAGAAAGATAACTGCTAGAAATATTTTTGAGGAGTGTTGCCACCTATTTGAAAATTTTAACTCAGTCAAATTGATAAAATAAATAAAATATTACCATGTGGGTGTCAAACTAAAGAGTTTTAAGAAGGCTTACAGTCGAAAATATTTTAAAGGAGGGTTGCCACCTTTTAAAAAAATTAGCGCAATTTAATTGATAAACTAAATGATATATTACAATATAGATATTAAATTAAAGAGGTTTAAGAAAGATAACTGCTGGATATATTTTTGAGGAGGGTTGCCGCCTATTTTAAAAGTTTTAACCCAGTTAAATTGATAAAGTAAATGAAATATTGCAAGGTTTAAAACTAAAGAGTTTAAAAAAGGCTTACAGGCGAAAATATTTTAAAGAAGGATTGCCACCTGTTACAAAATTTAGCGCAATTTTATATTAAATTAAAGAGGTTTAAGAAAGATAACTGCTGGAAATATTTTTGAGGAGCGTTGCCACCTATTTGAAAATTTTAACTCAGTCAAATGGATAAAATAAATGAAATATTGTAATGTGGGTATTAAACTTTAGAGTTTTAAGAAAGCTTACAGCCGAAAATATTATTGATGAGGGTTGTTACCTGTTTGAAAATTTAACTAAATTTAATCGATAAAATAAATGACTTATTACAATATAGGTACCAAATTAAAGAGGTTTAAAAAAGATGACTGCTGAAAATATTTTTGAGGAGGGTTGCAACCTATTTGAACATTTTAACTCAGTTAAATTGATAAAATAAATGAAATATTGCAATGTGGGTATTAAACTTTAGAGTTTTAAGAAAGCTTACAGCCGAATATATTTTTGAGGAGGGTGGTTACCTGTTGAAAATTAAACAAAATTTAATCGATAAAATAAATGACTTATTACAATATAGGAATCAAATTAAAGAGGTCTAAAAAACATGACTGCTGGAAATATTTTTGAGCCCCCCTTGCAACCTATTTTAAAATTGTAACTCAGTTAAATTGATTAAATAAACGAAATATTGCAATGTGGGTATCAAACCAAATAGTTTTAAGAAGACTTACAGCCGAAAATATGTTTGAGGAGGTTCGATACCTGTTTGAAAATTTAACTCAATTAAATTGATAAAATAAATGAAATGTTACAATATGGGTACCAAACGAAAGGTATTTGAGAAATCTTGATTTGCAAATATTCTAAATAGGATTATGCAATATGTAAAATAAACTGAAAATATTGAAATTAAATGAAGTATTATAACTGGTTCGAAACGGAAAGTGATTGGGAAAGCTTTACTAGAGATTTTTTTTTAATGTTTCTACTTATCCGAATCCGGACAGTTTGAAAAAAGAGAATTTACGATATCTTATCAAACGAAGTGATAAGTTGGTATACAAATTACGCAATGGAAAAAAATTAATAAAAAGTTACGGATACAAATGAAGAAATGATAAAAAGCGTAACGAAAACATAAAAATATCCCGTGAAATGAAATAATGAAAACTTAAAATTAGTTGTGTTTTTTTACAAATTATGCAGTAACTTGCCAGCAACTCTCCAGTAACTTTATTTCTAAGAATTCGCTCTCATAGAAAAAATGTGCAATAAACTACGCGAACGCTTTTCCCGTAATAATTTGCAAGTTTCATTAACAGCTGATAAATTGGTTGTTTATTCGCAGCAAATTCCTAATAAAACAATATATTTTGTATTTAAACAGGTTTATTTTGTGAAATTCAACAATAAAAACCCACAAACAGTTTCCTTATTAGTTTAAATTTCATCCAGCAACATGCGTTCAGCGGTTTTTCGTACTGGCTAATTCTTACAAGTAAAAATTTATCCAGTAAAATCCAGTAAAAATTTTCAACTTCAACTGTCACTTTTCGCTCTCTCAATTTCCCCTACTTTGCAAGTTTTTGCGTACGAAAACGCCAAAACATGAAAATTCGTAATAACTTTTACTGGATTTTACTGGAAATGAGTAAAAAAACGCAACTATTGTTGTCACCATTCCTTTACATTATAAAACAGTTACATTTGAATTATAAACAATTTCGTTCGGTCGCCATAGCGCCATAGGTACGGTGACCATAAATATATTTTGAAAATGCAGGACTTTTTTCAAAAAATTTACCTACATATAATTGCGTAGTATAAAAATTACAAAAATATACTACATATATGCATTCCTCGTCATTTGAATAGCACACCCCTTTTTTGATTTTCTACCATACAAAGTATGCTTGACACAATTTTTATATGGAAGAAAATGCGCAACACCGTCAACCAAAAAAATTGTCGCCCTATGTTTATTTTTTTTTTTTAATTTTCAAAAATTGTTTAAATGGGATGTAGACGTAGAATATGCTATATTTTTATAAAAAGTTAATGAATATTAAACAAACAAAAGGAAAACTGTACCTACTAAGTATTAAAAGGATGCGCTATTCAAATTCCAATTCCAATTTTAAACTTTAAACATAAATCACATTTGCTTCATTGGTATTAATCTTTTAGTAATGAATATTTACAAAATTATAGTAAGGCATATTACATATTACTTTACACGAAATATGAACCTCTATAAAGCAAATTTTTTAGGCAAACTTTGGGTAGTTGAACACGAAAAAATACCCATGGTTTCAAAGAAGTGTTTTCGAGATTTGTTCGAAAAACGTATTTTTAGTACTCTTTCAGTTATTTCTCAATATCTCATGAAACGACCACAAAGTAATATATTTTTGTAAGAGGACTGTAGGTCGCTTATGTTGATTGGATAATTTTTTCATGAGATATTGACGAATAGGTCCGAAATGTGCCAAAAACACGTTTTTCGAAAAATTACGAAAACGCTTGTTTGAAAAGAAAATTGGCTTGGACAATTTTTTTTTTTCTTAAGCGATTACCACTTGTAGAACAGTGTTATCGGTATATTTGATGCTGGTTTTCAATTCCTCGTCATCCATTGTCCATAACCGTACAATAGTTAGAACGCATTGACTAGTTGAACCTTCAAAACCAGCTTACCCTTATGTAGTTATCAATTAGTTATCGACACTGCTTTTATTTCGATTAGGAAAAGTTAATTTTGAAATATCGAAGAAAATGCGGGACAAAGGCAGGACACTTAGAAAAAATCAGTACATTTTGGGAATTTTCTGTTTTGAAAAACTACGCAGGACTGACCTTTAAATAACAGTACGGTCCTGCAAAAAACAGAACGGGTGGTCACCGTAGCCATAGGTCAAAACATAGTGGAGCGGCGAGTGAAGCGAAGAGCTTTCATCGAGCAAGGCTTTAATTAAAAAAGTGTGTGTACGCTTTGCTCTTCACTATACGCTCTCCCAATATATGTAATACTTCTATATTGGCAGTACGTTAAAAGTACATAATGATAGAACGAGAAAACCAACCAACCAATGTACTCAGAATGACACTTGAAAAGAATAAAAATCAGGAGCGGTGCAGTAATCGTCAATATTTTAGAAAATTAAATTTTAATTAAAGCCAAAAAAAAAAATTGTGTTTAACTTTTGAAAAAAAAAGTAAGGAAAATGGAATCGTGTTGCACGCGTCAGTATGTTATACTATTTACTTAAAAATGAGCCGTATCAGGGAAAACGGGCAGACGCTACATGCTGGCTAAGGTGCTGGAAAGGAAGGCACGGATCCTCTCATCCTATCTTTTAAGAGTGGTTATGGTGATCGCCTGAAGTGTAACTTATACATCTCTTGCGGCTTATTCAAATCCGCCGGTTACCACAAAGCTCGCCCCAATCACGTTCAGGAAAAAATTTTTGGTTATTTTATAGTTTTTTTCTTTTTTTTTAATATTTGTAATTTAAACCGCTCCTGGAGTGACTTGACAGTGGTTTGTTTGTAATAATAGTTCACAAATATACATTTATACTAACACAAGCAAAAATTTATTTGATAGGCTGTCTCCCTTTGATTGCGGAATAAAAACACATAGTGAAGATACGTTACTATCAATATAGAAGTATTAGATATATGGCTATCCCATTGAAACATATGCGTTTGAAATCGACGCTTTGCTCGATGCTCTTCGCTCGCCGCTCCACTATGTTTTTGGCCTAAGTGTATTGCGAGTAAAAAAATTTTGAATAACATCTGATAATATTATTATGATTATGATTACTATTACTATTGTGAACTCCTGGCCTGTAATTTCTGGTGTATACCATTGACATCGATATCATCGGTAACAAAAACGTCGAAGTCTGTCCTGCCTTTTCCAAGTTGTGTAAAGAAGCAAAGCGATTGGGTTTGGTGATCAACGAAGACAAGACGAAGTATCTCCTGTCATCAAACAAAGAGTCAGAGCAGTCCCGCCTTGACACCCACATTAATGTTGCCAGTTGTAATATCGAGAAAGTAGAGAATGTCGTTTACTTGGGAACCAGCATTAACACCGATAATAATGTCCAATGAAAATCCAATGCAGAATAACTCTAGCCAACAAATGCAACTTTGGATTAAATAGGCAATTCGGAAGTAAAGTTCTCTCTCGACGTACAAAAACCACACTCTATAAGTCACTCATCATGCCCATGCTGGTATATGGCGCAGAAGATTCGACAATGACAACATTCGATGAGACGGCTCTTGAAGTATTGGAGAGAAAGATCTTAGGGAAGATTTACAGGCCTCTGCGCATTGGCGACGGGAGTACCGCAGACGATGAGTTGTATGAGCTTTACAACGAAATGGACATAGTGTATCGAATGAAAATACAGCGGTTTCGCTGGCTTGGCCACGTCGTTCGAATGGGAAGCGACGTTCCAGTTCTGAAAGTATTAAACTCGCAATCCGCTGGTGGTAGCAAAGGAAGAGGGAGAGACCAAGTGGATAAGAACTTGGCTTCACGGGGCATTTCCCATTGTCGTCAGTTGGCACAGAGAGAAACGACTGGCGTCCTTTGTCGACCTCGGCCAAAATGGCTTAGGCGTTAACAGCGCCAAATAAGATTGACTATTTATGGCAACGGTTCGTTCAAACAATTACATAACCTTAGCTATCGCTTCGCCTGGAATTGCTACCAGGTGGAAACATTGCTAATTCAGCTCTTAAGCTGCCATTGAACATATAAATCATCGAAACTCCTACTTGCAATATTTCCAGAACATCCGGTATGGAAAAAGTAGTACAAATATTTAAACTAATTATTTGAGATCAGTGCACGATGGCACATAAAAAAATGCTTGAGGTCCTTGATCCATTGTCGCGGGATTTGCATGGAAACGTCCAGGTAATTTCTTGATTAACACTAGATAAATGCTTACCTGAAATAGTTAACATTGTAGCTAGACGAACATACATATATACACTGCAGCCGAGGGATTTTTGCGACAAGTACTGGACATTGGGAACGGAAAGCTGCCAGCTAACGAGAGATTAAGACGAATTGTACTGCCTGATAATTTTTGTAACTAAGGAACATCAAAAGGAGAACTGATGGAAAGAATGTTTCTTAATTAAGAAAATTAATTACAGGCTCAGTGAACGAGCCATTCTTGCTGCGAAGAATTAAGATGTCTATCAACTAAATAAGAGCGGTATTGACAACAGTCGTTGCTTGAGCTGGTCTGCTCTTTTACCAGACTGCCAGGCCACTTGCTCACTTAGGTGAACACCACTAATGTTATTCAATCCGGCATTCAAAGTGACAACTGTTTAGCTGAGGGAGAGCTGGAGACCAGGACTCAAATCGTAACATCCGTTCACCGATCGAAAACCATACGAAAGAAAATTACGTGATACGTCAGGCAGTATAAGCTGAATGAGACAAAGACTACGTTCACTTACGTCATAATCTGAAAAATTTGTTTTTACGTGACGAGTAATACGATATCGTATGTGACGATTCGGGCCCAGGTTTAGAGTTGTGGTCGAGTTAGAGTAGATGAGGAGGTAGGGATGACCTTTGCGAGTGTTTGTGTATCGAGCTCAATGAGTCCGTATGGTTTATAGGTGCACATGAAGTCAGCCACGCACTTCATATGCCTGATATGCGAGAGAGAAAGAGAGAGAGAAAGAGATATGCAGGTAGGCTGATGAAGCGGTAGCGCAAGATGTGACCGTTTCACCGTGTATTCATTGTGGGACTCCATTGGAGGAGTCATGCTCTAGCTGCCTTAGGCTGCTGGGCAATGAGCTGGGATTTATCCAGGAATGCATTCGTGCAAAGCCCCAGTGTGGTTTGTAAGCAGTAGCTTAATACCATGCCAAAAATTACTCCGGGAGTGGAGTGTGGGTGATGCTCAAAGCACCGTGTGATAGCCAAGCTGGGTTAGCGTTGACCATAGCTGAAAATGACAGCGACTTATCACTTCACTAAGTTCAGCGAAGAGATATTTGAGAATTGCATAAAAAATGCATACCCCATTAAACACGAGCGAAGTGCCTTTAAAAAAAAGTGCGTCTGTGTGTTCGCTGTTCTTTGTTTAAGCGGGAAATGCATAAGTCGCTTAAACAATAACATATGCGTCGATAAACACCGTTGTAGAAGAAGACGAATCAGTTAATTATCCAACGGAATTTTTGAACTCGATTGATCTTCCACGGATGACCCCACATACTGAATTGAAAATAAGTGTACCAATTATCACGTTGCGGAATATTAATCAGCTAAAACTCCACAACAGTACGCGACTCGCAGTTAAGAAATTGATGAAGAACGTAGTGTAAGTAAAGATTTTTACGTGGCCTTTCAAAGGTGAAGAATTCCCATGATTCCGACCGATACACCATTTCAATTTTAAAGATTGCAGTTCCGAATTCGATTGACATTCGGAATCACAATCACTATTGCTCAAGGTTATCCTTTGGAAAAGTGTGGTTTAGAGTGAGATGCGGATTGGTTCTTAGATGTTGCGTGTTCCCGTGTCGGCAAACCAGATATCCTTGATATCACTGCAGAGAATGGAAACACGACGAATATTGTGTGCACACAAGTACTTATTACAAAATCAAACTCATATGAAACGTATGCTTTGTTTCGTTAATAATTTATCATCCATGTAACAGGAATATGCCACAGCAAAGCGTGGCAGGGTATAGCTAGTAATTCAATAAACACAATATATGTACAAAATCGTCATTTAAACTTTGCACAAAAATTATAAAAATTCAGCATATTTTCCCCAAAAACAAACATTGAATTCAGAATTTTTAAGGAGATTCCAAGATTTCAGTTTCATGCATTTGTTCGTGTGTTCGAACATTTTTAATGGATGAAAATGTATGACACCGTCAGAAAAAATATCAAAAATCATCGGGATATTGCAGAAACTTGCACTTTTATTTAATGGACTATAAAACTGCAAGCTAGAATTAAAAGCTTGTTGTGGCGAAAACTTACTTTTCGTACTGCATATTCACAATAGAATTCAGCGATTTGTAAATATTTCTCACGGCCCTTATTTAAATTTTTAATTTTCACTTTTTGTATTTTTTTTTTATCTATAATGTGGTATGCGATTTTTTGTTATCTAGTGGCCTTTTATTTTAAATTTCTGTATTTTATGATTGTGTCAAAACAGGATGAATTGTGCCAAAAGTGCCTCTGTGAATGAAAGTGCCAAAAATGGCACTATTGTGCCTACTTTTCCATCACTGTTCTCAACCCTCAAACTCTAAATAAAACATTTTCATTGCCCACAAAGCTCGAGGATCACCAAATGAAATATATTTTTTATATATAGCTCCATTTAAAGTGGAATATTATTACCCAAATAAAAGTCCATTTTGAAAATGAGTTTTATTTTATTTAGCAAGCTATATTATAGTTTAATTTTTAATGTATAACATCATTCATTTAACGCGAAGTGAAAAAGGCTGCTTTTCTTTATGCAGTCCGATTTAAATTTGAATTATTATAACAAATTAGAATTCTTATTCGCTTCCATTTCGGCCTACCGCGCAAATTTATTATTAAAGAAATATGAATAAAAGTAACAAATATGGCTTACTTTTGGATACGGTTTCAGCGCGTGCGCTATAATGACACAGGTATAAACGCTTGAAGTGGTGATTTTCATACCGTTTGTTTCATCTTGAGAGATGCCACAAGGTATTGCCTTAGGACCATATATCTTTATGCTATAAATAATAATAGTAGTTGTATTCCTTTTGCAAAAATTGTGCTTTATGCGGATGTCTTAAAAGTTTTATCTGCAATAAAAAACACAACTTATGACATTTGGCTTCAATATGATACTTATCGTTTACGTATAATATTATTCAAAACCATAGAACGTAAGGTTGCGCAAGTTCGACTTTTTGTTCTAATGCGGTTTAGGAATAAAATAAATGCATGTACATATGTATGTATTTAGGAGCAGCTTTGGCAGCTTTGCTTCGCTTGCTTTAAACGCCTCAATGTTTCAAAAAGGTAAATGTTTTATTTGAAAGCCTTTTATAGGCTCTTGACAAAGAGGTATGTTCCCGCCCTAAATGAATATAAACCTACTGATTCAGCCTGTTCAAACAAAAATTTCGTTACTTAATTTAAAAAAATGCCTGAAAGTAAAAGCAATTCGAAATGACATAAAAATAGTTCGTTGTTTCCATATTTACATTTAACATATCGCTAGCTTAGAGTAAAAAGTTGCACAGTCCACTAGAGAGGAAAAGTTATAGTTTTTTTCAGTAAAAGTATGTACATATACATACCGGTGCAGTGAAATAATTCCCCCGGATGTAATGTGGAAAGAGATCACGGAAAATCGTTCCAAATTACATCACATCCCTACCCTGTCGGAAACACTAACAACGAAAATGAGAATTCCCCTGGAGTTTATTTCCCCAAAAAAAAAAAAATAAATAAAGCTCGCGGCATTATTTCTATTTCGAAACTGAAATAAGGTCCACTGAGTGGTCAAAAACAACCGCGGGATTTATTTCATTAAAAAAAGGAAATAAAGCACGTGAGTGTTATTTTCTTTGGCTTTATTTTACTGAACCATACCAATTATAATTTTCTATTAAGAACTGCAAGCACACATTTATAC
>NW_023458557.1:51871168-51891748 GCF_013731165.1 Rhagoletis pomonella
CCCATACTCATGGAGAAAAATTAGAGTTATTGGACAAGGTGGTGTGGCAACTCCCATGCAAATTGATTTTTCTATGCTGCATATCTCTGGAGGGGTTTATTTCAGAGGAGTGGAACTTGGCACCGAGATGTGTATACAAAATTAATTCCATACTCATGGAGAAAAATTTGCGTTATTCGAAAAAAGGGCATGGTACCCTCCGTACAAATTTACTATTTTATACTGCATATCTCTAGAGGTGTTCATGGTAGAGTACTGGGACTTGTACTGGGGTATATAAAATCAATTCCAAACTCATGGAAAAAATTAGGGCTTTAAGAAAAAGGGGCGTGGCACTTGCTGTACAAATTGACTGTTTCTTGCTACATATCCCTGGAAGTGTTTGCGGAAGAATACTGGAACTTGGTATGGAGTTGTGTATACAAAATATATCAATTGCTCACGGAAAAAATGTGAGTTATTAAAAAAGGCGGCATGTCGCCTCCCATACATACTAAAACTTTCTTAATACATATCTCTAGAAGTATTTAAAATTTGTTATGGAGATTTATTTTATAAGTGCCGTACTGACAGAAAAAATTTCATTTAATGGAAAAGGGAGAGACGGCTTTGGCCTTATAACCTAAAGCTCTCATGATGCATACATACCTCTTGAGGCATTTAGCTACAGTAATGAGAAGTGTTATTTTGTCAAGGCCAGGTTACTAAATTTGAGTTGGAAATATTAGAACCCGCCGTGGCACCTCCAGGAAGGTTACACGTTCATGCGTCGTATCCCTAGAACCATTTTAAGGTGGGGTGAAACCCGCGGGTATAAGCTAGTGTAAAAATACATCTGAAAGGAGCTGTATTGTTTAAATTTTTTATATTAATATTCTGGAGTTTTCTAGAAAATAATTTTTTATGTTAAGGGAACAGGCCTTGACTTTTCAACCACACAGTTACTGTGCCAGCGTTCCAAGCCGCCATTTGGCCAAACAAGTTTTCAAAGTAAATCAAAGCAAATTGAAGTAAGCAAGGCGCGCAAAGCAAGCCTACATTGGGCCAGTGCCTTAATGCTGAATGGGGAAATTTATATAATAAAACAAGTAAGAGCAGCGCTGTCTTCGGCTATGCCGAAGGCTTCATACCTTTCATGAACATCTGAAAACTTCTTTAACAGATTACTACATTTGAAAAAATTTATATGTATATTCACAGCACACATAGATAGAGGAATTACATATATAAAAAATCTTATCTAAACAATCAGAGATATGGAAGATATACCTTATATAGCACCAGTCAAAGTGATTTTCGCCGCTATGTGATTGGTATGTAAACCGGTAACACAATTTAATTGGTTTGGCTTCCTACATAAAGGAGATATATAGCAAAAACTGGTATAGGAACAATCAATGGTATACGAGATAAGGCTTATACAGCATAGATTTTGAGCTTACAAAATTTATCGGTTTTAGCTGTCCAAATAAATTAGTTTTACATTAAAACCCCGTATCTGAACAATCAGTTATATGGAGGCAATATATAAGTTATAGCAACCCGATCTTCGCCATTTTCTCTGAAAGTATTCTTTTGATAATGATAACGAAAAATCTTATATCTGAACAATCAGTAGTACGGGAGCTATAGGTTATAGTGACCTCTAAGTTTCACTCTAAGTTCTCTGTTGATAATGGGTGGAAGTATTGCAAAATTTCATGTTCTTAGCTGCATAAATGGAGAAGTTATAACGAAAAATCTCATACCTGAACAACCAGTTGTATGGGAGCTATATGTTATAGTGGTCCGATTCTTCCGGTTCCGACAAATGATTAATACATTATATAAATACACCCACCTACCAAATTTCATCGGGATATCTCGAAAACTGAGAGACTAAATTGCATACAAACAGACGGACAGACAGACAGACGGACAGACGGACATGACTAAATCGACTCAGCTCGACGTTCTGATCATTTAAGTATACATTTTAATGGGTCTATCTCTTCTTATTCTGGTACTTACAAACATCGGACCAAAGTTATAATACCATTTCATGCTCATGAAAGGTATAAAAATTAAGTATATGTAAGTATACATATGTCCATATTGAGAAATTTTATACAAAAATGAAGATATGTACCTATAGTAAAGCATTGCTCTTAAAAACACAGAAAAAAAGTTCCAAGAGTCGTCTTGTACGCTGGGTTTCCAGTTCCAGTGAAAAAAAAAACATAACCCTCGCTAGATTCACGCACTCAATGCGGCACGCGATATTGGCAAAAGATGATGACGAAGTCCTTCAGAAGGATTTGGTTTGCTGTTCCGGATTCGGTTAAAACCAGCTTACAGCGCCAATCAAGAAGACGACTCAGTAAAGTACTTGTATGCCTGTATGCACGCAAAACCAAATCATTAAAAAATATCCTTTATTTTAACCGTTGTTATAATGGACACAGAAAAGGTTCTGGCTGAATTTCCTAATTTCTACTACAGATCCTTTCTCGGTGACAGGTAATAAGACCAACGGAGATAAGGTCAATTGACTTTATTTCCCAGCCTAGTGGAGCTTCGCGGCGGCCTGTGTCCGCGCGCCACACCACGTCACGCTACGCCGCGACTTAAAAAGCGCAAACAGTCAACGACGTAGCGTACACGTAGGTTGACCCAGACACGATCTATCTTATGGGATTCGCGTGTTAACGACAGTGATGACAGGTAATAAGTCCCAGATGGTTTCTAAAATCACAAATTAGTTTTTGTGCAAATTGCAGATAGATGGTGTTAATGAATTTAACCCCTCGATTTTTCACATTTTTATATTGGTGAGTTATTGGAAGATTTCTGCTGTGTTTTGGCATCAACTTGTCTGCAGTAAAAAATCATATAATTTATGTTTCAAAAGAGTGTAAAACCAATCAATTAACTTACATGATCTCGGTTCCGATATTAAATATTCAATAATTGTTTATACCCGCATTTTGGCACATTGGCTTGAATGTGCCATCTAATAAATAGTGTCGTCGTTCTCCTTAGCTGCTTTTAAATGTTGTCATCACATATTGCTGGCGGAGACATGAATACAGTGTAAGAAAATTCCTTTTCTATAATTGTTTCCTTATAGAAAGGTTGGTTTCTTTTACACCTTAGACATTCCGAATTCGTTCAAAATATGCTAATTTAAAACACAGAATTATTTTAGTGTTCCTCCGTGGTTTTTGGACATGGACTGTTTCTTCAATTTAATAGTGTTCGCTTTATTGTTATGGAAACGAAGCATGTTTTGCAAGTTCTGGATCATTTCTACACTCTTTCTTAAAATATTTCTCGTATTCCAGCTGCGTTTTGCGTTTGGTTTTTCGCATCGTGTTTTTACTATATTCGTAATTTTATTTTTTTAATAAAATCAATTGGTGGTAGTTCATGATTGTGTGTGGATTAATAGCACACTGAGGATTTGGCAGTAACCTTTTTACATATATTAAAAAACAACACTTCTGGGGCAATGTTTATTGTAAGAACAACATTTTTTCTATGAATCGACATACTTTAAGCATTGTTGACGCTATTTCCATTTGAATGAGGAAATAGCGTCAATGACTTTATTTCCAATAATAATTCCACCCTGGTGCGAAATAAAGTCAATTGGCATTATCACCTTCCGTTGATCTCGTTACCTGTCACCCCTTAGACGTTAGGCTATATAGGTCCTCCCCACGCAGTTCTAGATATTTGTATATACTTACATATAGTATATGTGAAAATATTAGGTATTCTTTGCTATCCGTAAAGACGCCTGCTTACCTATCCTGTTGAGATTTATAACAGTGATTCTGCACCTTTTTTCAGATTCTGATACAACCCGATACTGTGTATGAACGCGTGCAGTACCAATTTGAGGAAGACGCCTTTGATGCGGTACCTGATCTTATCACCTTCTATGTAGGCTCAGGTACAACATAATATAATCCACTTTCTTCTTTTGCTACCTACAGTGGAGGTAAAAAATGGATGAGTGGTGTTTTGTTTTTAATATTGAGGCATTTCATGTCACCGCAGCCACCTCTGTGCGCGACCTCTAAGGATTTGGATGAAAGTTGAAGAGATTGAAGGTCTAGGTGACATGAATATACGTGTGGCATATTTTGCCGATATGACGTAGGGTTTCCTATTTATACGGGACTAAATTTTAAGAAAACGTCATACATACCTTTCTTTAAAGTGATGTATCTTGGAAACCTTTTATCGCAACTTAATGAACAAAAAATGTATTTCTTCCGTCTTATTATGGACATTAATTGTACATTTTTTACATTAATGTGCTACGTATGAAAAACGAAAATAAATTAAGGAAACATTTTTCTTTTTGATTTTTTTTTGATTATAGCATTAAAACATTGTCTTTAATGTCAACTTCAAGTACCCGAATGGGCGTAATGGGCTACTTATGCATATGGATCGTCTAACGCTCGAGAAATATGATAAAAAGGCATTAAAATTTTATGAAATTGTATATTTTTGAAAGAGGAAAGGTGTGTTAAAAGCAAAAACAATATGAATAAAGGCCTGAAATCATGAAAATACCTTCAAGGAAATGGCAGAATTAAACTTTGTTGCAAGTTCACATGGGAAATCTGCTTACGATGTGATTGGAGGAAAGTTTAAGAGACTAGCAGCTAGAGCAAGTATTCAACTCCTGATGTTACAACAAATTCGTACACCCGAAGACCTCTACGAATGGGATGCCTGTAAAAAATAACTGCACCTAACTTTTCAGCGGACTTTATTTCGACTATGACTACGTGCCAATTACTTTAATCCTATTTTAAGTTAGTTTAAAAGGTTAAATAACATCAAGTTAGGGAACTTCATATCCTTATTTAACGAATCTTCAAATCAATAAATATTTTTTTCTTTTTAGTTCTTCTTTTAATAAAAGCGTGTGGTTGGTTTTTTTTAACTATAATTTTATTACTCATTAGGTTTATTTTTTTACACGCCTTTCCTTTCCTTGTTTTAATAAAATGACTAACCTTGAAGCTATCATTGGAGGTCTAATATTGTTTTGCAAGGAAACCGAAAAAAAATAAATCTAATGCGTAATAAAATTATAGTAAAAAAAAAACACAACAACACGCTTTTATTACAAGAAGAACTAAAAAGAAAAAATTATTTATTGATTTGAAGATTCGTTAAATAAGGATATGAAGTTTCCTAACTTGATGTTATTTTACCTTTTAAACTAGCTTAAAATAGGATTAAAGTAATTGGCACGTAGTCATAGTCGAAATAAAATCCACTGAAAAGTTAGCTGCAGTTATTTTTTACATACATCCCATTGGTAGAGGGCTTCGGGTGTAAGAATTTGTTGTAACATCAGGAGTTGAATACTTGCTCTAGCTGCTAGTCTCTTAAAATTTCCTCCAATCACATCGTAAGCAGATTTCCCATGCGAACTTGCAACAAAGTTCAATTCTGCCATTTCCTTGAAGGGATTTTCATGATTTCAGACCTTTAGTAAAGTTAGTACGATTTATTCATATTGTTTTTGTTTTTTACACACCTTTCCTCTTTCAAAAAATATACAATTTCATAAAATTTCAATGTCTATTTATCATATTGCTCAAGCGTTAGACGATCTAGAGTCCAAATGCATAAGTAGCCCATTATGCCCATTTGGGTACTTAAAGTTGACATTATAGACAATGGTTTTGTGTAAAAAGAAACATTTTTAAAAATGCTATAATAAAAAAAAATATCAAAAAGAAAAATGTATACTTAATTTTTTTTTGTGTTTTTTATACATTGCACATTAATGTAATAAAAGCACAATTAAAGCCCATAACAAGACGGAAGAAATACACTTTTTTTCATTAAGTTGCGTTAAAATGTTTCCAAGATACAGCACTTTAGAGAAAGGTATGTATGACGTTTTCTTAAAATTTAAATCCCGTGTAAATAGCAACCCTACGTCATATCGGCAAAATATGCCGCACGTATATTCATGTCACCTAGACCTTCAATCTCTTCAACTTTCATCCAAATCCTTAGAGGTCGCGCACAGAGGTGGCCGCGGTGTTATGAAATGCCTCTATTTACAATGGTTTTAAAGCTAAAATTTGTTTGATATTTTTTTATAAAGATATGGTTCATGCTTTATCAAAAACTATATAAATCATACTTTCAAATTATGTGCAGAACTTGGAAAAATTCTACAAATTTTCATCTAAATTTCGAGTTTTTTAACCAGAATTGAGTAGTCCACTTGCAAACAGCGTTATGTGATTTTATAATAGTAAGCCATAAATTAAAAAAAGTCTACAACAACAAGTAAAATCCAAATTGTATATTTTTTTATTATCTGAAAATTTGGATAAATAAGAGCCTAATAACATTAAAAAACGAAATGCAGTGTGGTAGTTTCTGCAAATTATATATATAAAAAAATAATATAGCGAGTTTTGAAACAGTAACTTTTACATAGCTAGCTTTTTTTAGCTTTACGCGTTCTCTGTTCCATGAAGATTGGTCTGCTTCTTTTTTGCGACGTCTTCCACTAGGCACCGAAACTACAACGTTTTCTTGCAGTTTTCTAAGTTCATAAGAAGACGGGGACTTTTGAACTTGTATAAATACGTACAATAAATATTATAGCGACTTTTGAAAGTGTATATATAAATACATTGAGTATTATAGCGACACTTGCTAGAGTAGCTAAGATTTGATGCTATTTTTTCAGAATATATAAGGATTTTGCACTGTATTGTTAGTGGATATGAAACTACTTTAAATACTGGTAGGTTAACCACCAAAAACTAAAAATCGAAAAAATCTTACATAGAGCACTTTGCAAGTGGACTACTTAATTGTTAGAAATTTTTTGGGTATGCAGTTAACAAGTTTATAAAATTCTAGTAAAATAAGTGCAAGTTTTGAGCTTTTAAAAAATCGCATTGATTTTTAATAATTTTTTTGTTGACGGCGTTTTGCACTTTTTTCCATATAAACATGAGTTTCTCATGCGCAAGACGGTTTGCGAAAAAAAAAATAATAAACGCCAGTTTTACTAAATTTCGCTATTTATATGAAAAACAAAACCGCAAAAGCCGTCAGCAAAAAAAAAAATTATGAAAAATCAATGCGATTTTAAAGCTGCTTAAAATTCACACTCGTTTTACTAGAATTTTATAAGCTTGTTAACTGCATACTCAAACAATTTCTAAAAATTCTGGTTACATAGCTCGAAATTTGGATACAAATTTTTGGAATTTTTCTAAGTTCTGTATAAAGTTTGGAAGTGTGGTTTATATAGTTTTTGTTAAAGCATGAACCATATTTTTATAAAAAAATATCAATAAATTTTAGCTTGAAAAATATTGTAAATATTTAAAATTAAACACCATGCATTAATTTTTGATCGCCACTGTACTTTCAAAACTCCAATAAATACATATCTTTGTTTGCAGGCAAACCTATTTCGGTAGCTTCGGGAGCGCGAATTCAGTACCCATGCAATCGTACATATCCACTATCATTCTATGGCCATAAGATTGTTGGCAATCACTTGCACACTCAAATGCTGGCCGGTATACGTGTTGCTAGTCCACTCAATTCTCCAATAAGCCATAGTGGGAATTTTCGATTTGGCTCAGGAATAATAACACAATATACCCAACAACAGCCAGTGCACAGCCCGATGTCGTCGCCGCCGCGCATCAAACGCGACTTACCTCCACGCTTGCCATCAAAGAAACAGCGCTCGCAGTCGTTAACCCCAGCACACGCCGTGCTCACTGGCACTTTGCTTCAATCGCACAATAGTGAGTCGTGCTCTAGCGCCGATGGTGTGATACAAGCCAAGCAAGCACCAGCCGGAGAAAGCAACAATACGAATGGACATCGTGATCTTGGGCGCAGATTCAGCGATTTTGAGAAAGAGATACGGTCCCACGAAATGTCGCTGGGAGGTGCTGAAAACCTGCAATTGCACAGTCCCTTGGAACATTTGGCTCAGGCTGGTAAATTGCATGGTAATGGGTTTCAAACAATCGCGCGTTGTTCAGCTGTCACCGAAGCATTGGATCACTTCAAGTTTACCACGCATTCGTTGCCACGGCCTAATACGAATAATTTTCGTGGCAGTACCGCCATGCGCATCTCTAGTTTAGCGCGCGATTTCGGCTCAGACGCAGCAGCTTTGGGCACCAGTTTGGAGGGGAAGCAAATACCAGAGTTGCCAGAGAGACCACCGAGTCCGCCGCCGAAGCCCGTGCGCACAAATAGTCAAACGCGTAAAGAGAAGGAGCAGTCAGCTGCACATCGTGGAGGCATAGTTGCAGTTGGTTACCATGCCAGCGGTTCTGATTCGGGCAATGGCTCCGGTGACTCCGCGCAGAGCTCAATACCTGGAGATTTGAATAATGAATTTACTCAGCACCGCGGAGTGATAATCAAAAATCCACGCTTCCTAACCAATTCGGCATCATCGGCTACTTTGAAGAGTCTGACGGAGTTTGATGCGATTGCTGCAGAAGAACAGCTTTTCACACTGGACATACTCGAATTTAAACCGGTGGGTGAAAACAAATTTGACCCATACCGATCTGCATATCGCCATCAAGGCAAAAGCCCCTTTAAACCGATTTAAATTTACATGTGAAATGACTCTATAGGCGAAAAATTCTCGTATTTTTAAGATTTGGCATTGAACTTTGATAAGGAACAAAACAAGGTTATCAACTTGTGATGTCTTCATGCAAGCCCTTTTTGGATTCTTGTTGTTGAATATGTATGCAGAATACTATTCCTCTTAGGGCAAACCGAACGATGAGTCTCTATTTAATAAACTATTTATTGCCCATAGTTATTTATACACCATAAGCCATACTAGTAGAAAACAGCCAATAGATAATGGTTTTAACTAAGAAAAGCCGAGTAAGTTCAAGTCTTATTTTCACTCGTTCTCTAGGGAAAAAGCATTTCTGACTGCCCAGCTGAATATTTAGCTCTTTTCCGCTCTAAAATAAAAAAGTTGAGGATGTTCTACTACCAAAATCTTTTGAATCAAAATGTCATCCTCTATCTGATGGCACAATGTCTGCCAAGCATTTTTTTGATACTAATGTACAAACATATGTATGTGAAAGTAGCTCATATACATAAATATCGTCACCTGAAATATAAAAAGACGTAACTAATAAAAAATTCAAAATGCACTTTTTGATTGATATGTCCATCATATTTCATCGAATTATAACTCGCACATCATTTTATGAAAAACAAAAATTATTCACGACTTTTCACATTTCAGTTACGATGTTGTTAGTCTTTGGCACTTCAGGTGACGATATGTACGTTAGGGCGAGTCGAAAATCTAATTTTTCTCAAATCCCTTGGAAATAGTGAAAATATATTGTATCATGAAGTCAACAACAAGCCTGCAAAATATTAGTCTTTTACTTTAATTGTGAGAGATCGCGCATCGACCACCAAGTGACCCACAGCACATTAGTCGAATAAGACAATTCTTGTTAAAAATTCTGGGTTCAGCTAAAAGGTTTGGTGAATATTACTAGATAACGAAACTGCTAACACAAAAGATAAAGTGAAATATCATTTCTCGAAGCCCTTTAGCTTATCGTTGATCTCAAAGTTTTCTGTTTTCAATAACATTTTAATTGTTCTCTTGATAATTGCATTGGCCTATAGTCAAAAGATGAAAAGAACAGCATTAATATTGCTGGCATGCATTTAGGTCGCTGGTTCCAAATATTCTAATCTTTTTTTAATATGAGCTATATATGCGAATTTTTGCAAAATTCAGGAACAATTTCGGTAGCTCTAATAGAAAAGCCATTATTTTCCATCATCGTGGAACAATTTTGTTTATCCAAATGAGTATGGAAACACTGAACAGGCACAACTTCTAATTAGTTTACTTATGTTTATGCATACAATATAAAAATTGAAAATATAGGAAAATGGCAAAAAAATTTGTTCAACATTTTTTTATTTTAAAATAATTTGTTAATAATCTGAACGATTTTCATCATATTATTATAATAAATCAGTAACAGCAAGTCTCGCCTTCAATTTTGTAATTATTACGTACCGTTCGAGTAAAATTTATCAAAGTTATATCGAAAAACTTAAGTTTTTTTTTTAACTTCTCTTCAATTGTATAAATAACCTTTAAATGAAAGAACCGGATTACAGAAAAGTGTGCCAGAGAGTGACTTTTCGTTCAAGCTAAATGCAAAGCTATATCGTCCAATTGGAGAGTCCTCAAAAGGATTTCCCAGGATATGTTAAAGACTTTTTCACATAATGGAATTAACTAAAATATTTAAGTATATCTAAACACTTATTGCACGTCCCCTACTTTGTGACCAATGAAACCATGGACCTAAAATGGCCGTTTCTCACCCTATATGTATTATGTTAATGTATGTATGTAAATGCTTATTTGCTTGAAACTACTATTAACTTACCAAACGATTCTTATTCTTTGACAATACATGTTTGACTTTATTCACCACGATCTTGAAAACTGACCAAATCGGCGTGACCAAGTCCATAGTCATTTTGATATTATATAAACATCCGAAAACATTAAAACGTTTGAAATAAATCTCGTTTTACTTTTTTGTATTTTTCACTTGGTTGCTGAAGTAATGAAGATTGAAAATTCATAAGGGAAAATTATAGTTTTTATAAGTTTTATCTTAATATCTTAAAAACGTGTAGACTTATTGAAAAATGATAAATGAACGTGAGGTACTAAATTTAAAAGCTCTTAATTTGATATATCGTCCTGTTTATAACAATTAACGCATGCCGTAGATATTCCAATCCAAAGTTTCATTTTCAAAATTCATACACTTTGATTCAATTGCGCGGGCTAAAGATAAGTTTTAAATTAGCCTTTCTTGGCCAATAACAATTGGCTTAGACCTAAGACATCATAATATTACTATTACAATACGGCCAAATTATTTATTATTTATTTTCCCCCACACAAAATCGGCCCAGCCTAATGTACGTATATTGATCTCTATTTCCGATCTGTTTTGTTGGTTATTTTCAACTTTACAACTGTTTATATATGTAATTTTTGTATGACATGTCAGAACTGGCGACATGGTTGTTTGCTATTTTGTGTCCGTTTATGAAAATACATGTCCTCCGCTTTCGTGCGACGTGGTAGCACAGGAAGTATTAGGTGTCCTACAAAAACGTCCAACATGGCACTAAATGTGAGTAAGTTGTAAACTGACTTCTTTGCCGTTTTTTTTTTGTTAAGGTTTCAAAGTTTGACTTCGAGAACTACATCACACTGCTGTTGCCGTCGGTGGATAACAAGCCCTTGGATGGTGATGCGCTCACCACCTTCAAGATGATGCTACTTGAGTCAGGACCAAAAGTAATTGCAGAGCATATCACACGTATCGACATCGGTCTGCTAATTGAGGAACTGCCAGAGGACGAAGATCGCAATGTCTTGGATTGTTGCGGCTTAGAAATGATCGCACTGCCATTTGGTAAAGTCTTCCGCGCTGATTTGATCGAGCGCACACAGTGCATGAAACTTATGGTCGCAGTAACAATACTCACTTGCCAAACGGACTTGGATCGCGCCGAGTTGCTCAGCAAATGGATACAAATAGCGGTGGAAACCAAAACGGCATTGGGAAATCTTTTTGGCTTCTGTGCCATTATGCTGGGGCTATGTATGCCACAGGTGTTAATTATAGCTTATTTACATCATACATAAGCTCTACTACATAAACACTTTTTCAGATTCAAAAACTGGAACAAGCTTGGCACATACTTCGTCAAAAGTACACAGATAGCGCCTTTACCTTTGAAGCATCACTGCGTCCTACACTAATCAGCATGAATGAGTGTTCGAATCCCCAAGCGCCAAATACAACAGTGCCACATGTTTTGCTGTACGCTTTGCTAAAGGATCGGCCGATCATCGATATCATTGGAATGAACAATACGAACTCTGAGAAGCGCTGTTCCCTTTACAGCACTTGCATTACGGCATGGGAAGCCAAAGCCGACGATTTCGGCATGACTATTAATTTTCTGCATCTAGATTCGGCGCGTCATTTCCTCAACAATCTAACGCTGTATAGGAAAAATGCTAAGATTCTGCTAGAAGAGTCCAGTCCACGGCTGGATGAGTTACTCAGTGATGCTTTCAGGTGAGTGAACCATGAATGTACATGCGTCAGGTGGGCATTATGTTTTAGCTTTTTTCCAGAACCGAGTTCCATGTGAAATTTTTGTGGGGAAGTAAAGGCGCTACCGCTTCGCCAGAAGATCGTCATTCCAAATTAGAGAAAGTGCTGGCACTTATGGCTGACAAATTTTGCAGCGCAGATTGCAATACAGCTGCTGCATAAAAAGGGTTCGATATTTTGTACATATAAAAGCAACTACGTTTATACTTTCATAATGAATAGAATGGATATTCTCTTACATACATATATATATGCATGTCCATAGGTGTGGATGCATAAATTTACAGTGATTAGACTCAGTATTTTATAAGCGATCCTTCTTTCGCTAGTTGCGATAAGAAAATAGGTTTGTTTCACTCCCTGTTTTTTTATAAACTGGTGGAATGGAATTGGAGGCAAGTGTTAGTAAAGCTAAAAGTATCGCGTTCAGAATAAAGCTTAGTATCCAGCTCTTAAGAAAACGGTCAAGAAAAAATTTGCCATTATTTCGGGCGTTTGTCCAAGGAATTTTCAGATCAGATATTTCATAGTATGTTGCCTCAAGAAATAGTGGAACGGACATATATTCACATAAGAAAATTTCTTAGTCATTTCTTGTGCGTCATTTTATATGGAGTTTTTGCTTTTCTTGAGAGCTAGATAATAAGTTTTAATGTGAATAAAACAAAGACAATTCTTTACATAATGTATTTGCTATCTTTTCTGATAGTCAGGCAGCTACTAAAGCACTTGAAAGTGACAAATGCATATCAAGTATAGTCATGGAGTGTAGACATACCCTAAATGAGCTGGCAAAGGGCTCGTCACGCATCAAGGCGAATTCATGTAAGGTGGTGTTGCTAGAACAGCTGCTTTAATTCGCCTCGATACACAAATATCAAAATTTCTTCTGAGATAGTGCAAAAATTAGAGTGTTAGAATTTTCTATCCTTCTTCCTCCTTGAGCGGAAAAACACCGAAATTTGACATTTGTGCACCGAAGCAAAAACAAAATACATATAATATTTTATATGAATTCACCTTATCACGCATATACATAGTATGGACGTCATGTCGAAAGATACATATATTAAGTAACTACATGATAGATGAAGAAGTAAGATGACTGAAATCCTTTTCTAAGGAAATTTCTATAATTTTTAGACCCACAAACCACTTCGAAAATTTTTAATAAGTAACTTAAGGAATAAAGCACTACTATAAATATACAGATTAAAAAGATTACTTTAAATACATATGCACGTATTAAGATACACACAAATTTAAGGAAGTAGGTACTTGTCGACCAGCGAGTGCACAGGGAACTTAAAAATTTGTGGGCTTAAGTAAACCTACCAATGATGCTACAAAGGTATCTTACTAAACACGTTATATATACATATATACATACATACATATGTATATTTGATATTTAATACTTCTATACCTATATATGTACATATACATGAGTATATACATATAAACAAATTTAAAAAATATTATAACTTACAAATTGGACAATATTTTAATCAAACGCATTTAATTTATAGCATTTTATATCGCAAATACAAAATATAGTACTAATTAAGTAAAATAGCAAAAGTCAAAAATAAATACGCATAAGTATTTCAATTTTGTTTGGATATAAAATTCTATTTCAAAATTCGTAAGTATACCTACTTTCTCTTAATTTTGTACTACCGAATTTATGTAGGCCAATCTCAGCCCGAAACCAAGACTAGGCCGAACCAAATATTTTTAATGGATAACAAAAATGTAAACAAGTCCTTTGTAACAGTGTGAACGCGGCCTTGTGAAAATTGGTAGCACAGAAGAGACTTGGGATGTATCAATATGTATGTAGAAAACCAATAATATGCTCAAAAAATAAAAATTAGTAAATAAATTTTTTTACTAAAATTGCAATTATCTTCGAAAGTATTAGTCCTACTTAATTTGGTATATGTACCTTTTTTGTAGAGAATCGAAGTAAGCTAAGAAAAATATTTTTAGCACTTGAATCTTTATGGACTTGGGCGAGTCTAAGATATTGACCAAAAATTTTCATCTTTCACACAGATTCAGGGTATTCACAGTTCGTTCCAAATAGTGTCTCAAAATGTAGAGGTCTACATTTTAAGACGTTTTCTAACCGTAAAATCTGTGGTGTTGTTGTTTCCCATACAAAATTGGAAAACGACGCCATCTACATTTTGTCACACTCAAAGGTATGTTTTTTACGCGTCTACATTTTGCAACCTCGCAGCAGGGTTGCATTATGGCAATGCCAATCACATTTTTTTATTTATTGGGCACGTTTTCTGTATTTGCGTTTAATTTGAGTGCAATTTCTGATAAAAAGAAACAAATCAAGGAAAAGAAATAACAAATTTTCGGAATTGGTAATTAAGTTGAATAATTACAATTTTTCAGAACCAAAATCGAAAGGCAACATATAAAAAATGCACGCAAAGAAGAAATGTCTGACAACACCTGTGAAGTTTTTAGACGATTTTGCGACGACTGCGATAAAGGGGTGCTCACAGTTTGATGCTAGGTTAGGTTAGGTTGATGTGGCAGTCTGTTCAAATTACCAACTCACTTAGACCTTTTGAAGGTCCATTGTGGTACCACTGCAGAATACGGGAACCTCTGTACCTAATTTTCACAGAACCATTTCGAAGCTCTTATAAAGCGCAGGATTGGCTTTATTCCTACGCATGATGATTCCGTAAAAGAGCTAAAAAGGGCCTACCTAAAAAGCCTGCTCTCCTCCTGGCCAGAGCTGAGCAGCTACAGAAGAAGTGCTTTATGGTTTCTTCCTCTTCCTCATCCCTGCAACTTCTACAATATTCGTGGGAGAATATTTCCTAGTCTCGAAGAGTGCCTGCCAAATAGCTAATGACAGGTAACACAAGCCATGACCCTTACAATATCCTCTCTTGAGAGGCTGAGCAACTCTTTCCCCTTTTTCTTATCTATTTGTGGCCAAAGTAGCCTAGTTGTTCTACAAGTGCCCTCCTCTAGCCATGACCTGTTTGCCTCTTGGATCATGCTATTTCGAAGCTCTAATTTGCAGGTTGCCATGGGTATCCCAATTGTGCCTCTGTTTTCACATAGCGGGAGATTAGTACCTATTCTGGCTAGCTCATCGGCCCTGCAATTTCCTTCAATACCTCTATGTCCCGGAACCCAAATGAGGCTGACCTTGAACACGGCGCTGATATCGTTTAGAGCTGCGAGACATCCCTGCGCAACCTTCGATCTCAGCATTACCATGTTCATTGATTTAATGGCCGCCTGGCTGTCCGAGAAAATATTAATCGTAGTCCTCGTTACGACATGCGTACTAAGGTACACAGCCACCTCCTTTATAGCTAAAACCTCTGCCTGATGAACATTGCAGTGGTCCGGAATTCAGACGGATAATTCTAGTCCTAGTTCCTTGCAGAAAACTCAGTAGCCAACGCTATTGTCTACCTTGGATCCATCCATATAAAAATTCAGTTCCCACCTTCTCCATGGTCTTGGTGTTTGCCATTCTCTTCTTGACGGGATGCTCGTCTTGAAGAGCCTATCGAAGGTTGGTTTAGGGGCGGAGTAGTCCACTTCTTGTTTGTGACTACCCAGAGTGTGAAGTATAGAGGCGTGACCGAACCGCCGATCCTTCAATAGCACAATGCTTTTTAGTCTGAGCGCTGAATCGGCGGCCGCGTATTTACCCACCAGGTTTGTTGCAGGCAGTTTGGTTACCACCTCTAACGCTTTGTTTGGAGTGGTCCTTAAGGCACCTGAAATGCGTAGGACCTTACTCAATAGTTTTAGGTAACTTGGCTTTTGAGTTGCTGGCCACCATATGAGTATTCCATATAGTAATATTGGCCTGACCACCGAGGTGTAAAGCCCGTGAGTTCCCTGTCTAATATGAGTCCTAGATACTTAAAATTCTCCTTCAAAGATATCTCCACATCCATAAAGATTACCGGAGAGACTGTGGGAAGCCTATGTTTCATTGCTTCATTTTTTTCGGGGTTTATTCCGAGCCCCCTCCTCTCTGTCCAGTTTCTAAGCGTGGCCATGTTAGAGCGCAAAATCTCCATTAGGGTATTTGGGTATTTGCCTTTAATGGCAATTGCCAGGTCGTCAGCGTATGCAGTGACGTGGCAACCCCCCCTCCCGAATGCTTTCAGCAGAGAGTTTACTGCCAAATCCAGAGAAGATGGGAGAGAACCCCTCCCTGAGGAGTGCCTCTACAGACCTCTCTGCTTATTGTGGTGTTGCCAAGCTTAGCGGTTGTCTTCCTGCTGACAAGTATAGACTCAATCAGCGCTCTACGTTGTGGTCAACTCCAAGCTCTTCTAAGGCACCCGTTATGGCGCTTACTTTAATGTTGTTGAAGGCGGGCGCCTTCTATATCCACAAAGGCAACCAGAGTATACTCTTTATCTGATAAACTTTTTTCCAACCCGACGAGCGAGTGTTAGGCGGTTTCCGTAGATTTGCCTTTCGTATAGGCATGCTGCGCTAGGGAGAGCATACTAGTTGGTATCACACCCCGTACATAATCATCCACTATCCTCTCTAAAATTTTGAGCAAAAAAGACGTAAGACTGATGGGTCTGAAGTCCTTGGGGTTAATGTGAGAGGACCTACCTGCCTTGGGTATGAAGGAGACTTTTGTCTGTCTCCAGCCTAGCGGAATATAGCCCATGTTAAGACAGCTTCTTATATAGACGCAATGCCGGGTGTATGCGGTCAAGTCCCGGTGACTTGTAAGGACCAAAAGTCTTAATAGCCCATTCGATTTTCGCCTTAGTGATCAGTCGATTTCCTAGATCAGATAGCCCCCCGTCATTTGTGGGGTCGTTGAGTTCCATCGGATTGCTACTTGGGAAGTGTTTGTCCAGGAGGAGACCTTAAGATTCCTCGCTCGTCGTAGTCCATGAGATCCCTTGACCCTTGAGATAGCCAAGGTTGCATGGCGACTTTGCAAAAATTATTCTTAATCTGGCCGCTTCCGTGGTTTCCTAAATTCCCTTGCAATAACTCTGCCATGATTTACGTTTCGCATTTTTAACTGCTTTTTTGTATATTTTCAAATCAGCCTTATAGGCTTCCCAGTCCTCTGTTGCTCTCGTGGCTTTGGCCTTATTGAACATTGTCCTATTGGATTCACGTAACGAGGATAGTTGTTGGGGTGGTTTGTCCTTCCCCCTGTATCTAACAACCAGGCATCCGGCTGACAAAGAACTATTCATGGCTTTAGTGAGCTGATTAACCCACCCGCCCAATTCCGCCTGCGTGGCGGGGTCCCGGGAAGGTATCTTTCGCAATAAAGTCCTCAGTTTTTTGTTGTGAACCCCCAGTTGGTATTTCACACATTTCTGAACTCCCTAACTTGGGGGGTCTTGAAATCTACTTTGAATTGAATATAAAATGGTCACAGCAAGACTTTTCACTAAGTACTCCCATCTCTTGATTTTATGGACAAACGGTCCCAAGTCAGGGTTATATCCAAAACTTCCTCTCTACTCTTTGTTATAAAAGTCGGCTCTGAGCCTAAATTCAAAACACTAAGTTTATTTCCTATAATTAAGTCTAGTATCGACTCACCTTTAGCGTTCGTGTCCGTGCTCCCCCACATCGAATTGTGAGCATTAGCGTCGCAGGAGACAACCAGTTGTTTTTTCTTATAGGCTGCTTCCTTGACCAACTTCCGAACCACCTCTGGTGGTGCGTCCTTATCGTGGGCCATGTAGGCAGAGGCTACCCAGAAGCTGGTTTTATCCAGCTCTATGCTTGCCGCTACCAGATTGGCATCACTGAACTATGGAAGCAGGAAGATGTTTAAGTTGTTCCTTGCTAATATGCAAGCTCGAGTCTTACCTGCATTTTGTGCGGCAGTTATCTTAAAGCCCTTCACCCCAAGCCCGCAGATTTTGTAGCCGAGTATCTACGGCTCCTGGATGGGGCAACGTCAAGTCCACCGGCAGCCAGGCGGACCTCAAGATTCGCGGACGCGAGTTTAGAATGGTGGAGGTTGATCGGGATCAGCTTCATACGAATCCGTCCATTTTACCGCCACCATTGTGACATCTACGTCCACCTCCACGATCTCCTCACCCTCGGTTTCATCGGCGAGGAGATCCTTTTCATAAAACAGCGGCCCCAAACCGGTTAGCCTCTCCGAGTCGGATGAGCATTGGCTGCTGGGCAACTCTTCTTCACCACCGCTGCGCATGCCAGACTTGTCGATCTCCTCATTAAGGTCCAAGCCCGGCTCGTCGCTGCGGTAGATTCGAACGGTTGCGTCAACAAACCCGAATCTGACTATCCAATCCTTCTGCGCCAATGGGGCGAGCGATTCGGCGTTGAGGATCGGCAACACCTGCCTTCTATTCTCTATCGGCTCTTCGATCTTCTCCACCTTCCAATTGTGTGTTGGCAGGTCCTTATTGCAGGATCTAAAGATCCGCTCTGTTTTTTCAGGCTCGACCGGTTTAGCCGGAATCCAAACCCGAGCCCTAGGTCTGCTAGGAATCTCTTCCTTGCTGACTGCATCGATTTTGGCTCCCGGCCAAACCTCACCTACCTTGCTAACGGCCAACCTGTAGAGCTGGGCTGACTTATGGTCCTCGCAAGCGATGAGCTTTGCCCTACCTAGATACCAACCGGAATCATGGAAGAGAGGAGGAGGTCCAGGGTTTTCCTTTAAGACCTGGAGATAGATTTCAGAAATAGCCTCCTCCACCTGCCTCCATTTCTCTTTCGGGATATCCCCCTCCTCCACCCCTCTGCCAATGATGGCCAGTACCTCACCGCCTTCCTTAAAAACATTCCTGAAGAAGGGGTATTTATGGCCACCTGTTCTCTGTCTTTTGGCGACCCCCCCGCCTGTTCAGCAGATCGTTGTCTCTTTGGAGCAGTGCCTGCCGGTTTTCCCAAGCTGGCTACCACTCCCCTCGCCCAGTCCAACGACTTAAGTTGTTCCTCCGTAAGCTGTTCTGTCGGCAGGTCTCCTATTCTATTAACGACCCTAATGGCCGCCTTTTTCTCGTAGGAGGCCTGCTTCGAGGGGCGGACATGTTTAGCCGCCCCCCTCCCCCTGACCTGTGGTTGCAACCTTATTCGAGCTGCTGGGTATATCAGCAGCATCCTGCCGGTTTAACCTTGAAGCAGGTGCCGCACCCCGCCCTTGGGTTGAGGTGTGTATGTTTTGGGGTCTAAATTCCATAGGCGGAGCTGACGCCGCAGCTCCAGCCGAGAAACGGTTGGAGACCGGTTTTTCAAGACCTCCACTCCCTCCCTGCCTCCTACGTTACTCGTCCTAGGACCAGCCCTGCCGCTTAAGCCTCCTCTATCTCCTATTACTGGCGGTCTAATCAATGCCTTGGCCGAGGCAGTAGCATCAATCGGAGCAACCCCTGTCAGTTTTTTGGGAGGACCGTCCTCCATGGAAGTTTTTTTATCTTTTAAAATTAAACTCATATTTTGGTCCCACGAGTGTCGGACAATGGAGGTCCGTGTGTGCAGGTAAGGCTTGATAGAACCAGAGGTCGCCAGGTATCCGGAGCACTCCGTTCGAGACTGGGCTAGTTTATAATCTGGGTCCCAGCCAGGCTGAACATCAGCACGGGTCGTCTAACAAATTGTTCCAACCCACAGTTTTTTCAAGAGGTTCGCTCCTCCGTTACCTCCATACGCCTCGATCAAAACCCATTTCCGTATAACTAAGCATAATTATAATGCTCCACCCATTAGGGCTATTTTCCGTGTGCACAATAAAAACAACACTGCGCCTGTCAAAGTGAAATTAGGCTCAGCAAACGATCGCTCTTTGCTTTTCGCTGCTGTTTCGCGTCGCTGCAAATCAAAGAGAAGGCCCCTTTCTCTTCGCGATATTGGGCATAGTGCATATGTGAAAATATACCTGCATGAATGTCTTACCAAGCATAATCGCGAAGTCATGAAGTTTGGCATTGAGCTTAAAAAGCAAAAGCGGCTATCATCTGTTTTCTCTATTCGTGGCCACGTATATTTCGAGGTAGAGCGCAGAGCAATACAGTGAGAGTCTCCAGCATCGAGAATTTAAGTTCAATTGCAGCAAACAACAAATGAAATTTTTGAACTACATACATACATATGTTTTTACACATATTGGCACTATCAAATTATTGTTACTTTCTGTACCTATAATCTATTCTCTCCACCCTATTTCTCTTAAAACATGTGACATTATAATGCTACTTATTTACTAGCGTTACAAACTTATATGCCGAATGCTCTTAAGGTGCGATGTTAACTGCTACACACATGCATCTTGCTAAGCACTGCTGTTCCATAGGTGATACGTTTAATATGATTA
>NW_023458557.1:51901748-51920165 GCF_013731165.1 Rhagoletis pomonella
TGGATTTACACCAGAACAAACTAAGAATCGCAGCTGGGTCCTACCTAGTGACAGTACGCACTCCACTCGATTATTTCTGTCGCCGCGCACGCATCAAATTTGAAATTTCTGTTATTTAAAATAATTTCAATACTTGTAATTTTGCTATTTTTATTATAACCCAGCAATAGTAGCTACATATGTACATACAAACATAATGGAATTTTCCGTTAATGGTTGGTTAGCTTTGCTACCTAGCTTCCCTAATACTTGAAAAATAAATATTCAAATTTCCATGCTAATCTACCAATATGCAATGGAAAACTTTTTTAATTAAAAATTACTAAAACAAAAAAAATGTGCATACCTATTTTAGTGTAAATATTTTATAAACCTTTGCTTGTGGTCTAAAAATACTTGATAAAGGGGTACTCAAAAACCGAAAAACTACGAAATACCCACATCCAAACATACATCTACCTAGATGTATATGTATGTATTAGGGATGTTGCGAATGTGGAATTTTAGACATCCGCGGATGCGAATGCGGATGCGAATATCTAACAGCTAACATCCGCAGATGCGGATGTCAAGTATTTTTAAGAAACAATTAGAATCTAGCATAATGGCGAGATCGTTGTTTAAACGGCGCTTACAAGCCAAACCAGATGTGTCAGTTTTTCTAAAGCTTTTTAAAAAGAATTCGACATTCTCATTCCTTTGGCTGTTTCAGAATTTGGGGAATCTGTAACTTCATCAGCGGTTTTCGATTTTAGTTTTTGTAAGTAATTTTTAATACTTTCTTCTGCGACTGGTTTGAACAATTTGTGCTTCTAGCGAGCTAAATATGTAGGTGGATATGGAAAATGAATTACTATTTTCCAGGAAAGAAAATTTTGAACAAAGTTCTGTTTTCAAAGTTGTGGCTGTCAGCCGAATCGCATCAGAACATTGTTATTTTTTAAAAAAGCACCTCGTTTTTTTATAAGCATTTGAATCTCAGATAGTTACGTAATTCTTATCTTATTATTGTTATTGACTTTAAATAGCAAAGAAGGGACAGTTTTACTACAAAATTTCTTAGCCAAAGATCCAAGGTATATACCTACGAAAAAACTATTGCCCGACAATTAAACAAAATTACTGTTCTTTAAATTTTTGCTAGAAATAAATTCCCCAAAGAGCCCCATTTGCAATTATTGAAACGAATATATGTAACACCAAAAGCAAATAACGAAAATTTGGTTAAGAATTACAGTGCACACTTTCTTCTTTTGTGTGTAGTAGGTTTTTTAAGATTGGTAAAAAAAAATCATAATAAAGAAGAAACCAATACAGGTATTTAAAGAAGAGAAAACAAAAAATATTGTTAAAAATACTATGTTCTCTTTGACTTACGTCAAAGCTCAAGTAGAAGTTGGAACTTGTATGACTGCACGTTGATAGCTCGGTTATATAGCTTAAGAAATAATATGTTTAATGACATTTTCATCAAAGTTGATAAATATGACATTTGACCAGTTTTGTTACACAATACTCTTACGACCACAGGCAAAAGCATTGGCTACTATTTGCCATTTTGTTTGCCATATATACGTTTTATCGGTGAACTTGCACAACATTCGCATCCGCAAAAGGTCCGCATTGACTATTGCGAATGTGAATGTTAAAATTAATGCGGAAGCTCCGCGGTTGCGAATGCGAATATTCGCAGCAGCCCTGGTATGTATGTACATAGGTGCATATGCATTCCGCGATAACCAGTGCATCGCATCATCATTCACTCGAAACCTAACAAACACTTACCATGAAATTGATAGACAAAATTTAATTATTTTTAACTGTCAAAATTGAGTGCGTACGATTGAACCTACATTTATCTATTATAGGCTGCAACTAACTCTCTTGGTCCACTAGTAATGTACATAAATAATATGTACATTAGGGTGATCCAAAAATGCATGTGAAAAAGTAATGTCGGAATTTTTATGCCCACCCCAAAGGATTGTTCTATATCGAAAAAATATACCCCTATTTTACAACGCTTTTATCAACTTGCAATGTTGTGTGTCCAGACACCATCTTTGCTGTAAAACCTTTGCTTTGAAAAGTTCCTATAAAAATTCTAATGCATAGGGCGACATCCACCTCTACAGTTGAGACGTAGATGTCGCCCTATGCCCTACGTACGCTACAGCGGAAATGGACAACACGCCAATTCTTTAAATCTGCAATGGTCAGAGAGAGCTTTTACTCTGCATGCGCCTATAAAAAAATTTATAGAAAGCTTAAAAGAGCTTTGCCTGCGGGCAAGGTAGTGCCCAGCATTGCTTTAAATGAAATTAATTGGTGCTCGTATGTATGTACATACATATGCACGATTGAGAGAATACAAGGGTTGCGCCGATCTCGAACCGCTATTCCTCTCTTAAAGAATTTGACAGAATCGTTGTTTGCGTGACGTCACACTGGTGCAACTTGTTTACGTATTCCTTGCAACATTTTTGCTTCTTCTTCCATTCTTGCTCACGTTTTGGCATTTCTCTCTCGCAATTGCACCAGTGTGACGTCACACAAAAGTTATTCTCAAAAATCCTCTCTGATCGGCGCAATCTTGTATTCTATCATTCTTGATACATATGCATATGCATGTGTGTGCATCAATCTATTAATATCGTTGAATTATTTTAATATCTATTGCAAAATTGTATACAGAAAATACTAACAAGTAGAAAATAAATAATATAATAAAAAACTGTTTAATTTACGTGGTTTTATAAATGGACTACAAAGTAACTTTTGATTTTGAAATTTTAGAAAAAGTCATTATAAACAATTTATGAGATTGAAAATGAAAAGCGTGGGGCGCATGCATATGGGTAATATATTAGCAGCAAGAGCTGGTACCGCCCGAAAATATTACAGTACAGATATATCAATAAAACCGTACAAAAGAAAAGGAACACATACATACACTGAGGGAAATAATGCATAGTAAAAATTAATACTTTATATTTGATTATCGTTTAAAAATGTTCGTATTTAAAAATTATATTTTCATACAAAATTTATTACGCACGTATTTGACTGTTCACATCTGAGTATATATATGAGTGCACAAGCATGCAGAGCGCCGCTCTGAGAGCGATGACAACACACACATCCATACATAGTACATGTTTATACGTACAAATCGCGTGCTGTGGTGTTGATGGATATTCAACATTTGAAAGCAAATTTATATGTGTGGGTGTAGCTGAGTGCGCAAAGATGCTTGCCAGAAGTTGTTGATATCCGGAGATGGTCAGGTTCGAATTCCACTGCAGGCAACATCAAAAGTAATTTTTTTTTTTAGTTTTTCTCTTGATTATTCACTTCACGGATGCTTTTTCAGTACGAACGCGGCCATTTTAATATAAGCGTAATTGAATTGAATATTTACCAATCTACAGTACTTTCGTTGACGTTTATGGTAAGACCAATTACGTTTCTATTTGATTTTAATATTTTTCCCCCTCAGTGTACGTTTATAAATAAACATATACACAACACATACACAAAAACGGCACTCACGTTCACAATACATACAAGGGATGTTGCGAATATTTACATTCGCATTCGTTATGCGAATGACTCGCATCATTTTACACATTCGCATTCGACATTCGCATTCGCATCAAACGATACGAGTGTTTTGCGAATGCGAATGTGTACATGGGCAGAGTGTCCACTCTAATGTTGTTGAAATGGCTTTAAGTCTGTCTAACCAGGGTGCGGGCAATAATCGGCTTTTAGCTTCAGGCGCTAAACGGTTAAGTAGTATATCAAGCAACATTGATGGGCCTTTAACAAGTACTGCTGAAAGTCGTATAAGCAACTTAGAAATAATTTTAGATTCCTCCAGCGCAAGCAAAGGCTCGGATGTAAAATCTGGAGACATTAAAAAACGTGAAATAAAATTGGAGGCCTATCTTAAGGAAATACAGGCTCATCTCAGTGAAAATCCTCTCGATTGGAGACATTAAAAAATGTGAAATAAAATTGGAGGCCTATCTTAAGGAAAAACAGGCTCATCTCAGTGAAAATCCTCTCGATTGGTGGAAAACTAAACAAAAATACGACAAATTGACAAAGTTATAAAAACAATGACTTAACATTTGCATTTGGATTCTTCTCTTCTTATTTTTTGGCGCTGTAACCGCCTAAACGATTTTGGCCGAGTTCAGCAAAGCACGCCAGTCGTTTCTGCTCTGTGCCAACTGACGCCAAGTGAAGCCAAGTCCTTCTCCACCTGATCTTTCCATCGCAGTTGTGGCCTCCCTCTTCCTCTGCTACCACCAGCGGGTTCCGAGATGAATACTTTCAGAGCTCCATTTTGCATCTGCATTTGCATTCGCATTCCGAAAATTCGCGAATGTGAAAAATATGGCATTCGAAACATCCCTAATACATACACAAAAACTGCCTCGTTTTGATTTCGGAATGCTTACACATTGGGAAGTTAGCTTACTGCCAATATAGAAGTATTACATACATGGGCGCATGTAATAGACTTAAATTGATATGAAAAGTATTATATGTGTGTACCTACATATGTATGTGGGTATATGAATAACGGTCGCTTAAAATGGATCTCAAATTTTGTACAACGCTTTTATCAATGTGCAATAGGAGTGTACTCGTACGCCCAACTATCTAAAGTTTTAGAAAACTTTTACTGGTTTTGCGTTCTCGTACCCAAAAAACTTGCAAAGTAGGGGAAATTGAGAGAGCAAAATGTGAAAGAGAGCTGCAAATTTCTGCTGGAAAAATTTTTCCCAGCTAAAACTTGCAAGTAAGAAAATCAGCTGATCACAAACGCATGTTTGTAAATAAACAAAAGAAAATATGGCCTTTTTGAGTTATTTATTGCAAATTTTATTATTAATGCATACAGCTAAAAAGTGCATAAATTTAATAAGCACAACCTTTGTTGAGTTTATTTTTCGTTAATTTGCTATTAATCTCCAGTTTGTTTACTTTAGTGTGTGCTGACTATTTTTGCTGTATGGCATTTTTCGTTTGTACCATAATTTTCCTTTAAATATACCAAAATAGATTTAAATGAAGCATGCTGAAATGTTTTTTTTTTTTCTGAAGTTTTCGGTTTTGGTAGGTTGATTGTTGAAATGAAAATTTTATAATTTTAAACCTACTCTATAACATTTTTTTGGATCAATGATGGGTGTTTGGAGGAGATACTCTTGTTTTTAATGCGTCACCATGTGATATCACAAATAATTATGAGAAAAATAACTTATTCATTCCGGTATAATTAATTTGTATTTTGAAAAGGTTTTTCTTATCGAAAACTATTCAATTGTATAAAATTCCAAATCGGGGGAAAATGTACCAAACAGAAAATAAATTGCCAAATTAATCACCAGTGGCAACTGTGCAAGTGATCAGCTGTTTCGAAGGTTGCAAGTTTTTGCAAATTTTGCGTTCTCGTACTTCTGTTGATATTTCGTCTCTTTAAGAGCGAATTCTGCTAAATTCTCAGAACTTTTGCTGCTGGAGAATTTTGTCCTCTCAATACGGGTACACACCTAATGTTGTGTGTCCAGACAGCTATAAAAGCTGTGTTCGGAAGGTTCCTATTAGGTCTAGATATCAACCTCGTTGGTTCGAGAGGCAGATGTCGCCCTTTGCACTACGTACGCTACAGCGGAAATGTACAACACCCCATTTCTTTAAATGAAATTAATTGGTGCTCGTATGTATGTACATACATACACACATACTTATGTATATGCATGTGTGTGCACCAATCTATTAATATCGTTGAATTATTTTAATATCTATTGCAAAATTGTATACAGACAAGACTAAAAAGTAGAAAATAAATAATATAAAACGAACTTTTTAATATACAACGCTTTTATAAATGGACTAAAATGTAGAAAATAATACATAATTCTCAGACCCATAGAATTTGTTTTGATAACTTTTGATTTGATACATACGAGCACCAATTAATTTCATTTAAAGAAATGGGGTGTTGTACATTTCCGCTGTAGCGTACGTAGTGCAAAGGGCGACATCTGCCTCTCGAACCAGTCGTTATTCCCATATAAAATATATAGAAAACTTTGAGCGTTTTGAGCGACCTCTAAATATCTTTTGATTGCAAAATAAAAAAGATATGGTTATATTTTTTCGATATAGAAAAATCCTAGAGGGTGAAAGCATCAAAATTCCGACTAATTTTGAGTCACCCTAATGTGCACACGTCTCCGAGTGGACACTCCATAACATAAATTTTTTTATTTATTTATCTACATACATGCAATATGTTCGTACTAAGTACGAATATAAATAAATTACTTCTAGGCGATGCTGAACTTAGTTTGCTCATGGCGACTAACCAGTGCAATTGCCAGTTGTGTTTAAGAAGCGATAATGAGCGCATTGAAAAATAAACTTGTAACGAGATTGATTCTTGTTTGTTTGCTGGTCAGCTTGGACTCCTGTTGGGCAAAAGTGAGTTTATATGTTTGATATTGAATAAAGTACAATAAATAAAAAATATGGTAAAATAAAATAAGGAATTAAAATGAAAAATAACTAGAACTAAGTGAAATTATCATTGATTTGATTTAAATACAAAAATTAAATTGTATTAAAGTGCAATATACACATATATACATACTAGGGATGTTAATTTTTCGGCTTTTCCGATTCCGGGATTTTCGGGATGGCGTTGTCACAATCCCGAAATTAGTCCCGGAATTTGGATATTCATTACTTTTCAACAACTTGAATCGAAAAAATTGCTTCTATATTTTTTGAGAAGCTCTCCTACCATGAAATAAATAATAATAAATGGGTTTGAAACCAACTTTTTTATTTAAAGTGGCGTTTTTATTTTTTTTCTCTGACCGCAGGATTTATTTTGAAGGACTCTGTAATTTATAAGATATTATTAATACCATAAATTGTTAAAAAAAAATCAATGCAATGTAGAATAAAAATATTTAGAATTTAAAAAATTAAAATTTTTTGGATTCACAAGGACGAATAGGTAATTTTTAATCTGACAAAGTTAGAAGAACGTAACTCGGGGATGTTATCGAGTTTATATAAGCCCTTAACATATAATTTTTTCAAAAACAAATGAATGGTCGCCGCGAATAACGTTGTAAGCGACATAATTTTCAGGAATGGAAAAAAAACGTCTTTGACAACGCACATAATCATTTGATTTAGTTTTCCATTTTTCGGTACAGCAGTCTCCAAGAGACTTGCCCGTGAATTAAAATTTATATCCATATATCGCACACCGTCTTTAAAAGAGTCGGAGCTCAAAATTTTGAATTTTTGAGATTATGCGCTAAAAATTTTCACAGAGCGTTTATTTACCTTTCAGCAAAACCTGGAGCAAATTTTTGTATACAATTTGTTACAAAAAACCTAAGGTAAAGTCGCCCTTGCCCATATAATTATCATGTGCTAAGAAAATAGTTTTTCGCCTTTTCTGACAAACGTATTATTTTGAGTTGTGACTCTTTTGAAGACGGTGTGCGATATATCTTTCAAGTCAAAAAAAGATTTATAAAATTTTAATGATGGAAAAACGCTTTATATCCAAATCCCAATGGATGATAACACGTTTTTCCAGTAAGCCTAACATCTTTGCTGGTGGCGCTTACAACCTTTTTCGACAAATGAATGTAATAAATGTAACAATAAGGTTTCTTTGATTGTTCATCATAGGTCATTTTATAAAAAATGGAGAAATGCTTTTGAATAGTCTCCAATATGAAGCTTGACCTGTGAAGAGAACAAGCGCACTTGAAGCGCAATTTGGGGAATAAAAAACCAAAATTGATATTAACACAGCTCCTTCACTTACAACGTTTTTCCACATGGCCGTTTCTGGTAATTTTTTATCATACCCTTTCCCATTTCTTCCTGAATATTCTTCCCCACTATTTATTAGCCTCTTATTTTTCATATCATTCCATTTTTCGAAATGTACTTTACGTGTTTTACCATTATTGCACATTTGCATTACGCTGGTTAATTCTAAATTGGCCATGGTCACCTGCACTTAAAACGTTTTTCCACTCACTACTTACGTTGGAGCGTAGGTTAATGTCCGAAAACTGATGGAAAATGAGAAATTTCGCGACCTTATGATACGCGAGAGTATTTTTAACGGTAATCTGCGAAAAAACTAGTTTTGAGTAAATTGGCGCTTAAAACGTTATTCGATACAATTTTAAAATGACAATTTCAATATTTACCAGCCCTTCTGCACCAGAAACTTGAACCTGTTTAAATTCTACAGGATTTCCGCATTAATTTCATACCCATACTTCTTCTCTAAGCACATTTCTCTGAATTTTTTAAAATCATTTTTAAATTACTGACGTCAGAGTGAAAAACTAAAAACGCAATTTCACTATATTTGGCCCATGGTTTCGCGAATATATTGATAGTTGTGTTTAAAATTTACTATCGCGCGGTGTTGTATGTCTAATGAGCTAGACATTAATAAAAAAAGAATATAGGCAATACTGGCCAAGAAAAGGAGTTTATATTATTGTCATCGGTGCAAATTACAAATCTCGAAAATCCCGTGATTACTCGCCAAGAATCCCGGGATTTTCGAGACCTTAAAAAGTCCGGGATCCCGGGATTAACATTCCTAATACATACATATGTACATATGCATGTAAATATGTAAGTGCGTACGTAAGCAAAAATTAATATTCTTCTCGAATGCCATTTTTAGCACTCAAACCGCACCTTCACTATAGACCATGAAGCTAATACTTTTTTAATGGATGGCAAACCGTTTCGTTATGTCTCAGGGTCGTTTCACTATTTTCGCGCTTTGCCACAGGTATGGGAAGAACGCTTAAAAACAATGCAGGCGGCAGGCTTAAATGCCATAGATACGTGAGTACTAGAATTAAATATTTATTTATTGTTGTATGTACTTTTGTTTACAAGTTTGATGAACTGGACTTCAATTGGAATTATGATATTGAACAGTTGATAAAGATTATTAATGCAACGATGTGTATGGAAATAACCACATCTATACCTATCTATGAATATATAAAATGAGTGGGATGGAATTAAGACCGCGTGAATTAAGGCCGCCTTCATATTTCTTCGGCGGCCTAATTTCAAAGCAGCAAAAAACACGATTACCACAGAAGCTAGAATGGAATCGAATTAGGCGAAGAGAATCGCTTATATTTTCTCTTCAAGAAGGCACTATTTTAACGTAGGCATGTCATTGGCTGTAAGGCCTTACCCGAAGAATTACCTACGAACGAAAGCAGAACGCATGGATAAACAGAATCCAGAGAAGCGAACAAAGAATGCCTTACAGAGAAACTAATGAGGAATACCTAGATCGGCTCTCTCTACACTACCGGTAGTTAGAGCCAATTTGCAGGATGACTTTTCACCCTGGGTGGAAAGTCATGCGTGTCGAGCTTGTAGGCAAGAAGTGTAGCGAAGTCAGCGGGGTAGGCAAGCACGCACGGTGAGCGAAATCGAGGGGTTTTTTTGACGTTTCGCTTTTATCGAGTTGACTTTTTCGTATTTTTGCTTTGAGTTCGCGATTCGCTCCGCTTTAAAAAAAGAGGACGAAAGAGTTGACCAAAGAAAATTTGACGCTTACATGTCAAAAATACACAAGAAACGCCGCAAAGAAAAAGTCATCGTGTAAATGCACGAGGATTTTCGAAGACTTTTTTAAAAGGTAACGTGCCAAAAACGCAGGGTGAAAAGTCGTTGTGTTAATTGGCTCTTACTAAAATAGTCACTTGCGCCCTCTTTCATAGTTTTTCAATATTCTGCTTCTGACTGGTTCGACTCTGCACTACCATGTGTACTACCACGGGTTAATAGAGTAGCTACTTACCTAGGAGTCAGTTCAGTAGCGGTTCAAAAGTAGCGATTGACTCCAACAGTACTGGAGGAATCTTACTTAAAAATCGGTATGTACATACAAACATTTTTAATTAAACTTAAAATTGTACTTCCTCACTCATCAAAGCAAAACATGATTTTTATTCGATGGAATTTCCCACAGAAAGTAACGGTAGAAAAGAATTTTTGGTTATTCATTAGGGGTATTCACGATCCGATGTACACCGTCTAGCATGGTGCATTGATAGCATAAATAGCATCATTGTTGTTGTTTCATGTGTTCAAACCATGCTAGGCAGTATGCATCGGATCGTGAAAACCCCTATTCTATTTTTCAGCTGGTGTACCTTGCATTCCCCATAATGAACCAAAGCAGCGAAATTAATAAAATATTGTCGAATATTCTGCTATGCATTACCGGCAATACCTAAAAGAAGCGAACAAATTAGAAGACATTATAAGGCAATGCGTTCTAGAACACGTTATCACTAAAAGCGATTACCGATTTTTTGGTGAGCAGCGATAGCCGGAATTGCACTGATAAGGGTTATTTTTTCTAAGAGTGGCCGAAGGCCGCCAATGGGGAAAGATTTTCTTCGTAAAAATACTGTGGATGGCGTAACCCGAGTCTACATTTTTTTGCCTAAATGCCAATTTAACGCCATTGTCTAAAAAGGGGTCAGAAAGGATAAGGGCAACTTTTCTTAAAGTTTGGATAGTTCTCTTACTAGGTTTTATGGTATTTTAAAATTTTGCAGGTGATGTTTTTTCGCTGTACAGGTGAATTTTACGAAAACGACTTAGTGTCTTTCACAGCGGCGACGACTGTATTAAAATTGTTTTGGAAGGTAATAGGTGTTTTTACAATGCTTTTATCATCTTGCAATTTTGTGTGTCCAGACACCATTTTTGCTATAAAACATTTACTATGCAAAGTTCCTATACAAAATCTAGTGCATAAGGCGACATCTACCTCTACGGTTGGGAGGTAGATGGCGCCCTATGCACTACGTACGCTACATTACGCCATTTCTTTAAATCAACGTTGGGGAGAGAGCTTTTACTCTGCATGCGCCTATAAAAAAATTTATAGAAAGCTTAAAAGAGCTTTGCCCGCGGGCAAGTCAGTGCCCAGCAGTGCTTTAAATGAAATTAATTGGTGCTCGTATGTATGTACATACATATGCATATGCATGTATGTGCATCAATCGATTAATATCGTTGAATTATTTTAATATCTATTGCAAAATTTTATACAGACAATACTAACAAGTAGAAAATAAATAAAATAAAAAAACTTTTTAATATGCGCGGTTTTATAAATGGACAGGATGGAAAAAGTAACTTTTGATTTTGAAATTTTAGGAAAAATCATTATAAACAATCTGTGAGACTGAAAATGAAGTGTGGGGCGCATGCGTATATGTAATACTCCTAAAAAGGCAGTAAGAGCTAGTACCGTCCGAAAATATTACAGTACAGATATATCAATAAAAGCGTACAAAAGAAAAGGAACACATACGTTTATAAATAAAAATATACACAACACATACAGAATATGAAAAATAAAAATATGCCTTATAAAATATAATGAAAACCTCCGCCAGTTTGTTTCGCACTTCACTTAAGGCTTTCTATTTCATCGTTAATCTTTGTACAATCTATAAAGCACAGGGAAAGTTTTGCCCAGGATCGTGTTGCACGCTGAGTTTCCAATTCCTCTGAAAGAGAACAATAAACCCCCTGCAGCGCAGTGGTTCAAAACTGGCAATTAGTGTTCGTAATTCACTGGAGCCTTCATTTTTCACTTAATTTGATTATTTTTTTTTTTATGAAAGCTTACAATATTTTCAAGAGACCAGTTGAGCCTGATTTGTGAATTTTTATTTGATTATATTAATTTGTTTAGTGCAAAATGCAGAAAAAGTAGCAATTTTGAAGAAAATGTATGCAAAAACTAGTTGAAAACAATTGTATGGTTTTCCCAAAATGAAAAAGCTACACAAAAAAATTTTAATGTTACAAAAAATGTTCATCAACATAAATATTTTTTTTTTGTTTTAATAAAAATTGGTTGAAAAATTAAGGCTCCGGTGAATTATGGACATTCAATTGCAATTTTGAACCACTGTGTGCTGGCTTTGCCGTGCAGTATGAATTTTGGTAAACGCATTTGGTAGCAAAGGATGGCGAAGTCCTTGTAAAGGATTTGGCTTCATTTTTCGCTACATCAGGGGAACTTGTACAATAATATAATTAACTGGTAAATATTTGATTTAAATTACGATATGGGTAAGGTAATTTTATCATACAAGTTGTATGTACGTATTCCCAAATCATTTTGAAAAAAAGTCCTTTATTTTACGATGGTTAATATGGTCACCGTAGACATAGTCGTCGCTTCTGTGGTTTCCAAAGAAATTATTGCATAGCACTACAAAACACTTCCATGCACGTTGTTCTACTGAGCTTACCTTATTCAAAAAGTTCACTTCGCTCATAATTTTACGAATTTGAGGTCCTATGAAAATACCTAACATTCATAAAAGGGGATAAAACCGATGAAAAAGTACTAGACGAGAGAATAAAAAATTAATACCTCCTTTTATTTTGGCTTAACTTAACTGTGGGAACCCCACTTAAAGATGACAAAAAGCGCTGCTATTTACAACCAATTTTTATATAATTAGAGGTATTCTTGGAGTCTTGCAAAGCCCTTGCACGGTGCATGAATTGCACGAAAAAAAGACCGGTTTTCTTATGGGACAGCTATGCAAACCGTGCAATCCGTACTCCGTTCAAGGGCATTGCAAGACTGTGAGAATACCCCTATATATTCAAATATCCTTGGTTTAAATGAAGTGGTGGCAGGACAACATTTTCAGCTTTAACCAATGGGACGTTTAGAACGGCCTATTTAATGCGGCTCTCGGGATGGCCATACTTTGCGATCATAGGAAACGTTAAATTAAAAACAAAACTGTCAAGCAAAAATTTTTGAGTTCTATAGCCAAAAATAATATTTTTGAAAAAAAAATTTGTTTTCATAAAAAATGTAATAACTCAGTAAACTTTCATTAGATTTTTGAAAACAAACACTCGTTTTTTCGCTATTAAATTTAATTTTACAATGAATATAGGACTAGTGGTGTTGTTATAAAATTTAAAAAGGCGAAAAAAGTTGAAAAAACATGTTTTTGCTGGGTAAATACTGTGTGTATTATCTTAAGGTTTCTTTATTCACATATATATCGTTCATAAGGTCCAAGTTTCTTCTTTTTAAACCCAGCAAAAAACCGAAATTCGGTTCATAATGAACTAAGTTACAGGCTTATAAGTGAGCAAGAGTACGAAAACCCGGTTTTTTAACGGTAAATTAAGATTTTGGGGGTGTTTGGTAAATTTCATATTTCGATTCTTGTTTTACTCGTATACCTACCAGAATACATAACTTCCCACGTATTTTTTAGTGTCGCACAGTGTAATCATCAACAATTTAAACTTTTGAATCAGATTTTTTAGAGTTTTTTGAGTATCGAGGTAAGATTTTTAAAATTTGAACGACAAAGCAAAAAATAAAACAATTTTTTAAAATGCTAAAAAGAAAAATGAGTTGCGCATTTGGGAGCTGCAAAAATACAAAATACCACTGCAAGGAAGACGGTACAACATTTTCTAAATTTACAGCGCTGCGCTTCCTTTTGTGAATTTGATATTTAAATCTAAAGTTAAAAGAGAACAAAACTAAATATGAAGCTGAGAAATATTACATCTTAATGGGTTTGTTGAATTAATTAAATAAAAACATTTAATATTGTCAACGCAACATACATACATATAGATTAAACAGAAGACTAAAATATTTACACCCATTAACTGTGAAAGAAATTCCTAATTCCTTAATTTATTTTTAAATATTAACAATATGGTGACGCTGCTATCAACATGAACAAATTATTAAACTAATGCCAGATAAAACGCTTGCTTCGCTTTGCGTGACAGATTCGCTTTGACGGATAGGATTAATTGTATGAAAATGCACAAAGCATGCCCCATAGATCGTTGCAGCTGCAGCGCGAGACGAAAATATAGCCAATCAGCCGGTGTAATATTTATTTTGTTTCAAGTAAAAAAGCTGTACAAAATTGTTTTCTTGGCGTTAATTGTGACATACCTTTTGCGTTTGGCGCTTTGCTGGCAAAGTTATAAATGTCTCGCAAAGCCACAAAGTTTTATCTGGCATCAGCTTTAAGCTTCAAAAATCCCAGTATCCGTCAAAAATTCGGTTATTGAAACTACCTTCTTTTTATATAATTAGCACCAGCTTCTTAAAATTTACACCATAAGCCATAATCAAAAATTTTACATATGAGAAATAAACCCATACGGTCTTATTTCAATACAAAAAACAAGTAGTTCTGTTCGCTATGCAAAAGCCAGTAAAAATTACACAGCAGTGTTGCCGTTTTAGCCCTTTGGTGGCTAGATTTAGCTACCACATAGTTTTTTTCGCCACATAAATTTAAAATTGTCCCTAGCCCTTTGGAGAATTTATTCATACTTGGCATGAAAAAGTTGTATATGCTTAATTTGATCTCATTTCTTTTTTCATTTATGTAAGAGATGAAAGAAAGACTGATATATGGGGCATTTCACCTCAAGTGACCCAACATTTGAAATCGATGTCTTCCGATCGAGATGAAATTTGCACCAAGGTTAGTCCTAATAAATAGTAGTTATGACACAAAATTTCAATGGGATCGGTCAAACACACTCCGAGTTGGAGGGTCTAGAATTTTGACATTTTGGTCAAACGGCCATTTTTTCGGATCCATATAACTAATTACCTATTGTATTTAGAAAATTTTTTTCAGGAATGTTTTCGATAGATTTCTCTTCAGTCTTTACAGATTTTATTTTTTTTAATTAAAATAAATTTTTTTTAAATTTTTTTTTTAAATAAAAAATAATTTTTATGTTTTTTTCAAAAAGGGGTATTTTTTTTGCTCAAAAGAAAGCTTAGGTATTTTTCTTTAGGAGCTTTGTGGTCGCTTAGTGGGATGCGACTTGTTTATCAATCAAAATTAGCGTTTAGTAACTCGAAACAGCGGTTTTTTTAATTTTTAATATATGACCTATTGTTTTATTTTTTAGTATTATTGTGTAAGTGTTTCTTAAACCTGAAAATAAAACTTATATGAGAAAGTATATACAATTACCTTTCCAACGGTATATAATATGCCTAACCAAAGTTTCATACCCTCGATACTGCAATTCCCGTAGTTAAGGATGACTAAGATTTTTCGTAGTCTAACACACCAGGTACTCGATTTTGTGCATCCAAACACTTTATTAATAGCTTTGCAGAATTTTGAGTATTAGATTTACATACCTACTAGCACAATATTTGAAAAATATGAAGAAGATGGGATTTCGCGGTAGTTAAGGATGATTAAGATTTTTCTTTGTACCTAACCACAGCAGATTCGTCCAAACCATTTCTCAATAGATATGCATACCTACTCGCGCAACCTATAAGTAGCTATAATAAATCAGCTATGGTTTATGAAGGCAGTGAATGGTCATTCTGAACACCACTTTTTTAGAAACAGCGTTAAAATAAAGACTAAATAGCACAGTCATAATTAATATTTTCAATGGCTATGGCTCATAAAAAGGCTAAGCTTGATAAAGAAATGTTTGCTTCTTTTTGCTTTAATCCCTTCAACAAAAAAAAACACGTAAAGAGCTCAGCAAATTGAAGGAATTACCGACTTCGAAAACTAATGAGCCTTGTGAAGACGTTATTCTAGATAGAGACCATATTGATTCTGAGAATGATGGACCGAATTTCCGATGACGATGATTCCAACTTTACTGAAGAAAATATGACTTCAAGGGATGAGTGCCAAAACCAATACCACAAGGATGCAGTAAAAGTCCTTGAGCAAATAAAAGAAAAGTACAAAACTTCAACTAGTAGAGCAGAAAAAATTCAACTTCTCACGCTTGCTCCACCGACATGGAGTCGCGCAAAAACAATGGCTGAGTTTGGAACATCAGAAAGAAAAGCCAGGATTGCCAAAAAATTAGTTGCAGAGCATGGCATACTCACACTCCCAAACCCAAAGAAAGGAAAACCTTTAGAGTGCAAAACTGAAGCTCTAGTGACTCAGTTTTATAAGCGCGACGATATGGGTCGCCTGATGCCAGGGATGAAAGACTGGGTGTCTGTACGAATTGACGGTAAGAAAGTTCAAATGCAGAAGATGATAATTCTCTGCAACCTGAATGAGCTATTCGCGAGCTTTCAATCCGAACACGAGGATATCAAAACTGGATTCACAAAATTTACCCAGCTCAGGCCAAAACATTGCGTCTTGGCAGGAAGCAGCGGAGCTCATAAGGCTGATTCACATACAACTTTCTTCGCTTTGCTTGATAGTTCTTTGCTTTGACATATAAGATCGATGTAGGCATATGCATGAGTATGCTCACATAAAAAACGTTTGAAGCAAAGCAAAACGAAGCAAAATCTTGGGCAACTCTCAACTTTTGCCCGCTTTGGGAATCAGCTGTCTACATGTATCTTTTCTCATGCGCTTGCATTTGCATTTAATGATAAAAATTGGGTAAATAGGAATTATTATTACTATTGTTAATGCATATTATTATATTGTTATCTATTTTACAGATAAAAAATATGGAGGAAAAGGAGAACGCAAAAGCTGTCAAAGCGTTTATTGTAGCATACCTTCTACATTTCACGCTTTGTTCTCAGAGTTTGAACTGTCAAGCAAAGCGATCAAAGTCTTATGTAAATGGCCCTATACAGTATGCGATTGCATTTATCATGAAAATGTGAAGCTGATGTTGAAGGAAATCAACTTGAATTATTTAACAAATGATTCGCCGGAAGATTTAAACAGTTACCGTGATTGCCTTAAATTGACAATGTGTCCTAATGTATCAACTTCTTGCCACTTGGGTGAATGCTCCAGTTGCCCGGGAACTACGTTCATCAAAGAGAATTTGATCAAGTCTTTTGACCGAGAATTTGTGGAGGAGGTCAAATTTGAATCTTGGCTGCAGTATGAAAGGTGCACATTGAAAACAATTATCTTAAGTGTGGACGATTTTGTGGAAGAAATTTGTACCGGATTGGTAAACTTGAGAACCCATGACTTTCTAGTCAAGGAGCAGCGGTCATTCTTCGAAAATTTGAAGATACATTTGCAGGCAGGTGAATTCGTTATTTCATACGATTTCGCAGAAAACTATAAATATATTATCCAGGATGCCATACAAGCATTCCAATTCAATAACGACCAAGCAACTATATTTACAATAGTTATTTACTACATGAAAGATGGAGAACTGGAACATAAAAGTATGGCACTCATATCCGACGATTTGAAGCATGACGCCGTTGATGTTTATGAGTACCAAAGGATAATACTAAATTATCTAAAATCCAAATTCACAGTGGCGAAGGTATACTACGTTTCGGATGGAGCTCGTCAGCATTTTAAAAACAAAAGTAGCTTCCCAAATCTTATGGCTCATGAAACAGATTTCTATACACCAGCTGAGTGGCATTTTCATCCTACTGCTCATGGTAAAGGAGCATGTGATGGTATAGGAGCAAATATCAAAAGAAATGCAGCGAAGTATAGCCTCCAATGCTCTCATCAAGCTCGTATCATAGATCCGATAGCTTTATTCCGATGGGCAAAGAATTATTGTAAAGAAACTGAAATAATGCTTAGTAGCAAAGATGATCATGCGGAAACTGCGATATCACTGAAGAGCAGATTTGATGATGCAGTAACAATCGATGGTACCGCTCAATATCATGCTTTCATACCGATTGGCGGTGGAAGGCTCAAGTTAAAGAAGTTTTCTTCCTCTACCCAATGTGATTTCTTTCACAAAGAAAGGTGGAAAATAAGTTGGATGGAAGAAGGCTGGCTATTGGAAAATTAACTATCTTGTATACTTTTTATGTATTTATTTATTAAATTATATATTAAAAACTATTCTAAATAAATAAAAATATTCAAAATTTTCACCAATTCTATAGAAAAACAGTTATTTTATTCCAGAGGTGTACATATTGTGGGTATTATAGTGTAGAGGGTATGAAACTTTAGTTGCTTGTTAAATGGCGTTGGAAAGGTAATTTCATCTAATTTTTTATATAAGTTTTATTTTCAGGTTTCAGAAACACTTGGGTCATATATTAAAAATTAAAAAAACGCTGTTTCGAGTTACTAAATGCTCATTTTAATAGATAAACAAGTCGCATCCCACTAAGCGACCTCAAAACTCTTAAAGAAAAATACCTAAGCTTTCTTTTGAGCAAAAAAGAAACAGTCTTAGTCATCCTTAAATACCCGAAAATCCCATATTTTCTCACTGATAAACAAAAAATTTTCAGGTAAAAGTGTCACCGTTTTTGAAATATTTACATTTTTTCGAATTTAAAAAAAATCGTGCCTTTTC
>NW_023458557.1:51925165-51937800 GCF_013731165.1 Rhagoletis pomonella
TATTGCCCGGTTTGTAGTTGCAGTTAAAGAAAACACATGAAAAGGCAAGATTTTTTTTAAATTCGAAAAAATGTAAATATTTCAAAAACGGTGACACTTTTACCTGAAAATTTTTTGTTTATCAGTGAGCCCACCCCCCCACCTACCTTGCCCTAAAGTTTGGCACGTTACTTCTGGGACACCCTGTATATTAGACTGCATCGCTCCCCATACAAAGAAAAATCAGTACTATTTTTCCATTAGAATTATAAAATCTATTATATTTTAAGACGTCCACCAAAATATTTCCGAAAAATATTAAGAGATAAGTGAGCTGGACCGATTTGAAAATACCTCCAAAAATGAATAAAAATAGTTTCTTAAAGATTTTTTCGAAAAAATCCCCTCAAATGACAAAACGGTTTAGCTTAAAAAATTTGCATGGAAATATTTTTAAAAAATTAAAAAAAAATTTAAACGGAATCGTAATGATGAGATTTTTGATGTTTTTTTTTAACTTTTTTCAAAGATTGGTATAAGAAAAACTTGAATAACTGAACCTAAGCTCTTCCGATTTAGACTTAAGAGGTGTCATTGGGAAGATATTTTCTCACCCTTTTTATTTCTTTGATAATAGACTCATTAAAAGTATGAAAGAGAAAGGTAGGATGAACGAACGTCTTTCAAAGTTGAATTAAGATACGTTGGTATTTGAAAAAAAAAGAATGGGACACGAATGACTTTTTTCTGGACAGAAATAAAAACATTGCGAAAATACCTTCTATCGAGATCCCATAAGTCTAAATAAGAATAGTTTTGGCCCAGTAATTCAAGTTTTTTGTAAATCAATCTTTGAAAAAAGTAAAAAAAACAGCATCAAAAATCTCATTCTGGCGATTCCGTTGAAATGATTTTTAAATATTTTAATGCAGATTTTTTAAGCTTAATCTGTTTTGTCATTCGAGGGGACTTTTTTCAAAAAGTTCTTTAAGAAACTATTTTTATTCATAAAAAACTCCATTTTTGGAGGTATTTTCAAATCGATCCAGCTCACTTAAATCTTAATATTTTTCCGAAATATTTTGGCGGACGTCTTGAGATATTATAAATTTTGTAATCCTGGCGAAAAAACCGCAACTTTTTTGGTGATGCAGTCTAATATATATGTATTGTATGTTCCTTAAGTTTTTATACATACATACTGTAAAAGTGTTAGGGCTGTTAACTTATCTATTAACGATTTAACTATAGTTTAAAATAGATAATTTTATGGCCCTTAATATGCTTAATTTGTTAAATGGTCCACCAAGTCGATTGACCGTGTATGTTTTCGTGGTGCTGCTAGTGCAACTTCAAAAATTATTTGAAAATTTTGTGATTGTACCAGCATGCTGGTGTCGTGAGCGGTGAAATTAGCTCACTTTTCTAAGTAAAAAGTATTTTGGCGGAAATTTCTTGCACTATATGAGTCAAAGCCATGTTTGTGGAAGATTAAGTTCACGATATTGCAGTTGTGAATTAAAAAAAAAAACAATGTTTAACAAAATGGTGGAAAAATTATGAAATTTCGGCTCTAATCATTTCGATCCGTTTTCGACCTCATTTGTAAAGAAATAAATATTGTACCAGCATGCTGGTAAGTTATATGATTCGAGCCTGATGGTACAATCACATGATGGAGCCAGCAAGCTGGTGTCGTTTATTTTCCCTTTCATACGAAAAGGTTTTTGGTTGGATAAAATAGTAGCTTTTTTCCGAGAGTTCATTGTTTCTCTATACCATTACTTATTGAAAATGTTTGCGTGTATACTTATATATGTATATGTAAGTAAAAATTTTACCTATCACTTTTAGCCACAACGACTTTTTTAGCCCTTTTTTTAAAGGAATTTAGCTACCACTAAAAATGATTCGCGGCAACACTGTTAACCAGTAACAAAATTCAGAGAATAGGGTATCTTAGGACCAATCTGAAATGAATATTTAAACGGCACTTAAGTTTAATTCTGGATTGTTATTTAAATGTCATTTGACATTCGTTGGGTTTCAGATCAACTTTATTTAAATATGCCAAACCCTTGTGCCAAACAAACTATTGCTTGCTCCTTCAAATTGTTGTTGCTTGTTTACATTTTCTACTGAACAGCTGATTGGTCTTTGGCAAGATTGATAAAACAACCTACCTATCAATCTTCGTTGTTTGGTACGAACACAGGGTTGCATATCTCATATTTAAATAGCCAATATTGGCCATTTTAGAGCAGTTTATATTTATGATCTGAAAATGAATTTTTGAAGTTAATCAACAATCTCTACTTAAATAGGCTATGTATCCAGTGTTGCCAGGTCTTCAGCATGAGAAAACGTCCCTCTTGGTCTGAAAAAACGTCATTTCCTACCCAAAAACGTCTTTTTCAAATGAATGTACAAAAAATTGTTCTTATTAAAATTTTATTGTATACAAAGGTACATATGTACTTAAGGTATATTAAAATGTCATTTCGACAGAGCACATTTAGAATTCATGTAAACTGGTTTGAGATCGTTAATATCACAGTATACAGTAAACCAGCCATTGACAATACCCACTGGGAAAATAGGTAAGCACCTTGCGAGGTAAGCCATGTTTTCTTTCAGTTTTTAGTACCAAAATTGTCATCATGGCCAATGTCATCTACTAGTAAAGGGCAAAATGAACACCTCCGAAGACACATTACGTTGTCAGTTGCAAAATAACGTGCAGCCGAAGTTATTTCCAAGCACCGAACTACTCCGAGCGACTGCTCTGCATTACACGTAACTTACTTTGTAAAGCGGCTCAGAAGTATGTCTGATACTAAATGTACATTCTAAATTCCTACTTACATAAGGCGGCCATGCCTTTGTAAAAGTAAGGGACGTTCGGCAGGGAAATGGTAATGACTGCCAGGTGAAGAGTAAGTTGCTAATAAGGTATTATTACGTGCTCCTAATTCCCACTGGGTATGCTTATTTGAAAATTAATACATGAAATATTGTGAATGTATGGGATTTATTTGTCATTAACCCATAGGCAGCGACTGATGCAAAAGTTCCCACAAATGTTTGTTGATATATTTGTCATGTAAATTTGAACAGCAAAATTCGTAAAAAAATACTAATAAAACCAAAATATTTATAGTTACTACGTGGGAAGTGGGCGTGGTTATTGGCAGATTTCGCCAAAGTTTAACACTAACCTAACTTATACCAAAGGCAACTTCGACACCGACTTTCGTTAAAATATCTAAATTTTGTTCGAGTTAGCGTGTTTACAAACAGAGAGGGCTGAACTAGTTCATCTCGTCATTCTGAATATTTTGATATATACCCTGTAGGGAAACGAACTAGTGCGGAAATGGCTCGGTTCTAGTGCGTTTGGAACCATGACTAGTACGCGTTAATTCTCTTTTGCATGCTAGCGACTGGCGAATTTAACATTGCGATGTCCTAGGAAGTGTCAATTGTCCCCCGTTGCATCCCTTTGGCGCTAGTTCCGAACCAGTTCTAAATTCGACAGATAAGATCTAGTTCGTTTTGCATCCCTTTTTCTATAGTTCCAAGCCAGTTATAAATTCGTCACCTTAGATCTACATTTCTAATCAGACTTGTCGAAACATTTCCCTTTTATATTAAATATGATCTGTTGAAGGAAGGACAATACCATCACAAATGTTTAAACGCATTTATTAAAAATTTATACACCACATTAGTAGTAGTAGTAGGATTAAACTTAAGTAGTAAGTAAAAAACAAAAGTGCGTTCTGCTTAAAAGTAAAAATATTAGTTCACTTTGTCTTACTTGTCTAAATTTAAGCATAATGTTTTTTAAGTAAATAAGGTATACAGGCAGTCAATAAAGTTTAGGTACATCGAAGTTTTTACAATACCGGCAACTATTGTTTAAATATTTAATTTTTTCCTAATCTTTTATAAAAATATGGTTAGTTCTACACCAAAAACCCCAAAAGTCAGAGTTCCAAACCTTATGCAAAATTAAAGAAAACTCCGCAAATTTCCATCCAAATATTGCAATTTACACTCTTTAGAAAAAAGTTAAGTACGCAGTTTTTTAGCCCATTCAATTTTAGTATAGCAAAGTGCAAGTTTGAGGCAGCTAGGACTTACCATTGATATTTAGTAATTTTTTGTTGTTGTTTGGTAAGTCCTAGCTCCTCATACTTGCACTTCATTATACTAAAATTGAATGGGCTAAAAAACTGCAAACTCAACTTTTTCTAGAGAGCGCAAATAGAAAGTGAATTATTTTAATGAAATTTTGCAGAATTTTCTTAAATTTTGCACAAGGTTTGGAACTCTGATTTTTGGAACTTTGATTTTTTTGCTTTTAAAATTGGAAATAAAATAGTTTAGTGAAAGTACCACATTTCACTGCTTTTGGACTGGTTCGGGACTATTTACTATCGGACTGGTTCGTTTTGGTGAAAAAGAACTAGTACTGAACCAGAAATTTGGTATATGTGTATATATGTACATACATTTTATACGGTTAACAAACGCGCTTGCTTATCTGCATAAACCGTCTTTACTCGCATTAATTCATGCATTATCCTCTTTCAAATGTGAATAAGTGGCTGAACAAATACATACAAATTTCACGCATTTGAAAATTAGAGAGTTCTACCTTAAGCTAAGTAATACTTGTTTTACCGCCTAATCAATGGGACCATTTTAAAAAGTCAGCCCACCATTACTCACTAGCCGTGGGTAACACAGTGCGGCGCCGCGCCATTACGCTGATACCGAGAGCTGAGTTACTGGCGCCGATACCGATTTTCACAACTCAGTGACGCAATGGCGCCAGCAGCACCGGAACACCGACAACACCGGGCGGCGCAAAGAACCAGCAAAGAACACACAAAAGCGAAGTTTCACTTGTCAAATGTGCAGCACAAGGCGAATTTTTACAAGGCGGTGTTGCTAAAATTAGCCGCGGTCCTTCTGAATGTGAAAATTATGTGTTTGTTGTATTTTTGGGTTTTGAACCTGGGTATATTCGAGTTGTTTTTGCCCAACCGATACCACCTTGTATTAATTCACCTTAGTTCAACACAGGAACACTGACAACACCGCGTGTCGCAAAGAACCAGCAAAGAACACCCGAAAGTAGAAGTGTCACATACAAGGTGGTGCTGCTAGAATTCGTCGCGGTCCTTCTGAATGTGAAAATGATGGGTTTGTTGAATTTTTGGGTTTTGAACTTGGGTATACTTGAGTTTTTTCTCAACCGATATCACCTTGTATTAATTCACTTTGGTGCAGCGTGCAGCAATAAAGGAAATGAGCTTTAGCCTGAAGAGGCGCAATTGCGCCAACACACTGTGCTGATTCCGAGAGTGGCGCTGGAGTTAGTGTGTCAGCGCCAAAAAATTTGCGCCATTACCCAGGCCTATTACTCACTCAAAGTTGTGTTCGGAACACGGTTTGACTTATGTAGGAACTGCATCCGGTTATAATCGCTTACGCTTCACGCTTGATTTGCTTGGAATTTTGTTTTTCTCGTTATTTTGTTTTATGTGACTTGAATATATTTTTCACTATAAGAAAATGTTTAAATTGGATTTCGTTTGGGTTAACGAAAACGACAACTGTGAAAAAATATCAACCAATACATTCAAAAAATATGTCAAATGAGCATATTTACATTTTTTGTTTTGGCTATCTGGATTACTGTATGCTGTGGTTAATATAAAAATGATTTTATACATACACTTGTGATCAGCTGATTAAGTCATCAACATTTTGATCGAATTTGGCTGTTTTTCTTTTGTTTATTTAAAGTTTATTATTTTTCCATAAAAGGCAAACACATTATATAACAAACAAAATATAAATCCATATTTGAAACTTTGTGTAAAAATTATAAAAAATCTGCAAAGTTTCAGCTGTATTTTCAACTTTTTATTCAGATTTGTTTAAATTTTTTTTGGGTATGCAGTTTGATAGCCCATTAAATTTCAGGGTAATAATGTGCAAGTTTAAAGGGGCTACATAATCGCGTTGATTTTTAATATATATATTTTTTTTGTAGACATTTAGTTAGGGGGTCGGGTGTCGAAAATGCTAAATTACGTTCTGCTAAGAAGGAGTATAGCAACATTTCAGCCTTTTTTGCCTACTTTTTTATGCTGTTTTATGCTGCTATAGCTTTTTTGATGCTTTTACGAGCGTGCGTGTTGCAATAGATCAGATCTTCCTGATTTGGCTTTTGATGTGCAATTGCAAACATTACAATTAGTCTCGTAACCTCAAGTGCTTACACAACCAGGCTTTGTCCAAAAATTCAAAAAAAAAATGCGCGTACACTTGGTTTGCATCATATTTAAGTCATCTGTGTCCAAGGAATAAATATCTTTTGAAGCAGCTGCTGCAAAACACAAAGCTTGTAAAGATTTATTAAGAAAATAATTCAAAACCAGTTCTACTTATAAGATTTAGTAACAGATAAAAATTACTGGGAAGTTAAAAAACGTCATTTTTTACACATAAAACGTCCAAACGTCAACAGGATACAAAAAACGTCCAAATGACGTTAAAAACGTCAACCTGGCAACGCTGTATGTATCTGAAATTGGGCCTTACTCTCCCAAAGAGAGAAAGTTACTAAGTTTCGCGCGAAGAGGAATTAGCAAACATTTGCAAGCTTCACTGCTAGCTGGCGTCCACGGTTGCATTTCGAACATAATACATTTTTTAAATTATTTCAGGTGGAAAAAACAGGACCGTACGCAACAAGATTGTCCATTTTAAAATTTACCGAGCGTGTTGATTCAAATTATTTTTGACGATAATGCAACCGTGTGCCAACATCCTGCTTGGAAATTTTTGCTGGCAAAAATTTTCCCAGCACGAATTTGCAACATCCCCTCCAAATTAAATGTCAAAATCGTGCTCTCTCTTTGCAAGTTTTACTGGTTTTTGGCCAAACGAACACGATTTGGTACCAACTTGTACAAATTGTTTGCATAATGTTGTCTCTTTTAGAGATGCCGATTTAAATTCGTTTAAATCGAAGATCGATTAATCCAGCCCTTCCGATTCGATTTTTCTAATAGTTCTCTATAAAATTATGGCTGTTAGCCATACAAGAAAAGCTCCAAAAATTGCAATCTCAAACTTTATGCAAATATTCCCTGCAGTGAAACGCCAAACTAGTCAGGAAAAATACTAGTTTGCAACTAGAATCTCCTGACTGAAACCGAACTAGTTCGTAAATGACCAGACTTGTACCAAGTACAAAACGATTTATGTATTCATGCCCTGTTTTATTTAACTTCGACAGTTGAATACAATAGAGTACACAAAATATATTAACTTTTATTTGGGTATATTGTAAACCGTTAAAGCGAGTACGTACTCGTAATTATACCATACTTGTTAAATAATGATTAATATTCATAATGATTTTTAATTAAAGCATGTTTTTTTGAATAACCGTTTAATGGTTAAATACCGATATTAACACCTTTTTAATGATTAATAATTACTTAAACATTTTTTTAATTAATTCGTTAATTTTAATTACATCATTATTTTGTTATTTTTGATAATTTTTAATTATTTTTGACTCTTTAATTAAAAATTAATACAATTGTTTGATTAATTTTAATTATCAATCAACAAGCCAAAGTATAGACAAAAATTTGGAATATTTATTAACTGCTTGAATTATTTAGTTATTTGATTCCTATCCAAATCTCAAATTTTAAACATTAATTATTACTTTAAAAAAATTTTAAAACGAAATGACTGAAATGTGCAAAGTTAATGAATTTAATTTATTTTAATGAAAACTTTTATTTTTATTTTAGTTCACTCAAAATGAACTAAAGTATTCGTTTTATTTTTAACTAAAATGTTTTATTTTCCATATTGATAAAAAAAGATAAAAATATAGTATTTATTGTACCTGAAAGCTTTTACTTTTAATATCATTTAATGGAAAATGGCTTTAAATTTATGTTCGAATGTTTGAAATATTTATGTACTTATTTTTCCTTTTAATTAATACTCAAAAAAATTTTACACTAATTATTGGCAAATCTAGGGCTACTAAATAAAAATGTGTAATATTTTAAAGTGTACTTAATCAAAAGTCTTTCATTGTATATTCATGAATTCATTTAATCTTTTGACTTCCAAAGTAGCGGTTTTGGTCCATAATTGGACTAGTATTTTTCTGTCTGTTTTGAACTAGTATGAGACTGGTATATTTGTATACAATTGCCATCTTGTAGGACATCCCCGTGTTAAAAATACCAGTTGATTGCGTGGAAAAAAGATAGTTGGCTGACTAGTTGGGCATGCGGTTCTTACTAGTTGTGAGGTAGTTTACAACTGGTACATTTGACTACAGGGTTCATACAAATTTTGCACTCCTCAATTACTCTATTTATAAAAAATTTGAGTAAGTAACCAGTTTTGTAGCAAACTTTTTCTACAAGGGGTAATTAAGAAGTGACTCCATAACTTTCTTGAAATTACAGAAATATACAGTTTGTGAAAACGAAAAAACGCCTGTATTTCAACTCTATGTACGTAAGCTGCATGGTATAATACACTTCTTAAAAAAAATTATTTTGAAGTAAAACAAAATTTATTCTTATTTATGATAAAAAAAAATCGTAAATGTTTTACCATTTTCTTAAGTAGGGATAATGCTGAATTTTAACTCGGCATTAAATGACAAAAATTGTGTTGATCAACAATTTCTACAATTTAGCTTAATAGTCCATGAAAATTCCACACTACCTCAACTTCAAAGCCCATTATCTCAAGAAATATCGATGTTACCGATCCAGTGTTCTGAAATTTTTTTGTAGGAAATTGAAAGTCCTACAAGTTTGTCGTTTATATTATTTCTGTAGCTCTTGTTATTTTCGAGATAGGGGCAAAAAAACGAGAGGTTTAGTGACCCGTACTACCTCGCTGGTGGGAGTTAGGATTAAACCGCAAAGGACAATTTTGTAGAGCATTCAATTCTGAAGTAAATCCATCATTGACCAAGATTATACCATAAAATTCCTCTGAGCTGTAGACTTTTTAAGAAAAAACTGAAAGTTTACGTGAATCTTTGCACGCCTTGGGCGAGTACTTAATGTTACTATCAAATTTTCAGGGAGCTGTTTTCTAGGTGTTTTCCACCAATTTTTTTCCACAAATTTTCGCAAAAAAAATCGCTCTGGTATGTGTGCATATAACTACACATGTAGTGAAAATAGTTATTAGTACAGTGATTGTTTTACAATATTCGCAATGTTTTAAATAATAAATTTTTCGTTAATTTTTCGCGAAAATACTTTTCGTATTTTAACAAGAACCATATTCATAAAATTTTCAAACTTTTTGCAAAACTTAAAAAAAAATTATACAAACTTTCATCAAAATTTTTTATAACAGTTTTTGGAAAAAAATTGGTATGGAGTGTTGTAGCTCATTCAATTTCAGTAAATAAAATGCAAGCATCAAGTCGCTTCAAATTACCTTTACTTTTTTAGAATTTCCCTGTAGTCAAATGAACTAGTTGTAAACTACCTCACAACTAGTATGAACCGCATGCCCAACTAGTCAGCCAACTATCTTTTTTCCATGCAATCAACTGGTATTTTTAACATGGGGATGTCCTACGAGATGGCAATTGTCAGATTTCGGTCAGAAATATACTAGTCTCATACTAGTTCAAAATAGACAGAAAAATACTAGTCTAATTATGGACCAAAACCACTACTTTGGGAGTCAAAAAATAAAATAAATTCATGAATATACAATAAAAAAAACTATTAAGCACACTTTAATATATTACACATTTTTATTTAGCAGCCTTAGATTTACCAATAATTAGTGTGAAATTTTTTGAGTATTACTTAAAAGCAAAAAAAAATTCATAGATATTTCAAACTTTCGAATATAAATTTAAATGCATTTTTCATTAAATGTCATTAAAAGTAAAAGGTTTCAGGTACAATAAATACTATATTTTTATCTTTTTTAATAATATTGAGTACGCAAAAGAAAACATTTTAGTTAAAAATAAAATGAATTCTTTAGAACATTTCTGTGTGAACTAAAATGAAAATAAAAGTTTTTATTAAAATAAATTAAATTCACTAACTTTGCACATTTCAGTCTATTATTTTTAAAAATTTATAAAAGTAATAATTAATGTTTAAAATTTGAGATTTGGATAAGAATAAAATAAATAAATAATTCAAGCAGTTATTAAATATTCTTCAATTTTGTATATAGTTTGGCTTGTTGATTGATAATAGAAATTTATCTAATAATTATGTATATTAATCGTGTAATTAAAAAAAGTCAAAAATAATTGAAAATGATCAAAAATAACAAAATAATGATGTAATTAAAATTAATGAATTTATTAACATTTTTTTGTTTAAGTAATTAATTATTAATCATTAAAAAAGTGGTAATATCGGTATTTGATCATTAAACGGTTATCCAAGAAAACATGATTTAATTAATATTCATTACGAATATTAATCATTATTTAACAGGACTGGTATAATTGAATACGTATTCGATTTAATGGTTTACAGTATACCCAAATAAAAGTTATAATATTTTGTATACTTTATTGTATTAAACTGTCGAAGTCAAATAAAACAGGGCATGAATAAATCGTTTTGTACTTAATGAAGTCTGGTCATTTTCGAACTACATTGAAACCCGTTTAAGTACACTCTCGTATAAGTACCTAACCCGCTTAAGTTAACAATATTATTGGGCACCGTGAATTTTTTAATGTATTTTGAAGAAAATCCCTCTTTTTAAGTACCTCCCCGCTTATGTACCCCACCCGCCTAAGTACCTACATTTTTCGTACCCCATTTACCATTTTACTTATAATTTTCCCCTCTTAAGTGCTTTTTTTAAATTTCTTCAAACATTTACATATTTTGAAATTCAGTGGCAGCGCTAAACACCTTCGGCAAAAAAATTCTAAAAAATCAACGGTAATTTTTAGCCACTTGAAACTTGCGCATTATTAATGGGCTATAAAACTGTATACTCATAAAAAATTTTAACACTTCTGATAAACAAGTTTGTAATTATGATCAATCTTTTCAGCGTTCTACAAAATTTTAAGCTTATATTTTAAGTTTCTATGGTATTTGTTAGGGAATGAATTTTTTTAATTGAAAGATTTTAAAAATTAAAATATAAGCATACAAAGGTGGCAAACAATATCATTTTGAATTTGGTCCAAAATGATACGCCCTGTTTGTATGTATGTATAAATATGTATAATCAATGGCTTTTTAATTTAGTTCTTGTGAAAATAACAGAAAATTGCTTTATCTGTTTTTTTAATAAAGTTTTCCTTTATGCTTTTACGTGTTTAAATAATGCTACGATCTTGGTTTTAAATTACGTATACTTCATTAAATGTTCATGTTTTATTTAAGGACTTATTTATGTAAGTTAACAAGAAGATGTAACTACATCACAAATTATGTTCGCTTATGTACCCGCTTAAGTACCCAACCCGCCTAAGTATCTCAAAAAGCTGACATTTTTCGTGAGGTACTTAAGCGGGTTTTACTGTAGTTCGGTTTCTGTCAGGGAATTCTAGTTGTAAACTAGTATTTTTCCTGACTAGTTTGGGATTTCATTGCAGCGTTGTTTCTCAAGGGTGTACATATTTTCTTCCATGAACAAAATGTAGTTTTGCATGGAAGAAAACCCTCAACACCATTGAGAAAAAAATATCAAAAATTAACGCAATTTTTAGCGACTTGAAACTTGCATTTTGTAGCACTGAAATTGAATGAAATATACACAGATGAAAATTTGTAGAATCTTTTAAGTTTTGCAAAAAGTTTGAAAATTTAATTCGCATGGTTTTGTTAAAATATGAACTATATTTTCGTGAAAAATTACCGAAAAACAATCTGTACGAATAACTATTTTGACTATGTATGCAGTTACATGCATACATATGTAGGTTATTTTCTTATACAAGGAGAAAGCATCGAAAGACTGTACCCCGTAGTGTGGAACTTTAATCGGACTAAAACTCAATGGGCCAATTTCACAGTGCGTAGTTAACCCAGAATCGGCAGTTAACTACCGATTTTGTACTGAAAATCTCTAGTTAACTGCCGTTTCTGAGTTAACTACGCACTGTCAAATTGGCCCTATGTATGTCCGCTGTACCGTATCCCCCCGGTACCGGTATTTCGTCGGAGGGCGGTTGAGCCCAAGCTCGATCGTACGTTCCTGTTGCGATGCAGGTAGGTATGTAAGTACATATGTCTATTAAGTTTATAACAAAGAACTTTAATAAGTTATATAACACTGATAAATTTATGAATTTCAAGATTTCACTTAATATTACTTCCAAAATTATTTGTGCAAGTGCTACGTAAAAATATTTGTTATCTAGAGGCGAGCGCCCGCTCGTGGGTGTCACCATAATATTGTTATAACTTTAGAACTACTTGTTGTCTAAATATGAAACTTTCCCAAAAATTTCCGTATATATTTGTCTATAAAGCTGCATTAAAACAAAACAAAGATTTTAATCTTCATAACACAACTTTTCTCTTGTTCTTAATTGGCGCTGTAACCGCCTAAGCGATTTTGGCCGAGTCCAA
>NW_023458557.1:51938200-51956839 GCF_013731165.1 Rhagoletis pomonella
CTCTTATTATCTTCTCCAACATAAGATTAAAGAAATCTCACGAAAGGCAGTCCCCTTGCATTGCATTTGTAAAAACCACCTCCTTAATTTTTATAAAAAAAGTTAAAATATCCGCAATTTTCTTTTGAATAAGTATTAAGAAGTGTAGTTAGACTCATATTCTTTAGTATAGTATCTACTTTATTGTGTACAAATTTCAAATCAATCGATAATCTGAGATATAGCGAGTTTAAGCGAAAATTTCGCAAAAATTGGCTGCTGTGAAAAAATAGGTTTTGTGGCTTTTTTTTCTTTTCTGAGAAATCAGATCGAAAAACGGCTTTTGAATCGATTGGAATCGACATAAAAATTATCGATGCGGGAAGGAATCGTCAAAAAATAAATCGACTGACTGAATCGCTGACTCTATAAGTCACTTCTTACTAACTCGTTTTAGAAAAAATTTGCTATAGAACTGCATACATAATCAAATTTTTTCTAAAAAGATTATTTAAGGATTGAAAATTTGTTTATGAAAATTTGCGTAAAGTTTAGAACTTAAATTCTTGGATTTTTTGTTGTGGTAATAGCTATTATTATATATATGTGTATTTTCAAGAGTCGTCCCTGAAGAGCCCTGTGGTCTTTGCTCTCTCAAGTTATTTTTTTTTGTACCAGCCTCAAATTTTAAACCCTAATGTCGATTCTCGAATTTTTTGAATCTATTCACGGATCGAATCGGAACTAAAATATCGACTAAAAATCTAATCGGAAAGGCAGATTAATCGATCTTCGATTTAAAAGCGGAATCTCCAAATAATAAATGCGGAACATTCATGGTACAATAATTACAGGTATTGTTTTCCCAGAGAGTTTTGCTTCACATCGAAATTCGTGCTCCCTTATTTTCATTTTGACGCAGTTCAATTTTGATTCTTGTACTTTTATTTGGCTTTGCTTTTTCTTTTCGCTCAATTTCATTTTTATAACTTTTCAGAGCAAAAGAAAAATCATTTCAAATGAAGTGAGCCATACAAATTTGAATTTATTTACTAAGCAAACGTTTTTTCGGCTTTTGCAAATTAAATAAATCCTCTGCAAGAAGGTTTGTTTAAAAAATTACGTGTACATATATGGCATATGGGGTATGGAAATATCCCTTTTCCCTAGCAGTAAACCTTTTAGTGTGGGCAACAATGATGTTTTTCAAATAAGGCAGATCGGAATATGCGCTCTCTAGGAAAACAATACTTGTAATTGTTGTACCATGAGGAAGATTTACATATATTAGTGCAGGGTACACAAGTAAAAAACAGTCAAAAATGAGAAAAAAATTATACTGGTTCAAATATCCAGAGAACAGAGAAGACTTTATTCAGTCATGTAATTATTGTAAACTTTTATTTAACTTGGTCATCCCGCGGAAATCGCGGAAATTTCCAATTGATTTTAAACTAACTTCCCGACAAGTTAGAGACTTGAAATTTTCAGCATAGTCCCAAGCGGTCAAAAAATTGTAAGATTTATGGCTAACAGAGCGTAATTTGCCAAAGAACGTAAAACCACTATAAAATTGTTAAAGCTGCCGGCGGTAGTGTAGCAAAGCTATTTGTGGCAAATTCTAGAAATCAACCTAGTCTAGATATGAACCTCGTTGTAGGCATCATATCAAGGAGATACAATTAGAAGACTCCAAATGTCGCCCGCCTGAAGAAGTTAAATATTGCGCCTAAATATATGCACCATTTAATACGCTACAGCGGAAATGGACGACACGCCATTTCTTTAAATGAAATTAACTGCTGCTGTGTATATGTACATATGTATGTTTATACAAAACGATTTTAAAATTTCGTATGCTATACCAAGGCCCAACAACTGTGCCAAGTTTGGATGAAATTGGTGCAGCGGTTACCAAGATATACACATGTAACCATAAGTGGGCGTGGCTACGCCCATTTTCCAAAAATTTATAATATTCTTATTGTTCGTCTGAAAATTATTGTAAATATGAATTTTGAGTGAATAATCTTCAGTAATTACTAAAACTAGTACCGCTCAGTTGTCGGAATTCGACATCTTTTTTCATACAATTTCGAAATTTACCTGCCACAAATACTAACTCCTTTATGCGAATTACATATTGAAGTCCACCACCATATTCGTAGCGAATTTACAGGAACACTTAAAATCGAATTATGAACGTTAATACCGGATTGATTAATGCTAATTCTATCAAGTCTCCTCCAAATTTCTTCAGTTGCTTTGAAATTAGACCGAAAAAGGAACCTCGATTTTCATTTATAAAAAATATGCATATGTATTTGTATGTACAGATAAGATGTTCATCGCTGACTAATATGTCAAACATATACCAATTCAGACTTTAAATAAGTTTTTCGATTATATTTGTCTGAGAGCCTCTTGGAGGTTAAAAACTAAATTGCCCACATCTACATAAACGATTTCTTTTTTTTATCAGAATCGTTAACGGTTGAGAAAGTATCTTGAAGATTTACAACAGAAGATAATATTAACTTCTCTAACGGCGGTTTCACGCGGGTTTTGGTCAAGACTGGGCCAAAGCCCAATATTTTTCTATCACACGACTGGTCTACAAAGCTACACCAAATTTTATGTTACTAATATGTGTTCTAAAAGTGAAACAAATCTGATCATAAATATGATTTTTTTAGGATAGCTCTCAATCCCTGCGTCAAATATCGGAAGACAAACACACTTATACTTCTAAAAGCTTTTGCACGAAACAACAACCATTCAATGTGATTTTAAAATCTGGGAGAAAATGGGTCCCAGTTGAATGATTCTTTCGATTTTATATGTGTATAAATGTAGGTGTATAAAATTCCAAAACCTTACAATAAGTGGTTCCAGAGATAAGCGATATGAGAATTTCAGTTTGTATGGGCAGTGTCACGCCCCCTTTTCCAAAATCTGAGATTCTTCGCCGTAAGTACGGTATTGACAACATATGTTGCTGTGTCATATTTCGGTTCGTAAGCATAAGTGATTCCAGCGATAAGCGATAAGCGATAAGCGAAATGAGAATTTTAGTTTGTATGGGCGGTGCCACGCCCCCTTTTCCAAAATCTACCACTCTTCGCCGTAAGTACGGTATTGACAACATATGTCAAATTTCAGGACGTTAACATAGGCGGTCCCAGAGATAAGCGATATGAGAATTTCAGTTTGTATGGGAAGTGCCACGCCCACTTTTCCAGTACCTACCATTTTTCGCCGTAAGTAGGGTATTTACAATCTATGCATCTGTTCCCCAGCGTAATTGGTTTTAGAGATATTGTGGTTTTCACATTTTAGTCTATATGTCAGATGCCACGCCCCCTATATATCGGGGTTAACATTTCTGGATTAGAAGAAGTTATATCCTTTAAATTGATGTATGTTTCATAGAAATCAAGAGAACGGTGCCTTCAAAAAAGGGATTGTAAAATTTTCTTTAGGCGTAAATATATATAGATATCGCAGTTGTCGTATTTCTCTAAATAACCGTTATATGGGATGTGGGCGTGGTTATTGACCGATTTTTTAAATTTTCGGCCATTTAGTATGCTGTATCAAGGCCAACAACCGTGCCAAGTTTGGAAGAAATTGGTGCAGCGGTTACCAAGATATACACATGTAACCATAAGTGGGCGTGGCTACGCCCATTTTCCAAAAATTTATAATATTCTTATTGCTTGTCTGAAAATTATTGTAAATATCAATTTTTAGTGAATTATCTTCAGTAGTTACTAAAATATCGCAGTTTTCGTATTTCTGGAAATTACCGTTATATGGGAAGTGGGCGTGGTTACAGTACCGCGTGGCGAGCGGGCATTGTGCGGTGGATAAAACCGCCCCACAATGTCAAGCCACCACGATCGAATACGTACCGTCTCACCCCAATGGGTAAGCACGGGACGCATCGGGACGGCTTAGGCCGTGTAACCTCGAGCGCCCCTGGCTCTGCACATGGGGAATACAGACTGGCCAAGCTGCCGTAGGTAGGCACGGAGCGCATCGGGACGGATTAGGCCGTGTAACCTCGAGCGCCCCTGGCTCTGCCTACGGGACAGGTTGGTGGTTTGTGAGAACATATTGACGACCAGCTTCCGTAGCTTCCCCAGCTTCCGTAGGTGACTTCCGTGACCGTTTCGGACCGCCAATATTAAGTGCCGCCCTGGGCCAAGACTACAACGAGGAACCGCCACCGACTGTCATTAAAGAGGACCGCTATCCCAGCATCACCACCGTCATCATTATCTCCGCTTCTTAAGGCCGAATGGCCATTTTCCTCATCATCGGGCCGCCACTAAGCATCGCTGCCGCCCCAGGCCGAAAGCAACACCAAGAGCCGCCACCTTTCAGGGCCGCTAGCAACATCATCGCCATCCAGGGCCGTTGTCACCGTCGTGCATCATTAGGGCCGGACTGCCGCTTTACTCACCATTGGGTCGCCAATATCATTGCCGCCCCCTAGGCCAAACCGCTACCGAGGACCGCTACTTGCTGTCTGCCGCTAACATCATCGCCATCCAGGGCCGCTGTCACCGCCGTTACTCATCAGAGGCCCGTTGTTATAACTAGGGCCGCCAATACTGCTCTCACTACGGGAGGTCGCTACCGCCCTCACCACTATTTGGGCCACCGTCAACATCACCGCAGGGCCGTCACTACTAAAGGGACTGCTACTGCCATCACGATCAGCATCGTCGCTCTCATTGGCTGCAGTACCCGTGCTGTGAGCATTTACCATCATCACGCTCGCTACCGCTCTCACTGTCATTAATCACCGAACCATCACAGCTCTCACCGTCACCACTCTCAACATCACCGCCACCGTCACTAGCCACTAGACAGTCTCCGCTCTCTGAGCCACGACGCCGACCGCCGACCAGTTAGTCGCTCTCTCTCTCCCCTCTCTTCGTGGACGTCAGGGTACCGGCAGCCTGGCCGAACGGCCGCGTGTGTGTGTGGTTGTGTTCGCTATATTTAACTACTGTGTTTATTTTATTCAGTGGGGGTTAGTGGGACCTCCACTCAACCCTGGAGCGGCTGAGCTACCTCAGCCTTCGATAAAACCCACCTCATAGACGGACAGACAGATATGGCTTAATCGATTTCTCTATTCATTCTGAGCATTTATGTATACATTTGTCTATATCTATCTCGATTCGTTTTGGCTGTTACAAACAACCGTGATGTGAACAAAATTAATATACCCTTGTGCACATTGCGCTCGGGTATAAAAATGCAAAATGTTTATTATTTTTTTATGAAAATACATATAACTTACTATCTAAAAAAACATGTCAATAAAAATTTCAAAATTTGTAGAACATTTATTAAAATTCGACGAATTTAAATAAATGTTCATCACAATTTGAAACATTTTAATCAGATTTTCTATAATTGTTTTGAGTATGCTATGTTTTGAAGCCCATTTAATTTTAGTATAATAAAGTGCAAGTTGGAAGAAGCTTGGACTTACCATTAGTGATGTGCTGAATTGTCGATACCCAATACTCGGTACCCAATACTTGAAAAAATGTCGGTACCCAATACTTTCCTTTCGGTAACCGATACCGATTCGATACATTGAACCTTCGTCATAATATACATACTTTTGAAGTTTGCAGAAAAAAATGTCATTGGTATTTTATATCACATTGTCAAAGCAAAAAAAAAAACACCTGCAAATAAGCAATATGTATGCTAGTATTTGAGCCTTCTTGTACTTATCGCAACAGTCTTACCAACTGCAACAGTTCTTGTGGCAACATTGTTAATTCGTAATACTTATGGCAACTCTCTTTTCAAAGAATATTTATTACGATTTGCATTGTGGTTGCCGCTGTGGCTGAGTAGTTAGAGGCGCGTACTACCACTCCTTAGGACCCGGGTGCGATCCCTGGTCTGAGCAACAGTTGAATGTATTTCTGTCTAATTTGAGATATAACATTAAGACACATACCACAAATTAGAAGTGAAAGACAGCCAAATACTTAGCAAAAGTGTAAACGCTAAAATGTTATTACATATTATTGTTACGACGACCGTTCTAAGCGAACCCTTACTGGCAAAAAAACGGGCAGATATTAATCGAGCGACGAGAGCGTTCAGACCCAAACAATGTGGAGAAATAGACTTCTTTAACCATAGATTAATGAGATTCATAAAAACTTCAACGATCACATAACAGCTTTTATTCCATATTGGTGGGTCTTATTATAAGTTCCAATATGTCGGTACCGAGTATCGAAAGTATTAGATACTCTCCAAATCGGTACCGAGTATCGATCAATACTTAAAAGTACCGACTCAGCACATCACTACTTACCATTAACATACACAGTATGTTAAAAAAAATTTTGTTTGGAGAAAATGAGCAACACCTTCCACAAAATTTACCTAGTATCAAGGGTAAGTTCTAGCTACTTAAAATTTGCAGTTTGAATTTAATAGGTTACAAAACTGCATACTCAGAATGTTTCTAAGAAATATAATTAAAAAGCTCAAAATTTTGATGAAACTTTGTCGAATTTTACTAATTTTTCTACAAAGTTTCAAATTCTGACTTACATGATCTCTGTTAGATAACGAGCCACACTTTCATAAAAAGAAATAAACGTTAAATAATCAAAAGGGGAATAGCCAAAGAAAGCTAAAATGTCTCTTCCCTATTTATATTTTCGCCACTCTATCTACAGCATATGTTTTTCATATCCGCGATTCTTTTTCGGGTATTATTTGGTATTATTTTTTATAATTTCTTTAATTATATTTATATATTATTAGTAAGGATGCTGGCTATATATTATTAATAAGTGCCGCCCCGTTTGTACGAAAAATTGTTTTTGGGCCAGAGTACAGGGAGAGTCTTAATAAATTAATAAAAAAACACTGAAAATCGGGACTTAATCGGTACAATTATATTATTAATCGGGACACTTATACGGTCACATCACGATGAAATTATGGTGGACACCTTACTAAAAAATCTGCTCATTATAAGATAAATAGAGATGAGTTTGGACTAGAGACCGTGGCACCTCCCTTGTCCCTGATATTTAAAATGAGCTATAACCTAGGAACCCTTTGTATGTAACAATTTGTCAAACTTTTTAATGAACACATTACTAATATAATGCCCATAAAAAAAATTTAATCTCTTAAATGTGGCAACTAGGACTCTTAAAATTATTCAGAGAATGTTCGTTCGACCGGTTATTAACCGGTTTACGGTATTTCAACGCACGCTTCCGATTATTCGAATAATGGTCTTGTGTCTATTGTTCGAATACTGAAACTTTTTAAATATAAGGAATCAAATCGATTCATTTTAAATCAAGTGAACAAATCTATGTATACATACATACAAACAGAATCGTTTGTATTTAATTTAAAAATATGTGCCAACCCAACTTACTTCATTGAGCTCGAAAATCGGGAAATGTTTGCTCCAAATATTGTAATTCATTTGCTAACAATTGTCGATTCAAGAAAAGTGGTCCCTTATTTAGCAATTGCGATTCATTGCTGGAAAACATTTTTTATACCCGAGCGCACTTGTGCACAAGGGTATTATAACTTTGTTCACATAACGGTTGTTTGTAACAGGCAAAACGAATCGAGATAGATATAGACAAATGTATACATAAATGATCAGGATTAAAAGAGAAATCGATTAAGCGGTGACTGTCTGTCCGTCCGTCCGTCCGCCCGTCCGTCCGTCCGCCTGTGCACACGATAACTCGAGTAAAAATTGAGATATCTTAACGAAACTTGGTATGTGCACTTCTTTTGGGCGTAGAACAGATGGTATTGAAAATGGGCAAAATCGGACAATAACCACGCCTACCTCCCATATAACGGTAATTTTCCGAAATACGAAAACTGCGATATTTTAGTAACTACTAAAGAATATTCACTCAAAATTGATATTTGCAATAAGTTTTAGAAGAAAAATAAGAATATTAAAAAATTTTGGAAAATGGGCGTAGCCACGCCCACTTATGGTTACATGTGTATATCTTGGCAATGGCTGCACCAATTTCTTCCAAACTTGGCACAGTTGTTGGCCCTGGTACAGCATATCAAATGGCCGAAAATTTTTAAAATCGGACAATAACCACGCCCACATCCCACATAACGGTAATTTAGAGAAATACGAAATCTTCGATTTAGACAGCGTCGACGATAGGAGTACAGTAGCAGTAGCAGGTCGAAGATTCGAGTCCCGAAAATTATTATTTTAATACCCGAGCGCACTTGTATACATAAATGATCAGAATGAAAAGAGAAATCGATTAAGCGGTGACTGTCTGTCCGTCAGTCTGTGCACACGATAACTCGAGTAAAAATTGAGAGATCTTAACGAAACTTGGTACGTGCACTTCTTGTGGGCGTAGGACGGATGGTATTGAAAATGGGCAAAATCGGACAATAACCACGCCTGCCTCCCACACAACATATGTACAAGAGACATTCACACAAGCACAATAAACACTTAGGTCCAATTTCAGATGGTATATTTATGTATAGATTGTTGATTAAATTCAAAAATTCATTTTCAGATCATACATTTAATCTGCACTTAAATGACCGATATTGGCTATTGGCAAAATCGGACAATAACCACGCTTACCTCCCATACAACGGTAATTTTCAAAAATACGAAAACTGCGATATTTTAGTAACTGCTGAAGATTATTCACTAAAAATTGATATTTACAATAAGTTTTAGACGAAAAATAAGAATATTATAAATTTTTGGAAAATGGGCGTAGCCGCGCCCACTTATGGTTAAATGTGTATATCTTGGTAACCGCTGCAGGCTATTTTATAAAAATCCGTTTGAATCCAACATGACGCCGTTTACAAAAAGAGATATTGTTGACTTACGTTGGACATAATATAATATTCCCAGTATTCGAAACGCAGCTGACCTTTGCACTCTGCTTAGTACTGTAAATGTAAAATTCGGCTCAATGTTCTTCCCCGAAACCAATGAACCGTGTGGAATTAACCGATGGACCACAGCCTTATTTAGTACATCCAAGATGGGGGAACCACTTGAAAGCATTCTCTTGCAAAAATATTGAGCCCCATACGCCTTCTTTAATTTTTTCGCACTTTTACTTCGAGTAAGATGTCAAAAGCTCAAACTCATCCATGGTGAAATTTTACCAGGTGAAGTAATATGAGCGAGAAAAAGATATGAAACTATCTTATTTAAAAATTTGCCTTTAGAAATTTCCAGAAGATAGCCGAATGTCGAGAGAATAAAAAAAATAAAGCGACAAAGCAGTTTTATTACTTCACCTGTTATAATTTCACCATGAAACTCATCAGTATTATGATTCAATTATTAAATCAATATGTCTATTAATAGGTCCATACCTTAACTTTTCTGACTAAAACCTGAAAAGTGTTAAAATGCAAAAGCATAAAAGAGAATGACAGGAAAAGTAAAGGAACGCAAAAAAAAATTTTTTGTCAAAAGAATTTCCACAACAATACTAATGTCAAATAAAAATAGAAATGTATGTACAAGAGACATTCACACAAGCACAATAAACACTTAGGTCCAATTTCAGATCGTATATTTAAGTAGAGATTGTTGATTAACTTCAAAAATTCATTTTCAGATCATACATTTAATCTGCACTTAAATGACCGATATTGGCTACTTAAATATGAGATATGCAAACCTGTGTTTGTACCAAATGACCAAGATTGATAGATAGGTTGTTTTATCAGTCTTGCCAAAGAACAATCACCTGTTCAGTACAAAATGTAAACAAACAAACAAACAAATGCAACAACAATTTCAAGGAGCAAGCAACAGTGTTGCCACTTGTTTGGCATATTTGGATAAAGTTGATCTGAAACACAACGAAAGTTAAATGGCATTTAAATAACAATCCAAAATTAAACTTAAGTGCCGTTTAAATATTCATTTGAAATTGGCCATGACTGCATCAATTATTTTTTGACTCCTTCCATTTTCAATTCACTTTTTTTAGTTTTTAGATTATTCTCACTTTTTGTTTATTTTTTAATTTTCGTTATTTTAAATTCAGTTGAGTTGAGTTTGACATTTTCAAGATTTTGCCAGCAAAAATTCTTCTGGCTAAAGCTTGTAACCTCTGACTGAAGAGAGTTACAGTTGCTCTCTCATTCCTGTTGTCATTTTCAATTTAAAAAGCGCTTTTCGGAATAAATCTGCCTACTTCTGACTATTACTGGGATTTAAGGAACGCAACTATTGAATCATAAATTGCATGCTTAGCATTTCAGAGCTAAATTTTATACAGGGAGCAAACTAAACCTTTTTATATCAGAAGTCTTAAAGTAAAAAATATTACGCACATCTTACACAAATAAACAAAGTTTTTTTTATCCATTTTTCCTGATTAAGCTATATTGAATGGTCACTGCATAATCCCCGTGACGGAGTCTACAATTGGGAAGGCATTGCAGATATCGAGCGCTTTTTAGAGTTAGCACAGAACGCTGGTTTCTATGTCATTCTACGACCAGGACCTTATATCTGCGCGGAACGTGATAATGTAAAATTACATTGAAGTAATACTAAGCAAATATTTTCTCAAACCGCTTATATCCAACAGGGCGGCTTACCGCACTGGCTTTTTACAAAGTACCCTGGAATAAAGATGCGTACCAGTGACCCTAACTACCAGTTAGAGGTAAGCAAATGGTATGCCCAACTTATGCCTCGGATGCAAAAGTTCTTCTATGGCAATGGTGGCCCGATCATAACGGTGCAGGTAGAAAATGAATACGGCGCCTTTTATGCTTGCGATACCAAACATTTGATTTGGCTGAGAGATCAGACGGAGAAATATGTCAAAGGCAAAGCTGTGCTCTTCACAACTGACCAACCCAATGACGGTTTAAAGTGTGGAAAGATTGAAGGAGTATACGCGACCATCGACTTCGGAATAGGTGCGTATGCATAACGGGAAATATTTAATATTCGGCAATTCATTTTGTTATAATTCTCCGCAGGTTCAAACTTTGATGACCAATGGAAAGCAATGCGTAGTGTCCAACCTACCGGACCATTAGTAAACTCAGAGTTCTATCCCGGTTGGTTAACCCACTGGGAAGAGGAAAACCAACGCCGAAATGCCAATGAGGTCGCGAATTCATTGAGGTAAGCAGGTAGTTATAATATTTATACTTACATACTTATGTACGTAGTATACACTAGGGCGGGTCGAAAATCTAATTTTTCTCAAATCCCTTGGTAATAGTGAAAATATATTATATCATGAAGTCAACAACAAGTCTGCAAAATATTAGTCTTTTACTTTAATTGTAAGAGCCCGCGCATCGACCGCCAAGTGACCCACAGCACACTAGTCGAATACGACCAATTCTTATTAAAAAATGTTTGGTTCAGCAAAAAGGTTCGGTGCATATTACCAGATAACGAATACGTTAACGCAAAAGATAAAGTCAAATATGTATCATTTTTCGCAGCCCTTTGGCTTATCGTTAACCCTCTAGTAGGCCAATTTTTTTATGAGTTGAAAAATTCAGGAATGGGTGATTTTAGCACGAGAAATCCAAAAATGATGTCCATTTCGATCTGTGACAGTAACTTTTTCCTACAGAGGAGAAAAACCAAGACCGTCGGGAGACGGGCTCGCCGATATACTTTGACGTATTTTCAGCTTTATCTTACACAATGTTGACCTACGAACCGGCAATCCCGCCTGCAGACGGTCAAAAATGCAAACTGGGTTTTTATATGTCGGCAAGCCGGTCTGTAGACGGTCTGTGTTCGAAAGCAATTTCTCCATTTCGAATGGTAACATAATTATAAAACTTATATCAAAATACGGTGCTTTTAACTACAAAATCCACCAAATTTCTTTATATCAAAAAATTTTTCAAAAAAAAAAAAATTCCTTTAATTACGAAATTACTAAATAGCAAGAAATAATTAATTTTAACCGTGTCTTTCACAATCTGTAATTCAACTGCCGATTAAAATAAAACGGATTGATTTAACGGATTCAAATTTACTTCGCCGTAAGGGTACGATTTTTGTCTAAAGATCGTGCCTTACGAATATAGAAAAAAATTATTATAGGTGCACTAAAAAGGTGTTTAGTTAACGTCCGTCTGGAGGCGGTTCAGCCTACTAGAGGGTTAATCTCAAAGTTATCTTTTTTCAATAAAATTTTAATTGTTTTCTTGATAAGAACAGCATTAATATTGCTGGCGTGCAGATAGGTCGCTGGTTCCAAATATTCTAATCTTTTTTTAATACTAGCTATAGTTTGCGAATTTTTGTAAATTTAGGAACAATTTAGGTAGTTCTAATAGAAAAGCCATTATTTTCCATTATCGTGGAAAAATTTTGTTTATGCAAATGAGTATGGAAACACTGAACAGGCAGAACTTCTAGAAAAACTAATTAGTTTACCTATGTTTATACATACAATATAAAAATTGCAAATATAGGACAATAACAAAAAAAAATTTATTCAAAATAATTTGTTTATAATCTCAGCGATTTTCATCATATTATTATTATAAATCAGTAACAGTAAATCTCGTCTTCAATTTGGTAATTATTACGTACCGATCGAGCGGTACGAAAGTTATATCGAAAAACTTAAGCGGATCTCCAGTCTTTTTCTAAACAAATTTCTCTTCAATTGTATAAATAACCTTTAAATAAAAGAACGCGATTACAGAAAAGTGTGCCAGTGTGTTTTTTTTTCGTGCAAGCTGAAGGCAAAGCAATATCGTCCAATTGGAGAGTTCTCAAAAGGATTTCCCAGGATATGTTAAAGACTATTGCATTTACCTACAGTCACTTTTTCTCATAATGGAATTAACTAAAATATTTATGCATATCTAAACACTTATTGCGCGTCGCCTACTTTCATGTAACGACAAATTTTAGAAACCGCGAAAAATGTGCTTCTTCGGGGACTAATGAAACCATTCGGCACCAATTTTCAAGACTGCATAAATGGACCTAAAATTGGCATTTCCTACCCTAATTGTATTATGTTAATATATGTAAATACTTATATGCTTGAAACTACTATTAACTTATCAAACGATTCCTAATCTTTGTCAATACATGTTTGACTTCATTTACCACGATCTTAAAAACTGACCAACATCCGATAACATTATACCGTTTGAAATAAGTAAATCTCGTCTCACTTGTTTGTATATTTCACTTGGTTGCTGAAATAATGAAAAATTGAAAATTCATAAGGGAAAATTATAGTTTTTGTAAGTTTTATCTTAATGTCTTCAAAACCCCCCCCCCCCCCTCCCCACCATACAAAACCGACCCACCCTAATATACACATATGTATGAATGTAGAATTAAATTCCCTTTTTCTCTACAGGCTAATGCTAGAAGCAGGCGCTTGCGTTAATTTTTACATGTTCTTCGGTGGCACCAACTTCGGCTTTACAGCTGGTGCCAACAACTACAGCAAAGACTTTGCTGCAGATATTACCTCCTACGATTACGATGCAGTAATGGATGAGGCGGGTAATGTAACCAAAAAATTCTGGCTCGTACGCAAAGTAATAGCAGATTTTCTGGAAGTGCAACCCGAACAAGATTGCAATGGCTGCATATCTACACAGCGTCGCTCTTATGGCATAGTCAATCTGCGCCCAATCGGTAGTTTATTCTCCCAATTGGGGCGTACAACATTGGCACATGGAAAGCCGGTCAGAGCAGAGCACCCGCTTACATTTGAGAGTCTCGATCAATACTCGGGTTTGGTGTTGTATGAAACTGAATTACCGCATTTAAAAATCGATCCCACCGTTCTCACAGTCAACGAATTGCATGATCGCGCTTATGTGTTTGTAAATGAGGAATTAGTGGGCACTTTGTCGCGTAGGAACGGTATTTCGTCAATGCCATTAAGTAAAGGTTTAGGCAGTCGCTTGCAGTTATTGGTAGAGAATCAAGGACGCATCAATTATGAGACGCTAAATGATACAAAAGGTATTTTGGGCGCGATAACAGTGGAGCATTTGAATGGCGAAAAGCAGGAGCTCAAAGATTGGGTGACAACATCTTTCCCATTGGAGAGTGAACAAATTACAACATTAGTAAATGCATACAAGCACCAAATGATAACCGAATTAGCGTCAAAGAGCAATGTTCTACGTAATGGACCCGTGGTATATTACGGCGAATTCGAAGTGGAAAAACTGGGCGACACTTATTTAAACCCCCTTGGTTGGGGCAAAGGCGTGGCTTATATCAACGGTTTTAATTTGGGACGCTATTGGCCATTAGTCGGCCCTCAGTTGACGCTATATCTGCCTAAGGATTTACTGCGAATCGGAGGAAATACATTGGTTCTTTTGGAATACCAGAAAGCTAATTTAAATAGGGAGAGTGGAGAATATCAAGTGACGCTGGACGATAGGCCGCAATTGGACGGCTGAGAGTTTTGGAGGTGTAAAAAGTGATTCGATGTTATTTCAATCGTTGTTGAACATTCAAATCCTTTGTCTGTTTAGAAATTTATATTTCATTAAAGTAACAAATAAAAAGCTTTAATATTTATTCGTGGTCAATTTGTTTGAAATGGTAAACAAAGGCAGCATTTGTTTATACCAATCGAAAACATAAAGTCTATAGAATCTGTTAAACAGATGAGTGAAAATTACTAATATTACCTACCTACCTGTTCATACCTACCAACGCAATAGGTAGGCCAGGAAAAAACTATACAACCCAACGTGTTTACATTCTATAAGCTTAATACTTTCGATTGGTATATAATTTTTTCATTAAGCAAATGAGTACAAAATTAAAAAATAATAATAATTTTTGAATATATAATTAAAAACATCCTGGCCAGGATTTTTTCAGGCAACCCACTCGCAAAATATTTATTAACACGTTAAATTTCACAGAAAAAAGATTTTTTTAAACAGATGGGTGAATGATCTTAGACTATTAAGCCTGTTCCTGTATTTATTTTTAATGAGATATCTCTGAAAATTTTTTTTCGGCAGCAGCACTACTGTGCGGTTGAATAGCTAACGTCAGCATATACTCTCTAAACATGCAACACATTTTTCTGGTTCCTGCTTTGATAAATAAAAAGTGATTCCGCAAGGAATGTTAAAGACTTCTGTTACACCTTGCTATACAAAACCTTGGTGGTTGCCACAGAAGTTATTGATCAAAAATTTAAGAAGTTACGATATTATTTTGTAATATATTCTTAATGTGAATGGAAAAAAGATAAAAAAAGAAACGGAGCATATATATATAGCATTTTCAGTTTAAATGAAACCATTTTCAAATTAAGCGAAACCTTTTTCAAATAAAATGAAACTTTTTTAATTTTAACCGAAACCTTTTTCAAATTAAATGAAACCTTTTTCAGATTCAGTGAAACTTTATTCAAATTAAATGAGACCTTTTTCAGATTCAATGAAACTTTATTCAAATTAAATTCAACTTTTTTCAAATTAAATGAAACTTTATTCAAATGAAATGAAACTGTTACGTGTTGCTCTCCCGTCAAGGCATGTTGAATACAGTGTTGCCGTTTCGGCCCAATTGGACCAAAATTGGTAGTTTCATTTCTTAAAATAAGGCTTTGGTAGGTTGGTTGGTTTGTTGTGATTTTCGAGGGGTTTTGGTAACTAGGCAAATCATATAATTTATTCATTTTATAAAACTTCAAATATCTCTGTTTTCGGGAGTAAATGTAAAGGATGATGTGAAAAGGAAAAGAGAAATGGGACATGCCAAAATTATTCTTGAACCGAAGGTGAATGTTGCCGTGATTAGACTGTGCTCTAATCCATAGAGTTTGTTTAAGTTAGAAGAAAATAATTAGACAATTGTTATGCAAATCCCAAATTTTACATTTCGCTAAAGCGAGTGAGTGAGAAGGGAGAGTATTTGTACTTTATTTCCCTCTTCTTCCTTAAGAAAATAATACTTGACAGCTTCGAATTCGTGTAGCAACAGGAAAAATATGTAATTATCAACGCTTGACTTTGAGTTCGCGCTTTTTTTTCATTTTACCCAAAAAGAGTTGCGCATGAAGACAAATTATGGACAAGTAAATTTTATTTGATTTTGTTATAATAAAGTGTTGAACCTACTTACATATGTTACAACATTTAAATCACATTTTCAATGTAAGTCACATTTTAGTAGGCTGAGAGCTATTTTGTACCAATTGTGGTAGGAAAAAAATTATGAGTGGCAACACTGTTTGTTTATACATATATACATTTTCTTCATATGCATAGCGGTTGAGAAACCAGTTTTGATATTTTAAAGACAAAATCGCAATTCACGCAGCTTGTTGGTGGCCCAAATTACAGAAGAGTAAACAACAGACTTCTACGTATGTAATGCTGTGCGTTGGTTAACAGCTTACACGCGAAGCTCATTTATATAACAGATTCCTTATGTGACAACTCTCAAGCAATGCCAAGTATGCATAACAGAGCCTTTAGTGTCAGCCAGACATGGTGCAAACGGCTCTTAATAGGTTAAGTTGATTTCCTGTTCCTTGATTTAAAAATGTTTAATACTTAATTTGAATGAAGTTTCATTTAATTTGAAAAAAGTTTAATTTGGTTTGAATAAAGTTTCAATGAATCTGAAAAAAGTCTCTTTTAATTTGAATAAAGTTTCATTGAATCCGAAAAAGGTTTCATTTAATTTGAAAAAGGTTTCGCTTCATCTGAAAAAGGTTTCAATTAATTTGAAAAAGTTTCGCTTAATCTGAAAAAGGTTTCATTTAATTTGAAAAAAGTTTCATTTAAACTGAAAATGCTATATATATATATACATATGGGACAAGCGGAGTAGGGAGTAGATTTTAAATTAAAAAAAAATAAATCTGAGTAAATCTGCCCCGATCGGAGCAAAGTCCGGACGCTGCACGGTACCTTGCTAAAGGAGCCGATTTTGTCAAGAGGGAGCGAGAAAATTGTTTTCTGAGCAGACTTCACCTGGGAGTGGCCAGAAGTGTTTCTTGGGCGTACGGGCAGGTGCCTCTGCCCGGCTGGTTGATGTCCTAGGGAAGACAAAGGCTGACATCACCGCCATCCAAGAAATGCGATGGACGGGGCACGGAGGGCAACTTCGGTGTTGCATTCGCGGTAGGAGAGGGACTCCGTCGCCGAGTACTGGCGTTCACACCAGTGGACGAACGTCTAGCCACAATCCGCTTCAAAGTGAGATTATTCAACATCTCGCACATCTGCGCCCATGCCCCAACGGAAGAGAAGGACGAGGCATCCAAGGATCTCTTCAATGAGCACTTAGATCGTATATATTGCCCGCCGCGCGTATAATAATTGTGCTTGGCGATTTCAATGCCAAGATGGGCAACGAAGGGATCTTTGGCGCCACTGTCGGAAAATTCAGCCTCCACGACGAAACGTCCGATAAAGGGCTGAGGCTGATCGACTTCGCCAGGGCCCGAAACTAGCTTCCAGCATAAAGAGATCCAGTTACATGGCTGTCTCCAGATCGAAAAACGAGAAACCAAATCGATAGCGTTATGATAGACGGAAGGCACGCTTTCAGTATTTTATACGTATGTACAGTCCGAGGGCCAAACATCGACTTGTTGCAGTCAAGATACGCACTCGCCTCTGCGCAGCAAAAAATGTGCGCCCAACAGTATAAGGAAAGCTTAAGGTCGAAAAGCTGTAATCGCAACAGACGGCCAATTTATTCGCCACTCGACTCTCACACCGTCTCTCTGAGAGCACTCTTCAACAATCCGACATACGCGAGCAGTGGAACCACATTGCCCGTTCATTAAGTACCGCCGCCGAAGAAGTAGTCGGATTTCAGCGAGCTTGTAAGAACAACTGGTACGACGAGGAGTGTCAAGAATCTGCAGAGAAAAAAGATGCCGCCTACAAGACAACGCTGCTATCGGGTGCAACGCGAGCCATGGGAGACCGATGTAGGCAACTGAAGAAGGAAGCGTGGCGTATTAGCCGCAATAAGAAGAGAGGCCGAAATACGTGAATGCGAAGAGCTTGAGATGCTGGCCGACAGGGAAAACGCCCGAAAACTTTATCAGAGGGTTAGGCGACTTACAGAAGGTTTCAAGCCCAGGGCGAACTCTTGTAAGAACAATGGCGACCTAGCGACCGATGTCCACAACGTACTTACATTATGGACGGAACACTTTTCCACCCTACTGAATGGTAGTAGCGCTGAAAGTAGTGGAGAAGGCGAACCCGAGACCACAGTCGAAGACGATGGAGTCGATGTCCCACCGCCTGACTATGACGAGGTACGAATAGCGATTACGCGGCTGAAAAACAAAAAAGTGGCTAGAGCTGACAGCCTACCAGCTGAGCTATTCAAGTACAATGGCGAAGAGCTGATAAGGTGCATGCATCAACTCTTATGCAGAATATGGTCAGATGACCGCATGCCCGACCACTGGAATTAAGATGTGCTCTGCCCAATCCACAAGAAAGGCGATCCCGCCATACGCGCCAACTACCGCGGAATGAGCCTTCTAAGCATAAGTTACAAGGTCTTATCGAGTGTATTGTTTGAAAGACTGAAGCCCGCCGTCAACGAACCAAATCTTAGAAAAGACC
>NW_023458557.1:51956849-52008065 GCF_013731165.1 Rhagoletis pomonella
GTTGTCTTTATGCCGTGATGTCTGAATTTGGTATCCTCACGAAACGAATACGGCTGTGTAAAATGACGTTGCAAAATACCACCATTACCGTCAGAGTTCAGACAAGGTCCCCTTTGTGTGATTTATTATAATTGTTTAGAATAAATTTTCGTTTAGTGCATCAATTTCACTAAAAACACAAATATATGGATTAAATTTAATTAATAAATATGAAATAAATTTTAAAGCCACTGTTTGATGATAAATTTGTTACAAAATATAGTTGCTTATCGGAATGCTCTGAGCGCTGCCACTGAAAAGTTGATTTTCGTACAAAAACACCCCTAGCCCTTGTTGCTGTATCGCATCGTGGTGAATTTACATTTCCGAGTAATCTGCTTGTGTCAAAGGTAAACAAAGGTAAAATAAAAAAGGTTAACAAAGAAAAAAGTAATTTATTTCCCAAATTTATCGATTTGTTTGATGTAAATTTATTAATTCTACGTACATAGAAAGGTGAAAGTTTCGTGAAGATTTGAGCACTCGACATTAGGGCATCATTTATGGAATTCAAGAGCTTCATATTTGTGCTGTTGCCCCATATTAGCATCTTAAGACTGGTTTTCACTAGGCCATAGTTTGACGCCAAAATTTGGCGACATATTTTGACGCGACTTTATCTCTTCATCCATACCTTGACCGATGATTTTATAGGCCAAAAACATACATATAGCCAATTTAGCAGCGCATGTACTTTTAGTTGCATTGCAAAATATATCATATTTATCGCTGCATAATCTTATAGTACCAGGTTCACCGAGGAGTGCATATACTTTTTAAAGTTTTCAAGATTTGGATAGCTTTAAAAAAATATTTTGGGAAAAAAGGATTTCGGTATCTATTAAGTAAATTTCTTACTCCCAAATTAAGTGGCAATCCTATTCCGAAATACGCTGGAATGAATGGTACATACCTTGAGCGTATATGTACTGTGAATACATAAAAAAAAGCTGATTGAAATTAACAAAATTCAAATTTGTATTACTTAGAAGCGTGGCAACCCCGATGGAAAATATTTTCTGACTAAAGTTCTCAACAATACCTTTCATTTGATATCCATATTGCGATGTTTTAGATAAATTGTGTAGAATCGAAAATAAGTGACAACCTTACACTATTACCCACTATTAGGGATAAGATTTTGTATTTAGGGAAAGCATTGTTTAAGAGCCTTCTCTTGGTACCCATGAATAGTAATATTTTACCTTTTTTTCTAAACAAAAAAAAATAAGTAAATATGCGATTCGAAATAGGTGGCAACCCCATTAAAAATATTTTTGAGTTAAGGATCTTTAAATTACCTTCCATTTGATACCCATATTATGATGTTTTAATTAAATTGTAACAAATTTCGAATAGGTGGCAACCTTATACGAGTCTTCTAGGAGATAGTGTCTATTCAGATAACCTTAAAATCCAGAATATTATCTGTGTACAAAATTTCATCAAAATCGTTAGAGCCGTTTCCGAGAACCCCGAGAAAAGTATACATTAATTATAAAACAATTCAATTGTATTGCAAAACGTATACATCTTCACGCTTTTGTCTTGGTTTCCTAGCCCAATAATAATGCTCTCAGTGATGCATTTTCTGTTTACGAAAATCTTAGATCTAGACTTTTAGCAAAGTGTTTGGCCGATCTTCTCCAAATTGTGGTGCGTGTCTTGATTTTTTTATGGAGAATATTTATCAAGACAGAAATAATCGCGTACGTTTGCCATTGCCAGCCGAGGAGCAACCGCTGTCTAGGAAAAACCATTTTTGAAGTGTTATGAATTAAACTCGGTAACTTGCGATAATGATCCGAACATTGTCGGTAACTCGTTACAAAATAGGAATGCCATTATTTTCTTAATATTTCTGTTGAATCTTAAATCGCTAATTTCGACTCTTTGCAAATTTTATCATATATTTTGGTGATTAAAAATATGCTTACAGTTTCAATCAATATACATTTGCGGTCAAGTAAACCTTACCACTGAACTTTTCCTTTACTTTGTTCACAAGTGCAAAAATCTTTTCTGGACTTTGAGAGTAAAAAACGAATCGTCTGGGCATACGTGTGTACAGTTTTGGCACAAAGGGAAACTTGAACTATGTAGATTAAAATTGACCGAAGAATAAATGGGCATTTAAAACAATATGTATTGAAATGCAAAATCCAGGTTCCTGTTCAAGAGTTACAACAAATTAGTCTAAGAGCTAGCAACGTTTTCGAGCAGGAACTTCAGGACAGCTGGTTTTTTGATATGACATCTCTCTCACTCCCTCGGTTAGCGTTAGGACCATCTGGCAGGTTGTAATGGCTGCGTTGACTACTGCGCCCCGTACTTTACAGTTAAAAATGCTAATTTTTTAAGTCATTTTAGTAAGGCTAATTTTCTTTTCATTGGCTTTAACTAGCTTTTAGAAACGTAGATTTATTATTGCCAGACATGTCCGTTGTTGCTAATATTGCGCCAGATGTAATTTTTTATTTAAAAAAATTTAATTTTTCAACTCATTTTAGTAAAGCTCAAAATTTAATATGATGTTGTTTAAGTTCTTATGAATCTAAAATTAATTTGCCAGACATTAATTCGGTTGCTAAAGCAAGATCCAGACCGATTTAAAGCTGAAAAGTATTACGCTGGTAGTGCTCCCTCACTCATAGTAGCAAAATAGTGAATTTTCATAGGATTTTAGTATGAAAACTGGAAACTATAACTACTTATCTAACGTTATAACACAAATATAATTATTGGAATATCAACAATTAATTTTTTTTTTCAAATACGTTAAGGCAAATAAATACTTAAAACATTTCAAAAAATATCAACTTCTATAGTGTCGGAATAAAGCAAGAAAAGCAAGAGAAAAACACAAAAATTTTTATACTTATAACATTATCACAACATTTTTATATTTAAACACAGGTTAACAACAAAAATGCACAGCGGATACCACTATCCAATTCCTATGCAGAATTGCTTGCTGATTCCGAAATTTAGTATTTTTTCCATATATAAGTTTTCGAGATATTTGAAATTTACCGGTATTCAGCTTATAAAAAGTGGTTCTACTTAATAACGTATATTTTATAAAAATGTAGCAAATGAAAGGTAGAAAAACTCCCCATAAACTGTATACATATATGTACATCAGTTTTCTATAAACTCAGTAGAGAGATTTATTCATCGTTCTAGATTTTTAATTTTTTTATGAAAAAAAATAAAAATAATTCTAACCTTAACAAGGAAAAACTTCAATATTTTTTTTTTTCATTTGTTTTAACTCTTTTCTTCATGGTGGCCACCACAGTTAACCACCTAAATTTTGACGTATAATTCAAAACAGCGCTTTCTTACGGAAACAGTGTGTATTGAAACGTGTAAATAAACAAGCCGTGCAATTCTTGTCCAAAAAATATTTGAAACAAACTAGCGCAACTGTTGTTTACAATTATAAAATTTCATTCGAAATCGCGAAATTCCAAGTCGTGAGAGTGTGTGAGAGTTGTTTCTTTGCTGGTAGGCAAATACAACATTTTGTCGATTATTTTTGCGCAAAATACGTATTATATTACTGTTAGTGTAGAATAAAACTAAAATTTGGTAAAACTTTTACAATAAGTGTACTTATTCAAAGTGATTAGCAGCGGTAACCACCGTTCGGTAAGTAGCTAAATTTTACGCGAATTTTTAGTGAAGTGCAAGATGGAACTAAAATTTATGTTGTTTAGAGGAAATGGCCAAGTTATCGGATAAGGAAATTGAAAACCTATTGATATATGAAGAAATACCTTACTTATACTGATACCCGCACGGTGGTGATGACTCTGATAAAGATCTATCTGAAATCGAAGAAATCCCTCAAGATGAGCAACAGTTTTTACTAGGTGAGGATCTTTTTCCATCAGATGAGGAGGATGAAGTCCTATTATCCCAGCTGCTTGGACGAATTCAACCTGCTACCCAAGAGGTTCCGATACTAGGTCAAACCGTGCGACCTCCAAAATGGAAGATAAATTTACAACTTCAAGCAATTTGCCGGACGAAACAACTAGTCTAGCTGCAAGCCAACAGATGACCCCCCTGAAAATTATCAATTTGCTTTGGACGGATGACATTATGCAACACGTAACATTTCACACAAATCTATATTCGGAACAAAAAGGGGGTACTTATAAACCGGTTTTTATTGCTCTGAACTTAGTAATGGGCGTGAAAAAAAGTCCAAGCTGTAGAGACTACTGGTCATCCTCACCTGATTTGCGTGACGAATACATAGCACATTTTATGTCACTCAGCCGTTTCTCATGGATTCTTGGAAATTTACATCTAAATGACAATAACCTGTTGCCCTCACGAAACAATCCCCATTACGATAAGTTATATAAGATACGCCCTTTCATAGAAATGCTACGAGAATCTTACAAGAAAAATTACAATCGCACAGAAAAAATTGCTATTGATGAATCAATGATAAAATTTAAAGGTAGAAGCTGTTTGAAGCAGTATATGCCGAAACAGCCAATAAAAAGGGGGTACAAGGTATGGACGAAGTGTGCTTCTTCTGGCTATTGTTTAGATTTTGATATATATTCAGGAAAAGTCGGAAATAAAGTGGAGACTAATTTAGGAGGCAATGTTGTCAGAAAATTCTGTGAGGGATTAGAAGATAAAAACCATAAGGTGTACTTTGACAATTATTTTAACAGCTACGAACTGCAAGTCGATTTACGCCAGAAAAACATATATGCATGTGGAACTGTAAACGAATCTCATAAACATCTTCCTACTTTGAAATCTGACAAGTCAGAGTCAGTGACAATCAGATGGTTTCCTTTATGAAATGGAAAGATAAACGCTGTGTTTTCATTTTGAGTTCACGATCCCAGAAATGAGGTTCATGTGAGAAGAACAGAAAAAACTGTGGAAATAGTCGAAGTACCATGCCATCTATCCTTGAAAGACTATAATGAAAATATGAATTTCGTGGATAAATTCGACCAGTTGAAAGGTAGTTATGCGACTGACCTCAAATCAAAGAAATGTTGGCCCCGCATATTCTTTCATTTTGTGGACTGCATAGTGGTAAATGCTTTTATAATCTATAAAGAGCTATAAAAAGACCCTATGTCAGGATTGGATGAATTGCTACTTGCTCTTATATAAAGAAACACAAACCTGAAGTACCTGCAGCAATAAGGCTTGCTATGGGTAACCATCAGACTATAAGAGGCACTTCAAGACGCTGCAGTGTATGTAGCACGAAAAACATGCCTGTGCGTACTGTATGGAGCTGTAAAATATGCAAGGTACCTCTTTGCTACCGGGAAGGAAATGAGTGTTTTAATTATCACCATGAACATATGTAATACTTGTTTTGAATAAATAATAAAATTAAAAAAAAATTTGTATACTTATTTCACAGTGGTTACCATAGCTAACCACCTTATAACTCACCCCCCCGCTGATGTAATTTAAAAAAAAAATGCATTCATGGCTTAATTTTAACCCGGACACAAGACTATATTGAAATTTACGATTCTATCATTGCCAACAAAAAACTGTGCCGGAAAGAGTTAAAGCATGTTCCTTTACAAAAAATCAATAGATATGTGAATAAAATAGTTGTGAATGGTCATATGAAAATGAGCAAAATGTATGAACATTGTGCATAATCATACATGGCGTATGAGTAACATTCTTTGCTGCTCATATTACATACTTTTTTATTTATCCACCGATTTTCTTCTTTTCAAATAAGTACTTGTTTTTTTTTTGTAAAAGAACAGTCTTTAACACAAATGAAAAATTTGACAAAAAATCTGTTATTTCTTAAAATTTTTTTGCCTGTTAAATTTAGTAAAAAAGTTAAAATTTAGTAAAAGTAAAAATCTTGAATGATTAATAAATTCCTCAGAAACTACTAAGTTTATAGAAAACTGATGTACATATACACTGTTTATGGGGAGTTTTTCTACCTTTGATTTGCTACATTTCTTATAAGATACTATACGTGATTAAGTGAAACCACTCTTTTTAAGCTGAATAACGGTAAATTGCAAATATCCCCAAAACTTGTTTATAAAAAAATACTCGATTTTCGGAATCAGCAAGCGATAGCAATTAGATAATAGCACCGGTGCGCAAAAAAATAAAAGTTTGTGATCCAATGAAATTTATGCGTCTTGATAGTCGTCGTCATCGTCATCGTCACTGCTCACATTTCCATATTCACTATCATCATCTTCGTTTGATGCGTTGTCCAAATCAAGTATTGTATTATCTGTAATGAAATAAAAAATTGTCTGACTTATGCTGGATTAGGTATTATCTATTTATACCATTATTTCTATACGGTTTTTTTTACCTTTAACGATAATATCAGCAACTGTTGATGGCAATTGCTCTCCAACAAACCAAACGAAGTAGTATTTATTATCGTTTATGGTCCAGCCGGAAACTTGTGGCGATAAATATGTTGGATGTTTTAAGTTAGCGTTTCTCCAAAATTTTGTCACGTAACGAACTCGTAATAAATACTGATACAATTCAGATTTACATGGCGGTAAACTTGATGAATCAAAATTTCGAATTTTCTTTTCAAATTTGTCATTTGAACTTTTAGATCGATAAGTATTTGAAAATATATGAAATCGAACGTCATTGACGTTCGAAGCATCACGAATTCCATACATGTGACAGATAAATTTCTCTAGGATTAGAAATGTATGCTGGAGTAATTCTTCATCATCCTCTATAATATTTTGAAAAGCTGACTCTTGAGATTTTTCCAGCAATTTGAAAGGGCTGAGTTTGCCTTTCCGAGAGAAAGCCGGCGTATAATCGCACCCTGTGATTGCATGAAAACACGGTAGAGCTTTTGATAAAGAACTTCCAAGAGTTTTGTAGAGGTCATTAATATTAATATATCTCTCATTGTTTCCTACACCCATATTTATCCAAAGTTTTAAAGGAGCATTTAAATGGTCCATGTTGCCGAGAAGTATAACTAAAATATCTGAGTCGGAGCAGCGTATGACAATTTCAGCGTTGAAATTAATTTGGCAAATATGATATATAATACGCGAATCTGCTTCTTCGTGCTCTTCACATGACAACAAATCTTCAACAGTTTTAATTTCTTTGTTATTTTCAACTCGGTACGAATAGTACTTGTTGAAACTTACGTATATATTTTTATTGCCAATAAAAGAAGCCATGTGATCACTTGCCCAATGATCAATGAAAAAATTAACTAGAGCTTCTTTAAACCGTATATTTTTAAGTTCAGATGCAAAATTATGGGGTCGAATTTGGTTTGGTCCGATTTTAACTTGGCTGATTGATTCATTTCGACGTGAACGCTCACAATCTTTTATTGAAGGTATAAAGTATTGATCGAACACAATATCGATGCGAGTTGACTTAAATCGTGAAATTAGATTAAGAAACTTTTTCGATATACCTTCGAACGTTTGAGGCACTTCTTTCATAACATAAAGAAACCATCTAAAATACTGATATCGCAATATAATGGTTGCTTACTTGTATTGCTACTCATCTTCTTTTCCATTAATTTTACTAATTGTGCTTTATTTGTTTTGCAAATACTACCATCTGCATGACACATGGATGTTGGCACCGGTGTAAGCGGAAATGTCAATACTTTCTCAATATCGACTTTGTGAGCTAAGGATATTCCCAACATTCGTCCGAATAAATCTCTTTACATTCTTAGTTCGACCACTTTATTTCGAATGGTTAGTTTTTTTGTGGAACCTCAGCAAAGTTTAAAACTCGATTTTTATACCCGAGCGCACTTGTGCACAAGGGTATTATAACTTTGTTCACATAACGGTTGTTTGTAACAGGCAAAACGAATCGAGATTGATATAGACAAATGTATACATAAATGATCAGGATTAAAAGAGAAATCGATTAAGCGGTGACTGTCTGTCCATCCGTCTGTGCACACGATAACTCGAGTAAAAATTGAGATATCTTAACGAAACTTGGTATGTGCACTTCTTTCGGGCGTAGGACGGATGGTATTGAAAATGGACAAAATCGGACAATAACCACGCCTACCTCCCATATAACGGTAATTTTCCGAAATACGAAAACTGCGATATTTTAGTAACTACTGAAGATTATTCACTCATAATTGATATTTACAAGGAATGAAACCGAAACCCAAACCGAAACCGTAACCGTTTAAAACCGTTTCGTTTTTCAAAACCGAAACCGAAACCGTAACCGTTATCTTGACCTGAAAAGGATCGATACCGAAACCATTTCAATCACAGGTTTCAATCGGTTTCCAGAAATTTACAAAAATAATAAATAAAAATTTCTTTGAAATAAATGATTTATTTAACCAAAATCAGCAACATTTTGCTAAAATTCTTGTTAAGTAGTAAATAAGTATGGCAAGGTAACTTTTCGCAAAAATCTGCTGATGACTTTGTTGTTGTGAATCGATAATCGATTAATTATATTTAAGTAGTTTCTTTCCCGTACGCAATGCGAGGTCCCGCGTGTGCCCAAAATAGCCCAGAAATCATGCCTGTACTCAACAAAATGGGTAATAGAGAGCGAAAATTCGAGCGTATTCGATCGTAAGTGTATTCTTCTTCCTGCCCGAAATAGCCCGAAATTTTCTCCGAGTAAAAATGGATAAAGTGTCAAAGTGCATATCAGCTGTATTGTGTTTACATGTTGCCTGCATTTACTTGGTGCTTTTAAGGAAAAGTGAATGGCCTGTTGATGTATTTTCAATATATGTACTTAAAATCAAATTTGTGAAACCAAAATTCAATTTCCATGTGTTTGCATTTAATACCATGTTCTGACCGACAATCAAAACATGTTCCCTTCATTTTCTTTTCATTTACAACCTTTAACTTTCATTCTTATTTTGCTTTGGCCAGGCAATTAACAATAAATCCGAAATGGCGTATTAAAGATGATAAAATATGACTTCCACTTCGATAAATAATCGAAAAAAAAAGTTTTAGCAACGAAAACATGCTTCCGATGTCGGTCAGAACATGGCATAAGTGACAAAAACAAGAACAACGTGAATCAGCTGTTTCTCGACTTGTGGGCACGAAATGTGGAGGTTTGCGTTTTCGTACTTCTGAACTTTGTTCCATTTTTGAAAGAAAATGTTTCTCTTATTCTCTAATTACCAAATCCGGTCCGGATTGTCAGGGAAAGAACCTAGTGTTGATATTATCAGTGAACTGTAATTTTCGATTTTCTTTCCTCAACGTTTAAGACATTGTGATTTAAATAATATCAACAAAATTTATGTGAAAAACCGAAACCGGAGCGAAACCGAAACCAAAACCGAAATAAATTTTGAAGAACGAAACCAAAACCGAAACCGAAACCGGAACGTTATTTTGAATCGGTTTCATTCCTTGGATATTTACAATAAGTTTTAGACGACAAATAAGAATATTGTAAAATTTTGGAAAATGGGCGTAGGCCACGCCCACTTATGGTTACATGTGTTACATCTTGGTAATGGCTGCACCAATTTCTTCCAAACTTGGCACAGTTGTTGGCCCTGGTACAGCATATCAAATGGCCGAAAATTTTTAAAATCGGACAATAACCACGCCCACATCCCATATAACGGTTATTTAGAGAAATACGAAATCTTCGATAAATCAGTAATTATTGAAGCCAATTTATTCAAAATTGATGCTTGCAACAATTCTTTACCAAAAAATACGTTTAGGATAAAATTTTGAAAAATGGGCGTGGCACCGCCGAAATTTAAGGAGCTAATTTACTCAAAATGGATACACCCCGGTTTACCATGTAGCGGTAGCTTTCGGAAAGGTGAAAAACATATATTTAATACTTGCGCCGGGTATTTAACGTTCGGCTCCGCCCGAACTTAGACTTTCTTACTTGTTTTTAATTGGTTTGTCAAATCTATTTTCATCCTCGGCACATTCCTTAATGAACTGTTTCCTCAGTTTTTCGCCATTTTCCTCGATGTTCAATAAAAACTCAGCTACAGAAACAGGTTTTGAAGTAGCAATATTATAAAGGTTATCTTTATCTAAATCAGGGTCAAATGGGTTAACATTTCCTTTAAATATATCAACAAAATTGGCAAGTTGTTTTTCATAAATTTTAACTCGATTGGGCTGTAATTCTGCAGTCACATCTTGCAAATATCTTAGTCCACAAACATCGAGAACATGGGAGATCAAAGCTGCTCTAATACTATGGCTTTTTGCCCAGCGTTGACGTGCAGCTATGGAATTGGTGAAATGCGCAATTCCACTGAGGCGATTGGCAGCGTCAGCATTTATTGTCTGTTCGAGCGTAAGATCAATCGGTATCCTTGAAAATTTCTTATCGGTTCTTTTAATTCCCAAGCATCCAGATTTTAAGTCATCCCCAAGTCCTGGGTGTGTTTGGTTGACATTGTTCAAATTGTATGAATATTTAACTCACCATCGAGCGTAGTTCGGTTGATTTACAATAAAAAATATGTTGGTCATTTTTGGAATGACATACTTGAACATCTCAAAGTCACCCAGGCGTATTCTCCTTGATAGGGTGACATAATAATTAACAAGCTGGATATAGATCATATAGAATTGAGCAGTTTTGCCATGATCACCTTGTCTAGTTTTTGCTACGAATTCGTTATACGAACAAAGCAGTCGCGATAATACCTGATTCGGTAATAATTCTTCTATTGTAGTTGAATTAGAAACCTTAATATTCTGATATTTTACAAGGTCATTAATAATTTGTTCTCGAATGAAACCTTGTTCAACGTTCTTCGCTTTCAAAACTTTATCAAAATGTAGCATTTGCAATCCTAAAGCCATCAATGGATACAGACGTTTACAGCGATTGAAATGTTTACCTTCGATTATTCCACTCACAGATCCTGAAGCTATAATTGTGCTTTCCACCATCATATGTGATAACCCACACTCATTGATAAAAACTCCAATTGATTTAAAAAAAAGCCGTCATTAGATTAAATGAACCAAGATGTATGAAAAGATTATCAAACCTCGGACTCTCTGTTGATTGAATTTTATAAGCTATTTTAGCAATTGCCAAGTCATAGGTAACCTGAACATAAGTTTGATTACTTTCTTTACCAATTGTTTGGGCCTGTTCCATTGTATTCACCACTACTGCTATGTTTGTTGGTGACAAATAAATAGGTGTAAGGTAGGACACTTTTTGTTTCGAGCTATTGTCTTCCATGATACGACTATTGAAGCCAGTCCACATTGGAGTATTTGGCAGATGGAAAAAGTGTGAAACCAATTGTATTAGATCGATTGTTTGTATTAAAGGAAAGTTTTCGGGAATAAATGGTGGAATGTTTTCAACAAGTGTTAAGCGGCTTAACATTTGCAATCGGTTACTATATGGTACGATATCAGGAACAATTGCTTGAAAAGTTCGTCTTCTTTTTTCTGGAGGTGGTAACATAGCTTCTGAGTTATCACTTATATTCTTAAGATTCAATTCATTGTGAGAATCATTATCAATATTTTGGTATATTATTCCTACTGTGTCATGTAAAGTTTCTTTTCCGTTTAAAGTATCGAAATATCTATCAAAGTTGTCAAAAGCTACACCTGTGCATAATGACGGGTTTCGAATAATATCAGGAGGGGAAACTTCAAAACGCTGAGTAAATGAGTAGGTAGCTCCAGTTTCTAACTCTTCCAATGTGGTATAGTTGCAGCAATGTCCAAATCGATTTAAAATGTTAATGATTTTTCTGCTACTTGAAAGGCTTTTTACAGTCATATCAAGGTTAATATGCTTCGACAGTTTAACGGCACCATTACTCACACAGAAAATAGCATCAGAAGCCATTGAGTTACTTAATCTATTACAACTGAGACCATCTCTGTGACGAATATCTTTACCTCCAATCAGTGTTTTAAAAACTCGATCTAATTTGTCTGGAATTGTACATTCACCATTAATTAAATCACTTGTGTTGATTTTCGATTGTAGTTTTGATTTATCAATTTTTAAAATGATGTTTCGTAGGATTAATGCAACTTTGTCAATAACGTCATTCTCTTCAAGTTTCTTAAAATCTCCATCTTCTAATAAACTACAATCTTTATGAATGACCACTTTTCTTTTATGTTTAATTAATATTTTGACTTCTTGAAATATTTTAAAATTTTCTGTTCAAAAGAATTATTTGTCATTAAAATTATATCCGGCTGAGGCTGAAGGTTTAGCTCATGTTCCAAGCTATCATTGTACGTGTCACAAAGAGAAGATAACAGTAAACAACTTTTTTTTATGACAACCCTTTTTCTATTAACGTTATTATGTTTTTAAAAATATTTTTGTGGATATTTCGATTGGTATGCCAGGAAGTATGTCGAATGTCCTCAACAACTTTACTGTACTCATTGAAATACCATAATCACACGAGTCATGATAAAAAACATTTTTATTTGCAAATTGTAGGCGTTTGATTTCTTCCAACAACTCTTCATTTTCTAATTCTGTCATCCACTCTGCTATTTTTACATAAATTTTTGCCGCTTTTAGATTGATTAAATCGAATATCGATTAAGGAAGGGCTTTCGACTAGATTTTTTAGGTCCGATTCGATGCAAATAAATAATAAAAAACAGAAATTGTAACCAAACTAATTATAATTATAATTATTTATATTTTATTTTATATGATTATATTATTAAGACGGTGTATTAACCTTCGCCACCACTGTTTTAGTACAATTTAGAAGTAACGGTAATTATTTATGCTTCTCCCACCTTTCTTCAAATCATCGCTCAGATTTGTACCTTATGTTGCGCTGACCCATGATTCAATAATACAAGCAGTGTTGCCAGGTGTTCGGCATGAGAAAACGTCCCTCTTGGTCTGAAAAAACGTCATTTCCTATCCAAAAACGTCTTTTTCAATTGAATGTACAAAATATTGTTCTTATTAAACTTTTATTGTATACAAAGGTACATATCGAGCCCTAACCGCCAAAATAACGTAAGCGACATTTTTTTCAAAATTTCTGCATCAAAAAGAAAATTTTATCGCTTACGTTATTTTGGCGGTTAGGGCTCGATATGTACGTAATGTATATTAAAATAACATTTCGACAGAGCATATTTAAAATTCATTGTAAACTGGTCGTTAATATAAAAATCATTTTCTACATACACTTGTGGTCTGCTGATTAAGTCATCAATATTTTGATCGATCTTGGCTGTTTCTCTTTCGTTTATTTAATATTTATTATTTTTCCATAGAAGCCAAGCTCATTAACAAACAAAATATAAATCCACAAAAATTGTGCAAAAATTATAAATAATCTGCAAATTTTCAGCTAGATTTTCAATTTTTGTTCAGAGTTTTAAGAATTTTTTTGAGTATTAACTTTGAATAAATTAAATTTCAGGGCAATAATGTGAAAGTTTAAAGGGGCTAAATAATCGCGTTGACTTTTAATAATTTTTTTTTCTTGTAGGCATTTGGTTACGGGCTCGGTTGTCGAAAATGCTAAGTTACGTTCTGCTAAGAAGGACCATAGCAATAGGTCCATTTAATATCAAAAAATTGTTATGAATTGTTGCTAGTACTTGCAAGTTTTTACTGGGAATGCATTCACTAACCCAAAATATTTGCAAGAGGGAGCGAATTCGAGAGCGTAGCAACCCGAGAGAGCTGCAAATTCTTGCAAGTCAAAATTTTACTAGCAGGATTTTGCAGGAGTCAAAGAGTAAGGTTATGTTTCAAATTCAAATGTAAACAAACTGTTTAAGAGGATGATTTGATGAAACATAATTAGTGAAATGAAAATATGGATGAAAAATTTAAATTTATTGTATATTTTTTATTTTTATGACGATGGGAACTATTCCCAATTAAAAAGAAAATTGGGCGCCAAAATTTAACCGTCAGAAAGTGTCAAAATGGCTTAAGTTGCAAGTTTTTACTAGTTTTGCATTCAATAACTTTTTATGAAAATTTTCTCTTGCTCTCGATTTTACTCTCTATTCTTCTTTTACGCTCTCGCTGAAAGTACTTACTGGAAAAGTAATTGAATGGACCTAATATTTCAGTTTTTTAGTGTTCATTACATTTTCAATGAAGACTTAAAAAAGTCGCCTACTTTTTTCTGACGTTTTATGCAGCACAGCTTTTTTGATGCTTTTGCGAGAGTTAACGACGCTAACCTAAACACTAGATACATACACATATACATATAATCATTATTCACGAACCAAAATACATACAAACAACTATATGCCCTTTAACCTTGTATGATAACATAATAACAAAGAGAATACGATAGACAAGTATAAACCTGTAAACATCTTTTTTAATAACATAAACAATTATATTCGGTGATAAGTAACAAAGCATTATGATAACATAATGCTAAACATGTAAACATCTTTTTATCACCAAACAAACAATAGTTAGAAATAGTATAAATAGATGTAAGTGTAAAAATGGAAAACAGTTCTGGAAATAAAACGAGACTGAAATAAACTCTTGTGTACTTTTAATTCCTAACAAGGACTCATAACTGGGGGCTCAACCGAACCTTAAGCCATTTTTCTATGTAAAAGGAATAGAGAAAACTAAATCCACGGGAAGAAAGACTTCCGGCACTACACGTTGAAAAAAGTGCTAAAAGAATCAACGAAAATCAAGTATAGATCCTGAAAAAACGGAATAATACTGATAACATAAACCGAAATCAACGGAAATCAAGTGAAAAAAACACAATCAAGTGTGCAAATAATAAAAAAACTCTGAAAATTTTAAACAAAAAAGTGAAGTGAAAAACCTGGATACCTTACGGAGACTCCGGAGAGGAAAAAAGCAAAAATCCTACGACGACTACAGAAATCTAAATAAATTTACAATGGAGCAACAACTGGCCCAACTAAATGCCCAGTTCACCACACTGATGAACGAGATGCAGCGACAAACAACGGAATTCACGGAGAGAATTGCCGCACTAGAGCAACAAAACGCTCCGGAAGAATTAGTTTTATACGAAGAAGTAAAACTAAATATTACTGACGCCAAGGATATCGACCTGGAGCTATTCAAATCCCTACCAAAATTTGACGGGGACAAAGTACAATACCGATCATGGAGATCACAAGTGTGGGCATTCATGGAAGCTATAAAGATCTTCCAAAATCACCCTAAATATTATAGTGCCCTGGGAATAATGCGGACAAAAATTACAGGACCCGCTGCTAACGTCCTTACGAACCACAACACCAAATTGAATTTTTATTCAATCATTAACAGATTGGATTACACATATGCAGACCAACGCCCACTATATGTGCTTCTTGATGAAATGAAGCGAATCACACAAGATAGAAAATCCCTTGCAGAATTCCACAGTGAGGTTTCAAAGGCACTCAATTTAGCCCTATCAAAAATTGAGATGTCCAATAATGACAAAGGGATGATAGCATACGCTAACCAAGAGGCAGTGAGGACGTTTATTCTTGGGTTAAACTCCAAATATACAAGCGGCACATTGTACAGCCATAACCCAGAGAATTTGGAATCGGCATATGCGATAGCCTGTACCATTCTCCATGACAATGAGAATGCGGAATTCGAGACACGGCCCAGACTAGGAAGTAACAGCAGACAGCATCAACACAGCACAAACCGAAACACCTACTCACAACATAAAGAGGAAAGATATTACAAGCCAAACGTAAGGATGCAGAATCACAACTACCAGGCAAGGAGTTTTAACCAACAACAACCACCACAGCGACAACAACAACCCACACCTACTCCAATGGACATAGACCAATCCAGACAATTCATGCAGACAACCAAGTACAATAATGCCGTAAGTCAAAATCCTTTTAAATCAAACCATGTATATAAAAGAGATAGGGCATCTAGCTACAATAACGCCACTTCTCCGCCAGATAGGAAGTTCCAAAGAATTAACCAATTAAATAGAAAAGATCTAGAGTCAGTGGATGTACCTAATTATGAAGAACAATTTGAAACAGGCAGTACTTTTTTAGGCGAATAAACGGGTTGCCTTGCTTAGAAACAAAATGCGGCCTAACCGGCACACCCGTTACCTTATTAATTGACACAGGCTCCACTAATAATTACATTAATATAAATTGTAATATAGGAAAATCTATTAAATTAAAACCATTTAAAACCAAAACCTTACATGGTTATTCAATTGTAAATTCTAAAAAAGTTATAACGATGTACGGGCATCATTTAACGTTCTATGAAATAAGGGAACTAAACGACTTTGACATGATACTCGGAGAACAGGGATTACGCCAAATGAAGGCAGAAGTTAGGTTATTTGACTATAGCTTGAAGTATCAGAAGAAGAAGATCCTGGCAGTAGAACCAAGGATTAATTATACAATAAATAACGAAAAATTTAAAGACCAGGTGGAAGAGCTAATGAATAGAAATAATAATACAAATGGTAAATTACCTTTTACAACCACAATACAAGCAGCTATCAAGACCGAATCGGAAGACCCTATATGGACAAAACAATACCCATATCCCATGTCCGATCACGACTTTGTCAAGAAAGAAATTGAGAAACTCTTAAACGACGGTATAATACAACCAAGCAAAAGCCCATATAATTCACCTATATGGACTGTACCAAAAAAGGGCACCGATGACCAAGGCAAGCCCAAACGGAGAATGGTTGTTGACTTCCAAAAGATAAATTCTCATGCGATTACTGACAGATATCCAATTCCAGATATTAATATGACAATACAAAACCTCGGAAAAGCCAAGATTTTTTCCACAATAGATTTAGAATCAGGGTTTCACCAGATTTTAATTAAAGAACCTGATCGAGGAAAGACAGCATTCTCTGTCAACGGCGCAAAGTATGAATTTATCAGAATGCCATTCGGGTTAAAGAATGCACCCTCCATATTTCAACGATGCGTTGACGACATCCTTAGAGAGTATATCGGAAAGTTCGCGTATGTTTATATTGATGACGTACTAATTTATTCATCTACACCAGAAGAACATATGGAACACATCCGGATTATAATTAACGCACTCCATAATGCTAACATGAAAATTTCTGACGAAAAGTCAAATTTTTTCCAAGATTCAGTTGAATACCTTGGACACATTATAAAACATAATAGAATTACGGTAGACCCAAAAAAAATCGAAACTATAAAGAAATACCCGAAACCAAAAAATTTGAAAGAATTGAGATCTTTCCTAGGACTTGCTAGTTACTACAGGAAGTTTATAAAGGATTTTGCTAAAATCACGAAACCTTTAACGATTAATTTGAGAGGAGAATTAGGAATGGTATCAAAAAATCAAAGTGCTAAAATACCAATACAATTAGATACAGCAGCCGAAGAAGCCTTGGAAAAAATAAAAAACGCTCTACAAGAGCAAGTTGAACTTTTCCAGCCTGATTTCTCTAAACCATTTAGTCTAACAACCGATGCTAGTAATTTCGCTATCGGGGCAGTTCTGTCACAAAATCGTCACCCGATCGCATTCATTTCACGCACTCTAAGTGAAACAGAACAAAACTATAGTACCAATGAAAAAGAACTACTAGCAATCGTTTGGTCCTTGCAAAAACTTAGAAATTATTTGTATGGTGTGGCAAACTTGACAATTTACACGGACCACCAATCGCTAATATTTTCAATTTCCGAAAAAAATCCGAATGCGAAATTAAAGCGTTGGAAAAACCTAATTGAAGAATACGGTGCCAAACTTGTATATAAACCTGGACACCAGAATGTCGTTGCAGATGCGCTTTCGCGACAACAAATAAATACTTCAACGAATTGTTCCGACCATTCGCAACAAAGTTCCCCTGTAGAAATTATGAAGAAAGTTAAACAACCACTTAACGCTTTCAGAAATCAAATAATTGTGTTACAAGATAATGAAAGGAATGAAGTCCTCAGTCAAACAATATTTCCTGGTCGGTTTAGACATACAATATTTTATAGAGAAACCCCGGACTTACTATCTAAACTTAAAGATGTAGTTAATCCAAAAGTTACTAATGCGATAAAGATAGATGAGGAAATACTGTTTCACCTAAAACAAGAAATTAGCTCCGCCTTCCCAAATTACAATCTAGTGCTAGCCCAAAATAAGTTAAACGACGTAACTTCTCCAAACGAACAAAGAGAAATTGTCACACAAACACATAAACGTGCACATAGGAACTACAAAAATAACACGCAAGAAATATTGTTGATTCATTACTGGCCCAATATTAAAGAAATGTGCCGTAAACTAGTCATAGGCTGTGAAATATGTCTACAGCACAAATACGAAAGGCAACCAAATAAACAACCTATTGGAAAAACTCCAATACCAACAAAAGTAGGAGAGTACATACAGATGGATATTTTCCATATTAATAATAAACAATACCTTAGTTCTACAGATAGATATTCCAAATACTGCTTCTTACGAAAATTGGACACAAAGACAAACTGCCACGAATACATAGAAGAAGTACTCACACAAGTCTACCCAAATGCCAAGTACCTCATGACTGATAACGAAAGTATATTTAAGAGCAACATAACGAAATTCTTGTACAGCCGGCTACAAATAACACACTCAGTTACGCCTGTACATCATTCAACATCAAACGCTCAAGTTGAACGGATACATAGCACTCTAATTGAACTTTGCCAAAGTTTAGCTGCAGAAAATAATACTGCTCCCGGTGACGAATTATTCAACGCAGTTCGCCAATACAATAGGACGATACACTCCACAACAGGATATAAACCCGAAGAGGTTTTTTACAACCGAGACAAATATCCTAATATCAAGGACATACTTGTGGATAAACAAGAGAGACTACTCAGGCACCATAATAAAAAAAGGAAAACCATTATATACAAACCAGGTGATATAATTTATAGTCGAACAGATCGGCGTAATAAACTTGCAACTAAGTACAATAAACATAAAGTAAAAGAAGATCGTGGGGACACAATCCTAACAGCGAGGGGGAAAATCATACACAAGGATAGTATAAGGAAAACTAGCACACCATGCAACGAATAGGCTTCTTAATTTTAGTAATAGTTACTCACGGATTTTGCGATAAAATAACAGATTTGGCTGGTAAAAAATATGTTCTTACTGAACTAGATACTGTGTATACCTATGAGAGTTCATCATTTCTTTACCACGTGTCGAATTTATCCATAATATTAGAACCATATGAACGAATTGTGCGAAGCAAATATGAATCAACTCAAATCGATGAAAAAGATATAATAATTGATAAAATAGAAACTTTGAAATCACAATTAATACCATCCGAGTATCGTGCCAAACGTGGCCTCAATTTTTTAGGTTCCACATTAAAATTTATAACAGGAATACCAGATCACGATGATCTTGTCGAAATTAAAACAGGAGTGAACCAGCTTATAGAAAATAATAACCAGCAAAGGAAAATAAATTCCCGCTTTGAAAAAATTTTAGCAAAATTAAATACAGAATCAATTTTTGATCAGTCAATACTTACAGAAGTATATAACGAACTAGTAACTATAACAAATACCATTAACTTCGCAAAAACAGGAAATTTCTATTCTGGCACACATAATTTTAGAGACGTACAGCAGGTAATAAAAAACGAAATATATGACATTCCAATAATAAATGTACTAGAATATTCCGATATACACATATGTACCTTTAATAAAACTATTATTACAATCTATAAATATCCCATAATAACAAATAAATGTAAAATGTACAATTTAACCCCATTAGCCTTTAAATACGGAAAATATCAACTTCATAATAGAATTGCCTTGGGTAATAATAATTTCACCAATTTATCAAAATGCAAAAATTATGTAGGAATACATATTTGTAAAAAAGAACCAAGGGATAATTGTACTATTCCGTTGTTATTAAAACAAAAAGCCCATTGTAATATTATCCAAGAAAATAACTCTCCCTTACAAATATTAGATAATGGTAATATTCTTATCGACAACGAACACACATGGAACGGAATTAGGGTAAATGGCCCACATTTAATCCAATTCAATTCCAATACAACTATTGATAATAAAACTTATATTAACCATAAGCAAGAAATAAAAAATGTAATACATGCTTATCAGAATGAAAGGGTTAATGTACTAAGAATTTTAAACTCTGAATCCGATTATAAATTTACTAATATACAAGAAATGTATAAATTATTTTTACCAATTGAAGAACATCCTTGGAAATTTACCTTATATTTAATCATGATCATATTTATATTAGCTTTAGTCACTTACTTAATTATAAAATTATATACATGCCGACAAATACAATTAAACACCAGGCGCCAAAGAGAGTTCGAATTAGCTTATCTAACCGAGTTACAACGATTGCAAACCCTAAGCCGTTGAAATGAGGACATTCCATTTTCAACACAGGGGAGAGTTAACGACGCTAACCTAAACACTAGATACATACACATATACATATAATCATTATTCACGAACCAAAATACATACAAACAACTATATGCCCTTTAACCTTGTATGATAACATAATAACAAAGAGAATACGATAGACAAGTATAAACCTGTAAACATCTTTTTAATAACATAAACAATTATATTCGGTGATAAGTAACAAAGCATTATGATAACATAATGCTAAACATGTAAACATCTTTTTATCACCAAACAAACAATAGTTAGAAATAGTATAAATAGATGTAAGTGTAAAAATGGAAAACAGTTCTGGAAATAAAACGAGACTGAAATAAACTCTTGTGTAATTTTAATTCCTAACAAGGACTCATAACTCGAGCGTGCCTGCTGCAATAGATCGGCTCTTCCTGAATTGGCTTTTAATGTGTAAACATTACAGCAAGCCTCGTAACCTCAAGTGTTTACACAACCAGCCTTTGAACAAGGGATCCTTGGTCCAAGAATCCAGAAAAAATCTATTGAAGCAGCTGCAGCAAAACACAAAGATTGTAAAGATTTATTAAGAAAATAATTCAAAATCAGTTCTACTTATAAGATTTAATAACAAAGAAAAAATTCCGGGAAGTTAAAAAACGTCATTTTTTACACAAAAAACGTCCAAACGTCAACAGGGTACAAAAAACGTCCAAATGACGTTAAAAACGTCAACCTGGCAACGCTGAATACAAGGTTCGATAAACTGACAGTTGTCTCTCTCGCACCGCTCCCTTAGCAGTGGCACCGTGTTGCTTCTTTGCACATTTACATGGAAACAGTGTAGCTTTGGTGTGAAATAGAAGTATGAGTACGGTGACAATCCGTTCTGTTTTTTGCAGGACCGTACTGTTTTTCAAAGGTCGGTCCTGCGTAGTTTTTCAAACCTGAAAAACCTGAAAATGTACTGATTTTTTCCAAGTGTCCTGCATTTGTCCCGTATTTTATTCGTTATTTTAAAATTATCGGACAATGGATGGATTTTTTCAAAAAAGTGTTTTTTGGTACTTTTCGCAGCTTTTCTTCAATATCTCATTAGAAAATCTCCCAATCAACGTAGGCCACTTTCAGCTCGAAGGGTATTGATGTGCCTCTTACCAAAATATATAACTTGTGGCGACTTCAATGAAATTTATTAGTGCTACAGGCGACCATTTGAATTTTGTCGTCAAAGTCGAAAAAAGTGAGATTTTCAATCAAATGCGCAGTTTCATTTGATTTTTTTCATTATTTTAAAAATTCGATGAAGAAAATATATCACTACAGTAAGTTTTGAGTCAAAAATAATGAAAATCGGATTAGAAATGTAGATGCTATGGAGCGCAATCTGCACAAATTATATATTTTTGTAAAGGGCACTTTGTAACTCGTCGTTTAGGCCGATTCATGACGTCAATTTTTGACAAATAACTGCGAAAAGTACCAAAAAACAAAAAAAAGGTATTGTTTTCATTTTAAACGACTCAAAATTTGCCTATAAAATAATCTCTTAAAGATTTTAACTTTTCGTGTAAGCTATTTTAATTATAATATGTTTTACTATACTTTTATAAATACTCATGTAGAAAAAGAATAATATCGATGAAGAAAAAGTGATTCATATTTAAAGTTTAAAATGTATTAAGAATTTAGAATCATAAATACTCTTTTGATATTTGTATACTACGTAAATATATGTAAGCATATTTTTGAAAAATTGTCCTTCATTTTGAATCCATATTTATGGTCACCGTAAGTATGAGCGTTTGTGCAATATGTTTATTTGTATATGCATATGAAGCATATTTAACTGATGAAAACATAAACTGTTTTTAAATTGGATGTTTACATCAATCTCATAGTAGTCTTATTTTAATTTTGAGTCATTTTGCAGTTTTTATACAGCTAAATAGCACATTTAAATTACGCAATTCACATAGATACATCAATATTCCGTTCAACATTGCGTTTAAAATGCTAGATTTCCTGCAAATACATTAGAATTTACAAAAGGAATTTCAGTACTAATTGCCTACTTTGCGTACTTTTCTAGTACCATTTTCGCACCAAAAGATTTCATTCCTCCCCTTTTCTCCGTCCTTCGTAAATGCAACCTTTTGTAAGGGAGTGTCAAACCGCAGCTGTCAATAATTATTATTGAATCATGGCGCTGACCAAGGGAAATAAAATTCATTCGCAAGTCACCGCTCAAGAGTAGTAGACTTGAAATCAAACCATCGTATTTTATAACGCTTTGTTCGAATTAGACGTTCGTGGACTTTTTGACTCTTGCGGCTGGTCCCACACATCTTAGCGATGCTCAAGGAGCCTCATTACAAAATTCGATCTTTAAAGCAGAAATTAAAGTAACTTTATGAACTTTATAAAAATGATATAAACTCCACAGTTTATTTAACGTAATTAATTAATAATAAAATAATAGTTTATAGTTAATTATTTAACTCCCAATTATAAGTATAAAAAATTTTGTGTTTTTCTCTTGCTTTTCTTGCTTTATTCCGACACTATAGAAGTTCATGATTCAATAATAGAAAGGTTTTGTAATAAAACAGTCTTCTCGCTCCCACACATAAAATCGGCAGCTTTACTTATGCAGAATGTTGCTTACTCTACAGTTTCTAGTGATATTAGTAGTATAACCAAAAATTCGTCATACTAAATGTAATTTTCTAGAACAAGTGTAGAATAGTGACCGTTTAGCTATAAAATAACCAAAAATGTCGATAGATAGAACTTTTTACGCTGATTACAACGATACGATAAGAGGTTTATTTGCTTTGTTTATTTGTATTTTTTATTATCACTGAATTGTTGAAACCCAAAAGTACATCATGATAAAATATTTAATAAAGAATTAAAGATAATAACTTGTACTTTCTAAATAATATAAATTTCTTTACCATTAATTATGCAGTTTTTTTTCAAAAAAGATTATTTCATGAAAAAATAACATTTGTTCGTTATTTACAGGTCTATTCTGCGCTGGTAACATAAATTTTGTAACCGGTAATTAAAGTGTCTGTAAATTTTTAAACTTTTTCACATTCTGTGCTCTCTTGTAACCGGTAAATTTGATTACCATCTCATAAGCTGGTAACAAAATATTGCCCCGTGAAATATGCAATACAGGAATATCCACAAATCTTCATAGCTGAATTGCTGAATATTTTCACTGCATTACCAACGTACCTAGAATCGCGGTGACAAGAAGTGGTAACAGGTCTATTCTGCGCTGGTAATAAAAAGTTTGTAACCGGTAAATAAAGATCCTGTCAATTTTTAAACCCTTTTCACATTCTGTATACTCTTGTAACCGGTAAATTTTGCTACCATCTCATAAGCTGGTATCAAATTATTGCCCGTGAAATATTCAATGCCAGGATTTGCACAATTCTTCATATCTAAATTGCTGAATATTTTAACTGCATTACCAACGTACCTAGAATCGCGGTGACAAGAACTGGTAACATTTTTTGGTACTACAATTTTCCGGTTACAAAATCGTTGGTAGCGTGCAGAATAGACCTCTTAGTGGTTTTGGTTTAAAAAACAAGAAGCTATAAATTATGTACACCAGCTGAATTAGTTATCTTTATGGTGGCGTCATTAGTTTTTTTATCGGTTATACTTACAGTTCGTAAGATATTTAATATTTAAACAAGTAAGAAAGTCTAAGTTCGGGCGGAGCCGAACATTAAATACCCGGCGCAAGTATTAAATATATGTTTTTCACCTTTCCGAAACTACCGCTACATGGTAAATTAGCTCCTTAAATTTCGAAATATTGAAGTTTCAAGCATTTCTGAAATTTACTGTTATATGAAAAGCGGCCGTAATTTTAGTTCGATTTCAATAATTTTCCATGGTTTGCTTCTATGTGGCATAATAACCACACCGAGTTTGGTACAAATTGGTAGAACGGTTACCGATATAAATATATGTGATCATAAGTGGGCGGTGCCACGCCCATTTTTCAAAATTTTATCCTAAACGTATTTTGGTAAAGAATTGCTGCAAGCATCAGTTTTGAATAAATTAGCTTCAATAATTACTGATTTATCGAAGATTTCGTATTTCTCTAAATTACCGTTATATGGGATGTGGGCGTGGTTATTGTCCGATCAGGGCCAACTACTGTGCCAAGTTTGGAAGAAATTGGTGCAGCAATTACCAAGATATACACATGTAACCATAAGTGGGCGTGGCTACGCCCATTTTCCAAAATTTTTTAATATTCTTATTTTTCGTCTAAAACTTATTGCAAATATCAATTTTGAGTGAATAATCTTCAGTAGTTACTAAAATATCGCAGTTTTCGTTTTTGGGAGGTAGGCGTGGTTATTGTCCGATTTTGCCCATTATCAATACCAGAAGTGCACATACCAAGTTTCGTTAAGATATCTCAATTTTTACTCGAGTTATCGTGTGCACAGACGGACGAACGGACGGACGGACGGACAGACAGTCACCGCTTAATCGATTTTCTTTTAATCCTGATCATTTATGTATACATTTGTCTATATCTATCTCGATTCGTTTTGCCTGTTACAAACAACCGTTATGTGAACAAAGTTATAATACCCTTGTGCACAAGTGCGCTCGGGTATAAAAATTTAAAAACTGAACTCTAACCTTCTAGAACGTCTTGATTTTTTTACTTGTACTTTTTACAAATAATTTTGGCATGGTTGAAATGAGCATAAAAAGTTCTGTTGATCTGCAGTTTTCCTTTTTGCATAGCTGAACGGTCGGTTCCAGGAAATGATGAATAACTTAAATCAAAAATGCACATATTTATGTATTGTTTAGTATTTTCATTAAAACACCAAATATATTGCAAATTTGCATAGAATTACTTCTAATTGTATACTTTGCGTACTTTTTGTAGTACCTTTCTACGACCGTTTTCGCAAAAGGCGATCACATTCTTCCCCTTTCTCCTACTTCCAAAATACAAATCTGGATAAAGGAGTGTCAAATTTTAGCTGTCACAAATTACACAACCTTGTATTATTGAATCATGATAGAAGTTTTAAGTTTTTATTTGCCTTAACGTACGTATTTGAAAAAAAAAATTAATTGTTGATATTACAATAATTAGATTTGTATTATAACGTTAGATAAGTAGTTATAGTTTCCAGTTTTCATACTAAAATCCTTTGAAAATTCACTATTTTGCTACTATCTCCCTCACTACCAGCGTAATACTTTTCAGCTTTAAATCGCTCTGGATCTTGCTTTAGCAACCGAATTAATGTCTGGTAAATTAATTTTAGATTCATTAGAACTTAAACAACATCATATTAAATTTTGAGCTTTACTAAAATGAGTTGAAAAATTAAATTTTTTTAAATAAAAAATTACGTCTGGCGCAATGTTAGCAACAACGGACATGTCTGGCAATAATAAATCTACGTTTCTAAAAGCTAGTTAAAGCCAATGAAAAGAAAATTAGCCTTACTAAAATGACTTTAGAAATTGGCATTTTTAACTGTAAAGATACGATCCGCCTGCCAGATGGTCCCCACGCTAAGCGAGGGAGTGAAAGAGATGTCATATCAAAAAACCAGTTGTCCTGAAATTCCTGTTTTCACGACGTTGCTAGCTCCCGTACTAAATAGAAGTATTTACCTTGGCTAAAATAATATTAATATTTAATACTACCTTATTGGACGTGTTCGCCTCTTAGACTTTTTTTAATGGTTAAAGGCCAGAAATATTAGAAAGAATTACCCTTTTTGACTATAAAAGGGGTAATAATTTGAAGTTTTTTATTTAATTCATATACGTACATAAGACTAAAAATTACTTTTGAAATATCCATATCTGAAAAATAAAAGAGCCATTTAATTAATTAGTTTTAAGCATAATTTATTATTTCTTATTCAAGTTAGATATGTAGAAGCTAAACAATTTTGTGGATTATTTAGTATTGAAAGACAAACACTAACAATAACAAAGAGCTTTAAGGATTTACAATCAATGTATTAAACAATAATTAGAAACATAAATAAATATTTTGACGCTAATAAGGGTAATGTAATGTAATAAATCCACGGAATAGTTCACACAAAGAGAAGCAATCAAGAACGTAGATACTGAAGACTACCCAGATTGAGAAGTATTTATATCATTCTAGATAAAAGGTCCAACTACGGTTTCAAACCACCATGTTAATGCCGCAAAAAAAAATCTGTTAAAATGGGGAAATTAGTAAAAAATATTTTTCACAAATAATACTCCAAGGACTCACCGACAAATACATACAAAAATCTTAATACAAGTAACCAATGCTGTAACCAATTAAAAGTAAGCGTCAATGCCGTACAACACGATGTCTTCAGGCAAAAACACCTGTAAAAATGGTGAAATTAGTAAAAAAAAAATGTACACCAAGTATACTTCCAAGGACTCACCCACGAATGCAAGCAAAAATTATTGATAAAAGTAACCAATCAAAAGTGACAGTTAATGCCCGTACAACTCGATGTCTTTAGGCAAATACACCTGTCAAAATGGTGAAATTAGTAAAAAATATTTTGCACAAAGAATACCTCCAAGGACTCACCCACGGGTGCATACACAAATTGTTTAGGCACGTCTGCTAACACCAGGCGCCTATGTACTTCTGCATGTGCTAAAATTTCCTTTATGCAATTTATGAAATTTTTGCACATGCACTTCTCAACTGCCATGTAATTGAACTTTCTTAAGTTTCAATTAGATGGTACTTCAAAGTATGCTCTGCCTAGTCGGATGCATCCTCCGGGCACTGCTTCCGGAGCATTTCATTACAACCATGCAGAGGTGGCAAACGAACTTTGCCATTGGCCACAGTGCCTACCCACCATTTTTGAACCAATAAATATTTTTTTGTATATAAATACATACATACATGAAATCAACAACGTGAACATAAGAATGCAACACGTGATATTAGTGGCTATAACGTTTAACTAAATAAATTTAAATAGGTAAATATGGGATATTTATAAAGAATAATCGATTATACCTTTTGCATTTCAAGCGCTCATTTAAATACTTTATACGGAAATGCAATGTTGGAACGTCTATTTCATGGCTGAGGGATAATAATTTTTCAGAGAAGTTGGTGTTGCCAAAAATTACTTCGCCATTAAATATTTAAAATATCCTTTCCAATAATTGAAGCTTTGCGCGAAACTCTTGTGAAGGCTTTTTAAGTCCACCATAATAAACTTCGTCCACCCATGTCCAATCCTGCGAACTTCTGTAGCCTGCTACGTATTCAAGAGCGTCTTCATGTAGCTCGTCCAAAACACTTTCTTGCAACCCTTGAACGATTTCATCGCAATCGTTCTCAGGCTCGTGCTGTTCAAAGACCGGGTTGACGCATTGGTCTTCAGCCAATTTCAACCACTCCGTTTCATCCCTTTCAGCATTGCCTCCGGACCGCAAAATTTCTATATTTCGAGCTGTTAAGGTGAATTAAGTTGGAAATGTATTTTTGAAAGATTTTCGATATTGTGATCTTACCTAACAAATGTTTTCGAAGCCTGTATTTGAATTGTAACGGACTTGGATGGTCGGCGAGTCCTCCTTTACTCCTCATGGGAGCAAAGAAGTTTTCTAAAATGTCTTGGTTGAGCCTGTATGTAACAACGTAGTTCATGGCTTCAGACTGTTGTTAGTCATCAAAATGCCTTTTCGAGATGGCAGCAACGCTCGTTTATCTGGTATAATCATCCTTTGCATGATACTACTCATGTTGTTTATTATCACCTCCTGAGCTTGAGCCTCCATACCGTAAGGTTTTGTGGCGGCAGTGTTGCGGATGGTATTAAGCTTGCTGTTGAGGAGGTCAAACCAATAATTTACCAAATCGAATAACGCTGCTGTTTCGCACGGGTTATAAACATCTCTACCCAGTAGATAGCATTGCCTTATTGCGCTTGCTTGAAAATAGCTGTGCTGCTAATTTCACCTTTTGCCGACGCGCATGATGCACAAGTAGATGCTCCTCAGTCAATTTGTGCGCGATTGATACGTCCGAAAAAGACGAGTACTTCATTATTTTACTGATTGGAGCTATGAATTTTCCTTCCAGCATAAACCCAGTATCCAAAAAATGGTTTCGGATAAGTTTTAACAAGTGAGGGGCGTCAGCAAAAACGAACACCATTGCCTCACTATCCAAAGGATGCTGAACCCATGATCTTTCTATGAAAAAATAAGTAAATTGTTAAAAGGGTACGATTACGTTTTTATGTCTACTATACAGTAATGTACCCGGAGATAGGCCCAAATGCCTCCAAAGAGCTTGGTCGCTGGCGCCCATATCAGACACCATTGCAACCACTGTGTAGCCGGCGACAAAAAGTTTGTGTATAATATCTTGAAGGAGGTCTGGGGCCATTTTTCTGTCAAAGTCGTAAAATACTGGTTGTTTCCATGACGACTTTAGCCCACTTGCGATGACTACTTGGACATTATGACATGGTTTTCGGATCATGTCCATCCTTCGATCGTGCTCATATACAGGAGCCACGCTCATCTCGTCAAATGCGAGAACCGTTAAGCGGTCCGCAAGTGACAGGTCAGTGCCGGTTTGCATGAAATCAATAATGAAAGGCAATATTCCGTCACTGAACTTTAGCTTTTGCAACCACTTTTGCATTGTTGATTCACAAGGCAATGGGTAGCCTTTTTCGTACAAATGGTTATAGGCTCTTGGCCCTGCTGCGTGGAGTGTTACTGCGTTGGACATATCCAACCAACTCCAGTGCATTTTTTGTCCGGGGCATACCAACTTTCTCATCTGTCCTTCTGAGAGAAACTTTGACAAACTCTCTTTAAGAGTTTCATATTCGGCACGTTGAGCCTTCAAACAACGGTTTTCTGCTTCGAGCGTATTTATTTTTGCTTTGAGCATTTGGGTTTCCGTGATCAGGGAGCTTACAATTTCAAAACTAAAACATATATGTGTGTACATATATTTTATAAACCACAATATGTTCGAAAGGCAGAGCTGTTTTTTGTGTTTGTCTTTTATATTTGGTGAAATAAACGTGTCACTTGAGTGCAAAATTGAGTTTGTCTAAAGGTAGAAATTTAGCGAGCAGGTTGCGGTTTAGAAGACTACCAAGCTGACTGGCGAATGGAATACAGGTGAGTATACGAGAGCACATATTTCCCTCAGTTTGATATTCATCTAAGTACTAAGATAACTAGCAGGTTATGATTACTTCAAGCATGTTAAATAGTGAATGTAGTTTTTATTGTAAAAGTGATTTAAAATAATAAATGAACAAATAGAAGTTTAAAAAAAATGCATGTGTAGATATGTATGTATGTATATTTTTAATTTTAATTTATTTAGAATTTTATTATTGTAGTATATGTATGGATTTTGAAATTTACGCTGTGCAATAGTTAACGTGTAATGTATTTTACCCGCGTGTTAAAAACTCCTTACCAAGTTTGGGTTGATTTGTCTGGGTTGGTTTTACTAGGAGATATTGGCAGATCCCATGATTCTAGTGCCCCACAGTCATGGGCACAGCCTCTTTAAGCAAGTGTAGACGTGTTCCGAAGCTTATATTGCAAATGTCGCTTTGCGAAAAATGAAGCTCGCATACTCTAGAATGCGGGGTAAGTGGCACACCGGTGACTTCAATCCACTCATCCAGCCTAACCTAAGTCCACGTATTTCTGCAAATTGCACAGCTTGGCTTAGCCATTATTAATTTTTTAATCACAAATAAAACAATGTTGCAAGCAAATAATAAATGGTCGTATTGCCCCCAAAATATACATATGTAAATACTTCCAAAGAAGTAACACATAAAACGTTCAACGAATAAAGGCAACATTGTCGAATGTCAGAAAATGAACAGAGAATGCTGTTTTATTACTTCACCTGTTTATTGCGCCATGCGTTTTCAAGTTTTTTTTTTGTATTTTAAATTTTTTTTATGCTTTATAGTTGTTGCCACCACCTTTAAGTTGTTGAGAATCCATTTTATTTTTGATTCACGTATAAATTTTAATTTATTTTTTTTTAATTTTTTGTTCTTTATAATTTTGTAAATGGCCGCTGCTGTTCGGGACGAACCCACAGTCGCCATGTCGAAGCGGTTCTTTTTCCCACTTCTGGTACGCGTACCAATACCCGTGGAGCCCCAGCGCTCCGCCGGCGCTGATGTCGGCCAATCCCTGGCTTGTTGTTTATGCTGCTGCAATTTATGTGCTGTAGCTCTGCAGCAGCATTTCCCATGGAGGCCTGGTGCGTTGATGCCGGTCAACGCTGGTAGTCAGCAAGCCTCCGAAAAAGGACTGAACTGTTCGGTTTCAAGTAAGGGTCTGATTATGCATACTTCGCATAACTTCGCACAACCATTTGTACCAGTGCACTAAAAGTGTAACTTAAGAAAATGTGAAGCAAAATCTAAACTCAACAGGTCGCTAAGTTTTTAAAAGTTCTGCTAATTTCTGGGTATTGGAATACACACAAAATGCATACAAAGTACATACGTAATTACAGTTTGAAGTTTATGCGAAGTTGTGCGAAGTTATGCGAAGTATGCATAATCAGACCATAAGGCGCAATAATGCCGCTAATTTTATTTTTCATTTTCAACTTAAACCTAGCTGCTATCATACATACGTCAGAGTCGCATTTTAATATCGTAAATTTGTGTAATAGATTAGCTTTAAGGCGAATTCATATAAGGTGATTTGTAGTAATTTGTAGGGTTGCAAACAGTGTTGCCGTTTTAGCCCTTTGGTGGCTAGATTTAGCTACCAAATACTTTTTTGGCCACATAAATTTAAAATTGCCCCTTTTTTTAGCCCTTTTTAGAATTTATTCATACTTGGCATGAAAAAGTTGTATATGCTTAAATTGTTTTTTTTTGCATTTATGTAATAGATGAATTTTTAAACTAAGAAAGTTTGATATATACATATACATATATGTATTTTATGTACCTTACGCTTTTATAACACCATACTGTAAAAGTATTGGGGCTGTTAACTTATCTTTTAACGATTTAACTATACTTTAAAATAGATAAGTTCACGGCCCTTAATATGCTAAATTTGTTAAATGAGCCATGAAGTCGATTGACCGTGTATGTTCTTGTGGTGTGATTGTACCAGCATGCTGGTGTCGTTAGTGGTGAAATTAGCTCAATTTTCTAAGTAAAAAGTATTTTGGCGGAAATATCTTGCACTATATGAGTCAAAGCCGTGTTTGTGGAAGATTACGTTCAAGATATTCAGGGCTGTCATGGAATCCAAGTCGGTTTTGCATTTTGTCGGAATTACAAACCAATTTTGGTTTCATTTGGTGTCATGAAACCGGATTGGTTTTGCTCTTTTCGAACATAAACAAAACCGATGTTCGAATCAGCTGTTTTGCACATTTGTGTGTATGGCGATAATTTGAATGTATATTTTTTTGACACAATTTTATAAAATTGAATTGTTTTCAGTAATTAAAAAAAAAATAAGTGAGCGCAAAATGACATCCGCAGTTGTCGCATTTCTCTTATTGGAAGAAGAAAGTTCCGAGAAAGTTAAAAGAAAAATTTTGAGAGATTGCAGCAATCCACTTGAGCTGCCTGAGACAGCGTAAGTAGATTGTTTTTTAATGTGCGTTTATAAATATTTATAGCGTATTTGCAGTTTCATAGCATATTATCGCCTCAACAAAGAGGGTTTCCGAATGGTGCTTGACACCATTGAAGCGCACTTGACACGTTCGAAAGTTCCACCAGTGCTGCAGTTAGCACCTTCGTTGCGATTTTTAGCTGAAGGATCCTATCAAAGATCAGTCGGGAACGACTCTAGCATAAGTGTAGCTAGAAGCACGGTGTCAACGATTTTAGATGATGTGCTTAAGGTTATGGAGCGGTTCATTTGCCCTCAGTGGGTGAAACTAGAAATGGACGGCACCGAAAAACGCAGATCAAGAGACTATTTTTACTTAAAGTACAAAATTCCCTCAATAATTGGTTGCATCGACGGGACACGCATAAAAATCATCAAGCCGAGTATTGACGAACATTTATTTTATAATCGAAATTGATATTTCAGTATGAATGCCATGATTGCAAGTAATAATGAATCTTAATTTTACTCGTACATTGCCTTGTAAAACTGATTTATATATATGTATGTACATTTTTATTTAGATTTGTGATGGTCACATGAAAATTCGAGCGGTCGATGCATGCTATCCCGGCTCTAGCCATGACTCATTCGTATGGAACGTTAGTAGCGCCAGACAATATTTCCTCAAGAAGTATGAGTCAGTTGACCGGACATCAAAGTTGTTAGGAGATTGTGGATATGGCATAGAACCTTTTTTATTAACACCATACAGAGATCCACGCTACAACTCCAAAGAATATAAGTTCAATTTGGCCCATTCATCGCTCGAAATATTGTGGACAATAGGAGTGCTGAAAAGCCGATTTCGCTGCTTATTGATCACCTTGCACTATCGGCCAGAAAAAGTGGTGAAAATTATAAATTTTTGCTGTGCGCTGCACAATATCTGCAGAGACTACAACGTGGAATATAACGACGACAGTATTACTTTACCATCAAATGATACTGATGAAAATGTTGAATCTCCACCGAACGCAACACTGAAAAGTGAAGGTAAAAGGATGAGGGATGAAATAGCCAACAGTTTATAGCAAACCAACTGAATAAAAATTCAAATATTTATTTATTAAAAAATAAAAAACACATATTTATTTATTTAAAAAACACGCATATATATTCATTAAAACAAAACAAAAATTCATTTAATAAGTAAATACATTTTTCTAAAACTTATATAACTATTTATAACAATAAAATAAGGCACATTTTTAGGTACTATAACGACCACAACCAACACTTTTTTGACATAAAGGGAAATTACTTTTCTTTCTGTTTTTCGTAATCAAACTTTAGGAGTTCGAGCTCGAGTTGCTTTTCTTTTATTTCGTTTTTTTCCTGTATCGCTCGCAAAACACCTGTATTAATACGGACAAATTCATCCTTGAGCTCAGTTACTGCATTCGTGCCAGATTCGTTGCTTTTTTTATGGCTCTATACACTCGTCTGAGGCTACTGTCGTTTTCTTTTTCAATCTTAATTAGCTCGTTCAATTTTTCATTTATTTCGAGCTTTCTCTCGTTGTCTTCATCGAGAAATTGTTTCAAACGCTTCCCAGTACTATCTGTCCTTTGTCTTTTAGGAGTGCTGCTGACTGGAGACATTGGCCGCTTCGATGATGTTGATGGCATTTCATCCTCACTTGCACAAACTAAATCTTCGCTGAGGCCAACTGCATTGCCAGCCACACCAACCACAGACTGTGCAATGCCACATATGCGCACTATTGTCTCTTCCGTTTGCGTTAGTTGGTGCTTAGAAAAGGGTCCTCCACCAGTCGCTCGAGACTCGCTTTTGTTTTGTGCGAGCTTTCTTTTTATGTCACTTTTCTACTCCGTCCACGTCTATACATATGTATATAAAAAACAGTGTAAGTTTAAATTATATATATATATATATAAAAATATTTAAATTTTTATTCAGTTGGTTTGCTATAAACTGTTGGCTATTTCATCCCTCATCCTTTTACCTTCACTTTTCAGTGTTGCGTTCGGTGGAGATTCAACATTTTCATCAGTATCATTTGATGGTAAAGTAATACTGTCGTCGTTATATTCCACGTTGTAGTCTCTGCAGATATTGTGCAGCGCACAGCAAACATTTATAATTTTCACCACTTTTTCTGGCCGATAGTGCAAGGTGATCAATAAGCAGCGAAATCGGCTTTTCAGCACTCCTATTGTCCACAATATTTCGAGCGATGAATGGGCCAAATTGAACTTATATTCTTTGGAGTTGTAGCGTGGATCTCTGTATGGTGTTAATAAAAAAGGTTCTATGCCATATCCACAATCTCCTAACAACTTTGATGTCCGGTCAACTGACTCATACTTCTTGAGGAAATATTGTCTGGCGCTACTAACGTTCCATACGAATGAGTCATGGCTAGAGCCGGGATAGCATGCATCGACCGCTCGAATTTTCATGTGACCATCACAAATCTAAATAAAAATGTACATACATATATATAAATCAGTTTTACAAGGCAATGTACGAGTAAAATTAAGATTCATTATTACTTGCAATCATGGCATTCATACTGAAATATCAATTTCGATTATAAAATAAATGTTCGTCAATACTCGGCTTGATGATTTTTATGCGTGTCCCGTCGATGCAACCAATTATTGAGGGAATTTTGTACTTTAAGTAAAAATAGTCTCTTGATCTGCGTTTTTCGGTGCCGTCCATTTCTAGTTTCACCCACTGAGGGCAAATGAACCGCTCCATAACCTTAAGCACATCATCTAAAATCGTTGACACCGTGCTTCTAGCTACACTTATGCTAGAGTCGTTCCCGACTGATCTTTGATAGGATCCTTCAGCTAAAAATCGCAACGAAGGTGCTAACTGCAGCACTGGTGGAACTTTCGAACGTGTCAAGTGCGCTTCAATGGTGTCAAGCACCATTCGGAAACCCTCTTTGTTGAGGCGATAATATGCTATGAAACTGCAAATACGCTATAAATATTTATAAACGCACATTAAAAAACAATCTACTTACGCTGTCTCAGGCAGCTCAAGTGGATTGCTGCAATCTCTCAAAATTTTTCTTTTAACTTTCTCGGAACTTTCTTCTTCCAATAAGAGAAATGCGACAACTGCGGATGTCATTTTGCGCTCACTTATTTTTTTTTAAATTACTGAAAACAATTCAATTTTATAAAATTGTGTCAAAAAAATATACATTCAAATTATCGCCATACACACAAATGTGCAAAACAGCTGATTCGAACATCGGTTTTGTTTATGTTCGAAAAGAGCAAAACCAATCCGGTTTCATGACACCAAATGAAACCAAAATTGGTTTGTAATTCCGACAAAATGCAAAACCGACTTGGATTCCATGACAGCCCTGATTGTTTAACAAAAAGCTAGAAAAATTATGAAATTTCTGCTCTAATCATTTCGATCTTTCCTCGACCTCATTTGTAAAGAAATAAATATTGTACCAGCATGCTGGCAAGTTATATGCTTCGAGCAGCAAGCTGGGGTCGTATATTTCCCCTTTTATACAAAAAGGTTTTTGGTTGGATAAAATATTAGCTTTTTTTTCAAAGTTCATTGTTTTTATATACCATTACTTATTGAAAATCTTTACATGTATACTTATATATGTATATGTAAGTAAAAAATTTTAGCTACCATTTTTAGCCACAAAGGAATTTGGCTACCATTAAAAATTATGCGCGGCGACACTGGTTGCAAATTGTATGCTTTCATCGCATTATACTACGTTGAAATTGACGAGCTAAACATGTTAAATGGGCTTTAACCAGTTAAATGAACAAAACATGTTCATAAACAAGTTAAATCGCATGCAATTGTTGTTGGAAAATTTAGCCAGTTAAATCATTTAACTCGTTTGAAAACTAGTTCAATGCAGAGTTGTATCAGAAACCTTTCTGCTCCGGCCAATCAGAAAGACCCAAAAGCTTTCATTTGACATCCCAATATTCAAAAAATTTATATTCTGAAAAATATTAAAAATAAAAAATTATCAAAAAATAACAAAATTGTATGCATACCTGCCCGCCAAAAAAGAGGCCAAGGCGGTAATTAGTTATTTCCCATGAGGTCTCACCGTAGGCAGAGATAAATAGTGCATACGAACTACATAAACATTTTGAAGTCTCTAATTAATCCGTATGCGTTAATATCATGAAGCAGACATTCGCGTAATTTTGGACATGTAGCCGTTTAGGTAAGAACGATTTTTAGCACATGCTGGATGCTGGAAAAATGGATGTATTAACAATGTTTACAATTTCATGTAGACCAAAGGCAGAGAACTTAGATAGATAGAGAAGGTGCAAACTGAAAGTGGAAACTATTCGCGGACGAAAAATTAACAGCGTTAGAAAAGTTCAAGTCGGAATGTAGAAATTCTGTTGAATTTAATGTTGATAACATAATACAATGTTGAGCAACATGAAATGTGATATTCTTTGCGAGCAAATAAACGAAAATATGGCAAATCTTCACATAATTTTCATTAGTTTGGAGTTTTTGTTAAATTTTTTATCTTGTTCTCCTTTTATGAAGATGCAAATACAATTTAAAATAATGATAGTTTGGCATAAAGTTTACACAAATATGTACATGCATACATAGACTGGCAATCAAAAGTGAGTGCATGGTGTTTTTTGCTTAATATTTGCAATGATTTTCAATTAAATTTTTTTTATTATCTTTTTATAAAAATGTGGTTCATGCTTTAATTAAAACTACATAAGTCAAACTTTCAAACTTTACACAGAACATAGAAAAATTCAACGAATTCTTGTCTAAATTTTGACCTGTTTAATCTGAATTTTTAGAAAAATTCTGAGTACGCAGATAGATCGGTTTTTTAATTCTAGTGGAACAAGATCAAGTTTTAAGCGGCTAAAAAATCCGGTTGACTTTATTATGATTGATTATTTATTGCTGACGGCTTTTTGCACTTTTTACCAAATAAAAGGGAATTTCTTGTAGAATAAAATGCGCATGACCGTTTGCAAACAAATTAAAAAAAAAAAATAGCGCTATTTTTTATATTGCACTTGTTATATGCATAAAACCGCAAAACCCGTCGAAAATAACAAAAAAAAATTTACTTAAAAAACATTGCAATTATTAAACAAAAAACAGCATGCACTCACTTTTGATTGCCAGTGTTCATACATATGAATGTGTGTTTAAAATTACCTACTTATGAAATAATTTTTGTGGCATGAACATATACAGTTGTCCACAAAATAATAGGAGTGGGATATTTTAACCTGTTTTGGCTATTTGTCTTTAGTTTATTTAATGTTTCGTATTTTTTTGTAAAAGCCTAGCTGGTAATACAACAAACACCATATAAATTTACATTTTCAAGTTTGTACAAAAATTATAAAAATTCTGCAAATTTCCACCAAAATTTCAAACTATTTAACCAGAATCTTTAGAAAACATGTTGGTATGCAGTTTTGTAGCCCATTCAATTCTAGTTTGAAGAAGTGCAAGTTTCAAGCTGCTAAAAAATTCCGTTGATTTTTGAGACGAAAAGTTGCATCGCCCCTAGCGTACACGCCACGGCATATTACTGAAATGGCAATCTCTAAATCACTACATATATGAAATTTTTCATTCATCCAAAAAGACAAACGCATAAATATGTGTGCATTTATAAATGTAAATATGTGCATAAATATGTACGATTGATCTGCTTTCGTCTTCCCCTCGCCGTCCTCCATCCACAGACAAATTATTAAATTTCTGCGAATTGCAACGACGCCACCAAAATTAACCCTTGGTTGACGAAATATTTAGGTTTTCGCATAAGTTTACATTTAATAAAGCCATACTCGTACATTTTATATGGAGAATAATATTAATTAATTTAAAATTCTGCATGTAACCATGTTCTCGACGATACATGTAACTTTCATAAGGATTAAACATAAAAATTGTGCTTCAACCAGCTGAAACCAAAAAAACTATGTCCGCTAACATGGGTTAAAAGCAAACCGGAATTAACATTTTTTACACGCATACATGCATACATTCATATACACATGTACAGTGAAGTAGCACTTGCTTGAACATTGCATTACTTGTACTTTGATGTGTTTGAATCTTTTATGGTACAGAAGATTTGCTTACGGATGAAAAATATTAAAAATCGTCCGTGCATATATGTAAATATATTTTTATAAACGCTTTGAAGTATAAACATTTTTTAAATTAAAAAATAAATGAAATAATTTTTTTGCATTTATACAAATGGTGTTCAAGGCACATTGACCCACCTGTACAAAAATCGTGGCGCGTCATGGACAAAAATTTTACAATTTCGGACCGAAAAATGTGAAAACGAGCTAAGTTGCCACGTTACATTTGTGAACTTCCGATAAAACCACATATGTTTGTGATTTTTGAAGTTTTGATTTTATTAAAAAAAATTAATGTATTTTCCTGCAAAAAACGCTTGACGGTGATGAATTTGCGGGGAGATGTGCTGCGGCTGTTTTTATACCCGAGCGCACTTGTGCACAAGGGTATTATAACTTTGTTCACATAACGGTTGTTTGTAACATACAAAACGAGTCGAGATAGATATAGACAAATGTATACATAAATGATCAGGATTAAAAGAGAAATCGATTAAGCGGTTACTGTCTGTCCGTCCGTCTTATATTTATATCGGTAACCGTTCTACCAATTTGTACCAAACTCGGTGTGGTTATTATGCCTGCCACATAGAAGCAAACCGTTGAAAATTATTGAAATCGAACTAAAATTACGGCCGCTTTTCATATAACAGTAAATTTCAGAAATGCTTGAAACTTCAATATTTCGAAATTTAAGGAGCTAATTTACTCAAAATGGATACACCCCGGTTTACCATGTAGCGGTAGCTTTCGGAAAGGTGAAAAACATATATTTAATACTTGCGCCGGATATTTAATGTTCGGTTCCGCCCGAACTTAGACTTTCTTACTTGTTTTAAATTGTATTTGCATCTTCATAAAACGAGAACAAGATAAAAAATGTAACAAAAACTACAAAATAATGAAAATTATGTGAAGATTTACCATATTTTCGTGTATTTGCTCGCAAAGAACATCACAATTCATGTTGCTCAACATTGTATTATTTTATCAACATTAAATTCAACAGAATTTCTACATTCCAACTTGAACTTTTCTAACGCTGTTAATTTATCGTCCGCGAATAGTTTCCACTTTCAGTTTGGACCTTCTCTATCTATCTAAGTTCTCTGGTCCAGACAGCTATAAAAGCTTTGCTTTACAAAGTTTCTATAAAGTCTGGACATCAACAGCGTTGGTTCGAGAGGTAGATGTCGCCCTATGCACTACGTACGCTACAGCGGAAATGGACACGCCATTTCTTTAAATGAAATTAATTGGTGCTCGTATGTATATCAGTGCCCGCCAAACACTTTCCTGGGAAACGAACTATATTCGACCTTTCACATGTACACAATCGGCTTCTTACACGTACATAATCCGAACGTCAACAGAAAGAGTAGAAGAGCAACAAATTTTATTTAGTTGTATGCAAGGTATGATTGACAACTCAGTGCGGCTCTCTTTTAAGGTACTATAATGCCAAAAAGTCTAAACAAACGAATTAACCCTTAGTGATGCATGTATCTTGTCAGCACTGATACCCAAGGCTTTTATTTTGATTATAGTTTTGTTTTACTTACATTACCTGGAATATATATGTTTTGTCAATAAAATAAATCAAATTGTTTATAAAATCGTTTTAGCAATTTTATTGGTTTTAATTGCCCGAGTTTTATGCTTTTGTGCGTTTATTTTTATATTTAAATTTTTTATCCTAAACATTTATTTTTGAAAATAATTTTTTTTCATGCGAAATAGTTTTCCATTAAAGACTTTGCTTCGAGCACTTTTAAATTAAGCTCTTCCATACTTGCTTGCATGGTTTTAATTATTTCGGTGAGAAGAAATATTTCTGTTCTCAACGTGCATTCTAAAGAGTCGCCTGTTTCGCAACTAGGTGGTTTAAAACATCACACTATTTTCGTGTCCTGACTTTGCATACAGCGCACCGTTCAAACGTTTTGCTCCGTTTCCTCTTGGTTTCCTTACTTTAAATATTTAAGCAAAGTCGAACGTATTTACTTATTACCCAACTTTAAATGTACTTACTTGCTCTCCTCGGCGGTTTATCTCTTAACAATTTCACATTAATTAAGAAATTTTTTTGCTGGAAAAATTTGTGTGTAATTTTTTTTTAAACAAATTCAAATTTGAAAAAAAAAATTCAAATCGGTTAAGAATTCATTTCAGTTTGACATTATAGCCTGTTTCTTATGAGAGCAATGTCAAAATCAATCACACTTTGTTGAATACATTTTGGTTGCATGCAAACAACAGGCGAAGCAGGTTGATGGCGCATTATTGTTGAATAAAGCATGATAAAAATATAGTAAGGTAGAACCGCTGAGAGTTACTTTTAAAATTCTTGACGTTTCCAAACATTTTAATTTTTAAATTTACTTACAAACTCACACACACATTTTCATTTTCAATCTCAAGCAACAACAATTTCGAACAATTTCAATATTTTATTTTCAATTTTATATGATTTTAAAATGCTGGCAAACTTCAAAAAAAAATCATGGCCGACAAAATGAGAGAACGGTTCTATCTTGCTATGTTTTTATCATGGAATAAAGTAGGTACACTGAGCAGAATGAATGAATATTCATTCAAAAAATTTATAACACAACTTTTCGTACATACACCCCTAGAAATAGGCAAGGTGTATTAAACAAGGTGTGATTGACAACTCAGTGCGGCTCTCTTTTAAGGTACTATAATGCCAAAAAGTATAAACAAACGAATTAACCCTTAGTGATGCATGTATCTTGTCAGCACTGATACCCAAGGCTTTTATTTTGATTATAGTTTTGTTATACTTACATTACCTGGAATATATATGTTTTGTCAATAAAATAAATTAAATTGTTTATAAAATCGTTTTAGCAATTTTATTGTTTTTAATTGCCCAAGTTTTATGCTTTTGTGCGTTTATTTTTATATTTAATTTTTTTATCCTAAACATTATTCGACACTTATAAAAGTATGATTTTACATTTGTTTCCAATTTTATATGAGTGCTTAACTCTAACTATTTTGAAATTAAATTTTTTTCATGCGAAATAGTTTGGGTATAAACGAGCTGAAATCGCGAGATGAATCACGTAGTATAACACCACATCGCTGCCGTCTTAACTCGCAAATAGGTTTCTTTCGTGTCCTGACTTCTATTGCATACAGCGGCACCGTTCAAAAGTTTTGCTCCGTTTCATCTTGGTTTCCTTACATTAAATATTTAAGCAAAGTCGAACGTATTTACTTATTACCAAACTTTAAATGTGCTTACTTGCTCTCCTCGGCGGTTTATCTCTTAACAATTTCACGTTTGTTAAGAAAATTTGTTGCTTGAAGGTTTTTGTGTAAATTTTTTTTAAACAAATTCAAATTTGAAAAAAAAATATTTTCAAATGGGTTAACAATTCATTTCAATTTGACATTATAGCCTGTTTCTTATGAGAGCAATGTCAAAATCAATCACACTTTGTTGAATACATTTTGGAAATAGGTATGTATATGGTACCAAGTCGTGCTTTTTCTTCATATTAAAAGAACTTTGTGAATTATGTATTTTTTTTTTAATACCAGACTAGTCCTCAATTAAAAAATACAATATGTTTTGTTCTTTATCTTTTGGTTTAATCGTTATTTTAAATTGGTCTTAAATGTCAAGTTTTACCTAATTTTAAAATAAATATATATTAGATATATATATTTTTATTTTATTTCTACTTGAAATCAACGAAATTTTCTTTTAATATTCAGAGTGCTCGAAGCACGTTATATTTTTTGCTCAGAAATCCACACTTAAATTATAAAAAAATAATAATAATTTTGTACAATACATACAAAATTTTTCCAACTTTTTCCTTTCTTAGGGTCGTTACCTTTCATTATATGTTTCTATGTTGTTTAGATCTAAAATATAGCGCTCAATGAAAAAAACGGCAAAAAAACATACCAAAGTTTTTATATTAAGTAATACCACACAGAAATTTTTTTCCGTGCATTACCACCAACAAATTCTCATTTTTTGTTTCATAACTAATACATTCTCATTTTAAGACTTTTCTCTTTTTGGCGGGCACTGATGTATATGCATGTGTGTGCACCAATCTATTAATATCGTTGAATCATTTAAATATCTATCTAAATTTTATATAAACAAGACTAAAAAGTAGAAAATAGATATGTAATATAAAAAAAATTTAATATACAACACTTTTATAAATGCACTAAAAAGTAGAAAGTAATAATTCTCAGTCCTATAGAATTTGTTTTGATAACTTTTGATTTTTAAATTTTAGCAAAAGTCATTATAAACCATTTATGAGATTGAAGATGAAAAGCGTGGGCGCATGCAATACAAAGCATTAGATTTAATTGACAATAGTCATAACATAGACCTAAAATTTCTGCAGAGAAAGTACAAAATTGATCGATTTTAAGCGGTCGTTATTCATATGTTCGATATCGTATCGATTATTCTGAATATCGATATTTCATGTTGCGATAATCGATTTTTTGAATCGATATTCCCAGGTTGATATATCGAAGACAGCAATACTTTACCCGCAGTGTCGATATTTAAGTTGAAATGTATTTTTCATCTACAAAAAAGTGTTTGGGAAACTACTTAAGGAGGTTCAACCCGCAGCTTGTGTGATTTATGTAGCTCTTAAGTTTGATAACCCTGTGGGGAAAATCTCTAGTTCTGAACTGGTGCGCTTCTAGTACATTTAGACCCAGTACTGGTTCGCGATAAATCTCTTTTGCATGCGAGCAACTGGCGAATTTATCATGACTTTCGAACCAGTTCTAAAATCGACAGACGAAAGAAAAAAGTATCATGATTTTTCAATCTTTTTGGTTCTTCCGTGTGTGCGATTTGAAGTTATTTTGGAAGAAATGTGTTTTCAATTTGAAATTAAATTTGTTTGAATGATTGTAAGAAATGTACGTTTACATACCTTTAGCTGTAGCTGAGTTTGCAGAGGTGCTCGCTGTTATTTCTTAGATTCCAGACTGTCTCAAGATGTTGAAATGTTAACACAAATTTTAGTTTTGTATTACCAAGCTATGAAAACGCATCTGTGAAGCACCGACTAGAAGCGTATTTGAACGAAAAAGGCGCCGAACACATATCTATGTAAAGTAAACAAGCCCCGCGCTGCATCCCTTTTTCGATAGTTCTGAACTGGTTCTAAATTCGACAAATAAGATCTAGTTCGTTCTGCATCCCTTTTTCTATAGTTCCGAACTATTTCTAAATTCGTCACTTTAGATATAGATTTCTAGTGAAAAAACTGAAAAAAAAATAGTTTTTTAAAAGTACCACTTTTCGCCAATTTTGGCCCGCTGGGGATCTAGTTCCTATCGGACTAGTTCGTTTTTGGCGATAAAGACCTAGTACGGATCTAGAAATTTGATTCACTAGTCCGCGGTTTCCCTACAGGGAAACCGCTTGCATGGTGTATACGGCTCTTAACTCGTTTCCACCGTTAGACTTATTGTCTTGTTTTATCTTCTTTGGCAATACTGTTGACCGGCATGCCGTTTTAATCCTCAGTAAATATTCAAGATGGAAATAACACAATTAGGTGAGTTGATAGGCAGGTCTAACATTCTATTCAATAGCCCGATCACTTTAGACCAAAATCGACGTAAGATTAAAAAAAATCCGGAAAGAAATTTTTTGACGCAGTTGGGTGTCTCCTGTTTAGGTGAACACAAAATGAAAACTTTTCCCCCAATTGCGATATGGGAAGTGTCCGCCATCTTGGACTTTATGTTTTTACGATTTGCGCGCGAGTTTTGCATTTCTCGCGAAAAAAGGTAAAGAAATTTGTTGAGAATTCGATTCCCTACAATTTTCATGGCCTATCAATTTTTTTAAACTATTATTTATTGCTAATAATATGCAAAAAATGCCCAAAATTAGGCAAGTGGCGCGGTTTTTTCGAATTTTGAGCAATTTCTATTTGAAATATGGGGCACATTTAAATGGCAAAGTTGTAGAGGACGAAATTTCCAATAAACGCATTATTTATATGTTCGCGTACGACGTGTAGATCTCGACCAACAACGCGCTCAATGCAGCGGAAAGGGAGAAGCTACTCAAAACTTTTTTCCACATTGCCTCAGAGTTAAAGTTATTGGCGCGTTTTATTTTTATGTGGTTTCACCAGTAGTCCTAATCCACACATAGTTATTTTTGCCACAATAAAACTCTTTACAATCAGAGAAAAGTCGTATTGATAAAAGCACAAAAACTATTTGCTAATTACAGTTTCAACTGACTGAAAATAGTCATTCATGGGCTTGGCCTATTGGTGAATATACGCACCAAAAAACACGACCTCCGAGATACTGTGAAAAAAGTTTTGAGTAGCTTTCCCCTGCCGCTGCATTGAGCGCGTTGTTTTTCGAGATCTACACGTCGTACGCGAACATATAAATAATGCGTTTATTGGAAATTTCGTCCTCTACAACTTTGCCATTTAAATGAGCCACTTATTTCAAATAGAAATTGCTCAAAATTCGAAAAAACCGCGCCACTTACCCAACTATTATTATTAGTAATAAATAATTGTTTAAAAAAATGACAGGCACATGAAAATTGTAGGGGATCGAATTCTCTACAATTTTGTTCTCTACCTTTTTTCACGAGAAATGCAAAATTAGCGCGCAAATCGTAAAAGACACAAATGTCCAAGCGGACATTTCCCATATCGCGATTAGGGGAAAAACTTTATTTTCGTGTTCACCTAAACAGGAGACCCCAAACTACGTCAAAAAAATTTCTTCCTGAAATTTTTTCGTTGAAAAAGGGAGTAGGATTTTCAACATCGATTTTTCGCCATATCTATTTTACATGCGATGAATTAAATCGATTCATAATATCGATACTTTCTTAAATATCGAACATTCCTAATTCATATATCCACATACATGCATATATTATCCTTCATATCAATTCTGGTCTATTCATGCGCCCCACGCTTTTTATTTTCAATCTCATAAATTGTTTATAATGACATTTGTTAAAATTTCAAAATCAAAAGTTATCAAATCAAATTCTATGGGTCTGAGAATTATTATTTTCTACTTTTTAGTCCCTTTATAAAAGCGTTGTATATTAAAAAGTTGTTTTATATTATTTATTTTGATGTTGGGTTAGCCGGGCTTGAATCAGTGATCGGACTTCTACCACATTGTGGTAGATCTGCCACCTTTTTGAGCATCTACCACATCTAACACACAAGGTCTGAAATCTACCACATATTCGCGTTTTTGAGTACCTGGTTTTATTTCTGCTCGACATAATTTTATTAATTTTAGTAGCAAAAATTGTCCAAAACTAAACACTATATGGTAACAAGAATGATATAATACAAGATTCCGCATTCCCGTCGGCGATGAAATTTCTCAAGTAAAAGTAAACAAAGCCGAATGGGAGGAAAAAATAAACTGTAAAATAGTAAATTTTCTCAATAATAAATTTTTCGACAGGAAACGTGGTTTCATTATGTTAAATTTTATAATATATGACTTATAAAAAGAATTAATAGCGAAAATGTAAAAAAACGGGGATTTTTGTGAAAGTATTAGCAAATTTCAGTGCATATAAAATTTCTGAGGCGTTGTATACATTGACTGGAGAATTGTCAAAATCGGCAAATTCCAAGTAGTGGTGCCACATTTGTTCGCTACTTCGTGATGTGATAAAGAGAAAAAAAAACTTACCTATGTTCGAAAAATATCTTGATATGGAAGGAACTGCCTACACTTAGCAACTTCAATCTTGCACTTTGTTGTACTAAAATGAATTTTTTTTAGAGCCTAATTAAAAAGTTTGAAATTTAGGTGAAACCTTGCAGAATTTTTTAAATTTTTTTACAAACTTTGATCCAGAGTCTGAGATCTACCACATTTTTTTCCAGATTCTACCACACAGAATTTTTTTAAGTCCGATCACTGGCTTGAATACAGGCTCTACGCAATGGTAGCATGCACTGCTAACCACAACACCACAGTAGTGATGTGTAACACACCCCAGTGCTGTGCTACTGTGCTAACACTCTTCGATGTGCCGCACGCTCTGGCACACCTTTTGATTAAACTATAGCGTAGTAACACACTCGACACACTCGACTAAAGCACATACTGGCCAGTGTGTTTTTTGGAACACATAGCACACTGTGCTTGTGCTCATCAGCACCTCTGTACGCTACTGCATGAACCGTGCAACGCATAAAATTTGCAAAATCTCATCGGTTCTTTATTTGAAACGTTAGATTGGTCCATGACATTTACTTTTTGAAGATAATTTCATTTAAATGTTGACCGCGGCTGCGTCTTAGGTGGTCCATTCGGAAAGTCCAATTTTGGGCAACTTTTTCGAGCATTTCGGCCGGAATAGCCCGAATTTCTTCGGAAATGTTGTCTTCCAAAGCTGGAATAGTTGCTGGCTTATTTCTGTAGACTTTAGACTTGACGTAGCCCCACAAAAAATAGTCTAAAGGCGTCAAATCGCATGATCTTGGTGGCCAACTTACCGGTCCATTTCTTGAGATGAATTGTTCTCCGAAGTTTTCCCTCAAAATGGCCATAGAATCGCGAGCTGTGTGGCATGTAGCGCCATCTTGTTGAAACCACATGTCAACCAAGTTCAGTTCTTCCATTTTTGGCAACAAAAAGTTTGTTAGCATCGAACGATAGCGATCGCCATTCACCGTAACGTTGCGTCCAACAGCATCTTTGAAAAAATACGGTCCAATGATTCCACCAGCGTACAAACCACACCAAACAGTGCATTTTTCGGGATGCATGGGCAGTTCTTGAACGGCTTCTGGTTGCTCTTCACTCCAAATGCGGCAATTTTGCTTATTTACGAAGCCATTCAACCAGAAATGAGCCTCATCGCTGAACAAAATTTGTCGATAAAAAAGCGGATTTTCTGCCAACTTTTCTAGGTAATAAAATTCAATGATTTGCAAGCGTTGCTCGTTAGTAAGTCTATTCATGATGAAATGTCAAAGCATACTGAGCATCTTTCTCTTTGACACCATGTCTGAAATCCCACGTGATCTGTCAAATACTAATGCATGAAAATCCTAACCTCAAAAAAATCACCCGTTACATCCATATCTTTAGCAAAATTCACCAACACAATTGTCGTACGTATACATATGGCAACAAACATATCTTGGGTATTCACAGTTATAATTTCGTGTTATACGCTGCTAAATTTGTGAAAACCCTAATCGGTTAACAAAAAACGCATCAATGCAAAGTATCAGTCCCTTTTGTTTTTAAAGCAGAAGATATTAATGTCCAATATGCGCAACTACGCTGAGATTTATTTAACAAAGACATTTTATGTTTTCGAAGTAATGTTCTATATTAATAAAACTAAAGTAAAGACAACAAACATATTATTCGATTGTAGATTATTACAATCAGTAAAGATACCGTGTTTATTGAATTCAATACTTGGTTTTTTATTTTACTAGGTAAATCATATATTTTATCGAGATCGTAAATACTAATTAAAAGTAAAGAAAAAACAATAAAAATGGAGGTCAGTTGTAGATTATTACAATTGGTTTATAAAGTTTTATATAAAAAACTTAGTTTTTTATGATAATACTGAGTAAATCACTTTTTTTTTAAAGATCATATGGCGCTTGGCTTTTATAACGACTAGTTAAAACATATTCATATATCTTAAGTAATTTGTAACTCAAAAGCAATGAATTGCCATCATTTGTAAAAAAAATTTAAATATAGTTATATATATATATACGATTCAAAAGTATACTTTTTTCTTAAAAATCATTATGTCCTAGATTATAATTTAAAAAAATAATTTGCGATATTTTTTCGCAGTCTAGTCTTTCTCTTTTTTCGCTTACAATTTGTCCTGCATGTGAAAAAATGCGTTCACATGGTACTGAAGTGGCTGAAATGCATAACCGCGAGTTCATTATGCGATATAGCCTTGGATAAATATGCTTCCGTTGGCTCCACAAGAACAAAGGGTCGTTATTCTTTCCCTGTGCGTTTTTCCTTGGCAAAATAGGCTCAGCCAAATATTTGTCAAGTTCTACTATAGCAGAAGCTAATTGGTCTTGTGGACGCGTATACATGTGAACCTCAGCATCGAAATCCTTCCACAGTAAACCTTCCCGGTGACTTTCCGACGAGCTATTCTGAGCACGGTCTTCAATGCCTGCACTTAAATCTCCTTCATTTTCTTTGTTTTGGATAGTGGTATTTCCTACTTTAGAATATAGTCTTTTCACAACTGTATTATAACTAAGCTCGCTTATAAATCCAAATTTTTTAAAACGCGGGTCAAGGATCGTCGCTTGAGCTATGAGCTCATTTTGTTCCAAGTCTCTGAATCGAAAATTTAATTCATTTAGTAGTTTTTTCACTAAGTTTTGTGCAAATAGTGTAAGTTCGTTGGTGTTTAAAGTCCTTAAGTGTTTATCTAATTGTGTAACATATAAAATTACTGTCGAAGCGCTAACATACTTTTCTCCGCTAATTGTAGTAGTCACAATTTCGAACATCTCCATAACATCCATGGTTTGTTGCGCAACTAACCATTCTTCATTACTTAATAAATCTATACTACATACACAGTCCTTCATCTCTCACCAATGCAGACGACTTAACAACAGCTACAGTAGAGATCACGGCATCTTTGATTAGCAAAATACGCTTCAGCATCTCGTAGGTTGAATTCCAACGGGTTTGAACGTCGTTGATTAATTTGCAAACGGGGAGTTCCATTCTTTTTGCCGTGGCATTAAGCTGTGAATGCGCATACGAACTTTTTTTAAAAAGCCTCACGATTGCCTTTACTTTGTCCAAAACCGGTTGAATTTCTTTCAAACCTGACTGTGCTACCAAATTTAAGCTATGCGCAAAACAGCCCCAATGCCTCCACCCACCTCCTCGCACCGCCGCCTTCATATTTGCCGCTTTATCTGTAGCAATTACTGTGATTTTATGGCCTAAATCCCATTCTTGCAAAATCTCCGTCAGTTTCTTTGTTATGTTGTCACTAGTATGCCGCTCTGTATACGAAACGCAGCTTAACAAATCGGAAGCCAGAAAAGTGCACTTGTTACCTTCAACTATATAGTGTGCAGTAACGCTAATAAAGCTATCTTGCGCACGAGATGTCCACCCATCTACCGTCAAACACACTGCATATGCTCTACCCAAACGCTGTTTTACTATTTCGACGGTTTCACTGTAAGTTGCTGGAACTAATGTTGAGGATATTGTTTTCCGCGTTGGAAGTTTGTACGATGGATTCAGCATGAATACCAATTTTTTGAACTCTGCATCCTCCACAACCGAAAATGGGTGGTATTCCCTCACAATCATCCTGACCAATTGGTGATCGATTTCATGCTCCTTTTAGCGGAAATTGGTTTGCTAAAATACTGCGCTATGGATGGACGTGGTTGAACACACGAAGCTGGCATGGCCGCCTCTGCAGTTTATTCTGTACTAACGCAATTGTTGTTGTTGTCGCTAACTATTGCTGCAGGATCTTGCCTCCTTATGGTTTGCGTTAGATGTTTGGTGCTTAAATGTCGCAATAGACTGAAGGTCGATTTATTCCCCACGGAGAGCACCTGGGCGCACAAGAGGCACTTAACTTTTCCCTCTTTCTCGGCTGAAAAGTGAAGCCATACATCGCTTTTCTTTTTTTGACATTTTCTAAGTAAAAATGAATTATGGTACATAATAACTATGATCAATCGCATATTTTAATTTAATAAACACACTTACTCGTATACCAAATTTTGCCCAATTCAACAGCAAATGCTTGGAATTACCTCCGCCACTGTATCAACACACAATAAATCGTGCCATTACCCACCTCTACACCACAGCGGCCGCTGTGTAACTGTATTACTTCAAATTTAAATCAATTTTACATACTTTTCGGTGAAAGTTCCCCTCATTTACTTAACTACTAAACTTCTACAGAAAATTAAAAAATCGCAATCAACATTTTCTTGATTACGATTACATTAATTGTAATCATAATATTTTTAGGATTACAATTAAAGTAATCGTAATCGTAATTTTCATGACTACAATTACTGTAATTGTAATCTTAAAATTTTAAGGATTATAATTACGGTATTCGTAATCATGTTTTTTAGTCCTTAAAATTACCTAGCTCTGAAAAAAACTTATATCGCACGCTTTCCTTTTGTTTTCACTATTACACTTTTCCACTGCACACTTCATTTTGCTTTGTAATGTCTCAATAATTGTTTAAAACCACGCAGAAATATTAACGCACAAATATTAAAATTGTTATTTAGTTTTTCTCGTATTCTCACAATCAAAAATTGCACCAAGATGACGTCACGCACACAGCTGATTCTGTCAAATCACAAAGAGCAGATTAGCGATAAAAATAATATTTTTAAAATACATTGATGTAATATAATAATTTAAAATACACTGAAGTAATATAATAATTTAAAATACACTGAAGTAATATAATCTATATATTATTCTGAAACAACGCGCTTATTCCCAGCGATCCACAAGATGTACGACTATAGAAACTATACATCAAATTAAAGTGTTCGATTTGAAACTTTGTACAAACTTTTCAGATTTAAGATTCATTGAACCATTTTCGAAATATTTGCGTTGAAAGATTTTAAAATTTTTACATAGAGCAATGCGTTGCTACGTTCATTTCGATAGGCAGCGTCTCAGCGCGACATAAGAGAATGAAAAATTGTTCCATTTATTCGCTTTCGTTTCTGTTTTTAACCGACTTTGAAAAAAGGAGGAGGTTATCAGTTCGTCGGAATATTTTTTTTTTATTT
>NW_023458557.1:52008165-52015634 GCF_013731165.1 Rhagoletis pomonella
TATGTTACCGCATAACTTTGGACCACGTCAACCGATTTCGATAATTCGTTTTGCATCGTAAGGAAAAGGTAGTGTCTCAGAGGTGGTCCCATACTAATCTGGTTAAGATCCGATCAGCGGATCATGAGATATATATATATATATATTTTTTTTATATGGGAGTTGAAGTCGGTTTTTTTTGCTAAAAATTACTAGTTGTTTCATATCGTTCAAAGCATTGCTACGTTGGTGTGCATGTAGGCAGCTATACAGTGGAAGATCTGCAAAGAAAATGTTCCCTTTTGCTCTGTACATATGTACATTAGGGTGGTCCAAAAACAGTAAAGCCGGAATTGTAATGCTCTCACCCCCTAGAAGTGTTCTATATCGAAAAAAAGTATACCCCAATTATTATATTTTAAAATCAAAAAATATTTAGAGGTCGCTCAAAGGTTTCCATGTATTTTTATATGGGAAAAATAAATTTTTTCGTAGAAATGGTATAGAATTCTTGAAAGTCAATATTACTCTGGTTCTCTTCAGGAGACTTTCAATAATAATACCCAATTGTTTATTTAACCATTTTTTAATACTATTTACTAATTTTTATTGGTCGCCCCATTGCATTTTTCACTGTTTTCGTGGGTATTTGGCGGATCTATAAATTGTACTGGGTGGCGCAGAATGAGCTATATGGTTTGAATTCTTTATAAGTTTTTTTTTTTTACTCTATGCCAACGGGATCCACGCCTGAAAATGACCCGCCAGCAGCGTTGCCGAATGCTTTTGCTGAAAAATCGTCATTTTACCTTGAAAACATCGTAATTTCGGCCAAAAACCCTCAAATTTTTGGTTATAATACTGGGTGGCGCCGAATGAGCTATATGGTTTGAATTCTTTTTAAGAGTTGTCTTTGGGGATATTTGAAAGAAAGAGTGTACGTTAACAAACCAAGAACCATTCTCCAACTCCAAACCAACATTCGAAATGAAATCATGGCCATTACACCCGAAATTCTGCGAAAAGTTATGGAAAATATGCTAAAAAGAGCACGGATGTGCGAAGCAGAAATTGAACATCACTTATATCTTTTGCCAAAGATAATTGTAAAAAATTCCCAAATAATATACTGTATTTAAAAAAAAATATATAATAATCGCATAAATAAAAAAGTTATAAACCATTTAAACCATACAGCTTCTTCGGCGCCACCCTGTAGTTACAATGAAAAAATAGTTAAATAACAATTGGTTACTATTATTGGGAATCTCCTGCAGATAAACAGAGTTTTCTGGTAGAAAAATATAGATGTTTAACTATTCTATACCATTTCTACGAAAAGTTGTTTTTCCCCATATAAAATACATGGAAAACTTTGAGCGCTTTGAGCGAACTCTAAATATTTTTTGATTTCAAAATTAAAAAATAAGAGTATATTTTTTCGATATAGAACAATCCTAGGGGGTAAGAGCATAAGAATTCCGACATGAAAAAAATATTTAACATCATCGGGATTTTGTAGAAACTTGCACTTTTATTTAATGGACTATAAAACTGCAAACTTAGAATCTTTCTAAAAATTCTGAATTAAAAGCTTGTTGTTGCGAAAACTTCCTTTTCGTACTGAGTATTCACAATATAATTCAGCGGTTTGTAAATATTTCTCAAGGCCCTTATTTTAATTTTTTGTTATATAGTGGCCTTCTATTTTAAATTTCTGTGTTTTATGATTGTGCCAAAACAGGATGAATTGTGCCAAAAGTGCCTCTGTGAAAGTGCCAAAAATGGCACTATTCTGCCTACTTTTCCATCACTGATATGTATGATGAAACAAACGGGCTTCGTTGATATACTGATGGACATACATATGTACTAAACTCCTGCGCAATTCCATTTAAACGGCCTAACAAGACATCCGATCGCCGCGCAAATACTTTCCGTCCTTTACTCTCATCGTTCGGGTCAAGTGTGAGTAAGCATAAACCAGTTTCTGCAAGCGTACGTAAACTACCGATCAATAGCAAGACGCGTAAAGTATTTACTTTGCCTTACGCAACTACTGCGAGTAAAAGGTATTTGACAGTAGAGTACTCTACTGGTAGTACTTGAGTATTTTCGAAGAAAATATACTTTTGTGGTATCCGAATAAAACTATGGACAGGAATGTAGTGGAGAGATGAAGAGAGCGACGAGCAAAACGTACTTTCAACTAAAATGCTGATATACATTTTTTTTTTTTTTACGAGGAGGAAGCATCGAAAGCCTATACCCGTCAGTGTGGGACTTTAACCCGAACTAAACCTCCTACTGTCCGAGTACCGAACCCCCCGGTACCACCGTCAAATATTTCGTCGGGAGGCGGTTGAGCACTAGGCTCGCACGTTCGTTCCAGTCGGTTGTACTCAGTCCTGGGCTACGCCTAGTAGGCTTTGCCACGTCTTGTTTAAGGATAATTACCCTTTTTGAACTATTTATTCATTTATCTCTTAGATACAACTTATTATTTTCGCCTTTATAGACAGTAAGAGCAAAAACCTTAAAATGCCTTATGCGACGAGTTTCAAGCCCGCATACGTATGTATATTGCCTTTGCGGTTTGAACGGTCTAGGTTCCAATCCGCACCACCGCCCCGTGTGGACGAAATTCGAAACTGTACTTTATTTGCGGCTGGAACGCCCTAGGTTCCAGTCCGCCCCTATTTTCGATTGCAAAAATTTTTTCGAGGTTGCCACTTGGGCGGCTGGAACGCCCTAGGTTCCAGTCCGCGCGTATTTATCGATTTCAAAAATTTTCGAGGTTGCCACCTGAGCGGCTGGAACGCCCTAGGTTCCAGTCCGCGCCTATTTTCGATTGCAAAAGTTTTCGATATTGCCACTTGGGCGGCTGGAACGCCATAGGTTCCAGTCCGCGCGTATTTATCGATTTCACAAATTTTCGATATTGCCACCTGAGCGGCTGGAACGCCCTAGGTTTCAGTCCGCGCATGCGCTTTAATTGTTAGATTTCATGTTCAAGGTGCGGTCTGAAAGCACAACTTTCTAAGCCGCACTGCTCGAGCGGCTGGAACGGCCTAGGTTCCAGTCCGCGCCTACGCTTTGGTTGGTGAACATCATAGTTTAGTTCCAGTCCGCGGCTATGCTAAGAGTTGGCTTAAGCACGGCTGATACGCCGCTGTCTCTCTAGGTCCCTCAGTTCCTTCAAAATCGAAGTTAGTGTATCGCTGGTTGATGCCCATTCGCTGGTTCCTTTCACCATATAGTCGACTACTGACTGTGGCGTAAACACCCCTCCAACGGCAAGTTTAAGTTGGTTCATCTGCCGATGGAAACGAGGGCACTCAAAAAATACGTGGTGGACATCTTCTTCCACGCCACTTAGACAGAAGTCGCAGTACGGGTCGTGCTCATGTTTGAATTTAAACAGGTATGCCTTAAAACAGCCATGACCACTCAAGAACTGGCTCAGATAAAAATCTACTTCGCCATGCGTTCTATTAAGCCAGGATACCAGGTTTGGTATGCAGCGATAGGTCCAACGACCTTTAGTCGTACTATTCCACCTGTTTTGCCACTCCGTAACGCTGCTTTGCCGGGCTTGATGTCGGTCTAATTGAGTTAGAGTACGCCGCGTGGATGCAAGGACCGTCGATTCTCTTGCTAGTATATCTACGGGTATCATACTGCCGATTACGAAAGCTGCTTCGTCCGACACTGTTCTGAAGGCGCTGCAAACTCGGAGCGCGCATAAACGGTATGTTGAGTTGACTCCGCGGAAGTATGATGGACACTGTGCGGCGTTTGACCAAATTGGGGCCGCATACAGTATTTGGCTTTTTACCACGCTCGCTAAGAGTAAACGCCTGCGCTGTTTCGGTCCTCACGTATTAAGCATTATTCGCGATAGTCCCGTGATCGTTGAAGCTGCTTTCTCTCTCACATAGCTCAGGTGGGCGCTGAAAGTAAGACGCTTGTCTAGCACCCCTCCCAGGTATTTAATTGTGGGTTTCGTCGTGAGGGTGTGGTCGCAAATTTTTAGCGCTACCTCCTCTAGTTTCTTACGACTCGAGATAAGTATTGCTTCTGTTTTTTGCTCGGCTAGCTTCAGGCCGAAGCTATTTAACCAGCTATTAATCACGCCGACTGATGATGCTACCTTTTCGCATATGACATCAAGCAGTTTCGCAGACACTACTACCGCAATGTCGTCTGCAAAACCCACTATGGATGATCCCTCAGGCAATTCGGTACGGAGAACTCCATCATACATAATGTTCCATAGCAAGGGGCCTAGTACGGATCCTTGTGGAACGCCACCTGTTATCTCAGCCCGTTGCAGGCCCTCCTCCGTTTCATACCACAACACTCGCGAATGGAAATAACTTCGTATTAGTCTCCGAAGATAATAAGAAATGCCAATGCTCTCCAGTCTATCGAGTATTTTAGCCCAGTTGGCAGAGTTGAACGCGTTCTTTACGTCTAAGGTAACAATAACGCAGTATTCTTTTGCTCCTCCCAGCCACCGTGTACCGCTTGTTGCATCCCGTGCTAACTTAATGACTTCTGATACCGCATTCACAGTGGATTTCCCTTTTCTAAACCCGAATTGGTTTGCCGATATACCGCCTTTATCTTGGACTTCCCTGTCGAGACGTTTAGCTATAATATGCTCCAAGATTTTACCTGCTGTGTCTAGCAGACAAATAGGCCGAAAAATTGAGGGAACATCCAGAGGTTTACCCGGCTTAGGTATTAAAACCAGCTTTTGCCTCTTCCAGATTTGAGGGAAAGTTCCATTCGTGAAACACTCATTAAAAACTTGTAGGAATAAGGAAGCGCACTGGTGGACTGCAAGCTTAAGAGCTATGTTGGGTACGCCATCGAGGCCAGGAGCTTTCTTTACTTCCACCTTCGATGTTGCGAGTGTGATTTCTTCTTCCGTTACAGGGTCAACAACACTCAACGGCTCGCCATCCATAGTGGACACTAACGGTCTCTGTACAGGAAATAGTGTCCCCACGACGGACTTTAGGTATGCAGCGTTTGTCGGGTTCATGCTTCTGCCTTTCAGCTTTTTTGAGACAATTTTGTAAGCCGAGCCCCAAGGATCCGTTCAGCATCATCGCAGAGCTCTAAGAAGCATTGCCCTTTACTTTCTTTAATTCCTTTCTTTAGTGCGTCGCGTGCACTCTTATAAGCCGCACGAAATACCACGAAGTTGTCTCTTTCCCTAGCTCTCTGAGCATTTCGCCTACATCTTAGACATTTCTTTCGCAGGTCCGCTATGTTATCGTTCCACCAGTAGACCGCATGACGATACGTGGAGGAAGTTCTCCTGGCCATTGATGCATCGCAAGCTGCGCGAATGTCGGCCATTAGGTGTTCGGCCATGGAGTCTGCTGACCCTTGGTAAACGGTGGATGGTAGCATGCTGGTAAACGATTCGGGATCGAAAGTACTGGTTTTCCACCCGTGCGATACTCTGGGGTTGTGAGTCCGCTTAGACAGTTCTCGTCTGCAGTTGATATTGCAAATTAAAGCTGAATGATCACTTTGCGTATAACACGTGCTATGTTTCCATTCAGTGAATCTATATAGCCCGGAACTGATAAAGGTCAGGTATATTATTGACCCAAAACCGTTTCGGCTGAAAGTGTGTTCAGTTCCCGTGTTTAGTAAAACGACGTCCAAACAAACGAAAGCCTCCAGAAGAGCTCTCCCTCTTGGTCTTGTACTGCGGCATCCCCACTCTTGCGCCCACGCGTTGAAGTCACCTGCTATAAGAACATTCTGCCTGCCTCTAGCATCAATTGTTAGATTTAACAGTATGTTTTCGAATGCCTGTATACTTATGCTTGGCGCAATGTAGCAGCTGTATACGTACAAGTTGCCGATTTCCGCACCAACGAAGCCATTTTCGGACACGGCACCCTGCATCCAGCGAGCTGGGTTCCCGCATGACCAGAGAGCCGCTTTTCCGCTTTGATCCTGAAGCCAGCACTGAGACGATTTCGATTTGTATGGCTCACTGAGTATCGCAATATCGATTTTTTCCTCTAATATTGTTTGCGACAGGAGGTCCTGCGCCGCTTGGCAGTGGTTGAGGTTAAGCTGCAAAAGTCTCATCATACCTTTATTTTGCTTAGCGCCAGTTGATATACCGGACACTTGTTGCCTCCTGCCTCTGGTAGGATTGCTGCCGCGTTTTACGCATAATAAGCACCGTGGTGCATTTGTGCATAGTTTGGCCGTATGCCCAGTTTGACCGCACTTGAAGCACGATTTGCCAAAATCGTCGCTGCTCCGACAGCCCTTGGATATGTGGCCGAACTCAAAACATTTGTAGCAGCGCTTTGGCTGTATTTTATGTCTTATTCGGCAGATAACCCAGCCAATTCTGATTTTACCTTGCCCCACTAGCTTATTGGCAAAGCTCTCGGGTAGGAGTAAGGTTGCGGTCTGTGTGCCTCCGTACGCTTTTCGCATCGACCGGATATCGGATACTAGCACTTTAGTGGACCCACCCTGACCATTTAAAGCTAAGCACACCTCTTCGCTTGTCGTAACTTCGTCGATATCATGTATCTCTATATGAACCATTTCAGTTAGGGTCCTGACTTCTGCTTTACCTGCCAGTACTCCTTCGACTGCCTCTTGAAGTTTCGCAGTATTTACGTCCTCAGACTTATTCAGCTGAAACAGGAGATCGCCACTAGCTGTTCCTGTCCTGATCTTCCGCACAGTTTCGCTTAAACCGTTCAGGCTTTCCTCGCTCTTTACCATTTTCAAAATGTCAGCATAAGAACACTCTCCAGAGGATTTGACTACAATGGCGTCTGGGCGGGTTGGCTTTTTTCTCTGCCGTCTTTTCGGTTTCACCTTAGTCCACTCCATATTTAAGTTGGCTGTGGTAGCGTTGGAGCATAGCGACTGGTTATCGCCTTTTGGCTTCTGGGCCGCGTTGTCAGCAGTTTCTGGTTGATCACTGCTACGAGTTTGGCGATCCATTTTCTCTGCTTGTGCTCGAGGTGAGTTGACACGAATGCGTTTATCTTTCGGTTGTGGGCGGTTCTCGGGTGCGGGTTCGTTCGCCGACCTCTTCCCTGTTTTATCACCTTTGACACGGTCTGCTTGAGTCGATTTCACTGAAGTACTAACTGAGGTTCTTTCTTGATCATTACTCTCAACGATTTCGAAGAGCTTCGAGATGCTGGTCAGGAGGTTTTTCATTTGCTGATTCACGTGCCTCTGGCTATCCATCATCTTCCTCAGTTCCCCAATCTTCTCCTCAATCATGTGGAGGGCGCCGTTGTACTTTTCAGTAGAGTTCTCGATTGATTGGATTCTCTGAGAGTCAGCCCCATTTCCGCTTTCTATGCGTGCTGCTGGTGACCCTGCAGAATCCTGCACGTTATTTGAACTCGGGACATCCGTATTGTCACTGGCTGGTCGTCTGGCCAGTAACGTGTTACGTACGGGAGATCGTTGGGTCA
>NW_023458557.1:52015734-52019744 GCF_013731165.1 Rhagoletis pomonella
AGTGAGTTGGTAAATTGAACCGACTGCCACATCAACCTAACCTAACCTAAAGTGTTGGTTAAACAGTTTTCATTTCCTTCCAAGCGTCGATGATGTTCCGTTTTAGTTCTTGGAATTGGCAATTTAAATAAAAACGCATTTCTTTTTGCGGGCGATCGAACTACGTTTCTACCGATTCTAGTGGCGACTCGCTACCCGTTTCCATAATATGATCTGCGCCCATTATTTCATTTCTCAAGAACTTCATTACTGAGGAAATTAATTTTTTTGAACCTCGGGTCGAGTAAAGTTGATGCAGCCGCTAAAAAACGAATGTTCGATGTATTGATTTTAGACAACTAGAGAATTCATATTTCTTCAATTAAATCATAAGTTTGACAAAAATAATCGATTAATTTAATCAAATGATTAATCGCTGGCATCCCAATTCATATCTCTGAAAATAATTTTTGTAATCAATCTCCGATGCAAGTATAAACTTATTTTGTGCATACAACTTATAAAAAGTTAAAAAAGGTGTACTATTTGTACAAGGACGACCCCTTTGTACATGTAATTAATTTATTCCCTGATATCAACTATTTAAGTATTAAAGCATTAGACATTTTGTGGCAATTTTGTGCACATTTAAGCATTTTTAACAAATATTACAGGAAATTGATTTTGTTATAAGCCTAAAAATGTCTGGAACACTGTCGAAAGTGGAGTTTTCGGCATTCACGGTGTAAACAGATCAAAAATAGTACCAGAAAAATCGATTTTCGGAAATGAACACGGCTTTTGAAAGTCACTTTACGTGTAAGTGCTCCTGCCACTTTTGATGTAAAGTAGCTGTTAGATGTCTGAAAAGTCTGTCAAACTCATGAATTTCCAGAAGTGATTGCAGGAGCCGTTACACCTTGCATGTATACAAGCATGTAACTACAAAAGCAGTTGTTCTCTCCGAAAATCGAACTTTCCGATACCACTTGTGGTCTGTTCACATGGTGAATGCAGAAAATGCCACATTCAACTATGTTACCAGACATATTTAGGCTTATACCAAAACGAATGAACTGAAAAGTTTTGCAAAAATTCGCACAAAACAGCCACAAAATTTCTAATGCATTTATATTGAAATTCTTCATCTCAGAAGAATGAATTAATAATTTTTTTTTTCAGATTTTTTTCAACATTTTTCTAACTTACTTCGTGGCAAGCACTTTCAACAGAAATGAGATTCTGCAAATCTGGCAATAATATTTTAGGCGTTTGCGCGGGAAAGTGGACTTTTGAAAGTAAAATGCATAGAAAAGCACAGACATTGCCACATCTTACCGCTTATTGAAAAAATTACTATGCATTAGGGTGGTTCAGAATTTTTTTAAATAATTTTTTTCCTCGGAACCATGTTCAAAAGTTTCACTTAAACGTCAAAATAAGTTTCAGAAAACATGAGCCCCTAATATTAATATTAAGAATGTCCGCATTAAACTTTTCGATTTCCCATAAAAATAACACAGGAAAAATTGTTATTTTTATACCCGAGCGCACTTGTGCACAAGGGTATATTAATTTTGTTCACATAACGGTTGTTTGTAACAGCCAAAACGAATCGAGATAGATATAGACAAATGTATACATAAATGCTCAGAATGAATAGAGAAATCGATTAAGCCATGTCTGTCTGTCCGTCTGTCCGTCCGTCCGTGTACACGATAACTCGAGCAAAAATTGAGATATCTCAACGAAATTTGGTATGTAGGTTTCCGTTAATCCAAGGTTGGTATTGAAAATCGGCGAAATCGGACTGTAACCACGCCCACTTCCCATATAACGGTAATTTCCAGAAATACGAAAACTGCGATATTTTAGTAACTACTGAAAATAATTCACTCAAAATTGATATTTACAATAATTGTCAGACGAAAAATAAGAATATTATAAATTTTTGGAAAATGGGCGTAGCCACGCCCACTTATGGTTACATGTGTATATCTTGGTAACCGCTGCACCAATTTCTTCCAAACTTGGCACAGTTGTTGGCCTTGATACAGCATACTAAATGGCCGAAAAATTAAAAAATCGAACAATAACCACGCCCACATCCCATATAACGGTAATTTAGAGAAATACAAAATCTTCGATAAATCAGTAAATATTAAAGCTAATTTATTCAAAATTGATGCTTGCTACAATTCTTTACCAGGAAATACGTTTATGGTAAAATTTTGGAAAATGGGCGTGGCACCGCCTACTTATGATCACATATATGTATATCGGGAACCGTTCTACCAATTTGTACCAAACTCGGTATTTTTATTGTGCTTGCCACATAAAAGAAAAACGTTGAAAATTATTGAAATCGGACTAAAATTACGGCCCCTTTTCATATAACGGTAAATTTCAGAAATGCTTGAAACTGCAATATTTCTAAATTTAAGGACGCTAATTTACTCAAAATTGATACACCCCGGCTTACCATCTAGCGGTAGCTTTCGGAAAGGTGAAAAAACGTATATTTAATACTTGCGCCGGGTATTTAATGATCGGCTCCACCCGAACTTAGACTTTCTTACTTGTTTACTTCTGATTTTTATATTTAACGAATAATTCATTCGTCATTTTTCGATAAGTCATCTCGGTCAAAAGTTATTCGAGGTCAAAGTTGAAAGAATGGTGAATTCGACTTTGGCCTTGAATAACTTTAGACCTAGTTACAGTACAACGTGTTGTTAAATATATAAATCAGAAGTAAAAAAAAAAATTTTCCTGTGTTATTCTTATGGGAAACGAAAAGTACGATGCGGACATTCTTAATAGCTGTTAATAAGAGACTTATTTTGGGGTGTAAATGAAACTTTTGAGCATGGTTCTGAGGAAAAAAATCCTGAATCACCCTACTATGCATACGTTAAAATGCTTTAAATTTTGCAGTTTATTACAAATATTTGCTTCTTGAAATAGATATTTCTAGCGTTGGTGGATATCATAAGAATTCTGTTGCGTTTTTCTGATTTTCCCATTCTTCCAAGCCAGTGCGCGTTTAACTACTTAAGATTTAGAACTTGCCACTCTCTTAAATTAAAACCTTTGCCTTTAATAAACATTCATGTACAAAATACGTATATGCATTACCTTGTTAAATTTTAATCCGCAAGTTGTTTATTTCGATTAGAAACTACATACGTGTGAATTGTATTCCAAATAATAAGTAGCATTGTTACACACTTATGTTATATTTTAATTGTTAACCTCTGAGAAAAAATTTATATGTAAATTTACACCTTTTTCTATAGCATCACGTTCTTTTTTATATTTTTAATAGATTTTTAATTATCCATTATCCATTATCCATCGGAGGTATTAATTGACGATATACTTCCAGTTTTAATAAAACCAAAAAATTTTTAGCTGTTAAAAAAGGATTTAAATGGTTATAAGTGTTAAATATTATGATTGTAACATACATATACATATATCTCTCTCGTTTGCCAATTATTTCTTTGTAAGCAAAGTTATCGTAAATGAACTAAAAATCGAATAAAAACTAATTTTTCAATTAAAGTTTTAATTATTTTAAGAATACTAGAGTTCGCTCAGCGGTTAAAATTCAACTTTTCAAATTAAGGGGAGTTGAGGTGGCCTGAGCTGAGCCGAGCTAAGTTTAATTGAGTTGATTGAAATGCGTTGAAAAACGTAACAGAATATAACATGATAGGAGTCTAAATCTAAAGTGATAAAGGGATAAATTGCTTAAATTTATCAGTTTATCCGCATTCTTTCATGAACGCACCTTGGTAAATAATTGCATAAACTGTTTATCATTTAACTTATATGGCTAGTTTACTTTCATTCTTACCTCGTCCATTGTGTTCATTTGCTTTTAAGTATTCATACATTTATCCACTAAAGTCGTTTGATAAAGTGATAAACTTTGGTTAAATAGATTTCCATACAAAGTTTGACAGTTCATTTATCAAAATAATAAATTTATCACCTTTGATGAAGGCTCCTGATATAAAATAACA
>NW_023458557.1:52019844-52022612 GCF_013731165.1 Rhagoletis pomonella
TACCTATGTGCAGTTGTAAGACGTATGCTAGGGTGATGTTGAATATGTTATTGTGGCGTAGGCAAAGCTACGTTACAGTCCCCCTCCCACTTCGGCGGACGACAAGTTGCGGTATTCTAGAGTTTTGGCCTGAGGCCTGCACTACCTTAGGGCCAGCCTTAGGTATTATTTACCAGAGTACGTTGTACCCTGGCTCGGTCGGTGTGTGTGGGGGCGGTCTTTTTTTTATTGATTATTATTCATTATTATTATCTAACATTATTATTTTTTTTTTTTTTTTTTGTTGTAATAGGTATATGTGTGTATAATGATATGAGATTGTAATACATGTGCTCATAAATAGGTACAAAGTTAGATTTTTTTTTTGTGTGAATACAAGTATTAGCAAAAAAAAAGAGGAAAACGTGGTTTGTGTTGGTTGGTGGTGGTTTAATCTATATATTCCATGACCTTGGTCCTCCTCTTTGACCGGACGATGGCGTAGTTCGCATCTATCTGTGTGGCGAGCATGCGGTACCCTTTCCACTGAAATCGGCATCGCTCTTTATTGTTTCTCGGTCGTCTTAGCCGCAGCTTTTTGAATGGGTCGAATGTGTCCCCGGTGGCCGTTTCGTCGTTCGTTGTGGCCGGGTCCGCTTTGGATGGTGTTTCGGTGACCCTTGGTTCGGGGGTGATCTCCTGGGCTGGGTTTGTGGTTGCCACGGCTGGCTCGGTGGTGTTGGCGGCTGTTGTCGCCGCGTCGACTGGGCACTCTGACATGGCGACGCGGCGACCCATTTTTGGGGACGATCGTGGAGATATATTTTGTCTCCTTCAACTGATCCAAGATCGCTCCAATCTAGGGTAACGGGTATGCGTCTGGTTCGCTGGCGGCATTGAGCTGGCGGTAATCGATACACATGCGCCAACTTCTTTGCTTTTTCCGAACTAAGACGATGGGGGAGCTGTATGCGCTTTTGGATGGTTCGATCCTTTCCCCCGCAAGGAGCTCGTCCACTTCGGCGTTTATCACCTGCTGCATGGCAGGGTTGTGTGGGTAATAGCGTTGTTTCAGTGGGCCATGATGCCGGAGTGTGATCTCGTGTTCGGCGGCGGTGCTGGGCCCGGTGATTTTGGAGAATCGCTCTCTGTGAGTTTCCAAAAAAATCGGCTAGTGTTTTATTTTGTTCCTCGTTCAAGTGTGCCCTTTCAATTAGGCTGCATAGCGCGTGTGTAGTATCGAGTCTCGGCGGTGGGGCGGGAGCTAGTGGCTGGTTGTCTAGTGACACGACGATGCCACGCTTTGCCAGGAAATCCATTCCCAATATCATTTTTTCAGCCAGATTGGGGATGACGGCCACCAGTGTGTTGCTTGGTCGTTGTATTTAATTTGGACAGGATAGGTATGGGTGCTTGCGACGCACGTTTGGTCGGCTAGCTGCACGTTTCGTTTGTTAGGATGTGGCTGAATATTGCGCTGTTCCAATTGCTTGCGTAGATATCCGTTGATGTATGTTAAGGTGGCTCCAGTGTCGATTAGGGCTCGGATGTTCATGCCTTCGACCAGGACGTTCGCATAGAAGCGGCCATCGGGGCCTTGCCAGCCTGGTTGAGACGTGGTTGGTTGATCGGTGGGTGACTTTAAGATGGCTGTCCTCTCCTCGTGACACGGGCAATTCCTGGAGAGGGTTCCATCTCGTCCGCATCGTGAGCAGAATAGTCGCCTCCGACCTCTACACTGGAATCGGCGGTGTCCGCGCTTTTTGCACCTCCAGCAGGTGTTCTTCGCATCGTATCGTTCGAGTGGAGTGGATAGGCAGTGTGCTGCTTGCCTGGTTTGCCTGGCCTCCTCGCTTTTGAGCAGCTCATATTCGTCGGTGAGTTCCATTAATTCTTCGATAGTATGGAACTCGCCCCGTTTTATGAATAATGGGTACTCCACTCGCAAGCCTTCGTAGATGCGCTCCAATTGGTCGTCGCTGCACATCGTTGGGTGCTGTCGGATCAGCGTTTGGAGGGCTAGGATGTAATCCTTGGCCTTCTCTCGGCTCTGCTGTCTCCGCTGGCAAATAGCGTCTTCCAGCTGACTGACGTGTCGACGGGGAAGGAAGAATCGCTCAACTTCGGTGCGGAATATAGCCCAGGTGGTTATGTGTGGCCTTCGGACGCGGAACCATTGTAGTGCTCTGCCGCGGAGTATTTCGGATAAGGTTGGGAGGAGTTGGTCTGGCGTGATTTGGTAGCATTCCGCCAGCTCCTCAATCCTCTCCAAGAAGTCGTGCAGAGTGTCGCCACCGGAGTAGTGAACATCCCAACGGCGGACGGTGCTCACTACCTCGGCGCTGCTGATATGGTCTCGTTTCTGGGCGGTTGGCTTTGCCCCCTCGGTGTGCAAGAGAGAGTCACCAAGCTTAATTGCCGGAGTTAGTTCGTGTGGTGATTTCACCATGCTAGCGTCATCGGCAGCGATCTCCATCTCCAGTTCTCTGAGCAGGTTTTCGGTTGATTTCCGGTTTCTCTTTGCCCTGACGAAGTTACTGAGAGTGCTGCGCAGATCGGCGACGGTGCTCCCTTCAACGGGTATATGATGCCTCTTGCATTCTTCCACCAATCTCTCTTTCTTCAATAGATATATCCAGCCAAGAGAGTCAGTGTTTAGTGTGGTGGTATCATTTTCGCTCATCCGTGTGTCATTTACTTGTCGTGGTGTGTTCGATGAACCCGCTTCCGCAGTGTTGGTGCTTGTTGAGGTTTTTGCACATGCGCCTGCAGAGCTGGGTCCCTGCTCG
>NW_023458557.1:52022712-52024016 GCF_013731165.1 Rhagoletis pomonella
TTTAATGGCCGCCTGGCTGTCCGAGAAAATATTAATCGTAGTCTTCGTTACGGCATGTGTACTAAGGTACACAGCCACCTCTTTTATGGCTAAAACTTCTGCCTGATAGACACTGCAGTGGTCCGGAATTCGGACGGATAGTTCCAGTCCTAGTTCCTTAGAGAAAACTCCGTAGCCAACCCTATTGTCTAGCTTGGATCCAGCTGTGTAAAAATTCAATTCCCCCCGTCTCCATGGTCTTGGCGTTTGCCATTCTCCTCTAGACGGGATGCTCGTCTTAAAGAGCCTATTGAAGATTGGTTTGGGAGCGGAGTAGTCGACTTCTTGGTTGTAACTACCCAGAGTGTGAAGTATGGAAGCGTGACCAAACCGCCGATCCTTCCATAGCACCATACTTCTTAGTTTGAGCGCTGAATCGGCGGCCGCGTATTTTCCCACCAGGTTTATTGCGGGTAAATTGGTAATCACCTCCAGCGCCTTATTTGGGGTGGTCCTTAAGGCACCCGAAATGCATAGAAACGCTGTTCTTTGGACCTTACTCAATAGTTTTAGGTAACTTGCCTTTTGAGTTGCTGGCCACCATACAAGTATTCCATATAAGAGTATTGGCCTGACCACCGAGGTGTATAGCCAGTGTGTAATACGAGGTGTTAACCCCCACTTGATTCCGACCGCTTTTTTGCATGTGTATAATGCAACGTTGGCCTTCCTTACTCTTTCCTCTATATTAGGTTTCCACGTTAGTTTCCTGTCTAATATGAGTCCTAGATACTTAACATTCTCCTTCAAGGATATCTCCACACCCAAAAAGATTAGCGGGGAGACAATGGGAGGCCTGTGTTTCCTTGTGAAGAGAATTGCTTCGGTTTTCTCGGGGTTTACTCCGAGTCCCCTACTCTCTGTCCAGTTCCTAAGCGTGGCCATGTTAGAGCGCAGAATCTCCATTAGGGTATTTGGGTATTTGCCTTTGACGGCAATTGCCAGATCGTCAGCATATGCTGTGACATGGCAACCCCCCCTCTCTAGTGCCACCAGCAGAGAGTTCACCGCCAGATTCCAGAGAAGAGGGGAGAGAACCCCTCCCTGGGGAGTGCCTCTACAGACCTTTCTGCTTATTGTGGTGTTGCCGAGCTTAGCGGTTACCGTCCTGCTGACAAGTATAGACTCGATCAGCACCGCCACATTCTGGTCAACTCCAAGCTCTTCAAAGGCACCCGTTATGGCGCTTGCGTTAATATTGTTGAAGGCGCCTTCTATGTCTACAAAGGCAACCAGAGCGTACTCTTTGTCGAATAAACTTTTTT
>NW_023458557.1:52024026-52041094 GCF_013731165.1 Rhagoletis pomonella
AAAATATAAAATTTCACATTTTCTCCTAAACAAAATTTGCTTTTTTATAGTATATTCGTTATGAAATGAAATAAAATAAGATAAAATACCTTTCTAAGAAAACAAAGTGTGTATACTGAGAAAAAATTAAAAACATTCAACTATATTAATGGGCAAAGAATAGTTAAAGAAGTAACACTGTTTCACGTAAGGCAGTCAATATGGCGGAATTAGAGCGAGAAGTTGCCAACTGATAACACCATATATGTCATACTCCTATATTGGCAGTAAGAGCTAGTACCGTCCGAAAACACTACAGTACAGATATATCAATAAACACGTACGAAGGAAAAGGAACACATACGTTTATAAATAAACATGTACACGACACATTTACAAAACCGGCACTCAAGTACACAATACATTGACAAAAACAGTACTAGACTGTCTCGCTTTGATTTCGGAATGCTTACACATTGAGAAGTTAGATTACTGCCAATATAGAAGTATTACACATGATAAAAATATAGTAAGGTAGAACCGCTGAGACTCACTTTTAAAATTCTTGACGTTTCCAAACAATTTAATTTTTAAATTTACTCACAAACTCACACACACATTTTCATTTTCAATCTCAAGCAACAACAATTTCGAACAATTTCAATTTTTTATTTTCACTTTTATATGATTTTAAAATGTTGGCAAACTTCAAAAAAAAATCATGGCCGACAAATTGAGAGAACGGTTCTACCTTGCTATGTTTTTATCATGGTATTACATATATGGATAACACCTTGTATTATTGCATCATGTTTTTTCATTACCTTTTATTTCGCGGCAATGCACTTTTGGAGAGTATAGTCTTGTTCTGGGTAATGCTAATATCCGTGGTAAAAAAATGTTGAGAACATACATACGGATATTTTAGAAGGCTTTTCTCGCTCACGCCACAGACTTCAAGTCATTTTTGTCTCACAACAGGAAGCGCTGGAAATTTTAAAAATTTCGTATCGTCATCCTTGCGGTGGTATTTTGCAGCTTCCAAATGCTCAACTAATTCGTCTTTTTATTATTTGAAAAAATTATTTTATTTTTCGCTTTGTCGATCAAATTTTTTTTATAATATAATATAGTTTTCAGTCTGCTAGCTAGGTTTTGATCATTGTATAGGCTTACAAGTATGGAAAGCGCCATTTTGTTTGTTTACATTTGAAAACAGCTGAGATCACCTGATTTTCAATTCTCTCATTCTCCGCACAGAGTTACATTCAAGTTTCAGAAAAAACTTTAAAATGTAAATTGAGAAATATTTTAGAAAAATGTGTTTTTATTCATTTGAATTCAATAAAAAAAGAAATTAAAAATGCGTGCCAAGTCTTGCATTTCCAATAATAACCAGGCAATAATTTAAAATATTTGTGAAACTTATCGTTTTGCGCTAAAATACAACAATGTGCGTAAAATTCCTTGTCATTGCTTCTGTTTTGAATATCATATTCGTGCCTGCCGGTGGAAAAAATAGGTAAATTTACATTTATTTTCAAGAAAACATATCAGTTAAAATATATTTCTTTCCAGAGCGACATACGGACAAGTAAGATGATAACTTTGTATGATGAATATCGCGGAAAAACTTTTGTATCAAAATTTCTATTCTAATTTGCATTTGAATTATGATATCAAAAGGGATGATTTGGGACGTATTTTTTGAAGACAATTTTCTTATAAATCTTGAGATTGTTGATTTATTTTAGAATTAAAAAAGGTAGTTTATATTAAAAAATATATTTACACTAGCAGTATGTAAATTACTTTTATTCCGAATTGAAACGATTTTAATGAATATTCATGGTTACCATTAATAGTAGTATGACAGTTAGATGTAAATGCATATTTGACAAGAAAGATGGAATACAAGATTGCGCCGTCCTGGCGGTGATGACATATCTGTACAAAAAGTAATAAAAGACGAATTTGATGTTGAAAGAAAATGTGAGAACAGCAAATTTTCTTAATAATAAATTTTTCGATAAGGAACGTGTTTTGATTGTGCTAATTTGTAATAGCCTTATTCATAAACAATAAAGTAGCTTAAAAAAGGCTTATAAATTGAAAAATGTTTGTAAACGGCAATTTAAAAAGCTTTTTAAAATTTTTATTTTTTATTAATAAGGCAATAAAAATATGTGATTTACAATAACTTTTAACAAAGGAAATACGAAATAAGGTGATTTTTGCGGATGTGGGTATTAGTGAATTTCAGTGCATTTAAAGTTTCTGAGGTTTCGTTTACCTTTAGATCAGAATTGTCAAAATTGAGAAATTCAAAGTAGCGATACAATAATCATAGAAGAGAAGATTGTTCCCTGCTGTGATGATGAGTAAATTTACCACAATGAGGAAGAATATAACAATTAAGTGAAAAAATTTTATTTTTACAAATTTAGGAGCAGTAACGCGTTTCAAGAACGATATTTCAGACAAATCGTTAATGAAGAACTATTTTTCCTTCCTGACGGCGATCAAGTCATTTCAACCATAAAATAATATTATTTGCAAGAACCATTCACTAAAATTGTCAACAGATATCAACAGAATAATAACTACGATAAAAAAGCATGGGAGAAGTGTGCGAGAAACGGTCAACAAATTTCTTATAAAATATTTTGATTTTTGCTGGAAACTCAATGAGTATTAAGGAAAAGAAAAATTTGAAAATAATAAACAGATAAAGAGATGGGTGCACAAAAACTTTAGTTAAATGTTTTTCCCAAATTCTTAAAAAGTAAGCAAATCGATTTTTTTAATGTTACTTTACATCTATTTTCTTTTTTATGAATAAGGTCATAAGCATGTACCGTTTTTATAAATAAATCTTATAGCAATATGCTATATATTTATTTATACACTTTTTGGCTGGCGAAATATGTAATTTTTCAACTTAATAGAAAAGCGTATTTAACCACATTACTTTTCTTTAATATTGAATGGCGCAACACAACAACTCTTTTTGTTGCACGAAACCCTTGAACACGTGGCTGTCATCTATTTCTTCTGTTTCGACATTTCGGTATTTTGCATTTCTTTCATTTTGATGTCATTTGCATTGTCAGATTTTTGAAATTCGTTTTGGTTCGACATTCTGCTATTTCATAATTCTTTCATTCTCATGTCATCCATCTTCCATCTCTTACCTTCCATTGCCGTTCGCATCGTCGAACGTGCCTGTCAAACACTGCCGCCATCATGCTTTTCAGTTTGGCAGGCACGTCCGCTGTTTGGCAGGCACGTCCGCTGTTAGAAAGAGAATAGACAAAAAGGGGCATAGGATTCCATACTTGTAAGTATATACGATGATTTTGATGAAAATATCATGATACAAAAATAGGAAGGTAGAACCGCTGAGAAAAATTTTTCAAATTCTTGTCGTTTGCAAGCAATTTAATTTTAAAATTTTACACACAAACTCACACACACATTCTCATTTTCAAACTCAAACAACAACTTTGAACAATTCCTTTTTTTACACGCAATTTTATACGATTTTAAAATGTTGGCAAACTTCAAAAAAAAATCATGGCCGACGCATTGAGAGAACGGTTTTACCTTACTATGCTTTTATCATGGAAAATATCATAATCCCAGCAAAAGTCAAATGGCTAACTTGGTTCCTAATACTAGGTTCACATGTAAGTAGATTATCCTCATTTTCGAGCTTAACACCCTAATCTGTAATTATAACAAGAGATTAGCCATATAAAATTCGTCCCTTGTTAATCTGTAATTATAAAATAATCTCAGATTAAACCGATAACTTTTCGGTGTCCACCTAGTTTTATCGATTGTTTTTCCAAAAAAGAGGAGAAATGCCAAATGTAAAAGTAAACAAAAATGTACGCTATCAATGAAAAGAGGTTTGTAAAGGTATTTTTAATAAAATGTTAAGTTAAAATATATTTATATTGCTTATTATAGCATAAAAACGTGATCACGGTGGCACAGAGAAGAAACATAACTTTTCCTTGAGATGTGAGAATAACAACCACAACAAATTTGACGGCTAATAATCTGAGATTTGCCTATGTAAACGGGGTGATTAAAAAACGAGCTTTGATTGGGATAATATTGATATGTGAACATAGTTTAAACGTCATTAAGTGAAACTGCCTTCTTTTTTCTAACATGGTAAAACCGTTCGCTCAATTCGCGGCCATTCTTTATTTTTTGAAGTTCGTCTACTTTATAAAATTTAAATTTTCAGAGCAACTCAAATGCCAAATAAAAGTTAAACAAAATAAATAGATCAAAATATTAAATTTTTATTATCTGTTTTTGCATCTCTCTTGCGAAGGTTTTCCTGAAATTCTACTTCAATTTGTGGTGCGCGTGCTAATGATGCAAAAAAAAATATACAGTTTTTATGCGAAATTTTCTCATTTACTTCGCTGCGGCAACCGCTTATTGCAAACACATATGCATGTATGTGAATACATAATAAGAGAAACTTCCCTCCAATTTAGTCGTGTTATTGACTACATTTATAAATATGTACGTATAGCTAGCTAATAATTACTTTACTACATACAAATCGTTAAATTAATTAGTTTACAAATATTTGACTAAATTTACTTAAATTTAGTATACTTGTAGTTGCAGGTGTATAAAAGGAATGTCATACAATAATTCACTTATTCTGCTCTCACAAAAAAGAAATAGATTTTTACGATTCGTTAATTAATGATACGACTTATACTTACAATTGTTTGAGCCTTTTACATTGAATAGAGAGTTTACACAATTAGTCTTTACTTGACTTGGCTGATAAATAGTTAGCTGGACCAAAGCGCATTTTGTTATTCCAGAGTATTGAACACACGCTCAAGTAACATAAGGACGAGTGTATTCAAAATATACATTCATTTATGCAATATGTACGTTTGTATGTATGTACGCTTGACTAACATCTTTCTTTTTTACGTTTTGTTAAAAGTGCAACAAAAAATATATCAGGTTACAGTATGCGGTACTTAAAGTTATATAAGTACTGTAAAATGTTTCAGGAAAAATATATTACTTACATATGTATCTTTAATATTTTTTATACCATAGTTTGTGTGCTTCATAGTTTAAGTTTGATTGTTTAGTGTCAGATGAGTTTTGCTTCGTTTATAAATAATATGAGAATGATCAAAGCTGACAAAAAGAGTTATCACAGCTGCAATTTGAGTTTGGTTTGCAAAGTAGAAAAGTATGAGATGAAAAATCAATTCTTGTATTGAGTATTCAAAGGGCGTATTTCTAACCAAACTGCAGTCGACACTAAAGTCAGTTGCAGCTTTTGGACACAATTTTCAATGAAATATCGGCCAAGAAAGCAGAAACTAACTTAAGAATCGACTTTATTTCGACTCCGAACATGCCATGTGTCTTAACAAAAACAGCAGTTTTAGAAAATAGACGTAGCTAATGGTAATAAAATTACAAAAAATATATAATAATTATAGTATAAAATTTAATCTACTAATTGTGTATATGTATTTTGCTCTTGTCCGTTATTTAGGTTTCTATGTTTGGCTACTGTAGGCATGTATATATGTACATATATATGTAACTCACATTTCAAGCATAGTTGGAAATTTAAAGCTTACGTTTAACCGTTTAACTAGTTTACTTAGTAATTCTTACTTCCCTCATATTCACATATACGTTTTCATATTATACTCATACTTAGTATTTAAGCTCGCAGATATCCTAAATGGCAATAGGCGGGAGCGGCGCACTATTGGATGCCGCTGAAGAAGGTAAATGTCAGTGCCATTTAGATTTCTGAGCAGTTATGTCTGCGCGCAAATTTTGAGTAAAGCAAATGCCAAGTATCTGTAATAGAAACAAATGAAATTAAATATTTTACTTCAAGTTAAATGAAGTGGAAATCGGAGTGTATTTGCTGAGACAAATCAAAAGGTAATAAATAAAACAAACCTGTACAAAAATAAGTACAATAACGCTGGTTGAAATTATAATTAAATTACGCTCAATCCATTCTTCACCTGCTTGTACACAGCCTTTTTCGTAAATGATTTTGGATATCTCAAAACTCTAGGATAATACGAAAATAAAAAGGAACAACACAGAAAAATTAAAAAAAAATCATCTTGTACAAACAAAACAAATATAAAAGGTAAACAAGTTTGCAACTACTACATAGATACATGTTTCTTTACTAGGGATGTTAATTTTTCAGCTTTTTCCGATCCCGGCATTTTCGGGATGTCGTTATCACAATCCCGGGATCCCGGGATCTAGATATTTATTACTTTTCAACAACTTAAATCGAAAAAATTGCTTCTATATTGTTTGAGAAGCTCTCCTACCAATAAAATAAATAATAAATAAATGAGTTTGAAACCTACTTTTTTATTTAAAGTGGCGTTTTTATTTTTTCTCCCAGACGTCAGGATTTATTTTAAAGGATTTTGTAATTTCAAAGATATGATTGATTCCAAAAATTATTTAAAAAATGCAATGGAATGTAGAATAAAAATATGGGTACCAAATATAAGAGGAAATTTCTTTTGAATTAAAAAAAAAAACACTATTTGGATTCACAAGTACGAATATGTAATTTTTTAACCTGATAAAGTTAGAATGACGAAATTGGAGGATGTTATCGAGTTTATTCAAGCCCTTAACATGTAATTTTTTCAAAAACAAATATTGCGAAATTTCAAGATTAAAATATTAAAAGTACATTTTCAATACTTCTGCACCAAAAACTTGAATCTTGATGAACAAGATATTTATAAAAAATATTAATTATTAAATACAAAAATAAATATAGCCAATACTAGTCAATAAAAGGAGTTTCTATTATTGCCATCAGTGCAAATTACAAATCCCGAAAATCCCGAGATTATTTGCCAAGAATCCCGGGATTTTTGGGACCTTAAAAAGGCCGGGATCCCGGGTTTAAAATTCCTAGCATGTACCCTGCAAAAATCGTGACTACTCCATGCATGTATGTAAAGAGTCCTCCCTAAGAGTCAAGGAGTACTAGAAAATTAACCACAATTCATATAAAAAATGCGCTCCAATTAATATTGCGATGTCCTCTGAATTACATCAGAGTAGCACAAAACTGCTCCAACATATTAACAATGACATTGTTGATATATTTTTCCGTTTTTATACGCTTTTGTAGATGCTTTTTCGCAATTAATAAAAACCAAAAACAAAAATAAAAATAAAAAATTACATGTCGCCCCTGAGGAGCACTTTTGTAAGTACTCCAATGTACCACAAAAAGACTACATGGTCCAACGATTTTTGCAGGTTATACGCATAAAACTACAATATACAATGTAAGAAATTTTGCACTATATAGACAACAGGACCTGCACAATTAGTATACAAATGCACGAAGATGCCACACTGATGAGGTGTGCTTCTAGCCAATCTTCGCCAGCTCGCAGGCAGCCGCGCTCATAGATATGTCTCTCCACCGGCTTAACACCACCACCAGTTTCAATGTAAATCATGTAATTTTTGCATTAGTCAGACAACCAAATCATTTTCGGATTAGTTAGTGAGCATCAGTTAGAAAAGTATTAATCATATAGATAACAGTAATACGTTAATTACAAGAAATGCCTTCTTAGCTTTATCTGCAATACCACTTACATATCCTTCCTTCCGCACATCGTAACCGCACTGCTTGTTTTTGATTAACTCCGTCGGCCGTCGACGACAGCATGAAAACGGCACCCCACATGCCTCACGGCTGCCTATCGCACTCGATGAACAATTGAAATAATTATTGCTATCCCAATCTTTGGGGCCATCGATGCCACAACACTGCAGCCAATCCTCTTGTATCCAATCGATGAGATTTTGTTGATCTGGATCTTCGCGATAATGTATGATAAAGGCCCGTAATCCGTCCGTTGCTTGATCTTTTATCTATAAAACCTTTTATTTAGTAACAAGAAAATTTCAAATAAAAGCTGCAATAGACTTACCCAACCTTTGTCCTTCAACACGAAAGTCAATATACCTAGGCTGATTTCGAACATCAGCAGCAAGGACAAGAAGACTGCATACTATTTAAAAAATAATTAGATGCAATAGATTACGGCCCTTCTTTTCAGCTACATATGTACATATACATATATCGACACCGGATTGGAAGATCGACCTATCCCGGCAGCCAGTTCGAAAACGCTTCATCTCAGAAAACTTTTCAATAACGCCCTGCTTCAGAATTTAATTGAAAAACGCCCTATCTCAGAATTCGGTTCAAAAACGCCCAATCATAAATAAAAATGTATTGAAAATGTGCTGAGATAGGGCGTTTTTGATCCGAATTCTGAGATAGGCTGTTGTTGAAAAGTTTTCTGAGATAGGGCGTTTTCGAACTGGCTGCCGCGATAGGTCGACCTTCCATTCAGGTGTCGATATGTACACAAATCTAGTTTCGACTGCATGTACATTAGGGCGGAGTAATTTAGTTTCGAAAAAAGTGTATGGCATATTCAAATTGTACGTTCCATTCTAAGCAAAAATGGTGAACAAGCTATATCCCAAAAATGACGTTGGACCCTGCCAATTTTTAAAAGAAAAATCAGTATACAGTACTATTTCGTTATTCCGGACGAATATAGTTTGGGGATATGTCAGGATTACTGGATTTGCCCTGAATATAGAAAGCTTGATATTTAATGAAATAATGATATATATATATGATTTATTTTGGAACGAATTTCCGTCATCCCTTGTCAAGTTTGGTTTGTAGACAAACCGGTTTCGGCATTGTGCCATCTTCAGTGTCATTTTTCGTTCAACCAACACCAACACACATATATATGTAAAATTCATATTAGAGCCTCATTCATTCAACGGATTTTTAAAATGTTCTGCTGCACATCTTATTTCTTTATCTGAATGAAGAAGATATTAAACTTTACATTTCTCGGTAATATTTATTTTGCGAATGCATACATTTATATTATTTAGCATTACAAATGAATTTCAATAAAGCTTTTAAGTTGCAATAACACATATTTGATATAAACCTTAAGCAAATACTTCAAAGATGTACCTATGATTTTTATAAAATAAATAAGCAACTTTAAAGGAACTCCTCCAAAAGGCCTTCTGAAGTACGTCCTATAAAAGCCCTTCTGGGAGGCCTTCTATGGGTAGCGAAAGAAGGAGCCCTTCAATTTGTGCTACTCCATACATAAAAGAAAGGAGAAAAGAATGTAGAGTGGAAGGCCTCTTGACTCTCAGGAAAGCCTTTCGGAAGGGTTTTTAACTCCTGAAATTATCTACTGGGCAATTGTGTGCATATCGACCGATGAGTGGAAGACAGCCTTGTCCAGGCAGCCGGTTCGAAAATGCCCTATCTGAGAAAATTTTTCAGAATTTAGTTGAAGAAAGCCCTATCTCAAAATTCAGTTCAAAAAAGCCCTATATCAACATATTTTCAGTTCTAAGATAAGACGTTTTTAAAACAAATTCCGAGTTAGATCGTTCTTCAACCAAATTCTTAGATAGGCTACCACTCATAGGTATTCTAGTTCTCTCAAAAAGTCCCGGTACCCTAAAAAAAATGCGTGTGTATCACCGTACACATGATAGAAGTGAAACTTCTTAAAAGAGGTGTGAGTACCAGGTACCTACTCACGAAATTGGATGTGTAAACATATGTTTACGGTTCGGTAAACCATTAGGCGATTGAGTTACATACATAGGTTTGGTTAGAAATCAAACAATAATTTCATTTCATCTTATTAATTTTCTGATATACATATAGTTTATTTATTCATTTTCCGATAACACCGCCTTATATGATTTCGCGCTTCTAGCATCCATTACCAAGGCACTAAGTAACGTACGCACTTTTGTTTGCAAAATGCATTTATTTAAATTGAAAGAAGACAAATTCCATTGTGCGGCATTTATTCTTACTCGCTTTTTATCTTCCAAGGCGAATTCATATATCGAGCCCTAACCGCCAAAATAACGTAAGCGACATTTTTTTCAAAATTTTATTTTTGATGCAGAAATATTCCTAGAGCATTTCTGCATCAAAAATAAAATTTCGAAAAAAATGTCGCTTACGTTATTTAGGCGGTTTGGGCTCGATATATTTATTACGAATTCATATCGAGGGCTTATATTCAATACCCTCTATCTGCAAAAACTCAATTTTTCAGAAGAGCAAAAAAACTGTTTTGGCAGCTGTTTTTAAAAGTGTTAATAATTTTAAGTACACACGCATGTCTTAAATATTCACGCAATATACTAAAACTAGTTTTTTACTTTTAATTCATTTAATTTTAGTTTAAAGATCAGATAGAGGTTATTGCAATTCGAATTATAACTATTTATATAGAAAAATTTGCTGATAGAGGGTTTTGCAGAATAATGAAAATGTCAGTTCTTTAGACGTAAATACTATGTTAAACTAAGATTTTAATGCGTTTAATGTGTTTTTGTGTCAAAAGAGTATTTCACGTGATTTCGAAATTATATGAGAATCATTAGCACTGTTAAAAGAGGATTCGCTGGCTGGTTTACTGTCCGTTCAGATGAGGAACGAGGCGAAACGTACAGCTGATTCGGCTGTAAATGCCGAGCAGTACGGGGGAAAAGCACTGAAGACAATTGTAACACCCAGCCCTTTTGTTACCACCATATCTGGAACCGTCTGTGAAAATAAGCTCCCAGGTAATTTATGAGTATCAAACTGGGCAAATGCCCTTGCGGTAGAGTTTTTACTTTAGTAAGCATCGGATGATGTCGAATTCTTTGATGTAGCTTAATATACGAAATAAAGGTGATTGCTTGCTACATCAGTTTTTTTTGTTGAAAGCAGGATTCGACGTGAGAGATAGCTTTTATATTTTATAGCTTTAGCACGGATGCTTTTTCTCCTCTGCTACATAGTAAGGTGTTTCTAGCAATTTAAGATGTTTTTTTGCGCAGTGTCCATAAATTACGAGCCCAAAGTCAACTTTTACATAATGACAGTTCTGCTTAAAAGTAGGTTTATTGTAAAAAATCATTCCAAATATTTTCAATGTATCAGTATAGGGGAGGGGTGTTAGACAAGGAGAGGGTTGGATGTATGTATTTATTTGTATTTTCTGCATATGTGAAAAAATTACTTTTTCAGCTTAAATCTGAGCTCCTGAAGATTTGGACCAATTGATTAGATCGTTTAGTATGTTAGAAAAACTAATTTTTACTTGCGTCAAGTCCTTAGTCTTAGAAAAAATTAAAATATCATTAGCGTATTTAGTTTGGCAATAGGAATAATAATAGCAGTTTCCCACTCTTGATGATATAACCCTTGAAATAAAATGTAGTTATGGAGTTTAATGACTCTATGTTTGATGGGATACGGATGATTTTTTAGAACGGGGTACGGGATTTTGTCTGCACCAGGGCTTTTGCCTGTCATCGAAGAGATGGTTGGTCAAACTCTTAAATAGATATGAGTAAGAGAAAATTGTGAGAATCTTGGGACCAAGTGGAGGCAAATAAACATATACACATCGCTCATTTACTTTAGTAGTGTCATAATCCAAAAAATACAAATTTTGAGTTGAGTATGCAGAAATTATCGCTACGTCTTCTTCTATTTCGTGTAAAAATATCAAAGCTGTATCGATTAAGCCCTGTATGCAGCTCTCAAGAAAACAGTCAAGAAAAAATTGCCATTATTTCGCGTGTGTGTCCAAGGAATTTTGACATTTTTTGATACTTCACAGCCTGTTGCCTCACTCTTTCCTCAAGAAATAATGGAGCGGGCATATATTTCTGTTGCAAAACTGGGTTGCCTTATGCTCTTTCTTCACAAAAAACTTTAGAAAACCGTAGTAGAAAGCGTAGTAAATTTCTTAAGAACTGCGTACTGCCTTAAGGAAATTTGACTCAAGAAAATTTCTTAGCCATTTCTTGTACGCCATTTTATATGGAGTTTTTGCTTTTCTTGAGAGCTGCATACAGGCCTTTACCAGAATCGCACTAGAATAAAATATGAATTCATTTTTAGTATCGGCGTATATGTAAATTCAAAACTTTAAAACCGTCTTTCTCGAGTTTTGATTTTTTGAGTTATGAAATTATTGTAGTAAATGAGCGGACATGTATATACCTGTAAGCTACCGGCCAAACCCGATCTTAGAATAAACTATTTTTGTAACTCTCATCATCAGTCCAACTGAAGCTACGCAGTCCACAAGATTTGGTTTCGGTTGGACATCGCATTAGGTGGAACAAGTTTAGCCTGGGCAAAACTAGTTTGACCTAAGATCGGATTTTACCGGAACATATACATACATGCATCGGCACATGTAACTAACCCAGTCTTTATTTGACCTGCCACAAAAAATGGTAATGAAAACGATTTTCCAGCAAAATTGTGTAGATAGAGGATTTTGCTTTTGTAACAAAATGTTATTGCAGATAGTGGATTTTTCAAAATGAGAATATAATACCATAAAAGCAAAATTTTAAGTTTGGCATTATTGTCATGGCTGAAGGATAAATAAGAGCTCACGTTACCATCAAAAACTCATTTTCATCAAAATTGTAGATAGAGGGTATTGAATATAAGCCCTCGATATATTCATGTGGTAGCAAGAGTATAAAAACATAAAATTACCTTATAAATTAAAAGCATAAGTATCACATGTATGCGTAGGCCAATTCATGAAATCATTTCATGCGTTTGAGTAGAAACTGAATGAATGAACACCATTTCATGATTTCAATTAACGCAAAATAGAGTTTACGCACTTAGTTTTTACTCAAATCGATAGTAGTAAATGACAGAATGAATTACAACAAACACATCCTTTTGACATAATGCAAGCCGAAAACGTTGGTTCAAATCAATCCGCAATCAAGTTGGACGTTTTGCCCCCAAACATTGCAATTTTGCGAGCAGTGTCATTGTAAAATCTCATTTTAAAAATTTCATAGTTTCGACTTACATTTAAAAAATTCAACGAAAGCGCGTACCTATTTCGGCTGAGTTATCCATTTTCGGTTATTTAGTGTACAAAATAAACGCAAATTAAATGAGTTTGTACAACATGGCCATTAATGTAGCAATAAGTTGTACAACTTGCCAGCAAATCCAAATTTTTTGATCTTTCATACAACCAAGACATAAATTCATTCAACAGGCCCACAAACGGTGCAAACTAGAGCAAAACAACACCAAGTTGAACCAACGGTCGCTACGTTTATGGCTTTCTTTAAGAAACATCGGGCGAAAATTTCAACTGCTCCTGTAACACTACCTTATATAAGTTGGCCTTGCTATCATCCTCACATACATATGTTCATCAGATTATACCAACGAAGGACGAGTTAATACAAGGAGATAGCAAGAGCACAAAACTACTCTAGAAAATTACACGCACAATGACAAACATGAACAAACGTACAACAAACACATAATTTTTGACAATCAGTACAGTTCGCATTTATAGGTGCAATCCCGTATTCCTCGGACTCGGACTAGTAAAACTGTCAAAAAATAAAAAATCGCTCAGAGCGAGAGTAACATTGAAAAGTACGGGATCGCTTTCTAGTAAAAAATGGTAACTTCTGTCAACTTCAACATAACCTCCAAATTTTGGGTGTAAAATTTTGCTTATTTTGTATGTAAACACACTCAGGTCACACATGTAAATAACCAAATATATTTTCAAATTCATTAGAATCCACTTAAACAAGTAATTAAATACTTTTCAACATGAATTAGCAGAGTGCACTTTTCTTTTGTTTACAAATTGGCTGCCAAACACACTACAGCTGATCGTTTGACACATTTACCAGAATTTACCAGCAAAAAATTCTCGGACTAAAACTGGTAACTTCTGACAGAGAGAGAACCGTATTTACTCTCTTTTTTGTCCTCTCAATAGTCAGAGAACCGAGTACGGGATCGATTTCCAGTAAAATCTGACTGATTCTGACTATTTCTGACTAGTCCGGACTCGTACGGGATCGCAACTTATATCAACGAGCAGCTTATTAGATTTGTTTTCGTTTGTAGTACATATGTGCATCTATACATGTACACAAACATACGTACATACACAATAAACTCCTGCGAAATTCCATTTATACAGCCTAACAAGACATCCGATCGCCGCGCAAATATATTGCCTCCTTTACTCTCATCGTTCGGGTCAAGTGTGAGTAAGCATAAACCAGTTTCTGCAAGCGTACTTAAACTACCGATCAGTAGCAAGCCGCGTAGAATATTTACTTTGCCTTCCGCAACTACTGCGAGTAAAAGGTATTTGACAGTAGAGTACTCTACTGGTAGTACTTGAGTATTTTCGAAGAAAACATACGTTTGTGGCAAGAATGATAGAAGAATTTTCTGGATCGTACATTTGTGGTATCTGAATAAAACTAAGGACAGGAATGTAGTGGAGCGATGAAGAGAGCGACGAGCAAAACGTACTTTCAACTAAAATGCTGATATACCCTGTGGGGAAAATGTCTAGTTTTGGACTGGTGCGCTTCTAGTACATTTAGAACCACTACTAGTTCGCGATAAATCTCTTTTGCATGCAAGCAACTGGCGAATTTAACACGGCGATGTCATAGGAATTGGAAATTGTCCCCCGCTGCATTACCTTTTCTATAGTTCCGAAACAGCCCTAAATGCGACATATGGGATCTAGTTCGCTTTGCACCCCATTTTCTATAGTTCAGAACCAGTTGTAAACGAAAAAAGTAACAAGATGTTTTCTTTTTGGGTTACCATGGTAGCAATTTTTAATTATTTGCAGAGAAAGGTATTTTCAATCTGAAATCAAATTTGTTTGAATGAATGTAAATTAAATTTTGCATTTTAAAACACGTTTACATACCTTTGGCTGTAGCTGAATTTGCAGAGGTGCTGACTGTTATTGATTATATTCCAGAAGCTCCCAAAATGTTAAGATGTTAACACAAATTTTAGTTTTGTATTACCAAACTATGAAAAAGCATCTGCGACGTGCAGACTGTAAGCGTAGTTGAACGAAAAACCCGCCAAGCAAAAATCTATTTAAAGTAAACAAGCCCCCGCTGCATCCCTTTTTCAGTAGTTTCGAGTTAGTTCAAAATTCGCCAGATTAGATCTAGTTCGTTCTGCGTCCCTTTTTCTATAGTTTTGAACCAGTTCTAAATTCGTCATTTTAGATACAGATTTCTAAAATTGTTTTTTAAAGGTACCACATATCGCTGCTTTTGAACTGGAACCGATCTAGTTACTATCGGACTGGTTCGTTTTTGCCGATAAAGATCTAGTACGGAACTACAAATTTGGTTCACCAGTTCGGGGTTTCCCTACAGGGTACATACCTAAGTACATATGTATGTATGTGCATAGATACATACATATGTGCATAGGTACATATATAAGTGTCCGCATATATTTTTTCTCGTCACTTGTTCTGTCGCTTCACTGCAGCAAAACCAAGTTGTGGGGAAAACCCTGACGATACGCGTACAATTGAAACCATGGGTATGAAGATAGCGCAAATTGATGTGAAAATTTCAATTTCATATTAGCGCAACCGCTGCTAAAAAAATCAGTGATCGTTATGCGTCTTCTGAACGACTTCATACATTAGCTGTCAAATTCAACTCTCAAAGGTACACACCAACATGTTGTCTCAAATGATCAGAAAAATATTACGATCATCTAACACGTAACTATTCAGTTGATCTGAGCTGTTGCGCCTTTTGAACGTGCCCAATTAAAATTCGTTTCTATTGAAATCAAGTTATATGGCTGCGTATGTATGTATAAATGTACATATTTCGAAATTTTTTTTTTTATTTGTAAAGGCTCTCAAGAAAAACTAAAAATTCATATAAAATTACGCACAATAAATGGAAAACAAATTTGCTTCTATAAAAAATTTCTTAAATCAGTATTCAGCTCTTAAGAAAAAAATGCTCATCCATCTCGTCGCTACCATGTCCAACTATCGAATGTGAAAATCGGCACTTTTCAAAATTTTGATTTGCCACTAATAATTTTATTTCGTATAGCAGCATTGCTTAAGTTGTTGTTTTTGACAACTTATTTGTTGGTTAATGACTGCAAATAGTTTTATAGAAAATTAGAAACGAGAAATAATACTTTCATAAAAATTTAAGTACATACATAGATTAAAAAAGCTGCTTGAATACAAAAGTTTTATGAAAATGTCACATTAAACAACTGTCTAAATCTACGTTATTTTTTATAAATAAGGCCGTAAACATTTCCTTACATCGTCAATTTCCATATTCTATTTTTACTCTTTCAATTTCACTGACCAGCGCAGCAAACGATATCAACTAGTAGGCTAACAACCAGAATTGAAATTTAATACGCAAGTACTTACAGTACTACAAGTATACAGAGAGTAGATTTGCTACTCCCTTTTGGCAGCAGCAAATATCTCTCGTACGCGATGCGAGAAAGTAGAGTACCTACTTTGGTGGAGTAATAGCAAGTACGTCAAGTATTTACTCTCTCAACGCCAAGTAGTGTATGTATGCGGAAAAAGAGTAACGATGTGTTGGGAGTAGAGTACAATGCAAGGAGTACTTATTGAACGAAATGCTGCAAATACACTTGCGCTGGACTCTAATACACAAACATATGTACATACGTACGTTACCTTAATAATATCGTTACCTTAATATAGAAAGGCCCTAACTCATATAGCCGCTGAAACGCAAAAAAGCCGTAATTGACTTAAATTTTTTATTGCTTAAAATGATGTGAGGATTTATAATTCGATGAAATGCATCATAAACAATCAAAAAGGGAATTTTGGATTTTTACTTAGTTACGGCTTTTTGTATTTCAGCGACAATATGAGTTCGGGCCTTTCTATATTAAGGTAACGATATACAACCATTCAAACATATGTACCTACATGAAAACATTGCTGTCCATAAGTACATACATATCAGTACATCAACGAAGCCCGTTTGTTTGCTTCATCATAAATATATCCATACAAACATACAGTTGTCCACAAAATAATAGGAGTGCGATATTTTGACCAGT
>NW_023458557.1:52046094-52070341 GCF_013731165.1 Rhagoletis pomonella
CGATGAGCAAATGGGAATTGTTTTGTACAGTTTATTTTCGTACCCTGTTTTAAACAAAAAAGTTACTAAGCGATTTTTAAGAAATTGGCATCGTTGTAAAAACGATTAAATCCCCTCTCTTCCGATATGCATATTTGTATACTTCGTATATAAAAATTTTAAAAAACTCACATTTAAAGGAAAAAATACTTTTTTTATAAAAAAAATATAAAAAAAAATTACTAACCGATTTTTAAAAGGTTGGTGTCGTTGTAAAGGCGAAGAAATTAAAAAAAAATTGGTATCACTGTAAAGGCGATTAACCCCCTTTCTTCTGAAATGCATATTTGTATACTGCGTATATAAAAATTTGAGAAAAACCACATTTAAAGGAAAAAACAACATTTTTTATAAAAAAAAATATTTTAAACAAAAAAATTGGTACCGTTGTAAAATTAAATTCCCTATCTTCTGATATGCATATTTGTATACCTCGTATACACAAATTTGAGAAAAACACTTAAAAGGAAAAAATACCAGTTTTTTCTTAAAAAAAATATTTTCAACAAAAAAATTACCTTTACAACGACACGAATCTTTTAAAAAGCAGTTTTCTGAAATATAAAATTTTTTAATTTTTCAAAGAAGCACCTGTAATATAAGTTTTCACAAAAACAGCTATATACCATATTAATAAAAGAAAAAGGCGGACTACGTCTGTATTTTTACTTTTTTTGCTTTTTACATGCAATAATTAAAAATGATTTCTTATCAAAGGTCAATTTCGAACTTCGAAGGCCCATATCTCGATTTCGGAGGCTAGCTTCGAAAAACGGAGGACTTACTTTTTTTACTAATGGCTCAATCTCTTAAAAAAAGTTGGTTTAGTCCAATACCCAGCCGAGTGCTGTACAGTGTAAAAAATAAAGTAGCTTTAAAAAACGTTTGCAAACGTCAAATTATAAAGCTTTTTAAAACTTTTATTTTTTATGAATAAGGCGATAAAAATATATGATTTACAATAACTTTTAATAAGGAAAATGCGAAAAAAGATGATTTTGCGGAAGTAGGTATTAGTGAATTTCAGTGCATTTAAAGTTTCTGAGGCTTTGTTTACCTTTAGATCAGAATTGTCAAAATTGACAAATTCAAAGTAGCAGTACAAGAATCATAGAAAATAAGATTGCGCCCTGAACGTTCTGCTATGTTGTTTGGTTTCAGTTTGACAGCAAGCTGCTGTAATGACGTGAAAATTTACCGCAATGAAGAAAAATATAACAATTAAGTGAAAAAATTTGATTTTTACATATTTCAGACAAATCGTTGATGAACAACTATTTTTCCTTCCCGTCTGCTTTAGTTTTGGCAAAAAAGTTAATTAGTTCCTGCCGGCGATCAAGTTATTTCAACCAGAAAATAATATTATTTGCAAGAACGACATAAAATGTATGGTAATTTAGATGTCAACAGAATAATAACTACGATAAAAAAGGATAAAAAAGCATGAGAGAAGTGTGTGAAGGAGGAAATCTTTACAATTTGAGCAAAAAAAGCTTTAAATGCCGTTGTAAAACGGTCAACAAATTTCTTATAAAATATTTTGATTTTTGCTGGGTGTAATTGAAACCCAGTCAAATGAGTATTAAGGAAAAGATGAATTTGAAAAAACAAACAGGAAAAAAGATGGGCGCATAAAAAGTTAAGTTAAATGTTATGCCCAAATTCTTAAAAAATAAACAAATCGATTTTTTTGAATGTCACTGTATAGAGCTCCTTAAATCTATTTTATTTTTTATGAATAAGCATATACCGTTTTTATGAATAAATTTTATAGCAAGATGCTATATATGTATGTATATACTTTTTGGCTGGCGAAATATGTAGTTTTCAACTTAATAAAAAAGCGTATTTAACGACATTAAATTTTGTTTAATACTTCTTGTTGCACGAAACCCTTGAACACGTGCCTGTCATCTATTTCTTCTGTTTCGACATTTCGCTATTTTGCATTTCTTTCGTTTTGACGTCATTCGCATTGTCAGATTTTTGAAATTCGTTCGACATTCTGCTACTTCATAATTCTTTCATTGTCATGTCATCCATCTTCCATTTCTTTCATTGCAATCCCGTTCGCATCGTCGAACGTACCTGTCAAATACGGCCGCCATCATGCTTTTCAGTTTGGCAGGCACGTCCGCTGTTAGGCAGGCACATCCGTTGTTAGAAAATGAGAAGAGAAAAAAGGGGCATAGGATTCCATACTTGTAAGTATATATGATGGTTTATACTGAACTAATGTATGTATGATTTGATACATGAACAACGTTAAGCGTACGAGCCGCAAATTGCTTGTTAAACTTTGTACCGAGTCAACGCAGTAAACAGTTTGCTTGTTTGAATTATACACTTGTACAATTTCAAACAAACCGAATCGTTGCATGTACATCGAAACACTCGTTCTGTATAAACGACTTTTTTGGATTCATTCGAGAGTTACATACACTGCCGGCACAGCTGCTTTTTTTACAATATATGCAATAATTTTTATTGTAATATTTTTCTGAATTTTTGAAGTGAAACTTCTTTAGCGGCGGTTGGTTGGTTGGAAGTAAATTGGTAAATTCAACGGAAATTGCACACGGAAATGATGCAACGGCAGTGGTTAGTGCTGAAACAAGTGCTTCTTGTGTGTATGCATATGGTATTAATTCAACAAAAATTTGCTAATAAAAGGTTAAAGAATAACACTTAAAAAAATACCAATACAAGAATGAAAGTAAAGGTGACTACGTACATAGATAAAGACAATGATAAAGGCAACGGTAAAAAATAAAAACAAAAACGACGATGCGTAAATATAAAGGCAGAAATGAAGACCAAGGTAAATTTAAACACTTTACTTATGTACATAGATAAACTCAAAGGTTAAGGGGAATATGCAGATGAAGAAAATGATAAACATAAAAGTAAAGACAAAGAGGAGGATGAAGATACCGATAAAAGTAAAGATGAAGATAGGGGAAGATAGATTAAAATAAAGGTAATTAACGAGGAAAGGATAAAGAAAGAGACACAGAGACTCAATCTGGGAACTATTTTGGCATTTTAGAGATTTTCGGGATTCTTATCGATAAAAACATCGATTTTTTATCGAAATTTTTATCGATATTGCTATCAATTTTGCTATTGATATTTTCAGAACTTATCGATATAATAATCTATATTTATCGCTTTTGTGATCGATATTTATCGATTTTGTTATCGATATTTATCGATTTTGTTATGGATATTTATCGATTTTGTTATCAATATTTATCGATTTTGTTATCGATTTTGGTATCGATATTTATCGATTTTGTCATCGACATTTATCGATTTTATTATGGATATTTGTATCGATTTTGTTATGGATATTTTTATCGATATTTTTATTGAGTTTCTTATAGATTTTGCTACCAATATTATCGATTTTGCTATCGAAATTTTTATCGAATTTTTCATCGATTTTGTTATCGATATTTTTATCGGTTTTGTTATCGATATTTTAGTGGATGTTACTATCGATTTGGTTATCGATAAAGTATAAAGATAAAAATAAATATAAAGGAAAATAGAATAACATAAATGTAATTAGAACGGGATAGAGTTAGGGATCTAGATAGAAAAAAGACAAAAAATATAACCTTAAGCAAAAGCAGATGTACGTATGTATGTGTGTACATATGTATGTATGTATATTGGTTATGAGAAAATAAATATGTATGTAACACTTCTCCAGTGTGGCCCAGGCGCACTTACTTTTTTTTATAAAAACATGGTTCATTCCAATCAAAACTCACGAAAATTCAGCGAATTTTCATGCAAATTTTACTTTTTAATCAGACTTTTTAGAATTTTTTTTGGTATGCAGATTTGTATAAATTGTAAGGTGAAAAAGGCAAGCTCGGAGTTAGTCAAAAATCGCATTGATTTTTGAGAATTTTTTTTGTTGAAGGTGTTTTGCATTTTTTCAATATAAAAAATTTTCGAAAAAAAATTTTGTATGGAAGAGACCGCGGGAAAAAGTTGCCAAAAGTCAACGGCAATTCGTAGCTACTTAGAACTTCTACTTTATTACAACAAAATTGATTGGGGCACAAATCTTCATACTCATCTGAGTAAAAATTGGAAAAATTGCATGCAAATTTGTTGAATGTTCGCAAGTTTTGCACAAAGTTCGGAAATTAGAAAATAATAGAAAATAGAAATTCGGAAAATTATTACAATAAAAATTGTTGTATATATTGTAAAAAAGCATCTGTGCCAATACTTTTTTCCGGCAGTGTATATGTTCTACCGTATTTGTTGTAAGATTCTGACGTGCGCAAATTATGTCGAAACTATTGAAAATATTATTATATTAAGTTAAAAATTAGATTATCTATACATATAATAAAATTGTAACAGGCCGATGTCTGTACATTGCACATATTAAAGAAAAATTAATGTGGGGGGTCTTTATTAGAGCAACAGAAGCCAAATCAACCATTTTTAGAATTTTTGTCTGTCTGTATGTTTGCACGCGCATCACTCGAAAACTAATGCATGGAATTGAATGCAGTTTTCACTGATGTATTGCTAGAGGTCCAACTTAAAATATAGAAAGAAAAAAATTAGAGAGTTGCCACCTGTTTGAAAATTTCAGGTTAAGTAAATTGATAAAAACAAGTGAATATTGCAATATGGGCGTGAAACGAAAGAAGTTTAAGAAAGCTTTATGGGAAGGATTTATTTTTTGAGGGTTGCCACCTGTTTGAAGATTTTAATTAAATTAAATTTTTAAGATAAATCAATATTGCAATATGGGTATAGTATGGGTATGGGGAAATATTTTTTGAGGGTTGCCACCTGTTTGAAAACTTTAATTAAATTTAATTTTTAAGATAAATTAATATTGCAATATGTTGTCAACTGTTTGAAAAATGTTATTGAATTAAATTGATAAAATAAATGAAATCTATATTTGCACTTATAATAAAATTGTAACAGATGATGTCTGTACATTATACAGTATCGGTCATATCTATAGCACGCCATTTCAAAGTGATATTGTGTGCCACTTATGCTTATTTATTTATTTTTAAGAATTTTCAATTAAAATACAGTTCTTTCTCTAACAAGCCCCATATAAACCCAAGTTTAATAATTTGTAGAAAACTTCAAAAAATGGCAACAAATTTTCACCTAAGTTTCAAACTTTTTTCTCGGAAGTGTTAGAATTTTTTTGAGTACACAGTTTTTTAGCCACTGCAATTTTAGTCTGATAATGTGCAAATTTCAAGTGGCTACGAATTACCGTTAATTTTTAGAATTTTTTTTGTCGCATTGGCGTTCATATAATGAATAAACTCAATTTATTTGTATATGGATAAAACCGCAACACCTTTGGCGAAAAAAATTCTAAAAAATCAACGGTAACTTTCAGTCACTTCAAACTTGCACATTATCAGACTAAAATTGATTGGGCTATAAAACTGTGTATTCAGAAAAATTCTAATACTTCCGAGTTTTCTCCGAGTTTGAAATTTGGGTGAAAATTTGTTGCAGTTTTTTGAAGTTTTCTCCAAATTGTTAAACTTGGGTTTATATGGGGTTTGTTAGAGAAAGAACTGTATTTTAATTGAAAATTCTTAAAAATAAATAAATAAGCATAAGTGGCACACAATATCACTTTGAAATGGCGTGCTATAGATATGACCGATACTGTAGATAGAAAAATTAATATGGGTGTCTTTATTAGAACTACAGAAGCCAAATGAACAATTTTTAGAATTTTCGTCTGCCTGTTCGCGTATCACTCGAAAACTAAAGCATGGAATCGAATTCAGTTTTCACCGATGTATCGCTCGATGTCTAACTAACAATATAGAAGAAAAATATTAGAGAGTTGCCACCTGTTTGAAAATGTCAGTTCAAGTAAATTTATACAATAAAGTAAATATTGAAATATGGCTGTCAAAAGAGAGAGGTTTGCAAAGGCTTACAGCTGAACATATTTTTGTGGAAGGTTTCCACACAGTGCTTTTCGTACTAAATTTAGTGCTTTTCTTAATTCAAAACGCGAAAATTTTTGAGTTTGGTGCTTGGTGCGTTTCTTGGTGCTTTATTTTAGTTTGAAGACACCAGAACTATTAAATCTGAAACAAAAATGGAAGTTAAATTTAAAGCAATTGGAACTTTCCTAAGAACTTTACAAAAATGGAAACAAAATCATGGCACAATGACAATCGTAAGCGAAAGGGCCTATGTTTGTCAAAAAAATATGTGGCAGAACTTTAAATCATGCCAGAATTACATACCGTAATTTTCCATTGCCTGTAAAAACGTCCATGTTGCTGGGACCAGGAATATATCGTTAGACCTTTAATTCGGGCTGAATTTGTTATATTTGTTAGGAATATTAAAACACTACAATAAAATTTTGTATGCGTACAAAGTCCATTGAATCCTCCAATAAAAAATTTGGTGCTTTTTTCGAGAAAAACGCGATTTTGTTGGGTTTTTGTGCTTTTTCAAATTCAAAACCTGGCAACACTGTTGCCACCTGTTTGAAAACTTTTATTTAATTAAATTGATATCATAAATTAAATACTGCAATAATGGCATCAAACCAAAGAGGTTCGCAAATTTGAATGCCGAAAATATTTTTAGGGGATCTGCTACCTGTTTGAAAACTTTTATTCATTTAAATTGATAAAATAAATTAAATATTACAACACAGATAATAAACTAAAGAGGTTTAGGGAACTTAATTCCGAAAATATTTTTGAAGCAGGTTGCCACCTATTTGAAAAATTTAATTAAGATAAATTGATAAGACAAGCTAAATGTTGCCATATGGGTATCAAACGAAAGTATTTGAGAATAATAAAATTGTAACAGGTCGATGTCTGTACATAATAGGTTTTAAAGAAAAATTAATAGGGGGTTTATTAGCCAAAATAAAATTTTTATAATTTTGGTCTGTTTGTCTGTATGTTTGTAAGCGCAACACGCAAAAACTAATGTATGGAATTAAATGCAGTTTTCACCGATGCACATATTGCTAGAGCCCTAATTTAAAATATAGAATCCTTTTTTTTTATTGTAGTTTAGTCGTGGCTGGATCGCACGCAATCCGCGTTGACTTCTTGCGCAAGAAAGAAATGCACGTTTCAATCGTTCCACTTTTATTTCAAATGCTCGAATTTCGCATGCCCGTGGGAGTCGGGCGCGCACGCTGGCAAATAAAAATTCATTCCGACCAAACTATATCGAAATGCACGCATTTTTTCATAGATCAACGCAGAAATGTTTATTACAGAAGTTGTTGTTAAACATTTTCGTCAACGAGGCGCAGAAATTGCTTAAATGTTCAATTCTTCATAAACAAATTATTGAAAAGCAAAAAAAAATAATATTTTTGTAACGCAAATAATTTCATTGTATAGTTTAATGTTTTTTAAATCAGGACCCAAAAAAAAATTTCATTCGGACACTTACTTTCAAAGAAAAATAAAAATTTCCAAAACACTGCAAAAATTTTCAATTGTTGATAAAAAAAAAAAACTATTTGGAATTTTGCAACAAAATTTACACAGTGTACTTTTCGACTACAAAACTCGGTGCTGCCTGAATATCATTGAAAAATATTAATCTTGGTAAATTCGGGGCCCACTTGAGAAAGCCTCACCCATATATCGATGGCTGAGTGTAAGATCGACCTATCTCGGCAGCCAGTTCGAAAGCGCCCTATCTCAGAAAACTTTTCAAGAACGCCCTACTTCAGAATTTGATTCAAAAACACCCTAATCTCAGAATTCGGTTCATAAACGCCCTATCTCAAACGAAAATACATTGAAAATAAGCTGAGATAGGGCGTTTTTGAATCGGCAGCTGGGGTAGGGCGTTCTTCATCCAAATTCTGAGATAGGTAGTTCTTCAAAAGTTTTCTGAAATAGAGCATTGTTCAAAAATTTTCTGAGATAGGGCGTTTTCGAACTGGCTGCCGATATAGGTCGATCTTCCACTCAGCCATCGATATGGTCCTATTACATGCTACTAGAAAACTCGCTAGGTGGTGCTGGAGTGGAGTAGTTATTAACCGATTTCGTTCAAATTTTAAATGTGAGCTATGTACCTGCATGATGAAAAATACTTTTATAAAAATTGACCCGCTGGAGTCGAGGTTTGAAATTCATAACACGTATTCATTTTATGGTAAGCAATAGTTTTGCAGAAAATGGACCCAATGAATGGCGCTGCAGACGAAATGTATAGAAACCCCGCGTGGTTGGTCTGCTTTGGCCCTATGTTTAAGTTATACGAATTTAGTTTTCAGATGTCTAAATGAAAGATGGGGTTAGGTTTGTCTGACGCTCTCATGCACGATCATGCGATCTTACATCTACCTAGAAATCAGTTCATAAATATTACCACGAATTGTAAAAGTGGCGAATTAATGAAACATATTCCAGAGATCACATGACTCATTTAGCCAACGTACCAGAAAACTTTTCATCCTATGGGACAGCTAGGATTCTTGACACTCCTTAAACAGAAAACACACTTATGTGCTCTTGAGTTTCCTTATAAGAACTTTTATTGGCATACGCATCACACCAATGTTGTAGTTGCAAGATCGTAGAAAAAGATTACGCATGCTTGGCAGAGATCTAACAGGTGGAAATAGGAACATCGGTAAGGCTCATGACGCCGAAAGGGATTCGTATTCCATATGGTATCACAGCGTTACTATTATTGGCCTATGTGTGAGGAGGATATGCGCTTTAGTGGTTTCACCTTAAACCAAAAATTGTGACTTTGCAGTCAATTTTTGCTTTTAAACGCTCCTTTGCATTGGCCAACGCAAAAGTTCTTATAGGCGCTGCGAAGTAAGCCGGCATTGGCTAGTTAAGGAATAAAATAACATGCTGATATTCCATTATACTGAAAAGTGTACGTTTGGAATACACTTTAGCTACAGGTTAGTTATACATAAACATTTGTGCATATTCTTACTTTCGTTCCAACCATCGGACATTTTTTTCTACACGCACATATCTACATATGTATATACCCACTAGAACTTGAAGGGAGATCTCCCTATATGAGAAATAAAAGAGTACTCCCCTTGACCTGATTTCGGAGCAACAAGATAGATTGGTCGGTTTTGTACTCCTTTATTACTTGCTTAGGAGTCAATTAAGAGACCTCCTAAGCGAGCAAGTAAAAAAAACGCTCTCTAAGGCATGATTTAGGAGCATTAAACGAGATTTTTCGGTTTTTTTACTCCTATATTGCTCGCTTGGGAGAGTAATGAGATATATTCTAAGCAAGCAGTTAAGTTCTGTATGAACTCCCTGATTGCTCATTTAGGAGGTAAAAGGGATTACTCGCCCCCCTAGGACATCCCGTGTTAATGGGGGTATACAAAATTACATGCTTATACACAGAAGCATAGGGAGCAATGGAGAGTAGTCGTATACTCCCAGGGAGTACTCTCCGAGCAATCGTACGATGATCCCAAGTTCTACTGGGTATGTACAAATGTGTTAACTTAAACGAGCTCTTCAGCAACCTATACTTGCTTTTACAAACTCAGTAGAACTTGGGAGCATCGTACGATTGCTCGGTGAGTACTCCATCGGGAGTATACTAATACTCCCCATTGCTCCCTATGCTTCTGTGTATAAGCATGTAATTTTGTATACTCCCTTTAACATTGGATGTCCTAGGAGGGGGAGTAATCCCTTTTACTTCCTAAACGAGCAATCGGGGAGCACACACAGAATTATCATCCCACAAACCTTCTAATGGAGCAATACGGGAGTACTCCCATAGTTACCTCCCAGAAACATCCCAAAAAGACAACAAGGGAGTGCACATAGAAAACATCCCATATTCCTCCCGAACGAGCAATAAGGGAGTGCTCCCATTAGAGGCATCCCGAAAGCCTCCTATAGGAGTAATAAGAGAGCAATGATAACAAACATTTTAAATTAGCCAAATAGATTTTGCTATTATTATTAAATTTTTTATTTAACTTTTTAATCACGTGCATTTGTGCAATTTTACAAGATCTTAACAGATATAAGTACGAGATCAGATAAAACATAAATGATACGTCTTACATAATTGTTTAATTTTAGAATTATATTGCAGAGAAATCATATGAAAGTAAAACATAATAATAACAAAACGGTAAGATAAGATTTGAATTATATGCACCTATATGCACATATAAGTATGTACTCGTATATGATTTCCTGGGTGTCAAGGATGCTTGCCTGTGCAGGAATCCACCAAGCGGGGAAATTGTGAAGGTGACTTTGCTTATCTGACATCTTTGTCACCCATGCGATGTTTAAACCCGGGGGTCACACTTAAATGCAAACACTAATTTGCGCAATCTGAAAAGTATTTAACGGTATATTTATAAGTAATACAATACTTAATATATTTAAACATACGTTGAGGTACATACCAACGGACTTTTATTAAAATCTGTGTGCTATCCAAATTAGATTATTGTGTCCTCCTTATGCGTCTATAAAAAAATATTTTCTGTTGGTTTTTTTTTCTATGATAAATTTTTCCGAAAACACAAAATTTATTTTTAACGAGGTGAGTATTGCTCTCCTATCAATCAAAAAGAATACTCTTGGATTTCTCGCTTATAACGGAGTACAAAACCGACAAATCTCGCTTATTACTCCCAAATCATGCCTCAGGGAGCATTCTTTAATTGCTCGCTTAGGAGATCTCTCATTACGCTGCTAAGCGAGCAATACAAGAGGACAAAAGCGACAAATCTCGTTTATTGGTCCCAAATCATGCCTCAGGGAGTATTATTTCGTCGCTCGCTTAGGAGATCTCCTATTTGATTCCTAAACGAGTAATAAAGGAGTACAAAACCGACAAATCTCCCTTATTCAGAAATCTCCTCTCATGGCGACTACGCCTGCCAACCATGTAATTAAAAAATCGCTAAATTTTTCGCCAATTTCTGGTACTTTTTTTAAGCACTTGCGCGCGGTTATAGATACCTACATACCTAAAACTTTTTTAACTATTTGGGATGAATTAAAAATAGAAAGTCCGTTATGTATATACTGTATTGACGCCGGATCCGAATCAGCCACCTAATATATGTATAAAATAAAGAAAAGCTGCTAAAAAGTCAGATCAAGTTTAACAACTTTTAGGGCCGTTTCCTCATTTAACCTTTAGATTACCGGCCACTTTATCGTCTCGATATACGAGTTTTCGTTTTCTCATCAGCGAATTAATTTCTCGAATTGATAAATTGTTGCTCACCCGATGCAACCTCTAAAAATGTGTACCCAACTTTAAATTTTGGTTCATGAGCCAGATATATTAAATATTTCAACCAAGGTTTTGGTTTTTGCTAACAGTTGCTCTTGCTCCATATTTACTTATGTTGCATTGCCAACCTTTGAAATTATATGACGAATGTAGTGAAGTTTCACTCTACGGAATAACAAATTTATTTCTACCGGTAACATAAGAAAACCAAAACACTTTAAAGTGAGGAACAATTTATCTGCCCTGTTAGTAAAGGCAACTTTACTGCTTACATTAGAAAATGGCCCTCAGTAAGTAAACGATACTTTGATAAATTTGTGTCGAATATACCGGCACACATAAAAAAATTAGTGTGATGTGCATTTGACCGGTCCTACCTATGGTTATGTATTTCGACCCGCAGAATTCGAATTTGAAGTCAGTTTGGCCAATATACCTCCTAAATTTCGAGAAAACTTCACAAAAAAAAACACGTAAAAAAAGTGAAAATTGGCAATAAAAAACGGTTTTTTGAAGTTTTCTCGAAATCTAGGAGGTATGTTGGCCAAACTGAATTCAAATTCGCATTCTGCGGGTCGAAATACATAACCATAGGTAGGTCCGGTCAAATGCACATCACACTAATTTTTTTTGAGTGCCGGTGTTATTAGTGCGGGAGCTTCTTCCGGCGAAATACCTTTAGGACTCTTCTTTGTCAATATGACCTCCTTAATAGCAGTACCTCCTTCTGGAGAAGCACTTAAAACTCATTAAGTAGCGTAGCTGAAGATCTAATTTTTAGTTCATTAGCCAAAAAGAAATAGATCTGGTTCGATAACTTTCGAAAGCTCATTAGCTTTCTTCATTTTAACTTTTTGGCAACAATCTTCAAAACTTTTAGCTGGCCCGCAGAAAATGTCGGCTTACCAAACTTAGAACACACAAATTGAGACAAGTCTATTTCAAATTCGAGCCAATCTTTATTTGCAGTAACAAACCGCTCTCTTTATAGGAAAACTTTTCCTGAATTCTGAATTAACTTCGCACGTATGATTTCAATTTAACAAATTTGATTCTATCACTAGATCCTAAACTGATATTCCCTGGTACAAAATCAATTATTCCATCGACTCTTTCATTTTTAGGGGTCGCCAGCCAAAAATCAAAAATTTCCTGTCTTGAAGTTTTAGGAGTCATTTTGAAAATTTAAAATAAATGTATGGGTGCCGCAGCTACCCGCAGAAATTTTTGTGGATTCTATTAGCATATATGTACATCAATTGAGAGAATAGGTATAGCAAGTGTTCTATATTCCGCCACATAAGAAAGATTTATTCTACAAAAACAAAAAATAATAATAATTTGGTACTCGCCAATAAGATTAAAACTTTATCAGCTCCAAAAAAAATATGTGCGTCGATAATTTTTCACATTTCCTGAATTTTCTTACTTAAAACAATGACGGAGAAAGAAATAAAGTTAAAACAAAGTTTCTTTAAAGATATTATTGAGCCTTGAAAATACTCAGTTTTCGTTGCACGCACAATTTCATTTTTCACTTATTGCTTACTATGACTTTTGGATACCGTTATGTTTATATGTAGCCAAATTTTTTCAAACGAAGTTGTATTTACTCTTAAGTAGACAATATTCTTGCATATTTGATAAAAATTTTATTGAAAAATTACAAACAAAAAAATTAATTAAATGACCCTAGCTTTGCACATTGGACCACTGTGCATCGGTTAGAAAACAGGTATAAACACATCACTCATTTGACGCGAAGTGAAAAAAGGCTGGTTTTCTTTACACTGCAGGTTTTAAATTTGAATTATTATTACAATAAATTTGAATTATCGTTCGCTTCCTTTTCGGTCAATCGCGCAAACTAATTAAATATTAAAGAAATATGGAAAAATACCACAAATTTTGTTTACTTTTGAATACGGTTCCAGCGAGGGAGCTATGAAGGCACTGGTATAAACTTTTGAGAGAAATACATGTGTTGAGTCAAATCGGTTTATTGTAAATGCGGTTCTTACATTGGTATAAACAAGGTAAAAGGGCCGGTGATCCGCAGAAGAAAAGTCGGCTGGTTTATCAATCGAGATGACTATGGGCAGATGGTCTTATGCTAAGGTCAGCATAGGTCGCCATGATACGCTGTTTATTAGACCAGCGCCGGCAATTGTTGTCTGGCGAGCTACAGCAACTGTCCATAATCCTGGTGGGTATGTGTTCCCCTACGATCATTCGACAGCCTTGAATGCCAAAGATCGTGGTTCGTGTTGAAGTCACCAACTACCATTCGGTTTTCACCTCTGAGGAGCGCACCTATCCTGCCGGGCAGCTGGTGACAGGGGGTATATATACGTTAAATATTTCGAGCTCGACATCGCCTGCCCGGATAGCAATACCCTGAGATTCTAGAATGGTATCTCTGCGGTCGGTGCAGTGTTGAATTGCCATGCAGCACAGCGCGGACCCTCATAGTCCCTCGTCCAATCTCGTCTGGAGCGCAGTCCTGAACATGCCCTAAAGTGACGCCAGCCAAGGAATGTGATGCACTTGACTGATGTAACGTTACGGAATATCCTGGAATGGCACACCGAGCAGATTGTCGGAGGAACCAAGAGTTGTTGGTGGCGGTGTGTGGGAGGTAGTGCGGTTGAATCTGTGGTGTGATCTGTTGTGTCTGTGGTGTTGTCAATTGTATTGTTGTTGTGATGTGGTTGTATTTGTGTTGAGTTCCACAGGCAGACTCTCATTTGCCGGGGAGGCAGCTCGATTTGAGCAGCAAGGGGCCACGTACAAGGTGGTCCCTGCCTGTGAGTCGTAAGGCCTGAGCGAACTCGAAGGTGACTCCACCCGTTACAAGCGTTGCACCTGACGGAGGTGGAGTTATAATGTAGTTGTCTCTGGCACACGCGGCAGGTGTAAATTTCTGGACCAGGGTTTGACTCGATGCCAGCCCTGATCAGAAGTATGCGAGGCAGATGTAGCCATATGGGCGTACAGCTTTTAAGGGGTTTCGCCGACCTAAACGGAGTTAGATCGCCGAAACAACAGCCCTTGGTCGGGTAAAACCCGAGTCATTCCGGTACGTAGCACCGGCTGTCGTGGGAATGGTTGTTGTTTGTTCGACATGTTTGCTTGGAATTAATCGTTGAATTTGAATTTGCTGTACACTTTCTTATAACAAATTACTCCGCCCTAATAAACATATTGCTTTTAATTACTCTAAATCTTACAAGTGACAACAGGCATGTGTTTTCTCGTAACGCCCCTACGCTTCCAGTAAAGCCAATGATAAATGTTATGGTACCCGTACAAATAAGTACAAATGCTGGATCTAACGCTATAAATGTTAGTTTGGCCAAATTACTAAACATGTCCTTCTCATTCCATGCCCAAATTCCTACGGCAAGCACACATAAACCAGCAGTCTGGAACAAATAACAAATAGACATACATACATACATATGTGTTAACATGGGCAGGCTATGACTGCCATTGTCTCACCCAAACGACTACGTTGCTGCTGAAAAGCAGGTATTTTAGGCAACAGCTGATCTCACTAGTCTCTCTGCGATATTTGCGTACGGAAGGCATATTTTGTTACTTCTTTATTATTAGAAATTAGACTGATTTTTACAATTGTTTTCAAAAAATTTGACTTGGATTAAATGCTACAACTTGCTTTCACTAAGCCTTGAAAACGTATCCCATGCAAGCCGTGTTTGTTGCGCCTTAATTTATCGACTGAGTTCCACTCTAGGATTAAGATAATTTTTAATCATTTTAATAATAAATTTAAAATATTGCCGTATATTATAAATTGCGTTAACACGGCAGTGCAAAAATATTTATAATAATTTTCTTATAAGATTTTTGCTTTGCTGTCAGATGAGGATTTCGCTTATTGGAACGAATGTCAGCGAAGAGAAATGGAAGTATTTACAGCAGTGTTGCCAAGCTTTTAAATTGAAAAAGCACTAAAAACCTAAATCGCGTTTATTCTCAAAAATATCACCAAATTTTCATGGGGGTATATAATGGACTTGATAGGCATACAATTTTTTTTTTTTGGTAAAAGTGCACTTTAGCGAAAAGAGGCCAAAATTGATGAAAAAGACGCGTTTTAATGAGTACAACAATAATCCGAGACCGGAAATTCGTATTTTTAATTCATTAAAGAGTTATTCGCAAAAAACACTTGCACTTTTCGCACTATGTTTTAATGAATTTGACGCAAATAAATGGAGTAAACGAACTCAACTGAACACATATTCATTACTTTTTATACATTTGTGATGTTTTAAGTGTACACTTTCGCGAAATTCTGTATTTAATAGCAATATTCCGATGCACGATCCAGAAAATAAAGGTCACGCCACTCGCGGGCCGCTAACCCTCTCTTCATCGAAATTTTTATTGGTGTATTTTTTTAAACTTTATATGAATACACAATTTTATTGTAAGGATGCCGATTCAAATTAATTAAATCAATGTTTCTTGCATGAACGAAAGACACAGGATCACGTCTTCCCGAAAGAAAGAAAAAAGTTACTTTCTAGCTGTCCAAATCTCGATGCCATCTTTGTTGTAAGAAGTAAACAACGAAGAGAACAAAAAAACCGCGTAATGGTTGAACGCATGAATAATCATTTTTGTTATGCGAATTCTTCTATAAATCATGTCGTTGTGTTAAATTATTCTTTACCTTATGTGTGCACACGTTGTCACAAGCGAAAATTAAGAAAATTGTAGTAAAAAGCCACCACCAAATTGTAAACAACGAACAAATGTAAATAAACGGCTAATGTCAAAGTCGCTCAACTTTTTTCCTAAATGCGATCATAACGGGCTACTAAGAAGAAGGCGTGATCTTCATGATCCAACTATACAAGATCTGACAAGATGAAGCAAAAGAAAAAAGTAATTTTCTGGCTGACGTTTGTAATTTCGGCGCCATGTTATTTTCTGTGAAAAGTAAACAAAGAATATGAAGACGAAGCATAAAGAAAAACTGCAAGCAATGTTGTGCACATGTTTGTGCTAACCAATTTATTATTTTTGTACGTATTTTTGCATCCAATCACCGCGCACTTCAATTTAATTACATTTGCACAAAAAATCACTTAAAAATCACTGAAATAAACCACCGACAAAATACACATAAAGAAAGAAGCAAAACTGAAATAGCAAACTTCAAAATTACGAACGGCACACACTTTTTTCTCAATTGCTATTACAAATGGCTGCTTCTCCACCGGTCAGATCTGTTCTAATTGCTTCATGCGTGATCTTGTTGTTGTTGCTGTTGTAGCGGCTACAACAACCCCGCCTAGATCGGCTGATATCTCAGTCGTTGTCGTCGAGTTCCACTAACGGCAGCCCCAAGAAGCGTGCAGCCTCTATGGGGTCAGTCCATAGGGACGACGCCGTTAGGGTTGTGGGGTTTTCCGGGCATGCGAAGAGATGTTTCGAGTCGTGAGGGGTCTCTCCGCATGCCGGACATTCGTTCGGCACATCCGCATTTAACCTACACAGGTAGGAATTTAGCCTGCTGAAGTAGCCAGAGTGAAGTTGGGCTATTGTCGTTCTGGTCTCCCGAGGCAGATGGAGCTCCGTCATATCAATGTCCGGTGTTTGTGTGCCTAGAATGGCATTCACAGGTCTTGAGTCTACATAATTCGAGACTGCGTCCCTGTGAATGCCGTTCAGGGCCTGTGTATGAGCTGACGGGTCCAGAGGCTGCTTAATGAACCTCTGGACTCCGTCCGTCAGTTCATATAGATGCCTCCTGATGTGCCTCGGCGAGGGATCCTCTGCAAGCAGCTGTCTATTTGGGTGGCCACATCTGTGGCTCCCAACAAGAAACTGCTTGCAGAGCATCGTGTTGTGCTCCCTAATTGGGAGCATTTTTGGCTCATCGTTTAGGTGGTGTTCTGGTGACATCAGGAGGCATCCGGTCGCTCTCCTAAGTGCTGTATTTTGTACCGTCTGTAGCTTCGTCCACTGCGTCCTACTAGTCCCCGGCGACCACACTGTTGCGGCTTTGTACTTTATTGACAATAGCGGTTGTGTGCGCAGAGAAGGAGGGCATGCTGTCGAATGTTACTCCGAGTATTTTAGGATTATTCACCGTCGGAATTGGTATGTCATCGATGTGAATTCCTAGCGGTAGGCTGACCTCCTTCGTCCAGGTTTTGAACAGGGTCGCAGAGGATTTCGTAGGGGAGAGGGCTAGACACTTTGCAGTGAAGAAGCGAGAAAGGTCAGAGAGATATCCGTTTACTTTCGCACACAGGTCATCAATTCCATTCCCAGTCGCCATGATCGAGCAATCGTCGGCGTAAGAGACAATCGAGACTCCCTCTGGTGGTTGAGGGAGCTTTGAAATGTAAAAGTTAAACAGTAGTGGGGAAAGGACACCACCCTGTGGAACCCCCTTTTTTATTTTTCTAAGTTTGCTCGATTTGTCTGTAAACATTACCGACAAGTGTCGACCACTCAGATAATTTGCCGACCACCGTTTGAGCCTCTGTGGGAGAGAGGAAGCCTCTATATCTTCTAGTAGCGTGGAATGGCTGACAGTGTCAAAAGCCTTTGACAGGTCCAACGCTACTAGAATCGTTCTCTCACAGGGACGTTTACAGTTAAGGCCACGAGTTATCTGAGTGTTTATGGCGTTAAGTGCTGTTGTTGTACTGTGCACTTTACGGAAATCATTCTGATGCTTCGCTGGGGCAAGCGGTTTGTGAAGTACGGGAGTAGCAAGGCCTCGAGTGTCTTCGCTACCGGGGAAAGGAGTGTCTGGGATTAAGAGAGTGGCCATGGACAAATTGAGGACCTCCGTTAGGTACGCTACCCCCGCAGGACCCAAATTTTTCAGCATCAGCATGCATATTCCGTCGGGACCCATGGCTTTGGAGGCTTTCGCCTTCCCGATGGCCACCTGAACTTCACCGCAAGTGAAAGCAAGGGGGCACAAGTTGTTGGCAGTTTATGCAGCCTTGTGGTCACTCGACGCTTGGTTTTGTCCACCGGAGGATGCAGTATGAACTGCCGGCTAAAATAGCTCGCGCATCGCTCCGGGTCCGACGAAGCATGGTCGCCGAAAGAAATTTCGAGTCTGTCGTCGTGCTTCGTCGGATTGGACAGTGACCTCATGGTTGACCAAAGCTTACTCACACCAGAGGTGAAGTTACAGGTCTTCAGATGCTCCTCCCACTTTTTCCGCTTATGTACGTTTACTAGTTGCCGAATCTCCGCGTTGAGATCCCTAATACGGGGATCGGCCTGACGAAGGCTGTCGCGCTCATCGGCTAAAACAGCCGCTTCGGCAGGGAAGTTTGGACGTGGGTCCGTTATACATCCTGCCGGTATGATGCGAGCTGCAGCAGCAGTGACAGCCCTGCGGAACTTACGTTCACCGAGATGGACGTCGGTTGGTGTGGGAAGCGCAGTGAAGGTATTTTCAGTAAACTCCGCGTAACCTTTCCAATCAGCTTTAGAGAAGTTGATATAGGTCCGGTGTTTAGCGGAGGCAAAGTCGGTTGGTTTATCTATCGAGATGACTATGGGTAGATGGTCTGATGCTAAGGTGTGCATAGTTCGCCATGTTATGCTATTTATCAGACCAGCGCTGACTATGGTGATGTCTGGCGAGCTGCTGCAGTTACCCAAAATCCTGGTGGGTGCGTCGTCGTTCATTGTGCAGAATGTCGAATCGTCTATCTGCTCAGCCAATTTTGTTCCCCTACGATCGTTTGACAGGCTTGAATGCCAAAGGTCGTGATGCGCATTAAAGTCACCTACTACCATACGGTTTTCACCTCTGAGGAGCGCACCAATATCAGGGTGATATCCTGCCGGGCAGCAGGTGACAGCGGGTATATATATGTTAAATATTTCGAGCTCAACATCGCCTGACCGGATAGCGATGCCCTGACATTCTAGGGTGGTATCCCTGCGGTCGATGTCTGCTTCGATAAGACGATACTGTGCGGTGTGGTGCGTGATGAACGCTAAGCCACCACCATTATCTCGCTCGCGATCTCGACGGTGCACGTTGTACCCGGCACAATTCAACAATGTTGAATTGCTGTGCAACTTCGTCTCTTGGACCGCAGCTATCAATATACCATGCCGACACATAAAGACGGTTATCTCCTCAATCTTGCTCTGTAGCCCGTTACAGTTAAATTGAAGGAGCTTCATGTGGTTCGGGAGACGTGTTGTGATGTGGGGGTAAGGTATGTGTGTGTTCTTACTGCCGTTGGCTGTGTGCGCTGCTGGGATGGTTGGGGTCTGCGACCGAGCAGCGCAACACGGGCCCTCGAAGTTCCTCGTCCAGTCTCGCGTGGTACGCAGACCTGAGCATGCCCTAAAGTGGCACCAGCCAAGGCAGGTGTTGCACTTGACTGATGTCACATTATGGAATATCCTGGTCTGACATACCGTGCAGATTGTAGGGGGAACCAGGAGTTGTTGGCGGCGGCGTGTGGGTGGTGGTGCGGTTGTGTGTGTTATGTGGTCTGTCGTGGCTGTGGTACGGTCTGTGGTGTTATTATGTTGTTGTGTTGTGGTGACTGTGTGAGGCTGCTCGGGCGGACTGTGGTTAGCCGTGGAGGCTGCTCTGTTTGAGCAACAGGGGGCCACGTACGACGTGGTCCACTGTCTATGTGTCCGTAGTCCCGAGCAGACTCTGAGGTGACTCCACCCCTCGCAGGCATTACACTTGACTGAGGTGGAGTTGTGGTGTAGTCGTCTCTAGCATACACAGCAGGTGTAGGTTTCTGGCCCTGGGTTTGACTCGATGCCAGCCCTGAGTAGGAGAAAACGTAGCGATTGTAGCCCTATGGACTAACAACTTCTAAGATACTTCGCCGACCCAAAGAACGTAAATGTATAAGAAGCGACAACTCGTTACTTTGAAAATGTGCCGGGACGATTTTGACCGTATCTGAAAGGTTGAGATGAGGAGTTCGTCTCCCTTTTGACTCTGTCCGCGGCAGATTTTTGATTTTCGCCTCGAATGCGGAAAAATCAAACAAAACAGAAGAAAAGCGGCAAATCTGTGTGAATTTCTGTGGTTATTTCCACAAGTGGTTGAAAAAATGTAATTTAATTTAGAAAATATATAAATTATGGTGTGAAATATAGAATATTCAGTGCTTGTGCAAAATACGGAGGTCCTTGTATGTGAAAGTGTCTATATTAATAATAAAAAGTGTTTGTGAGTGCAAAGTGTTCGTCAACAAGTGTCGATTGTCGGTGTATGTGGATAAAAGTGATCATTATTTTAAACAAAATCAGTGTACTTTTATATAAAAATGCATTAGTTTAATAAGAAATCTATGCATTTATATATGAGTGTACTTATGTTTTGTTTTCATCTGGAAATTTACATATTTAAAGTGCAAAAAAAGTTATGTGTCGGGCGATTTGGTGGATAAAGTGTGTATATGGCGGGTTTATTAGCAAAACCAATGTTTATTATATAGGGATGTCATAAGTTTAATTTAAATCTATGCATTTATACATGAGTATGCATTCAATTTGTTATTATCGGGCAAGAATGAATGTTTTCCAATTTTTTGTTCATATGCATGCAAAAAATAAACGCATAAAAGTGAAACATAAGTTGTCTCCGTCTTTCTCACATCCTCCGCCAAAACAAACGCGTAAATGTGAAACATAAGTTGTCTCCGTCTCTCCCACGCCCTCCGCCATCTTTATCTTGACAAATTCTTAAATTCCTGCAAAATGCCGCGTCCTGACATATTTACGCGCATACATATGTACGTTTACAGTAGGCTACTCCTAACTTGAATTCTTGTAGCTCTAATCTGCTTGTTACCGGATATTTTGTAACCAGCAAATTTTGTTACCAAACATTGTTACCACTTCTTGTAACCGCAATTATAGGTACCGTGGCAACGTTTTAATTTATTCAGCATTCCAGGTGTGAAGTTTTGTAGAAATTCTGTTGTTGCATATATCATGGGGCAATATTTTGTTACCTGCTTATGAGAGGGTAACAAATTTTACTGGTTACAAAAGTGCGCAGAATGCGAAAAGGGTTTAACCAAAGAGATGAGCTTTATTATCCGTTAAAAAAATCTGATTACTAACGCAGAATAGGTTAATGTACGATTTTGTGTTTGAATCTTTTCGTGATAGTAAACAATATTTGTGTTACCAACGCAGAATAGGTCTGTATGTATACACTCACTTATGCATGCTTCAGAGCTTTGCAATTATCAATAATGCAAAATAATTTAATTTTTTTGAATTCGTAAACATGTTGCTCGTAGTATCTAGAGTCAACTGTAAACAAATCGTAAGCGATCGGTTTACAAAAATTTTAAAATTGATGACCGACGCTGGTGACGGCAACCATGTTGCCAAGTTGCATTTGTTGTAAAACCACTTATGTATGTGATTTTAGAAGTTTTGAGTTTACATCAAAATATCATGGGCCATTTGTGCAAAAAATGTATGTTTATTTTGTTTTTTATTAAAATAAAATCTTAAGCAACTAATTAATAATTTGAAAGTTGGAAGGAGCACAGTGATTTAGAAGTTTAGAGAAATAATGGCTAAGCTCGAGATAAGTTATTTTTGCAAATGTCCTCAGATTTTACAGCGGAGTTGCAACTTTTCATTTGACTGGCAGTGATTTCTTCAATTTTACATTTTAGAATTTTTGTGGCTCCGCGCAGAAGTTGCGCTTGTGGGCGATGCGCTTGCGGGGAGATGTGTGGTAATTGAATTTATGAATGAATGAGTTTGACCTTGAAGAATATGCGCATGCGTTTATGAATGAAATTGTTATTGTTGTGTTTTAGTCGCATATGCGTATATGTACATATGTACGTATGTACGTATGTACGTATATTTGCATGGATGTAGAAATATACATATGTTAGGAGGAAATCGCAAGAGTACATTTGTACAAATTGATGTAAATTATTTATAGATTATAAATGTACATTTGGTTGATATAAAAAGGGTAATTTCATCCATAAATTACAACTTCCATACTAAAGAGGAAGCTTAGCATAGCGCATGTTTTTAATTTACTTATATTTGTTTAAAATTATAAAATAAAGTAAATCTATGCACATGCGCATGCAAATTGTTAAATGCCGTCAGCAAATAAACAAAAAGAGCTGCGGCCATGTTTTTTCTCATTTCATTTTATTATTTCTATCATCGGTCACTTTTTCTTAACGTTCTTTATCGCCGCGAAACCATATGTGCGGCGAATTCATTTACGAAAATGGATGATAAAACGGACGCGAACTCCTCATCTCAACCTTTCAGACCTCACTCGCCGACTTTAACGAGTTGTCGCTTCTTATACATTTACGTTCTTTGGTTTTACTTACATTACTTACATCACATATATTTTGTCGATAAAATAAAACAAATTGTTTATAAAATCGTTTTAGAAATTTTCTTGTTTTTAATTGCCCAAGTTTTATTCTTTTGTGCGTTTATTTTTATATGTCATATTGCATACAGCGCACCGTTTCAAATCTTTTCAATTTGACATTATAGCCTGCTTCTTATGAGAGCAATGTCAAAATCAATCACACTTTGTTGAATACATTTTGCGTGCATCGGAATATTGCTATTAAATACAGAATTTCGCGAAAGTGTACACTTAAAACATCACACATGTATAAAAACTGATAAATAGTGTTAAATTAAGTTCATTTATTCCATTGATTTGCGTGAAATTCATCTAAACATAGTGCGGAAAGTGCAAGTGTGCAAATAACTCTTTAATGAATTAAAAATGTTAATTTCCGGTCTCGTATTGTTATTATTGGCGTTAAGACGCGTCGATTGATACCACTCTCGAACTTTTTCCATCCATTTTGACCTAGCTTCGCTAAAGTGCACTACCACCGTTTTTTTGTATGGATGCTGATTTAAATTAATAAAATTAAATGTTTCTTGCTCGACGGTCGAATTTTTTCTGTTTTTATAAATTCAAATATTTTCGTCCAAACGACGATAACATTCCTGTTCTCATTTTCTAATTTGCAGCTGTGTACAGCCTTGCCGCTTCGCTTGCATTCAAGAAAATTTATAATTTTATTTATAATTAAATAATTTTTCCTGACTGTTTATATGTTAAATTGTTCTTCAGTTTGCACATTTTTTTCTGCAATTCCTGTCAAACGAAAGCAAAAACAAAAAACGAAGTTTCGTGAACTATGTGGTAGTTTAAATTTATACTGCAGTCTCTTATTATGTCATGAACTAAAGCAACATAAAGAACTTTTCTTTCCGACTGCTTGACACCTCAAACATAACGAAATTTGATTTCCCTTTTTAATGTGCCTTATTTGAGAGCATAGTGGGAAAAATCTTTTTGTGTCAAAAATTTGTTGGCAAACATCTGCTCGCTTATGACTATCATTGTGCCATGATTTTGTTTCCATTTTTGTAAAGTTGCTAAAATATTTACGATTGCTATTAATTTAGCTTAGATTTTTTTTTTAAGATTTACAGATTCGGTATCTTCAAACTAAAAAAAGCACCAAAGAAATCCCAAGCAGCAAACTAAACAATTTTCGCGTTTCGAATAAAGAAAAGTACAAAATTTAGTGCAAAAAGCTGGTAACAGTGATTTACAGTAGTAACATACTACCCTAGAAGAACACTATCGAGCATGAACCGATAATACCACATCACGCAAGAAAAAGAGTAGCCATTTGGATTCGCGGTTAGGAAAAGTAAGGCCACGTTGACATTGCGCGCGTTCATAAGACGTAGCCATGATTCAATAACTACAGGTTGTAGCAATCGTACAAAAACCACATTTACCGTTGGTAAGAATTCCTTGTGTCATCAACAGCTTCTTTATCTATTTGTAACGTAGCTTTGCCTACGCCACAATAACATATTCAACATCACC
>NW_023458557.1:52090341-52120338 GCF_013731165.1 Rhagoletis pomonella
CGAGTATATTTGGGTAATCCCTCAAGGTTTCGAGGATAATCGTAACAGTACTTTTGGCTTCCAAAATGTACCAAAACAGTACAATTGTACCATCAATTTCATCACTGCCTCCTCCCAGAATATGGTTGGGTACAAGCCCATTGGCAGACTATCCTGGAATCTTGGTCCAAGTACGCCATAAAGTATATATGGATGTTCGTATTGTATATTGGCAATAATAAGGGTATACGTTTGTACTGAGGAATCATGTTTGCGGCCGCCGTTAAACGAACGCACCGGTGAAATATTCATGTAAAAAAATTGCAAAAATGTTTAGAGATACACATTTTCTATTTTTCTCAAATAACTATTACTCGTAGTTCCGAAACCTACCAAAATCCAATCAAGCCTACAAACCTACCAAATGGAAAAAAAACCTACCAGTTTTGGTAGGAAAAGCCCATGTTTGGCAACACTGATCACTATCCATGATCCAACTACACAAGATCTGACAAGATGAAGCAAAAGAAAAAAGTAATTTTCTGGCTGACGTTTGTAATTTCGGCGCCATGTTATTTTCTGTGAAAAGTAACAAAGAAAAAAAGCAAGCAATGTTGAAGCATGATTCAATATTACAAGGTTAGATAATTTTGGACAGCCGCGGTTTGACACTCCCTTACAAAAGGTTGCATTTACGAAGGATGGGGAAAGGGGAGGCATGAAATCCATTGCTGCTAAAATGGAGTAGAAAAGTACCCAAAGTAGGCAAATAGTAGTGACATTCCTTTTGTAAATACTAATGTATTTGCAGGAAATCTGGCATTTTAAACGAAATATTGAACGAAATGTTAACATATCTACGTGAATTACGCAATTTTTGTGTTGTTTAGCCGTATAAAAACTACAAAAAGACTCAAAATTAAAACAAAACTACTATGAGATTTATGTAAACAGCCAATTTAAAACAGTTTATGTTTTCATCAGTTAAATGTGCTTCATATGCATATACAAATAAACATATTGCACAAAAGCTTATACTTCTATTTCACAGCAAAGCAGCACTTTTTCCAAGTAAATTTCCAAAGAAGCAACACTGCTAAGGGAGCGGTGCGAGAGAGACAACTGACGGTTTATCGAACCTTGTATTATTGAATCATGATGTTGTAGCACATGTTTGTGCTAACCAATTTATTATTTTTGTACGTGTTTTGCAATCAATCACCGCGCACTTCATTTTAATTACATTTGCACAAAAAATTTATTGAAACCCGCTTAAAAATCACTGAAATAAAACACCGACACATTCACATGTAGAAAGAAGCAAAACAGAAATAGCAAACTTCAAAATTACGAACGTCACACACATTTTCCTCAATTGCTATTACAAATGGCTGCTTCTCAACCGGTCAGATCTGTTATAATTGGTTCATGATCGCTATCACCTGTAGTTGATACGCCTTGGACGTAGCTGTTGCCAAACCGTTGACTATTTTCCTTAGAAACGCACAGTTCAGTTGTTGTTGTAGCAGCATACAAATTCCCCAAAGAGTTTTTGGGGAGTGTTGCTGGAGTGACAGTCCTTGGCCGGATATAAATCTGGGTCGTTCCGGTTACGTAGACCCGACTGTCGTGGGAACGCGCACAGTTGAGTAGTTCCGCTCAGCTCAACAATTGGCAATTTTCCGCTATTTTTTCCACCGGAGAATTTTTACGCTACCTGAACTCAACGTGTTGGGCCTAGCCTTAACAACTGATCGGCCGCTTGTATTAAATTTAACGCCGCTTTGTTAGCTTTCAGTAGCAAAGAAATTTATTATATTTTATATTACTGATATAATAAAGTAACTAGCATATTTTATAATAATACCACGTTTCTAAATATATGTTTTTAAGATACATATTTGCTATATAATTATACACTGTTTAATTCATTATAACATTGAACGATATTTCAACACGGCGGCAGCTCAGCGTTGAATTCTAAATACTATCGGCGGAACTATCTCTATTTATTGCTATTTCATTTGTGAGGAACGAGCTACAGAACTGTAAAAAATTGCAGTTCCATTGTTTAGTAATCAATGACTGCGCTACCAGTTTGATTTCAATCAAAATTTAATGCTTTTATTGTGATTCTACACATACAATAAATTTGATTGTAAGCACTTCTGATTGCAATCAATTTGATAATGTTTGATTACAATAAAAACACTTTGCAATACCTAGTATATTTTTCGATTGCAATCCAATTTAATTACAATTTTTACAGCTCTTCTTCGTTCAGTCTGGCAAGCAGTCACTTTAAGCACCTATTTACATCTTTGCTTTCCATAAAAGCCTCGCAAACTTACGAGTTTTACACAGTTTTATGGCCTTATTCATAAAAAATAAAGTAGGTGTTACAAAAGATACGGCAGCACCGCCGTAGCAACATGACATTTAAACGTCACATACAAGAAAATTGTTCTGGCCTTTTCTTTTACTTACGCTATTCTGAGAGCTGGCTATCGTACTTAATATTAAAAAATAATCAACCAAGCAATCTGGATAGATGCCTTTAATTACTAGAGTAAGTAATGAAAAATCATTATTTAATCTTGTAATTAAAACGAGCAATAAAACCAACAGATGTTTTAAACGTTCCCAAAAGAAAGCGTTTTGAAACTCAGTGGCGAGGGACTCTGTCTAGGCTGCGCAACATCTTTAAAATGGTAGTTTGCCATAATTTGCAAAATGCAGTGTTCGGCTATCAGAAAGCTACAACTGCAAAATCTGCTCCGAGGCAGACGATTCACAAATGGTTTGCGGCGATGATTGTGCATGATGTAATAATACAGGTGTTATCAGCTGGCAACTTCTCGCTCTAATTCTGCCATATTGACTGCCTTAGGTGAGACAGTGTTACTTCTTTACCAATTCTTTGCCTATTAATATAGTTGAATATTTTTTTATTTTTTCTCAGTATAAACACTTTTTTTCTTAAAAAGGTATTTTATCTTATTTTATTTCATTTCATTACGAATATACTATAAAAAAGCAAATTTTGTTTAGGAAAAAATGTGAAATTTTATATTTTTCCTCCAAATGGGGCTTAATTTCTTCCCGTTTTTCTTCTCGTTCTACTGAGCTAAGCCAGTGTCAAATCGAGCTGTCACAATTGATACCACCTTGTATTATTGCATCATGATGATTGTGATCAATGGTTTCATTTTCGTTGCGTAGACGTCACTGCTTCCATTGAACACGTAGACTGGCACTGTGCAGAGTGCTCGGGCTCCTCATCCGGTACAATGATAGAAGCTGGAATAAGCAAAGGTGCCTCCAGCAATGCTTGCGCCCCAAAGCCGAAAAACGAGTTAGAACGTACAGCCAACTATGTAGCCAAGCAATTAGCTACTTGCATGAGCACACCACACGCGGCTACCCTCTTGGCTACCACAGCAAATCGGCAAGGCGGTACATCAGCTTATAGCCTTGTAGAACTCGACGACACCGTGCTGAAGGAGAGCTAATCAAAGAAGAGCTGCGAATTGTTCGTCAAAAGGAGGAGCTACTTAACCCTTTGACGACCAAGCTACACAGTTGTAGCAAACATTTAATCTACTTACCAAAAATTTTGCGTGAGACTTTAGTGGTTTGCGTTTGTTGGTAACTTTTTAGCTATAGAGCTCGTCCATAAATATCTTTGTATAACTTATTCACAATTGTAAACTTTTTAATTTAAAATTTGTAAAATTATCCGAGTTGGGAAATTGTATCTCTTTACATATAGTCGTATGGTCGTGAAAGGGTTAATAGGCGCAAGAAGCTTCTGCAGGAAGTGGAGACCGGGGACAAATGTTCTAATTTGAAAGGACTGGACGCTGCCGCGGTGCAAAGGTGGCTTGATGCAATCGGGCCTACCTGGCCCCCTATAATGTCAACGAAAGTATCGCCCGAGTGCGATCCGACTACAACCGGCCTTCCACTGTCCCTCTACAGCCAAAAGAGGTGCTTGAAGATAACAACATTCAACGTCAAATGAGTTCGATGCTAGGTAATCTCTCAATACCTGAGAAGATTGTGCAAAATCAAACGGTTCCAACAACCAACGCAACGTCTGCGGCAGGCCCTGGAAAGGGCAGCACGGAATGCGGTAAGGAATCTGCGGCTGCGTTATTCCTGTGTGCCGCAAATACTCGATATACTTAAAATGAAATTCGGTCGCCCAAAATGTATCATTGCGGTGCTTCTGATCTTCATACGTGAAATACCAGCCGTGCTATGCCACCTGAACAATCCAGAGCTGGAGCAAGAGCTGGTTAACAAACTGCCGGGACTACTTGCAGCGTTTTGGGGCATGCACAAACTAGAGCTGCCTTCAAGCAACCTCGAAAGTTTTACCGACTAGCTGTTTTAGCTCGCTCAAGGGGCGAACAGTGTGCTTGTGCCAAATACAACTTCGAAATCCACAGCAAAACGTGGTTACCCGAATGCGCACACTAGCAATGACAGACGTGGGATCAACGGCTCTGCCATTATCTGTTATGGCGTTGGAAGCTTATACGCCTGCACTCTATGTATATGTCGTCGCTGCCTAAAGGTGCACCATCGCCTTCAGTACACATCTGCTGCCGTGTGTGGTACAGATGGCTGCGCCTTAATCCACCATCCTCTCCTTCATAATAAACGGGCTGAGACGGTAATCGCACCAATTGCCAACTCTGCGTGCAACGCCCATAGCTGTGAAGCGGAATCAATTATGTTTCGGGTGTTCCCTGTAACGCTTTACAGTAACAACAATAAGCTTAACACATATGCCTTCTTCGATGATGGTTCTTTGCTCACGTTTATGGATGCTGAGCTACAAGAAGAACTACAATTGAAGGGCACCTCGCAACCTTTATGCCTGAAATGGACAGCCAATACTCACCGGTACTATGGAGCCAATGCCGGAAAACGTTTCGTGTTGAAAGAGATACGTACAGTGAAAGGTCTCGAACTTCCGACACAGACACTCGACACACGCCGATTGCAGAATAAATACGCATATCTGAAGGGCTTACCATTGCCCTCCTATACGGGTGCCGCGCCGAAGCTGTTAATTGGCATCAACAACAGTGGTCTGGATCTAAGTATATGATACCTTGAGGGAAAGGATAACAAACCCGTAACAGAAAATACACGTTTGGGGTGGACTCTGAAAGGAATTGCCGGTAAGCAACAAAGAGCCTCAGAGTATCACATATTTCATGCTTGCGACTGTGATACTGCCGTCAACGCTGGGTTGCTGCAGATTGTCAAGAAATACGTATGCTTAGACAACCCAAAAGTCAACCGAAAGTCGACCAGCCTGATATCCAAAGATGACGAGTATGCAAATGATCAACTGAGATCAACTACTAAACGCGTGGATGGCCGCTTTGAAACTGGACTCATTTGGAAACGCACCAGCACTACGCTGCCGGACAGCCTACCACTTGCTTTAGGGAGAGATCAATGTTTGCAGTCCAAACTCAAGCGCCAACCTGAACTAGCCGCGGATTTGTCGACTGAAATTGCTAATTATGTGGCCAAAGGGCACTCAAAATCCCTAGCAGCTGAGGTGCTGTTGGGCAAGAGGTGTTGGTACTTGCCAATATTTCCGGTGCGCAATCCGAACAAGCCGCAAAAGGTTCGAATTGTTTGGGATGCCGCTGCTAAAACAAAAGGCGTGTCTCTTAACTCAATGCTCCTAAAAGGACAAGACCAACTTACATGCCTGGTATCCGTCCTACGAAGATTCCGACAGAGAGCTATAGCTGTAAGTGGCATCATATAAGAAATATTCCATCAGGTCATGATAAGGTCACAGGAACATGACTCAGCGTTTTGTATGATTTGAGCCGGGAGCTGTTAAACCCTCAGTTTTTGCGATGACTGTGATGACTTTCGGGGCGACCTGCTCACCCAGTAGTGCTCAGTATGTGAAAAACCTTAACGCGGAACAATTTAGAAATAGCCAGCCGAGAGTCGTTGAGTGTATTGTCGATAACCATTACGTTGATGATATGCTTGATAGCGTAGACACAGCGGAGGAGGCCATTCGACTCATAAGTGGCGTCGGTTTCATTCACAGCCAGGGTGGTTTTCACATTAGGCACTGGCGTTCGAGCACCGAAACAGTGTTGCCCGCTCTGAAGGTCAACAATATAAACTGCGAGGTAAGCCTGAGTTCTGATCAAGATATACCAGCTGAAAAGGTTTTGGGCCTATGGTGGCTTACCAAGGAAGACTGCTTCACATTTCGCCTCGCCCAGCATCACAAAAACAAGAGTATGCTGCTTAACGGCCGTTGTCCCACCAAAAGTGAGGTGTTAAGTATTGTCGTGAGTATTTTCGACTCCTTAGGACTGCTTAGCTTCTACGTTATATACGCAAAAATATTGTTCCAGGAGATATGGCGCTCCGGATGTTGCTGGGACTAGTACATCTCCGATGAACTGGCAGAGATAGGTCAGGCTCCTGCCGGAGTTAGAGTCGATACGAATACCCCGATACTATCTTAAAGATATGCAAGGTGGGTCCGAGCTGGAAATGCACGTTTTCGTCGACGCCAATGAAAATGCCTATTCTGCAGCGTGCTACCTTCGTCACACCATCAACAAAGTCGTCGACTGTGTGTTAGTGAGCAGCAAGGCGAAGGTGGCGCCGTTAAAAATGCTCTCCGTTCCTCGGCTCGAGCTACGGGTTGCGGTACTAGGCGCTAGATTAGTCGGAGCTGTACTCGCTTCACATACGCTGGATATCCAACGTCAAACCAACTGGACCGATTCCGCTCTGATCATAGACTATATTCCCAGTTCATCGCATTCAGAGTTAGCGACGTATTGGAGTTATCGGAATCATAGGACTGGCAATGGGTTGCTTCAGCTGATAACGTGGCCGATGACGCTACAAAATGGCATACTTCACCTGACATATCTAATAAAATCCGGTGGTTTCGAGGGCCGCAGTTCTTGCAACGTGAACGTATGTATTGGCCTAACGATACAGATGACCCTCAGACCACCAGCGAAGGGCTTATAGCCCGGTGCATAGGGCACCACGGTACCGCAGAGCCATATCATGTTTTTTTTGTCAATACACGAACCCTTTTCGCGATGGTCGCGGCTTCTGCGGGTAATAGCCACAGTGTTAACATGTGCTCGGGTCTGGAAGCACTACCGCAGAGATAGTCCACCGCTTCGTCAACGAGAAAGAATTTTATGGAGAGAAGCCCAGGCTGATGACTTTGCTAACGAAATTGCCCTACATTCAAAAGGAAATCCAGTACGTCGAAGGAGCTGCATCTACAAACTTTCGCCATACCTTGATGGGGACTCCATCCTACGACTCGATAGTAGAGTTAAAATGAAAGGGACCTAGGACCCCGATTATAATGCCGAAAACCCAGAATATAACCGGACTGATTGTTCTTGACTACCACATCAAGTACTTTCACGGTAGCGCGGAGACTGTGGTGAACGAAATATGCCAGAAATTCTACATCCCGCTACTACGAACCGTTGTTAACAAGATCCGACGCGAATGCCAGATTTGTCGACTTAGCAACGCTACTCCGCACCCGCCAAAGATGAGCTGCATGCCACCGGTCCGAATAACTACCTTGTCAGCCCATTTTCCTACGTGAGGGTAGATTACTTCGGCCTACTGCTGGTAGCAGTACGCAGAAGTACAGAGACACGGTACGGAGTGTTTTTACTTGTCTCACAACAAGGGCTGTTCACATAGAGGTAGCTTATTCGCTGTCAATGGATTCGTGCGTCCTCATGAGTTCTGGAGTGACAACGCTACTAATTTTAAAGGCACGCAGCGAGAGCTTGTGACCGCATTCGAAGAAATGGATAAGGTGAGGTTAGTAAGTGCCTTCACCAACTCTTCAATGCAGTGGAAGTTCATACCGCCCTCCTCGCCGCATTTGGTTGACGCCTGGGAGTGTCTCGTGCATTCTGTAAAGGACATACTATTCAGTATATTGCAGCCATCACGCTTTTCTGACGACTTACTGCGCGGTGCTTTACTGAAGGTGGAGTCCGTGAAAAATTCACGTCCGTTGACCTACATCCCGCTCGATAATTGCGAGGACGAGGCTCTCACGCCTAACCACTTTCTGTTAGGTAGCTCTAGTGGTATGAAACCTTTAATGGAATCTGCTGTAGGACCCGACCGATTGAGAAAAGCCTGAAAATATGCCCAACAACTGGCCAACACATTCTGGAGGCGCTGGTTACGTGAGCGCCTACCCGTGATAACGCGACGTTCTAAGTGGATCGAGAACGTGAAGCCGATTGCAGAGGGAGATGTCGTCTGTATCGTTGACCCTAATGGCCCCAGGAACTGTTGGCCAAAAGGTAGAGTAATTTCTGTGAGGGTGGGCCCATACCAGCAAGAGAGAAGCGCACTGGTGAAAACGAACGCCGCAATCTATGAGAGACCAGCAACGAAGCTTGCCGTTCTTTCTGTTGTTGATCCGTAGGATAGGGTAGATCCGAAGGATATACCAGGGGTATTCTTACAAAAGATACAGCAGCACCGCCGTAGCAATATGACATTTAAACGTCACATACAAGAAAACTGTTCTGACCTTTTCTTTTACTTCCACGATTCTGAGAGCTGGCTATCGCACTTAATATTAAAAAATATTCAACCAAGCAATCTGGATAGATGAATTTAATTACTAGAGTAAGTAATGAAAAATCATTATTTTAATCTTGTAATTAAAACGAGCAATAAAACCAACAGATATTTTAAATGTTCCCCAAAAGGAAGCGTTTTGAAACTCAGTGGCAAGGGACTCTGTCTAGGCTGCGCAACATCTTTAAAATATTCTATGGTAGTTTGCCATAATTTGCAAAAATGCAAAGTGCTCGGCTATCAGAAAGCTACAACTGCAAAATCTGCTCCGAGGCAGACGATACACAAATGGTTTGCTGCGATGATTGTGAGCACTGGTTTCATTTTCGTTGCGTAGATGTCACTGCTTCTATTGAACACGTAGACTGGCACTGTGCAGGGCGCTCGGGCTCCTCATCCGGTACAATGATAGGAGCTGAAATAAGCAAAGGTGCCTCCACAAATGCTTGCGCCCCAAAGCCGAATAACGAGGTAGAACGTACAGCCAACTATGTAGCCAAGCAATTAGCTCCTTGCATGAGCACACCTCACGCGGTACATCAGCTTATAGCCTTGTAAGTGATAAGTCGGCTAGAGCTCGACGACACCGTGCTGAAGCAGAACTAATCGAAGAAGAGCTGCGAATTGTTCGTCAACTTAATAGACGCAAGAAACTTCTGCAGGAAGTGGAGCCCGAGGACAGATGTTCTAATTTGCAAGAACTGGAAACTGCCGCAATTCAAAAGTGGCTTGATGCAATCGGGCCTACCTGGCCCCCTATAATGTCAACGAAAGTATCGCCCGAGTGTCATCCGACTACAACCGGCCCTTCCACTGTCCCTCTACAGCCAAAAGAGGTGCTTGAAGATAACAACATTCAACGTCAAATGAGGTCGATGCTAGATAAACTCTCCATACTTGAGAAGGTTGTGCAAAATCAAACGGTTCCAACAACCAACGCAACGTGGCTTCCAAAGTTACTACCCGACCCCACGCAAACTCAAGCTATAGGAAAACACCTGTCGACGCAGCCACAGGATCATCGCTGCCATACCAAGAACCAGCCCGCTGCACGCATTAGCCTCGGTAAGGATTTGCCGAAGTTCAACGGTAAAGTTTCAGAATCACCCCTTTTTCTGGCCACCTACCAACAAACAACGGAAATGTGCGGATTTTCTGATGGCGAAAACCTACTGCGTCTGCGGCAGTCCCTGGAAAGGACAGCACGGAATGCGGTAAGGAATCTGCGGCTGCGTTATTCCTGTGTGCCGCAAATGCTCGAGATACTTAAAATGAAATTCGGTCGCCCAAAATTTATCATTGCGGTGCTTCTGACCCTCATATGTGAAATACCAGCCGTGAAAGAAAACGGACTTGAGGCTCTAGTCGATCTAACCTTGGAGGTGCAAAATGTTTGCGTAACGATGAAAGCCTCGAGCATACTATGCCACCTGAACAATCCAGAGCTGGAGCAAGAGCTGGTTAACAAACTGCCGGGAATGCATGCAGCGTTTTGGGGAATGCACAAACCAGAGCTGCCTTCAAGCAACCTCGAAAGTTTTACCGACTAGCTTTTTTAGCTCGCTCAAGGAGCGAACAGTGTGCTTGTGCCAAATACAACTTGAAATCCACAGCAAAACGTGGTTACCCGAATGCGCACACTAGCAATGACAGACGTGGGATCAACGGCTCTTGCATTATCTGTTATGGCGTTGGAAGCTTATACGCCTGCACTTTATATGTCGTCGCTGCCTAAGGTTGCAAACAGAGTGGGAGCGAAGCCGAAGACGAAAAACAGTGCAATAGTAAGCATATGATAGTGATCACAGTGCAAGCAAAGACGAAGATGAAGATGAAGACGTTGCGCAAGCGGTCAGCTTGAAACAGTGCGATGCTGTTTTCAAAGACGAATCGCTTGCTGTGATGAATTGTTTACAATTTATTTAACTGTTTGCAATTGTGAAAAAACGTGTTTTTCAAGAAATTGGCTAAGTTTTTGGCAAAATGTGTTCAAACGTATTAATTAGCATTCTTGTATATTCGAAAAATGTCTGTCCGTCTTGCCGTAACACATATTACAAGTGGCGAAATTCTCCAAAAGTTGTCCTATACAAATTCTTTCATGAATTGCTGTTTTTTCTTTATTTTCTTTTGATTTTATCTAAAAAAAAGGGTTTTATTTAGAAACAAATCTTCATATCATTCATCTTCCACTATGTACACTCGCCAGCTTGCCCGCAACGCAAGCAATTCGTCTTCGGCTTCGTCTTCATCTTCGTCTTCGGCTTCGTTTCCACTCTGTTTGCAACCTAAAGGTGCACCATCGCCTTCAGTACACATCTACTTCCGTGGGCGGTACAGATGGCTGCGCCTTAATCCATCATCCTCTCCTTCATAATAAACGGGCTGAGACGGTAATCGCACCAATTGCCAACTCTGCGTGCAACGCCCATAGCTGTGAAGCGGAATCAATTCTGTTTCGGGTGTTGCCTGTAACGCTTTATAGTAACAACAATAAGCTTAACACATATGCCTTCTTCGATGATGGTTCTTTGCCTACGCTTATGGATGCTGAGCTACAAGAAAAACTACAATTGCCTACCCGTGATAACGCGACGTTCTAAGTGGATCGAGAACGTGAAGCCGATTGCAGAGGGAGATGTCGTCTATATCTTTGACCCTAATGGCCCAGGAACTGTTGGCCGAAAGGTAGAGTAATTTCTGTGAGGGTGGGCCCATACCAGCAAGTGAGAAGCGCACTGGTGAAGACGAACGTTGGAATCTATGAGAGACCAGCAACGAAGCTTGCCGTACTTTCTGTTGTTGATCCGCAGGATAGGGGGTAGATCCAAGGGATATACCGGGGGGAGTCTTACAAAAGATACAGCAGGACCGCCGTAGCATCATGGCATTTCTTTTACTTCCCGCGATTCTGAGAGCTGGCTATCGTAATTAATATAAAAAATAATCAACCAAGCAATTTGGATAGATCCCTTTAATTACCAGAGTATATAATGAAATATCATTATTGTAATATTGTATTAAAACGAGAAATAACATCAGCAGATATTTTAAACGTTCCCCAAAAGAAAGCGTTTTGAAACTCAGTGGCGAGGGAGTCTGTCTAGGCTGCGCAACATTAGGTTTATAGAGCTTCATTAATTGACATTTTTTAATTTATAAACATTTTATAATGCTACTTTAATTTTTATGAAAAAGCCTGTTATGCAGCGTTTTAATTGCATTTAAAATGCAGCATTTAGCACTTTCGAACATATTTTTTCGAAGAGCCTTCATGCTATCGCATTTAGCAAATGTACATTTACGCGAGTTCGAAACCGTATGCTTTTGACAAACGGCCGTGTTCCTGTCGCTTATTCAGATCCGTATCTATCACGATCAATTCGCACAGAGAAGATAATGTGCAAAAACCCTATTGAAAAGGGAAAAAGAAATTTTAAACAAAAAGTTCAATACAAAAACTTGAATGGTTTTAACCATACTCGAAAATTTGTTTGTGTATATTTTCATTTGTCGGTACTGTCAATTGAAATATCCTCAATTAAATAGGAAAAAAAACCCACAGAGTTGATCACTAATTGAGCCGGATAACTATCAGTTTGATATGGATGTTGAATTCGTTCAACTTTTCTTTTTCCAAATAATGTAAAATAATAAATGAAATCTCGATCGGCGATCACTGAAACGCAGCTAGACACTGTATACTCGAAAATGCAATGTTGCCACTTCTTGTCATTAAAGCTGAAATTAGTCAAGAACGTAAACCTACCGGTACGTAAACCCGAGTCAGCTGACACGATCTGTCTTACCAAAGCGCCATGTAAATGAAAACTCAACACCGCAGAATTTTTCTGTAGTTGTAGCCCGTAGCGCAGAAATCTGCGGAATTTAGATTTTTCCGTGTCAGCTGATTTCTCCTTCTTTAGATGGTTGCCAGTTCGTCAGTTTTACAGATGGTAAAAAAAATATAAGTACCTACTCAAAATATGTTTAAAATATTTGAAATTTACTATTGAATAAGGTTTATGTTGAAAACTAAGTAGTTTATATTTAGCTAAAATCTATTATAGCACGAAAAATTGTAGTTGAAAGGGTAAGTTTATGAAAAGGCATTGATGAGTGGCAACAGTGTAGTAAGCAACACTGAGGGCTCCAGTAATCGACAAAATTCTGCGTATACAGACTGCGTTTAAGTATACGTTCTGCGTTCTCGACTAATTTCAGCTTTAACCATGGTCGAACCGTGGAAATTTTGGAAGATCACAGGGTTGCTTTTAGCATTTAGATTCTTAATGCAAAAATGTAGTTGCATTTAGGTGACGAATTTTGTATGGATAAATGTACATTTACAGGTCTATTCTGCACGTTACCGAAGATTTTGTAACCGGAAAATTTTATTACCAAAAAATATTACCAGTTCTTGTCACCGCGATTCTAGGAACGTTGGTAATGCAGTTAAAATATTCAGCAATTCAGCTATGAAGAATTGTGCAAATTCTGGCATTGAATATTTCACGGGGTAATACTTTGTTACCAGCTTATGAGATGGAAACAAAATCGTTCCCACGACAGTCGGGTCTACGTAACCGGAACGACCCAGATTTATATCTGGCCAAGGACTGTCACTCCAGCAACACTCCCCAAAAAGTCTTTGGGGAATTTGTATGCTGCTACAACAACAACAACAACATGGAAACAAAATTTACCGGTTACAAGAGTATACAGAATGCGAAAAGCGTTTAAAAATTGACAGGAACTTTATTTACCGGTTACAAACATTTTATTACCAGCGCAGAATAGACCTGTAACAGAATTTGCACAATTCTTCATAGCTGAATTGCTGAATATTTTAACTGCATTACCAACGTACCTAGAATCGCGGAGACAAGAACTGCTAATATTTTTTGGTAATAAAATTTTCCGGTTACAAAATCTTCGGTAACGTGCAGAATAGACCTGTTAGAGTAGAGCTAAATGTGCTTTTACGCGTAAGCAAAAACAGCCCTTTACGGGTAATCAAAAACAGCCCATTAGACTTTACGAGTATAAGGGAATCCCCTATATGTCTTTGATACGCACAATTTTTACGGCCATGTATTGTTCATACCTTAATCTTCACAAGAGACGTTATTGTGAACACAATATGTATTGTGAACGTGGTATTGATAAGAAGGAGAGAACTTTTTGCTGTGAAATAAAGTAGTGGATTGGTTTGTTTGTGGAAATTGCACTTCTCGTATTTAATAGCCAAAATGTCCGATAATGAAGATGATTTTATGTGTGAGGATGATGAAGATTACGGACTGGTGAGTTTCCAACACCAAAAGTGATATTATTTTTATTGAATTCAACGTAATGATGGCAAATGTGTACTTACCGGCGAACTGTCGACGGTTGTAGGAATATTCAGAAGACAGCAACTCGGAGCCTGATGTGGATCTCGAAAATCAATACTATAATAGTAAAGCTTTGAAGGAAGACAATCCAAACGCTGCATTAGCTTCATTTCAAAAAGTACTTGACCTTGAGGGTGGGGAAAAGGGAGAATGGGGTTTCAAGGCGCTCAAGCAGATGATAAAAATAAATTTTAAGTTGGTGAGAACACTTTCATAGCCGACTTATTGACTCGTTTATTTTTAATAATACTTCATTTGCAGAATAACTATAACGAAATGATGGAGCGATACAAGCTATTATTAACTTATATTAAAAGTGCTGTCACGCGCAATCACTCGGAAAAATCCATCAATTCCATCTTGGATTATATTTCCACATCTAAGAATGTGAGTTACAGAACCCATGTTACGTTTTCACAATAATATATATATATATCTAATGTAGATGGAAATTTTACAAAAGTTTTATGAAACCACATTGGATGCATTGAAAGATGCCAAAAATGATCGTCTATGGTTCAAAACCAATACCAAACTAGGCAAACTTTATTTTGATCTGGGAGATTTTATAAAATTACAAAAAATTCTTAAGCAACTGCACCTATCCTGCCAAACAGATGATGGTGAGGATGACTTGAAAAAGGGTACACAGCTGCTGGAAATATATGCATTAGAAATTCAAATGTATACTGTGCAGAAGAATAACAAAAAGTTAAAAGCGCTATATGAGCAATCCTTACATATTAAATCGGCAATACCGCACCCGCTTATTATGGGTGTAATACGCGAGTGCGGTGGAAAAATGCATTTGAGAGAAGGAGAATTCGAAAAGGCGCATACGGACTTCTTCGAGGCATTCAAGAATTATGATGAGTCTGGCTCTCCACGACGAACAACATGTTTGAAATATTTGGTTTTGGCTAATATGTAAGTTTCAAAGAAAATTTTGATTTTATACACAAAAGTAAAAACTTCATTGTTTATCTACAGGTTAATGAAATCCGGTATAAATCCTTTTGATTCCCAAGAGGCAAAGCCCTATAAACAAGATCCTGAAATTGTGGCCATGACGAAATTGGTTATTTCGTATCAAAATAACGACATTACCGAATTTGAGTCCATATTAAAAACGAATCATAAAAACATTATGGATGATCCCTTTATCCGGGAACATATTGAAGATCTGCTGCGGAATATCCGCACACAGGTGCTAATAAAATTGATACGGCCATATAAAAACATCGGAATACCCTTTATAGCGACAAAGTTGAAAATTGAAGCGGTTGAAGTGGAAAGTCTGCTGGTATCTTGTATATTAGACAAGTAAGAATTTTTGTTTAGTTTAGCTGTCCATAAATATATATATTATTCTTTAACTAGCACGATTCAAGGGCGCATCGACCAAATGAATCAAGTTTTACAGCTCGACAAAGAAAATAACAACGCAGCACGGTACAATGCCGTAGATGGGTGGGCGAATCAAATTTCGTCGCTACACCAGGCCGTGGTCAATAAAATGACATAAAATTTATTGTATTAGATTTGTATTGTGTTATGCTGGTTCAAAACAGGCTTACTATAATAAAGGCTTTCATATGCGTCAGTTGCTTCGATTTAAAATTATATGTATACAATTTAATTAACATCGCTGTAATCATTAGCGCACACAAGGGGTGGGTTTTGGGGTTCAAACCCCCCCCCTAAAGCTAATAACCTGAAATACAAACTGTATCCCAAAGCCAGCTCTCAAGAAAAATCACAAGAAATATTTTTTATTATAAAGCACTTTGCTTTTGCTGTAAATTTTCTTGAAGAAATAAATATACGAGCATTTTTTTCTTGAGAGATGCAAATTGATTTAAGAAATTTTGATAGAAGAAAATTCCTATTCCATTTCTTGTGCGCCATTTTATATGAATTTTTCGTTTTTTTTAGAGCTCTTAAGAGTTTAACTGCGAATGAAACCTAAAAATATGCAATGCATACTCACTTACTGAGCCTAAAAGAGTTTACAACGACGAGTTATGTCCTTAACAAGGATTCGAAGATTTAATTTGCCCACTTCGAATTCGTTCCACCATAATTGCCTACATGCCCACTTCGAATTCGTTCCACCATAATTGCCTACATGACAAAAATTCAAGTTCACTTAATTTTCTCGGTATTCGAAATATTAAAAAAATTAGGTAATCGTAAAAAATCACCATCTCATTCGAAAACCAGAAACCAGATATCGAGGAAAATGAACATTAAAACTCTGTTTTTTAAGTTTTTTATTACTTTTGCAAGTTGAGCGTATCTTGTGTTTATAGAACTTTATATTAAACAAGTAATTTCAAATTACGGGAAGACCCTTGAGGTACCATCTTTCCAATAAAAAAAAGAATTATTGAAATCGGTTCACGTGGTCCAAAGTTATGCGTTAGCATACTATTCCGACGAATTGAAAACCTACCCCTTTTTCGAAGTCGGTTACAAATGTTTGAGTTTTTTGCTAATTTTATGTAAATAAATGCAATTTATGAAACTTTAAAAAGTTTATTTATTTATTACACACTGTACATAAAACTTGCCTAAATGTAATTTAATGATCATTTTATCTGAAGCGAATTTTCAGAAGTATAAACCCCTCCCAAAATATATTCCTGGGTGCGCCCCTGGCTGTAATGCTGTATAGATTATTTTAAGCTCAGCATTATTACTTTGTCCAAAATTTGTCGATTTGGCGATTTTATCGTAAGCGACAAATTATCGAAACAATTTTTTTGTTGCAAATACATAGGTTACAAATACTAGTTACAACGTCCTAAAAATCACAGATTTTGAATAGTTACCGTTACGGGAAAAATGCAAAATGAGTTTTATCGTTAGCTTTGTTTACACTTGAGTTCCTAGGATTGTATCGTAAGCGACACTATGTGTACAGAACTTTATTGTAAATATCAGTTTGTACTCTAGTTTTAACCAAAGTACTTGCTACAACTGAATCAAAATCAGCTTCTTTCCCTCATCAAAATTAAGTGCAATGTGCAATTATGCAATTGCAGCTGCAAACACTAAGTGCAGCGTGGCTCATCGAGCGGGTTCTTTTTTTGAAACTCTTGCTTTGCCAAGGCGTTATAAGATTTAAAAGCATATCAGAAAGATGAAAAACAGACACTTAACAGGGCTTATATTCCCATTGAATGCACTGGTATAGGAAAAATTACAACTGAATTGGAATTGCCATCTTAACACCAGCTTATACGGTCATATGGATTCACATTTTCGAAATTATATTATTTCGCCGTTTATCTCCTTCCAAATTGCTATAAGATTTGGATTTTATTCTTTTACTTATCATAACTTTTGGACTTCTGCCTTCTTTTTATAAAATTGCAGTGGTTGATTTTAATGTCTAGATTGAGTTTTCATTTAGCATTTTCTTTGCAATTGCAAGGTTTAAAACACGACGAGTCGACAAATATAGCAACTGTTTTCGAAATTTGCCAAAAATCCCTAATATGAAGATTTTGGCACCGAACCTATTTTGGTCAAGGATTAAATTTTTCTCTGTTCTCGTTCTTTAAGAAAAACGTCAAAAACTACCAAATAGAAGCGTCAATGTGCACGTTTTTAAGGGTGGGTAACTCTGTAAATTTTGGTGTGCTGACTCAGTAACTCCAACTCACTTTAATGAGTCAGCACAGTGAGCTGGCACAAGTGTGCTATCGCACAATTGGTATGTACATCGAAATTATTGATGATGTTAGTAATCGAAATCGATTTAGAAAAGGTTATCCTTAGCTTCTGTTCGTAGCTGGCCGGCAAAATTTTAGAAAGCTGATTTCAACTGGTGAGTTCATTTGCAAAATAATTCCCTACTTAGTTTTGCTTGAGAGTTGTCACATAAGAATCTGTTAAATGGGCTATGCATGTAAGCGGTTACCCAACGCATAGCACTTCACATGTAGAATTCTGTTTGGTTTTGATTTTTACGTAAAAATGGTATAGCAGTGCAAGTATGCATAACCTTGCTTCTTTTTAGATTTAGTAGTCGTATATTCAATTGATGGTTAGTCTAGTGATGCCATCTATTATGGTACTTTTTGGAGGATCGTATTGTATGAATGTGTGAGTTACCACATCGACACAGTTCTAAACAATGCAAGCCGCACCGAGCTATGCAGTGTCAGCACATCAACTGAGTTACCATATCGGCTCTTTAGCATACTGAGCTATACATTGTCAGCACATAAACTGAGTTACTGAGTTAAAAATTCTTTCAGAGGTGAGTCTGAGCGTGCGGCACAGTTCTAAGAGTCAGCACAGTAACTCAGCACAGTGATTAGTTACCCACTACTACACGTTTTAGATGGTTACAGAATCAAATGAGCCACATCCACGAAGAAAACTTGTGGACAATCTAGTATAGGGATGCACAGCAGAGGTGCAAGCAGTCGACGTCGCGGGCAAACTGCGCGCACGCGAGCGTGCTAGGCGAGGTGAAGTGAGCTGTATGGAGATGGCATCGTATACATATTAACCACACACACTTATTTTCAAGTAAAAATGTGTGTATGTATGTGTACTTTTGCGACAACTGAGCCAGTGTGGCATCAGGCCACCAGAAAAAGCCAATTTTTCCAAAACAAAAGTGCCAAGTTTTTATTATCATGTTAAATAATTTTTTTGATTCAGTAAAAAGTGTATATACATATCCATTTCCTCACGTTTTTATTAATAAATTAATTCCAATACATTTATAACAACGCAAAACATATTTAATTTACCTATTCCTCACATTTTATTCACTAAATGAATTCCATCTTAATGTAGAATATTACTGTATAGTGTATACATACATCCATTGGGGTGTTCACAGTTCGTTCCAAATTGTGTCTGAAAATGTAGACGTCTACATTTTGAGACATCTTTAGCATCAAACTGTGAGCACCCCTTTCTAGCAGTCGTCGCAAAATCGTCTCAAAACTTTGCTGGTGTTGCCAGACATTTCTTCTTTGCGTGCTTTTTTATATGTCGCCTTTCGATTTTGTTTCTGAAAAATTGTAATTATTTAACTTAATTGCCAATTCCTAATATTTGTTATTTCTTTTCCTTGATTTGTTTCTTTTCATCAGATATTGCGCTCAAATTAAATGTAAATACAGAAAAAGTGCCCAATAAATAAAAAAAATGCGATTAGTATTGCTATAATGCAACCCTGCTGCGAGGTTGCAAAATGTAGACGCGTAAAAAACATACCTTTGAGTGTGACAAAATGTAGACGGCGTCGTTTTCCAATTGTGTATGGGAAACAACAACACCACAGATTTTACGGTTAGAAAACGTCTTAAAATGTAGACGTCTACATTTTGAGACACTATTTGGAATGAACTGTGAACACCCCACATATGTACCAATGCATTCGGTGTGCTTAAATTAAAAAAGCATCACTAAATACCGCACCAAGCATTGAATTCCAATTATTTTGGCTTTTTGGTTTCCCAAAAGCACTAAATTTAGTGCAAAATGCACGACCTTGGCAACAGTGAGCTGAGCACATCAATGGTCAAATAGTGATGCCAAACCAAGTATTGAGTAAATCCGCTATGTATATTTTTCTTTTAAAGCAAAAGTTCAAATTGGCGAGGGTATTGATTTTTGGTTCTTGCATAGAACACTGATAAGATTCACAAACTTATCTTAGGACTTAATTAAAATAATCAACATTATTTGTTGACGAATATATTTGTGTTCGTATGAAATAGTAGCTTATATCAGGAGGCTTGCTTTAGTATACACTATAGTATACACCATTTCCTCTATTCTTTAAACCACAAGGAATTTTTTTATGAAACGTTATACGAATATTGACTTGCTAGCATCGCCATTAACATTACCGTCTTTTACGTTTATTTTCCAAGAGTTCTTCAACGACTCGTCGCCAGTGAGTCTTTCGCTATCGTATGCTGCGAATGGTTTATTATAGTAAAGCCAGTCTTGCGACATAAGCTACTATTCTATACGAACACAGATATGTATACTTCATAATAGGCTCGCATGAGTTATTATCGGTAAAAAATTGGGTACGCTCAAATCTGGCATCGCTGCAGCAAGTACAGCGCCAGTGAAACAGTGTTGATATTTTAAGTAAAATTGTACTTTTTTAAGTACAATTAAGTTTAAAATGTACAAAAGTACAATTTGCCGATTTTAAGTACAATTTCAACATCAAAAATACTTTTTGTACCAAACGCTCAAATCTCTTCTAGCACTTTGATTCTTAATCCGTTTACATTTAAGTAAATGGATATACCTATATTTCATATTTGCTACAAAATGAAATTATGAATTGTAATTTTGAATGTAAACGTGATTGTGAACAGTAATATTAGTGATGTGCGTTATGGTGATTGCGATTTCTTATCACGGCGGGTGAAATATCCCTCATCGCTATTTATTTTGAAAAAATTTTTGGAAATGCAATTTGCCTATTGGCGATCCTGCAGAAATAGAAGTAATTGAGCAATTCGGAAGTTGAAAGTAAGAAAATGTATGTAAATTCCACGATTTGAAATTATAAATTTCCCTTGAGGATTTCCAATTTATCGATAGTGATCTCATTTTGTATTCATTAATATGAACTGACCTATTTAGTGTATTAATGTTTTATCATCATTGTCTTCATCTTTGAGAAAACTACACGGTCACCCGGTATTTATTTTATTTTTTTAAATAATTTTAATTATTATTTTTTATAAAATTGTAGCTCATTATCAAACAAATACCTTGCAAATAAATCGAAACTTGAAAGAATGAAAAAAATCAACAAAGTTTCATCAAATTTTCACAGTTTTTGTTCAGAATTTGTAGACATGTTTTGGCTTAACAATGTGGAAGTTTGAAGTATCTAGGAAATACCATTGATTTTTTGAATTTTTCTGTTTGCGGTGTTGCGCACTTTCTTCCATAAAACGAACGTTCGCATTTTATGTTATATGTAAAAATATTCAGCAATTCAGCTATGAAGAATTGTGCAATTTCTGGCATTGCATATTTCACGGGGGCAATACTTTGTTACCAGCTTATGAGATGGTAATAAAAATTACCGGTTACAAGAGTACACAGAATGCGAAAAAGGTTTAAAATTTGACAGGAACTTTATTTACCGGTTACAAACTTTTTATTACCAGCGCAGAATAGACCTGTAAATGATATTTAATATTTGCTTTAGAGATGAAATTTCGACAAATTTGTTTAAGCAAAAATGTTAAGCGCATATGCAGAATGTGGAAGCGAGATTCTTCTGCTTGCGTTTCTATGTTTATATCATTTATCAGTTTAAGCACATACGATTAAATGTAAAAAAATATTTTGAATTGCGGATCCGAAAGAAATATTTATTAGTTGCATTGAGTTACGCAAAAATAGTGCCGAAAATCAATCGATTGTGCTGAAGGTGTCGACTGCTTCCGAAAGGGCCGAAAATGGCACAATGAACACTCATTTTCCATCACTGTCACAATACAATTCTGTTGACTTCGTTTTCCCCTTCCGATAACTTTTTGCTTCCGCGCTTGCCGAGCACCGCTGTGCAAAGTTTGCACGCGCAGTCGCCCGCGACACATACCCTGCAAAAATCACGACTACTCCATGCATGCATGTAAAGAGTACTCCCGAAGGACCAAGGAGTACTCCAAAATTAACCACAATTCATATAAAAAATATGGTCCAATTAACATTGCGATGTCCTAGGGCAGGACCATATACTCCATCTCTGCATTACATCAGAGTAACACAAAACTACTCCAACATACTCCAATGACATTGTTGTTATATTTTTTCATTTGTACACGCATTTGTTCTTCACTTCACAGGTGCTTTTTTTTTAAATAAAAACAAAAATTAAAAATTGCATGTTGCCTCTGACGACATTCGAACCCGAACATGCTGGGAGCTAAGAAATAACAGCCAGCATCTCTACACGTTCAACTACAGCCAGACATGCAAATGTGCTTTCAAATGCTGAACTTCAATCACATTTCGTTAAAACACGAGCAGTGATCGGGTAACAATAAGCTGGTGCAGAGACACGAGTTGGTCCGCTATAGCACGACACAGGAACACTTTTGTAAGTACTCCAATATACCACACATAGACTACATGGTCCAACGATTTTTGCAGGGTATGTGCTGATTTGGGCATCCCTAATCTAGTAGATGTACCAAACAGTTACAATTGAAAATATGTTGAGCTTATTCTGCTGATTGGCAGTGCTTATATTAAATTGAAATAGAATTGAGTTTTTTCAAACAATCCTTAAAGTACCCGCACTCCTTCGTTTATAAATGCCCAGATTATACAAAAACTATCGCAAACTATATAAAAAGTATAGCAAGCGCCAATTATTTGATAACTTTCCTCTTAGCATGTTCTGGAAAAATATCGTAAGCGCCATTTTAGATTTAGACCAGGGTTGTTGCGAATATTCGTATTCGCATTCGCAACCGCGGAACTTCCGCATAAATTTTAACATTCGCATTCGCATTCGCAATAATCAATGCGGAGCTTTTGCAAATGCGAATATTGTGCAAGTGCACTGATAAGACGTATATCTGGCAAACAAAAAAATTTTAGCTAACATTTTTTTGCCTGTGGAGATGCTACGTTAAGACTGTCCTCTACGTGGACCTTCTTTCGTAATTTAAAGTGACAGAGTAAGATAATAGGTGTGTACTCGTATTGAGAGGACAAAATTCTCCAGCAGCAAAAGTTCTGAGAATTTAGCACGCAACCGCTATTGTCAATAAAGTACAGAGTCGCAACAAGGTCCTCAAGTCGCTAGCCGGCAGTACTTGGGGCAAAGACAAAGAAACGTTGCTGGCAACGCCTAGGCACGTCAGGAGGCATCTATATGAACTGACGGACGAAGTCCAGAGGTTCATCAACCAACCTCTGGACCCGACAGCTTACCGACTGGCCCTGAACGGCATTCACAGGGAGTCAGTCTCGAGTTATGTAGACTCTAGACCTATGAATGCCGTTCTAGGCATACCACCCCCGCACACAGACGAGACGGAGCTTCAGCAGGTTAAACTCCTACCTGAGTAGATTGAATGAGGATGTGCCAAATGAGTGTCCGGCATGCGGAGAGATCCCACATGACTCGAAACATCTCTTCGCATGCCCGGAAAACCCGACAACCCTAACGGCCTTGTCCCTGTGGACCAACCCCACAGAAGCTGCACGCTTCCTAGGGCTGCCGTTAGTGGAACTTGACGACAACGACTGAGATACCAACCGATCTGGGCGGGGTTGTTGTAGCCGCTACAACAACAACAACAATAGAATTTAGCAACATTCGCTCTCAAAGAGACGAAATATCAACAGAAGTACGAGAACGTAAAATTTGCAAAAACTTGCTAGCCCAGTAAAATTAGACTTTTTCTTCAAAAAAATTTGTAACAACAATTTTTCGATGCAGTTTACTCCTTTTTGACACGTAAATCATGGATCCACAGTCTTGCCCTAAATTTCATTTGGCAACATTCCCCTATCTTGGATTTAAGTTTTTTTGGGTTTTTTCCGATTTGCAAGCTTATTTTGCATTTTTCGTAAAAAATGGGTATATACAAATATGTAGAGAATTTAAGTTCCCACATTTGTTATATAAAAGGTTTTTTCAAAATAGCATTTTTTTGTAAAAAATTAGCAAAAACTGCAAAAAAAGTTTACATTGCCATGGTTTTCGCCATTTTTTGACAATTTCTGTTGAAAATACATAGCATATTGAAATTCAAAAGTTGTAGAGAATTTCATTCTTCACAACTTGTATACCTACATTTGTTTTGTATGACGCTTAGATCACGGCCGGGAACGTGCGAAACATAGCGATTAACCCAGAAAAATTAGTTAAATTTGGTAGGAAAATTAAAAAAAAAAATTGTAACAGCGATTTTTCGATGCAGTTTACTTCTATTTAACACGTAGATCATGGATCCACAGTCTCGCCCCTAAATTTCATTTGGCAACATTCCCCCATCTTGGATTTTATATTTTTTTTGGGGTATGCGATTTGCAAGCTAATTTTGCATTTTTCATAAAAAATGGTTAAATACATATACATATGTAGAGAATTTAATTTTCCACATTTGTTCTGTAGTAGGTTTTTTAAAAATAGCATTTTTTTATTGTACAAAATTAGCAAAAACTACGAAAAAATTTCACATTGTCACCGTTTTCGCCATTTTTTGACAATTTCTGTTGAAAATACATAGCGTATTGAAATTCCAAGGTTGTAGAGAATCTCATTCTCCAAAAGTTTTGTGCTTAGATCACGGCAGACACGTCAAGTCTTGCTTTCAAGTCTGCTCGTTCGTTGGTGAAGGAGGTGGGAAGAGAGGGGAAGAGTACAGATACCTCCGTACCGTCAATTCGTTTCAAGTTTTCTTGTTCTCTTTTGATCTTTTCGTTGCTTCCCGTTTAAAGAACCAAGTAGTTGAATTCAATAAAACTTGATGCGTGTGGAAGCAAAGAGAAAACACAAACGAGAATGCGATAAAAATTGCTTTCAAGACTTGACGTGTCTGAAAGGGGACTAAGCATAGCAATGTACGGGATGCGCCGTAAAACTCATTGCCACACCAGCGCTGAGGTAGACTTTTCGCCTCGTTTTTTTAGCGTGGTTTCTCCAGTAGGCCCAATCCACGGGCAACTTTTTTTTTTAATAAAAGCAGGTGAAGGTGTGGAAATGAAGTTATACGGCGCATCCCATACATCGCTATGTGTATCGCGTTCCCGGCCGTGATCTAAGCGCCGTACAAAAAAAATGTTGGCACAAAAGTTTTGGAGAATGAAATTCTCTACAACCTTGGAATTTCAATATGCTATGTATTTTCAACAGAAATTGTCAAAACTGACGAAAACCGTGACAATGTAAAATTATTTCACAGTTTTTGCTATTTTTTTACAATAAAAAATGTTATGTTTAAAAAACCTTCTATATGACAAATGTGGGAAATTAAATTCTCTACATATTTGTATTCAACAATTTTTTATGAAAAATGCAAAATAAGCTTGCAAATTGGAAAAAACCCAAAAAAACTTAAATCCAAGATGAGGGAATGTTGCCAAATGAAATTTAGGTGCGAGACTGTGGATCCATGATCTACGTGTTAAATAGATGTAAACTGCATAAAAATATCGCTGTTAAATTTTTTTTTAAATTTTCCCAATTTTACCAAATTTATCTAATTTTTAGTCGGTTCCTTTGAACTTCGGACTAAAACCTGTGGAACTGTCAAACTACAATTTTACTCTCTCAAATGAGAGTAAAAGGAGAACAGATGCAGAAGTGCATAGGAACGCAAAAAGCACTATTTCCTGTAAAAACGTCAGTCGGTTTGTTTACATGTCATTTGTACAACACTGATTTAGCTGAAATATCACTAAATAATTATTAAAATCTATACATATTCAAACATTTCGTTGTTTACTTCCATTTTTTTTACAAATATATAGTCTGTTCCAATAGCAGTCCGGTTTACAGGATTTAGTCAGAACTTACAGGAAGTCGTTCCTATTGACACAAAACCTGTAAGTGGGAACACATTTGAGAGAGTAAATGAGCAACTGTTCCTAGTCAGAAGTTACAGGATTTAGTCCGGAGATTTTTTTCCTGTAAGTTCATGAAAAGTGTCAAACGATCAGCTGATTTACATGTGCAAACAAAAACAGAAAGCAGTGAAAGCAAAGAAGCTTATATTTGTTAAAAAATGGAAGTAAACAACGAAATATTTGAATATGTATAAATTTTAATAATTATTTAGTGATATTTCAGCCAAATCGGTGTAGTACCAATGACATGTAAACAAACCGTCTGACGTTTTTACAGGAAATAGTGCTTTTTGCGTTCCTATGCACTTCTGCATCTGTTCTCCTTTTACTCTCATTTGAGAGCGTAAAATTGTAGTTTGACAGTTCCACAGGTTTTAGTCCGAAGTTCAAAGGAACAGACTAATAAGGTACTTTGCTTTCACCGCTGTTAGTTTTTGCTTGCACATGCAAATCAGCTGATCGTTTGACACTTTTCATGAACTTACAGGAAAAGAAACTCCGGACTAAATCCTGTAACTTCTGACTAGGAACAGTTGCTCAGTTACTCTCTCAAAAGTGTTCCCACTTACAGGTTTTATGTCAATAGGAACGACTTCCTGTAAGTTCTGACTAAATCCTGTAAACCGCACTGCTATTGGAACAGACTATTTACTGGGCTATGCAGTCTTCGAAACAGCTGATCACTTGCACAGTTGCCACTGGTGGGTAAATTGGTAATTTATTTTTTGCTTGGTACATTTTCCCCGAATTTGCACTTTATACAATTGCATACTTTTGGAATCGAAAAAACCTTTTTAAAATACCAATTAATTATATCGGAATGAATAAGTTATTTTTTCATAATTATTTGTGGCATAATATGGTGACGCATTCAAAAACAAGAGAATCTCCTCCAAACACCCATTATTGATCCCAAAAAAATGTAATAGATATAGCTTTAGATGTAGCTTTAAAATTATAAAATTTTCATTTCAACAATCAACCTACCAAAACCGAAAACTTCAGCAAAAAAACATTTCAGCATGCTGTATTTAAATCTATTTTGGTATATTTAAAGGAAAATTAGGTACAAACGAAAAATGTCGTACGGCAACCATAGTCAGCACAAACTAAAGTAAACAAACTGGAGATTAATAGCAAATTAACGAAAAATAAACACAACCAACGTTGTGCTTATTAAATTTAGTCACTTTTTCGTTGTATACTAGCATTGATAATAAAATTTGCAGTAAATAACTCAAAAAGGCCATATTTTCTTTTGTTTATTTTCAAACATGTGTTTGTGATCAGCTGATTTTCTTACTTGCAAGTTTTAGCTGGGAAAATTTTTTCCAGCAGAAATTTGCAGCTTTCACATTTTGCTCTCTCAATTTCCCCTACTTTGCAAGTTTTTTGGGTACGATAACGCAAAACCAGTAAGTTTTCTAAAATTTTAGATAGTTGGGCGTACGAGTACACTCCTTATCACAGCGCACGGCAGTGCGCGCGAGTGACGAAAGCAGCCACAGTAGCATGCTGAAATGACTCGCTTTTATGTATATACACGAGATTTTGAAGTTTTTATCCAGACGTCCAATCGACATGTTTGAGATATCGTTGGAAAGGCCTTGCAGAATGTGTCCAGAAAATGTATTCAAGCTTCATAAGCGATTAACCGGATTCTTAAAAATTAGGCTAAAGTGTTGCGAAACAAAAAACGTTTTTTGCTTTTGCCGGTTTAAGGGGGCATGTGGGCACACCCAACATATTTAGTGTTATTCTATAGGCCAATACCTTTCAAACATACCTTACATATTAAGTTCCGGCCACTAGTTGGAAAGTTATAGAGGTAAATGTGTTTTGGTTCGTGCCTCCACTACGAGATGCTTTGGTATGTATGTGGCGTCTGTACGTACCATCATTGAATTTTTTTCAAACTTTCAGGAATTAAAGTACAAAAAAAACTAAGAAGGTTTTGTTCCAGGATGTTTTGATTCGTACGCCTTTGTGGGCGTGGTTGCTGCCTGAAATTCGAAAAAATGCAATTTTTTAAACTACCACTGAAGCCGCACTACTCAGTCCATGACATTGATGTAGATATTAATACAAGGGTCTGCGAACAAGCTATCTAACGCTATCTGTTGTGTTTATGAAATATAAGTATGTCATAACGTTATCGCTTGAAAACTAAAAATCGGGCTGCTGAAAATATAGATTTCGAGAATTTTCTCAAAAATTGGTCAGTCGATTTTATTCTTAGTTTCCACAAATCTAGCCCGAAACCTTAGCTTTCGTCTCGTATATAGCTTATCAAATAAAACGCCTCTTTGAGGTAAAATTTTCGAGTGACGAAAGCTGAACTAGAAACACAAAATTTATGATATCAATTTCGTGACGAAAATTATACGCATTTTTTAACTGCCTTTGAAACGTACGGAAAATCTTTTCTTTTTATTTATTCGGAACGTTGCAAAATTGCGTATACTGCTAGAAACACAAAATAAAAAACAGAACTTTTGCAACGATTCGTATGAATAAAAAAAAAGATTTTCCGTACGTTTCAAAGGCAGTTAAAAAATGCGTATAATTTTCGTCACGAAATTGATATCATAAATTTTGTGTTTCTAGTTCAGCTTTCGTCACTCGAAAATTTTACCTCAAAGAGGCGTTTTATTTGATAAGCTATATACGAGACGAAAGCTAAGGTTTCGGGCTAGATTTGTGGAAACTAAGAATAAAATCGACTGACCAATTTTTGAGAAAATTCTCGAAATCTATATTTTCAGCAGCCCGATTTTTAGTTTTCAAGCGATAACGTTATGACATACTTATATTTCATAAACACAACAGATAGCGTTAGATAGCTTGTTCGCAGACCCTTGTATTAATATCTACATCAATGTCATGGACTGAGTAGTGCGGCTTCAGTGGTAGTTTAAAAAATTGCATTTTTTCGAATTTCAGGCAGCAACCACGCCCACAAAGGCGTACAAATCAAAACATCCTGGAACAAAACCTTCTTAGTTTTTTTTGTACTTTAATTCCTGAAAGTTTGAAAAAAATTCAATGATGGTACGTACAGACGCCACATACATACCAAAGCATCTCGTAGTGGAGGCACGAACCAAAACACATTTACCTCTATAACTTTCCAACTAGTGGCCGGAACTTAATATGTAAGGTATGTTTGAAAGGTATTGGCCTATAGAATAACACTAAATATGTTGGGTGTGCCCACATGCCCCCTTAAACCGGCAAAAGCAAAAAACGTTTTTTGTTTCGCAACACTTTAGCCTAATTTTTAAGAATCCGGTTAATCGCTTATGAAGCTTGAATACATTTTCTGGACACATTCTGCAAGGCCTTTCCAACGATATCTCAAACATGTCGATTGGACGTCTGGATAAAAACTTCAAAATCTCGTGTATATACATAAAAGCGAGTCATTTCAGCATGCTACTGTGGCTGCTTTCGTCACTCGCGCGCACTGCCGTGCGCTGTGATAAGGAGTGTACTCGTACGCCCAACTATCTAAAATTTTAGAAAACTTACTGGTTTTGCGTTCTCGTACCCAAAAAACTTGCAAAGAGGGGAAATTGAGAGAGCAAAATGTGAAAGCTGCAAATTTCTGCTGGAAAAAATTTTCCCAGCTAAAACTTGCAAGTAAGAAAATCAGCTGATCACAAACACATGTTTGAAAATAAACAAAAGAAAATATGGCCTTTTTGAGTTATTTACTGCAAATTTTATTATCAATGCTAGTATACAACGAAAAAGTGACTAAATTTAATAAGCACAACGTTGGTTGTGTTTATTTTTCGTTAATTTGCTATTAATCTCCAGTTTGTTTACTTTAGTTTGTGCTGACTATAGTTGCCGTACGACATTTTTCGTTTGTACCTAATTTTCCTTTAAATATACCAAAATAGATTTAAATACAGCATGCTGAAATGTTTTTTTGCTGAAGTTTTCGGTTTTGGTAGGTTGATTGTTGAAATGAAAATTTTATAATTTTAAAGCTACATCTAAAGCTATATCTATTACATTTTTTTGGGATCAATAATGGGTGTTTGGAGGAGATTCTCTTGTTTTTGAATGCGTCACCATGTTATGCCACAAATAATTATGAAAAAATAACTTATTCATTCCGATATAATTAATTGGTATTTTAAAAAGGTTTTTCGATTCCAAAAGTATGCAATTGTATAAAGTGCAAATTCGGGGAAAATGTACCAAGCAAAAAATAAATTACCAATTTACCCACCAGTGGCAACTGTGCAAGTGATCAGCTGTTTCGAAGACTGCATAGCCCAGTAAATAGTCTGTTCCAATAGCAGTGCGGTTTACAGGATTTAGTCAGAACTTACAGGAAGTCGTTCCTATTGACATA
>NW_023458557.1:52120438-52127827 GCF_013731165.1 Rhagoletis pomonella
AAGTTTCTGGAACACAACATTGCAAGTTGATAAAAGCGTTGTAAAAAGGCACTACTGCCTAAACCCAAATTTTTGACCGTGTGACAATTTACATATGTATGTAAGTAGTAGCGGCACATTGGGTGAACTAAATGCATTCATACATACATATTTATGTACAACTGTAGCTTATATTGTACGCGTCTTCTCAGGTAGGTTAAGTGCGGGCTGATAAACATATGTAGCATAGTAAAATACTGTGTACATAACTACAATTAAAACGTTGAAAATGTTACAATTTCGGCATATGACTGGAAAAAAAACTCTAAAATACACACAAATTGTGGTTTCCAAGACATGTGCCAAGTGATTAGCACAGCTGCATCCTTCAGCTTGTCAACTCGCGGGAAATTCCCCGATTTGCAGCGAATTTCGGTTTAAGTGGTATTCGGGGAATGGGAATTTTTTTCGTGGAACTGGGTATGTTATTTTTATATCTTAAAGTAACCAAATTAGACGAGTATGTTAATTTTAAACCATTTGACCCTTTTTGGAGCGACATTTTTTCATTTTAAATCGTACTATCTCCACAACGAGAGTTTTCCCAGATATCACAGCGCACGGCAGTGCGCGCGAGTGACGAAAGCAGCCACAGTAGCATGCTGAAATTACTCGCTTATATATACACGAGATTTGGAAGTTTTTATCCAGACGTGTTTGAGATATCGTTGGAAAGGTCTTGCAGAGTGTGTCCAGAAAATGTATTCAAACTTCATAAGCGATTAACCGGATTCTTAAAAATTAGGCTAAAGTGTTGCGAAACAAAAAACGTTTTTTTGCTTTTTCCGCTTTAAGGGGGCATGTGGGCACACCCAAAATATTTAGTGTTATTCTATAGGCCAATACCTTTCAAACGATACCTTACATATTAAGTTCCGGACACTAGTTGGAAAGATATAGAGGTAAATGTGTTTTGGTTCGTGCCTCCACTACGAGACGCTTTGGTATGTATGTATGTGGCGTCTGTACGTACCATCATTTAATTTTTTTCGAACTTTCAGGAATTAAAGTACAAAAAACCTAAGAACGTTTTGTTCCAGGATGCTTTGATTCGTACGCCTTTGTGGGCGTGGCTGCTGCCTGAAATTCGAAAAAATTCAATTTTTTAAACTACCACTGAGGCCGCACTACTCAGTCCATGACATTGATGTGGATATCAGTAGATGGGTCCTCAAACAAGCTATCTAACGCTGTCTTTTGTGTTTATGAAATATAAATATGTCATAACGTTATTGCCTGAAAACTAAAAATCGGGCTGCTGAAAATATAGATTTCGAGACTTTTCTCAAAAACTGGTTAGTCGATTTTATTCTTAGTTTCCACAAATCTAGCCCGAAACCTTAGCTTTCGTCTGGTATATAGCTTATATCTGGGAAAACTCTCGTTGTGGAGATATTACGATTCAAATTGAAAAAACGTCGCTCCAAAAAGGGTCAAATGGTTAAAATTAACATACTCGTCTAATTTGGTTACTTTAAGATATAAAAATAACATACCCAGTTCCAAAAATTGTAACATTTTCAACGTTTTAATTGTAGTTACATATGTACACAGTATTTAACTATGCTACATATTAGAGTGGCCGCAATAGAACTTATTAAACACATGGTTGGGTTTTAATGTTATTTCATTTCTCTTGCTTGCACAAGAGCAATTATTAAAACACTTGGTTGGATTTTACTGTTATTTTATTTCTCTTGTTTGCACAAGAGCAGCCGTTTGTATCGGTCGAGTTATTACTACTAAATTTGCTAACTAAAATATTGCGGCGACTACGCCTAAATACCTGACGCTTTCTTACCACCTACCAGTTGCTGCACATGTTTTGCCGTGTGACTTGCAAAATGCAGTTCGGCAATTTTACCTCTTGTTGTTGGCTTTTCCGCTGCAGCGATGTTGTTATTGTCACGCGCTACCTGGTCGACGCATCGTCATCAATATCGGTGGGAGAGTTGTTGCTACGCTATTTCCACACTCAAACCTGCCGACGCACCGTCAGCAATATCGGTAGAAGTGGAATGTTGACCGGATACGCGTTTACCGGTGTTTTTGCAGAGTGTTGGTTAAGTAGTTGTAGCGTACAGGGGCTTTCCTTCAGAGGTTTACAAAAGTTTGCCGCTACAGCCTCCTTGCAGTTGTAGAGTGGAATGTATTTACCATTACATTCAGCAATAATGTCTGTTTCTAGAGCGATAATTTTTCCGTATCACTGGCAGCAACTTTACATTATTACAAAATCTGTCTATTTTTGAAAATGTAATAACAAAGTAAATGCAATTCGTATCTTGAAATATCTTAATTTTAGAAATGGACAATAAATCACTTATGCTAATATTTGCAGAGTGTTCAGCAGCTAACAAACTATTGATCTCCATACCATTTAGCAGGATAGGGTTGACAATATTTACCCTGCCCAGAGTTACTGACGTTAAAATGGTTTCCAATTCCATTATAACTGCTCTATTTCAGGTGGAGGCTAGAGAAAAGAGATATCCCGTATCTATTTGAGTGCTTATTGCATTTTGTAATAATTTATTTACTGTCACTGTCAATTCGTCTATTTTGTGTATTTTGTGTAGCTGAATTTACCGCTATTTGTTGTTCGTTTGTGTCTAATAGGGCATTGGTTCTGGTCTCGATCATTTGAAAGTCGTCAGAGTCTGGAGTCCCTGTTATGTATTTCAAGGCAGTCCCCAGAATGTTAATACTTCTAGCGTACCGATGGTGTATTTTTATCGCGTCCAATAGTTGTAATATTTCATTAGCGTTATTCTCCAGTAGTCGTTTAATATGTGATTGTGGGAATTGGATCAGTAGTTTGTCTGTCTCCTCAGCTATTGCTTCGAATGCTGACAAATTAGTTTGGTGAAGTGAAAAGCCATGCTGCTCATAAACAGCTACACCTCCGGATGTAATTGGGATATAGTAAGAGTTGATATAATCGCGTATTCCTGCGTTGGCTCGAAAGCTTAACGAGAGCAAAATGATCCTAAGGGCGACAAAGGAGAGAGCGGTCAGTGTCTTAAATTATTTTTGGGCACTTTTCGTTCATCAATTATAACAAATGTACCAAGATCCTTTGGGATTACTTTTTCGGTGTAAAGTTTTGAAAACTTGTTTCCTATTCCTTTATTAGTCTTCACATAAACTTTATCCCCTGAATTATACTGTCGTGTTTGTCTATTTTCATTCTGTCTTTGTAAATCTTTCTGCTGAATACGTGTAAGTCTAGTTTTTATTTCCCTTATTAATTCGTCCGGTGTTGAATGTATTACGTCTATTGGCTTTTTATTCGTTACTGAATGAATTTTACGGTTGTACTTAGCTGTGGCTAGCAAAATTAGCTCAACTGTGTCAGAGATACCAGTCTCAAGCTTCTGACAGCGGGCAATTTCCGTAAGGGCACTGTGGAATCTTTCCACTTGTCCGTTAGTCGTACTATGGGCGGGTGGGGTGGTGTAGATTTCGACGCCAAAGTGATTTTTAAGTATTGATTTAATGGTTTCCGAATTCAACGATCTCTCATGGTCACAGACCAACACCTTAGTATTTCTGTAAAAATTTAGAAGTTCGTATATGGATTCTTTAACATCAACTATGGCTCTAGATTTGATTGGAAATACCATTGCAAACTTTGAGAACTTGTCTACTGATGTTAAGAAATGTGTCTTATCGGTGGAGTAAATGTCGACATGAAGGATCCGGGAATCTGGGAGAAATTCAGGTAAAGGAGTCGATCCTATTTCAGGGTTCGGGGGATGGCGTTGGTATTTGGCCTCGTGACATATCTTGCAATTAGAAATTATTTCCCTCAAAATTTTCCGTATTTCAGGGAAATAATAACTTTCAAGGACCTGTTTCCTGTTTTCACGGAGTGACCGATCGGTAGCACACTGGTGTATAACTTGGTGTAGATTTGTGAATTTTGGTGCAATTAATCAGATTTATACCGAAATTCGTAAATCTACACCAAGTTATACACCAGTGTGCTACTTGAGGATGAGCTCGGTTATGTTCGGTTTGAAGAATCTCGCGCTGGTCATCTTTGTTGCAGACTTCTATTACCTGTTTGGTGGTATGACGGAATTTGGCGGCCAGATATGTCGTGACCAGTTCATCTTGAATCTTTGCCAGGATGGGCAATTCACACTGCAAGCCGTTCAAAACATTTGGGTTGACACATTGTTTTATAGTTTTCATCAGTTCTCCTACATTATTGAACGATATTCGGTGCCTCATTCGGGATTTAAATATAATTTTCGAGCTAAGTGCTGTGTGATTTCCTTCTTCCGAAAAACAATTTAATCCGAAAACAATTTATGGGGTTCTTTACAGTGGGAATTGCTTGAGACAGCGACTCTTCGCTATTCGCAGCCATGCTTGCCGAGTCCATGTCATGGTCTAATGCATTTATATGTTGTCGGGAGAGGGCGTCGGCGACGAAGTTTTCCTTACCAGGGTTGTAAAGAAACTGCGGTGAAAATTCCTCAACAAAGGCACGCCATCTTTTCATTTTCGCGTTCGGATTTTTATCGGATAAAGCGAATGTGAGTGGTTGATGGTCGGTGTAAATATTCAAATTCTTTACGCCATACAAATAGTTACGAAGCTTTTGTAGAGCCCAAACTATTGCCAGCAGTTCTCTCTCGTTGGTAGCGTAGTTTTCTTCGGTTGAGGAGAGGGTCCTGGAAATCATTGTGATAGGTCTTCCATTCTGTGACAGAACGGCGCCTATGGCATAAGAAGAGGCATCTGTAGTCAGATCAAATATTTGTTTGTAATCAGGATGAAGAAGCAATACGTCTTCTGATGCAAGGATTTTTTAATCTTATTAAATGCGTTAAGTGCTTCTTCCTCAAGAGTAATTTGAATTTTCTTTGACTGATTAGCGCCCATATTTCCGTTTTCCCCCCTTAGGTACTTCGTTAGAGGTTTTGCAATCGAGGCATAGTCTTTTATAAACCGTCGATAATATCCTGCTAATCCTAGGAATAAACGCAAAGCTCGTAACGATTTTGGAATCGAAAATTCTAAAATGTCTTTGACTTTAGCGGGGCATGTTTTGATTCCCTCTTTTGATACGGTAAAGCCTAGAAATTCAACACTTTCCTGAAAGAACTAGGATTTCTCAGGGGAAACGCGCATATTGGAATCGAAAAGTTTTATCAGGATTTGGTCAATGTCCTTGCAGTTCGGCAGATTTGGAGAAAATAATAACATCGTCTATGTAAACATGACACGTTTTCCCAATTTCATCCCTAAGGACATCATCAATGGCTCTCTGGAAAATGTTGGAGCATTTTTTGGACCAAAGGGGAGCTTACAAAACTCGTACTTTCCGTTGTTGACCGAGAAAGCCGTTTTCTCTCTATCCTTTTCTGCGAGTTTGATTTGGTGAAATCCTGATTTGAGGTCTATTGTCGAGCAAAAGGTTGCACTTCCCATGTTTGCTCAAATCGCAGAAGTTTCCGGTATTGGGTATTTATCACTTATTGTCTTGGTGTTTAGCTTCCTAAAGTCAATTACGAGTCGTAATCTCTTGTTGCCTTTTTCGTCTAAACCTTTCTTATCTACAACCCAAATTGGATTGTTATAAGGGGAACGGGATAGTCTAATGATTCCCTCACGCAACAGATCTGATATCTCCTTATTGAAAAATTCCGCAGAAGCAATGGGGTACGGGTAACTTTTCGAGTAGACGGGTAAATCGTCCACGGTCCTTATCGTACCTACAATGCTGGTATTGTAGGGCAGCGCTTCATCTGGATCAGCGAAAACTTTAGCATGAAGCTTTAGCAATGTAAGATATAAATATTGTCCTTGCTTGTTTCCGATTTAGTTTTTTTGTCAACGTCCGAGCAGTAGTAGTACAAAAGCTTTTCCTTTCCACCATCATAACTCAACGTACCACTCTTTAGGTCAATACTACCATTTACATCTTTTAATAAGTCGAATCCTATAATGCCGTCAAAGGTCTTCAAACTGGGTAGATAAAGAATTCAACATTCTTATTAAATATATTTATTGTACATTTTTTGTTAACTAAATCGGTACCGTGGATGGATTTGACAGTGAAAGGGTTATTCACAGGTTTTATTCCCTTTAGAGCGTTAAGGTGTTTTACATAGCTCTTTGCAGCACCGGTGTCCATTAAAAATCTTATTCCTCTTCCCCCAAGTGTCCTTTCGACATAGGGCAAGAGGTACTTAGTCCTAAAAAATTAACGTCGTCTTTCGGTCCGTCCAGGTCATATTCAGCACTCTTAGGTTTCGCGTCATGATAATAGTCATCATACCCGATATCACTCCAGTATTCACCTTCCGGTTCGTATTGGTCTTGGGTGATATTGTTGATACGCCGTACCTTTTGTATTGGAAGCTGATCACTTCCATGCTGTTTTTTTTCAGCTTTTTCTTTATTCAGGCCTGTTGATACAGGCTGATGGCGATTGAATATGCCGCCCGTGTTACTGTTATCCGGACGAGTTACCTTAGGGTAAGCTTTTTGATTACGGTACCTATCGTCATTGCCGTGGGGTTGTTGGGGTCTGTTCTGTCTGAAGCGGGAGTACGAAGGATCTATGTCCATTGGTACTGGAGTTTTCTGAGTTCGAGTTTGTCCTCGTTGGTCTTGAGGTATTCTACGGTATTGGGGTGAATAATAATAAGGATCTAAGTTATGGGATGCCTGTCTGTTAAAGGAACTTGCAAACATTGATCTGGCTTGGTTCGCTTCCAGTTCCTGCGCTAGGGCAAGCGCTGACGGCAGATCAGTGGGTCTAGAGGAGAAGAGAACATCGCACAAAGGGCGATTGAGTCCCGAGATGAACACGCGAAGTGCATCATCCCGATATTTCTTATTAAGTGATCCTATCAGCGCGGTGTTTTCACCGTGAGTCATGATTGTTTTATTGACTATCAGAGTCAACTTTCTCTCCACTGCATCATAGAACTCCTCTACTGATGATTTTCTTTGTCTAAGGGTCGATAACTCCTGTTCAATTAAGTAAATTGGTCTTTTGTCCGCATACGCAAAGTCTAGTCGAGAAATGATAGCGTGAAAATTTAAGACTGTATTGAAAGATGGTAAAGCACTATCTGCGGCTCCTACTACTTTATTTCGGATTATCCCTACCGCTTGAGCTACCGTTATACGCTTCCAACACTCTATTAGCAGTATGAGCTGCTTGTCTCCAAGACACATAACGGGTCGCGTCGCCTTTGAATTCCGGCACCACTAGTTATGTGGTGTTTTAATTTTTAAACTTTATCTTTTCAAATTATTAAAAAACTTCATAAATGTTCACGGTGTTTGTAATTAAAATGTTTTGTTGCGTAATAAATTGTTCGC
>NW_023458557.1:52127927-52131679 GCF_013731165.1 Rhagoletis pomonella
GCGTAATAAATTGTTCGCGGCTCACTATTTATACAGTGGTTAACTTTCCCTCAATTGTCGAGTTGATTCGAACCACGGCCACGCACAGGATTTGTCCTTTATAAAGATAACACAAGAACTGCACTGTGGCCCCACGTTGGGCGCCACTTATTAAAACACTTAGTTGGGGCTTAATGTTATTTCATTTCTCTTGGTTGCACAAGAGCAATTATTAAAACACTTGGTTGGGCTTTAATGTTATTTTATTTCTCTTGTTTGCACAAGAGCAGCCGTTTGTATCGGTCGAGTTATTACAACTGAATTTGCTAACTAAAATATTGCGGCGACTACGCCTAAATACCTGACGCTTTCTTACCACCTACCAGTTGCTGAACATGTTTTGCCGTGTGACTTGCAAAATGCAATTCGGCAATTTTACCTCTTGCTGTTGGCTTTTCCGCTGCAGCGATGTTGTTGTTGCCACGCGCTACCTGATCGACGCATCGTCATCGATATCGGTGGGAGAGTTGTTGCTACGCTATTTCCACAATCAAACCTGCCGACGCACAGTCAGCAATATCGGTGGAAGTGGAATGTTGACCGGATACGTGTTTACTGGTGTTAACTTATACTAGAAAATTTTTAAAGATGGTAGCATCGATGAGCGCCGGCCTGAAAAAGTTTCTATTTTACGTAAACAAAGTACTTGAAAAATTTGTAGCCTCTCCGGGAATAATTGATGGACCCAAAAGTTGGTTAAAGTTGATCGAAGCAAATCGTACTGAAGTTGATTTTGTTTTGTTTCTATATAGAAGATATTCAGAAATAATTTACACTTATGGTACTTGACAACACCGCACGACACATGTCACTCTGCATAAAAATCCGCAGTGTACATATTTATGTAAATAGCTAATAAGTCACCGTTACATTTCGAACGCTTACTGCTTTCTGCAGATAATCTGGTCCTGAATCATACCACACTACGAGAGTTGCGTGAAAACAATCGACACTCTCAATTCAATGAAACAAAATCTGAGTTCGTTAGAAACGTAGGTATTATACCTGCATACGTAAATACACATACATATTTTGATATTTAAGTTTTTGTGTTTCATTATGAAATAGTTAAGTACGAACGATCGTTTGGTAGTTCACTGGAACGGAAAAATGTTGGCAGATTTAGTCGGCAGATCAAATGTGGATCGAATAGCAGTTCTAGTAAGCTACAATGGAACGGCCAAGTTTTTGGGAGCTCCCAAAATTGAGTCGGGTAAGGGAAAAAACATCGCCCAAGCTGTTCACAATACTCTAGTCGAATGGGAAATTTCTGAAAAAGTTGTGGCTTCGAGCTTCGATACTACTTCTTAAAACACTGGCCTCGTACGAGGTGCTTGTATGCATTTGGATGACCTTCTCGGTCGAAAACTTATCAATCTTGCGTGCCGTCATCACATCTATGAGATTGTCCTCAAAAACGTTTTCGAAAAGAAGTGCGGTAAAAGCAGTGCGCCGGAATCTCTAATTTTTAATAGATTCGCTGACATATGGCACAATGTTAAATACGAGCAATACAGTTACGGTCTCGATGATCTAATTGTTGATTCCAAAATTAGCCATGAGGAAAGAGGGCAAATAAAACAGTTTTGTCGAAATCAGCTCAAACACACTCAAATACGCGGTGATTACAAGGAACTCTTGGAGCTCTCTATGACGTTCCTTGGTGACGACGGCGGTGTCTTTCGTAAATGTGGTGCGACATCTCGTGCAAGATTTATGTCGAAAGCAATATATTGTCTAAAAAATTTTCTATTTCGTACCCAGTTTAATATGACTTCTAGAGAGCTTAGTTGTATTCGGGATATGTCAATTTTAAAACGTAAAACTTTACATCAAGGTATGGTATGGTTGCACTAATTCTATTGAGTGTCCCAATCAAGATTTTAATTTTTTACGTGCTGCTTCCAAGTATTCCGAAATCGATAAAATTGTGTCTGAAGCGGTTATTGATAAGATGAAGAATCACTTGTGGTATCTAACTCCGGAAACGGTGGGGCTATCATTTTTCGATCCCAGCGTTTCACTCGAAATTAAACGAAAAATGGCGAATCGTTTGAAAGAAAAGGACCCTGTTGCAGCTTTTGTCAAATATCGCACGTTTGCAAATATGCAACATATGTTAAAATGTGATTTATCTGATTTTGTATCTTCTAAAACAAAATTTTTGTTTTCCAATTTCGAGATTCAATGTGACTTTCTTGAGCTCGTTCCAGTCGTATGGAAAGACAATGAGGAATATCAGACAGCTTTAGAATTCCTTCAAAATGTATTCGTCGTAAATGACACTGTGAAGCGTGGCGAAAAGTTTATGAAAGATTACAATCGTATTTTAACACGCGACGAAGAAGAAGTTCAGTTTATATTGCAATTTGTTGACTCATGTCTACGGTGACCATATTAACCAGCGTAAAATAAAGGGCATTTTTTTCAAAATGATTTGGGAATACGTACATACAACTTGTATGATAAGAGTACCTTACCCATATCGTTATTTAAATCAAATACTTACCAGTTAATTATAATATTTAATTGTATAAGTTCACCTGCTGTAGCGAAAATTGAAGCCAAATCCTTTTCAAGGACTTCGCCATCCTTTGCTACCAAAATGCGTTTACCATAATTCATACTGCACGACGTGACCAACACACAGTAATTCAAAATTGGAGCTCAATGTTCATAATCCACTCCAGCCTTCATCTTTCATCCAATATTTGCTAAACACCAAAAAAAATAAATATTTTTTTTGGTGAACATGTTTTTATAACATTTTTGTGTGTATTTTTTGTTTTGGGAGAACCATAAAATTGTTTTCAACTAGTTTTTGTTATGTAACATTTATTAACTGGAACAGCAGAATACATTTTCTTCAAAATTGCTACTTTTTCTGCATTTTGCACTAAAAAATTTAATGTAATGAAATTAAAATTCAGAAATCAGGCTCAACTGGTCTCTTGTAAATATTGTAAGCTTTCATAAAAAAAATAAAAATTATTCAAATTAAGTGAAAAATTAAGTGAATTAGTGCTAGTTTTGAACCTCTGTGCAGCAGGGGGTTTATTGTTCTATTTCAGTAGAACTGACACACAACTTTCCCTGTGCTGTATAGATTGTACAAAGATTGCCGATTAAATAGAAACCCTAAAGTGGGGTGCGAAACAAACTGGCGAAAGTTTTCATTATATATAATAAGGAACATTTTTATTTTTCATATTCTGCGTTTAAAAATTTACCTCTGAAAAATGCTAAGCCGATCTAAAGGACAGTGTAAGAAATAAAGGACAGAAGGCGTCCTTTATTTTGAAAAAAATTATAAAGGACAGGGGGTTAAAATAAAGGACTGTCCTTTAAAATAAAGGACGGATTGTCCATCGCATGGTTTCCATCGCATAAAAAATCGGCATTGATTGACCAACTACAGACAATGTAAAGTTTTCCCAATTTAATTATAATATTAAATACATACAATAATAGTATTTACATATTTTATGCACTTTGTATGAAAAAAAAAAGTAAAGAGTTTTAAATATCAGTAATAATACCTGAGTTCAACTTTAACCAACTTTTGGGTCCATCGAAAATTCCCAAATCGGTTTCAAATTTTCCAGGTGGTGTTTTTAGGTAAAATAGAAACTTTTTCCAACCGGCACTCGTTGAACGGGGCAAGGAAAAGTAAGCGTGAAGCCTTGCGACGTCTTCTACAGTTGCCACGTAAA
>NW_023458557.1:52131779-52139751 GCF_013731165.1 Rhagoletis pomonella
TGGCATTTCCAATTGGCGTCAGTTAGCACAGAAGAGAAATGACTGGCATGCTATTTTGGACTCGGCCAAAATCGCTTAGGCGGTTCCAGCGCCAATTAAGAAGAAGAAGAAGACTCGTTCATATCAAATGATGTTACAAAAATGGCCAGGCTACTACATATGTTTATCACCCCGCACTTAACCTAACTGGGAAGACGCGTACAATATTAGCTACAGTTGTACATAAATATGTATGTATGAATGCATTTACCCAGCAAGAACGACCTAACGCATTCTCCAATACACTTACAAAATTGTTAATAAAAACAAACACATTTGCATAATAGCGATATCCATATGCCATTCTTTACGTTATATAACACGTTATTAATCGCATAATAATATTTGATTGAAAAGAGACAACTACATATGGTATAATATAATAGCGAATTCCAGAAAACTACTCACACTTGAAACGAGTATGCGTTAGATTTCTCCAGGAGGCCTATGTAAAATGATGGAAAGTTTTGGAATTTCTCACACAAACTTTTTGTAGTACTAGGCGTATATAACGCATTAGTTAACAGATAGGGTTCTTACTGGGTAGTTCACCCAATGTGCCGCTACTACTTACATATATATGTAAACGGTCAAAAATTTGGGTTTAATTTTTAAACCGCGCCGGGACTACTGCCTTTTTCAATTTTTTATAGTCTACTTTTTAAACCAGTCAATAGTTTTAAGCAATTTTTAATATGTTCTGGTTTAAATTTTAGTCGAAAAAATTCGTTGTTTAAAACTCAAACCAAAATGTTTTAATTCTAGTTTCTAGGTTTCATATATAGAAAATTTGGTTTAAAATCTAAACCAAAATATATGAAAGCACATTTACGTGCGTGGCTGTAGCTGAGTGTGCAAAGATGCTTGATACAATTGGTTGCTACCAATGCAGTCCGGGTTCAATCCCCATCAGACGGAGCATGGAATTTAAGATCTTTTTTTATATTCTAAATTATGAAAATGTTTGGGTTAAAAATTTAAACCAAACTGTTTAAATTCTAAACCCAATATAGGTGCTCTCCTTTTTTATCTTGGAAGGTTTGTATTTGAAACTGAATTTAGTTTGGTCATATATGTATGTAGTCCAAAAAGTTTAAAATTAAAACCGAAACTTTTAACCGTGTACTGAGCAAAACTACTTGAGAAAAAAGCATTAGTTTAATAGCACGAGTGCAACATCGTACACTTGATAGAAGTAAAACTTCTTAAAAAAAGCCCATGTGTGCGCCACACACCCGGTAGAAATCTTAACAAAAGTATACTACGAGACAATCAGACGAATACAGTTGTTTATTGTATCCAAAGTTGGTACCAAGTTGATAAGTTTTTATCATTTCTCATAATTTGCTTTTAATTTTAATTTTTTTCGAATACAGAGGATATGATTATTCTTTTTTGCTTTATTCCGCATACGAAAAATTATATGTTTCAATGGACACATCGCTTTGAATACATAATTTAGATTTAGATAATATTTTTAGCAATTTAGTTGAGAAAAATAAAACATTTAGATTATTGTTTGTATTTAAGTCGATTTTAAATTTGCTGCCCCAAAATAATTGGTATCAAATAAAACACTTCTTTGAGGTAAAATTATGGAGTGACGAAAGCTGAACTAGAAACACAAAATTTATGATGTCAATTTCGTGACGAAAATTACACACATTTTTTAACTGCCTCTGAAACGTACGGAAAATCTTTTTTTTTTATTCGAAACGTTGCAAACAATTTCTGCTAATGTGGCTTTGATGTCTTCTTTAAATGCAGCACGTAGTCCAAGGAGAACTGCAGGAAGTGCATCGTACCAACTCTCGCCGTGGCAGAGAAGAGATTTCAATTGCCGATGCAAGCGTTCAACAAGTCCGGTAGATTGTGGATGATAACTAGTGGTTCGTTGATGTTTAAAACCAAGGAGATCAGCGAGTTTCTTGAAAAGATCTGACTCGAATTATCCTCCAAGGTCGGTGGTTATCCGAAGTGGAACGCCAAAATATGAGATCCATGTTAGAATTAGCGCGTGTGCTACTCGATCGACCGTGCCGTCAATAAGTAGTGCGGCGGCTGGATAGCGTGTGATCCGGTCAATGATTGTGAGACATTTGGTGTGACCTTTTCACAGCGGGAGGGTCACCAAATTTACGTGAATATGCTCAAAACGGCGAGAAGGTGGATGAAAATCGCGATGGGTGAAACTGTATGGCGTACAATTTTATTGCGCTGGCATTGAATGCAAGCTTTTGCCCAACTGATGCAATCCTTGTTAACTGATGGCCAAACGAATCTATTTGCAATGAGGCGCCTAGAAGCTCGACGGCCTGGGTGTGAAACGGAATGAAGTGTGTCGAAAATTCGCAACGTCTGCTATATTACTTCTGATTTTGCGTAGTTCCAGTGAAGTGTTAGAGCTGCAGAGCAGTGGCTGGAGCTCTGCATCGTTGGTCTGGGCACGTGCGAGTTCTTCGGATGTAACTGCTGCGTGAATAGCATCGACTCGAGATAGGGCGTCAGCAACGATATTGTTCGACCCGGATATGTGCCGTATGTCGGTAGTGAACTGACTTATAAAGTCGAGTCATCGAAATTGCCATGGTGATGCACGTTCGGGCTTCTGTTTGAATGCGTGCATTATGGGTTTGTGATCCGTATAGATAACGATGTGTCGTCCCTTAAAAATGTGGCGGAAATATTGAGCTGCTTCGTAAATTGCGTTGAGTTCACGATCGTAAGTTGATCGCTTTTGCACAGATGGTGCGAGTTATTGGAGCAGATTTTCGGACCTTCGAGTAGCTTATTAAGTGGAGCTAGTAGGTGAGCTGCATGCTTGATAAATTTTCGGTAGAAATTTATGGTACCTATGAAGTTGCGTAGCTTAGTGATTGTTGAAGGGCGAGGATATTCAATGATTGCTTTAACTCGGTCTTTGAGTGGTTTTATGCTGTCTGCGGAAATAGTGTGCCCGAAGAATTCAACTTCTTTCAAACCTATCCGAGTTTTTGTTGCATTTATGACTAGGCCATAGCGTTGAAGGCGCTGGAATACAATACGCAAGTGTTGCTGGTGCTCGGTTTCATTTGCGGATGCCACAAGTAGGTCATCGGTGTATGCGAAAACGAACGGTAAGTCTCGAGTTACCTCGACGATGAAACGCTGAAACGTTTGGACAGCGTTTCGAAGTCCGAATGTCATAAACGGAAACTCGAAAAGGCCAAACGGTGTGACGATAGCCGTTTTCTGTACGTCCTCCTACGCCACGGGAATTTGGTTGAAAGCACGAATTAGATCGATGGTTTAATAGCATGACGTACCGTGTAAATTAGCGGTGAAGTCTTCAAGACATCTAACTGGATACCGATTTGTATAGTACGTTCGTCAAGGCGACGGTAATCGCCGCATGGGCGCCATTCGCCAAATTTCTTTGGTGCGAGGTGCAGTGGAGATGACCATGGGCTGTGTGACGGTCATGCAACACCCAGTTTGATCATCTTATCAAATTCAGCTTTCGCAATTTTTAGACGATCGGGAGCTAATCGACGAGCGCGGCTACTGACTGGAGTACCAGGTGTTTGTTTTTATGTGATGCTGCGTTGTGTGTGCAATGTGCGTAGGTGCACCAACGGGGCGTGTAGCTCTGGGAAATTCGGCAAGCAATTGCCAAAGTGCTGATGATTCATTCGGCTGCTGAAGTTTAATTGACTGCACATCCACACTCCTGGTTGTGCCCGTTGTGCGTAGCCAAGTAGTTTCGTCGATAAGTCGTTGGTTTTTGAGGTCCACGAGGAGGCCGTAGTGTGAAAGTAAATCAGCGCCAATGATTGGACGCGAGACGTCTGCTACTATGAAGCGCCATGTTAGCGCTCTGCGGAGGCCGATATTTAAATTGATAGTTAGGACGCCGAAGGTAATAATAGGCGTTCCATTTGCTGCGATGAGTTGGTAACCGGTCGCCATCTTCATAGTAGTGTTACCTGTTAAACTGAGACTTCTGAGCCCGTGTCTACTAAAAACTGGATGCTGAGGGTCGGTCTGTAATGAAGAGGCGGTACGATGGTGGGAGAGATGCGCTTTCCGCCGCTAACGTCTCTCTTATTTGTTTTCCGCTAGTTTGCAACTAGGTGTGCCTTTTTGAGCGAGGTTACCAAACTTTTTGTGGTACCAGCAGGTGTTGCCGGCTGGGCTTACGGGAGAAACTGATCTGCTCCTGTTAGCGTTACGTGGACGAAAATGTTTTCTTCCAGTCGTTTGTCGGCTGTCTAAAAGCTTCTGCAGGCATTTTGTAATGTGCGCTAGTTGTTGCTCTACGTCTGAAGGCACGGCGCCTGGACTATTTTCGAACGATGTTGCAGCTACATGAGTGCCAGTAGACGGTCTGAGCACGTCATGCAGGCGGTCTGCGGCTTCGCCCAATTCTTGTAGCCCGGCTGTGCGTTGTGCGACTAAACATGCGCGCATTTGGTCGGGCAGGTGCGAGAGCCACCTTGCTCTTAATACCTCCTCATCGATGCCTGGAACTAGACTACGTAGGTATCGAAGATGTTGAGAGGGCGTCCTATCGCCGAGACACTCGCCGTCCAGCAGTTGAAGGAGTTTCGCTTCTCTGGACTTTGAATAGCAAGCGATTAGCGCTGTCTTTAATTTCTAGTATGGATTCTCTGCCGGTGGATTCAAAATAATGTCCTCAGCGTCGGCAGCTATGCGCGTGTCAATGAGTGGAATTGCGTGATGGAATTTGTCCACTTCATTTTTTGACATTATGGTTCCGGAAATGGGATTCTAATTGCGCGAACCAAAGTCCCGGCTTGTCTTTATTGAAGCTTGGGACACGAATTGTCGCAGGGCTAGCGTTGTTACCCAAGAATATTGATGCTTTCGGCAGGTGTTGCGTATCGTCGTCGGCTGGCATTTCGTTTGGCTTCCAATATAAAAATTGTAGCTGCAAAGAAAAATGACAATGGTAGCTGCAAAAGCCCTTGAGCGGGTGCTATGCGAAATGGCAGTGCAAAGTAACGTTGCCGAAGTCTTGCCCTTATACGCGGCCAGCGGATGGTTGGGCGTGGTGTGACTTTTGGTCGGGGTCACCTTCAGTGGTTGGTAGCGGGATGTTTTTTTTTCCAAGGTTGTGCCAAGGTGACCGCTAAAAGTCCTCACGGTTGTCGTCGGGGTCACCAATGTGGAGAATTAGTCCTTTATTTAAACACGACTATCCGACGTGGTAACCAGAATCCAACTTCGTATTACATTGTCGAAATTACTCGTATATGTATGAGCGAAGAACATCAGGTGATGATATTCGCAATATATGAAATTCATTCTTATGATAGCTTAATTAATAGGAGTAAGAAAGATAGCACTAATGTTATCGCTAGAATAATAATGCAAAGCATAATGTAAGATAACTTAACCCCTAAGTGTATAAATATAAATGAATTTAATATTAACCTTTAAGTGCACAGTTTAACTACAATAGATTAATTGCTTAATGTGAGTGCCGCAACATATGTAGTCCAAAAAGTTTAAAATTAAAACCGAAACTTTTAACCGTGCACTGAGCAAAACTACTTGAGAAAAAAGCATTGGTTTAATAGCACGAGTGCAACATCGTACACTTGATAGAAGTAAAACTTCTTAAAAAAAAGCCCATGTGTGCGCCACACACCCGGTAGAAATCTTAACAAAAACATACTACGAGACAATCAGACGAATACAGTTGTTTATTGTATCCAAAGTTGGTACCAAGTTGATAAGATTTTATCATTTCTCATAATTTGCTTTTAATTTTAATTTTTTCGAATACAGAGGATATGGTCATTCTTTTTTGCTTTATTCCGTATATGAAAAATTATATGTTTCAATTGACACATCGCTTTGAATACATACAGTGACGAGCAAAACTAACATGGAGTAACACCTTTTCTTTCAGCTGTCGCTATCTTTCCAAGTTCTAACGACATTCATACTGTTGTTCTGTATTTTTATTGGTACATCTTTGCTTCCTCTGTCATAACGATTTGAAGTCAATTCAACAACATTAAAGAAACCAGCAGACAAAAATGTAAATTAAGGCATATGTTACAGTTTTGCACTCATGTATTTTTAATAACTTTTTGACAATTTTCACAAAAAAAAAGAATTATTAACACAATGTTCGGTATGGTTTTGCTTTATTTAGTTTCGTGTTGCAATTTGGCATACCTAATGTGCATGTCTGTAAAAATTCTGGAGGTATAGCCTCACATATATCCTTGGTTTGCTTTCACAGCTCACGTACTCCATTGGACGGACTTGGATACTTAGTAAGATGCGCTTTTAGTTGATTTCGCAAATTCTCGATGAGATTCATGTCCTCGGATTGTGGAGGTCATTTCAAATTAGCAATTTCTGCTTTTGTTCCAGTCTTTGCGAACATGTGCAGTGTGTTTTGGTTGCTTTTTCAGCAGAAACTCTAATTTTTTCGACTACATCTTGCAAATTTTGTTGAAATATGAACAGATACTGTTCCTTACGCATAATACGTACAAACGGATCAACAACATTTTTGAAATACAACCCCAAACTAATATTGACCGACCACTGTGATTCACAGTTCGCCTTACATGATGCGCTTAGGCTTAATTTGGGCCTTTGTTCCAATACCATGCCCGGCCATCTGCTTAAAAGCTATTAATTTAGTCTTGTCAGACCACATAAGCCTCAATTAAATCTTAAAAATGTGTTTTTTATTGCGTTATGTAAGGCCTAACATATCCCAATAGGCAACGGTCCGGTTTTCGCGCGATGCAGCAAAACGCTGCCCCACTCGCACATGTATTTTGATCAAATTTGCTTTTTTCTTCTTTTATGATCCATTTTGCTCAATTTGGCAACTTTTCGCCTCACTATCTACTGATTTGCATTCAATTTTAATACCTTAAGCGCTTCTGTAGTAGTGCCTGCAGCGTTACTTGCTACTAAGTTCACAAGATATCGGACTGTAATATATTTTGACAGACTTCCTTTGTCCTTAGTAACACTTTAGGCTATATTTTTTCTCAGTCTTAACATTTTCATGTGGCAAACTCCACATATTTTTGCCACTTTCCCTACGGTCCCGCCTTGTCGCAGTAAATCTATTATTTACATTTATGTTTCCTGATTAACCATATTATTTATTGGTGATCACTTCTTGAATAAATTACAATACAGAAACAAGTAAGAGCAGCGCTGTCTTCGGCTATGCCGAAGGCTTCATACCTTTCATGAACATCTGCAAATTTTACTTTGACAGATTACTGCTTTTGAATACATCTGCATACATCGATAGAGGAGTTACATACTTATATAAAAAATCGCACCTAAACAATCAGAGGTATGGAAGATATACTTTATATGACACCAATCTAAGTGATTTTCACCGCTATGTGATCGGTATGTAAACCGGTAACACAATTTATTGGGTTTAGTTTCCTACATAAAGGAGATATATCGCAAAAACTGGTATCTGAACAATCAGTGCTATAGGAGATAAAGCTTATACAGCATAGATTTTGACGATTTTCTCAGTAGACTTTGTATTATTATTTATAAAATATCTTACGAAATTTATCGGTTTTAGCTGTTCAAATAAAGAAGTTTTACAGTAAAATCCCATATCTGAACAATCAGATGTTTGGGAGATATATGTTGTAGTCATCCGATCCTTGTTATTTTCACTGTAAGTATTCTGTTAATAATGAGTGAAAATGGTGCGAAACTTCATGTTCCTAGCTGCATAAATGGAGGAGTTATGATAAAAGACCTCATATCTGAACAATCAGTTGTATGGGGGCTGCAGGTTATAGTGACCCGATCTTTATTATTTTCGAGGTAAGTCTTCTGTTGATAATGAGTGAAAACAGCGCGAAATTTCATGGTCCTAGCTACATAAATGGATGAATTATAACGAAAAATCTCATATCTG
>NW_023458557.1:52139761-52142602 GCF_013731165.1 Rhagoletis pomonella
AATCTCATATCTGAACAATCAGTTGTATGGGAGCTATAGGTTATAGTGACCCGATCTTTGTAATTTTCACTATAAGTATTCTGTTGATAATGGGTGAAAGTGCTGCGAAATTTCTTGTTCTTAACTAAATAAATGGAGAAGTTATAATGAAAAATCTCATATCTGAACAATCAGTTGTATGGGAGCTATATGTTATAGTGGTCCGATTCTTCCGGTTCCGACAAATGATTAATACATTATAAAAATACACCCACCTACCAAATTTCATCCGGATATCTCGAAAACTGAGAGACTAGATTGCATACAAACAGACAGACAGACGGACAGACGGACAGACGGACAGACGGACAGACGGACAGACGGACAGACGGACAGACGGACAGACGGACAGACGGACATGGCTAAATCAACTCAGCTCGACGTTCTGATCATATAAGTATACATTTTCATGGGTCTATCTCTTTTTGTTCTGGTACTTACAAACATCGGACCAAAGTTATAATACCATTTCATGCTCATGAAAGGTATAAAAAGTCATCTGACTTCCAACTAAGCAAAAGATAACTGTAAAATGCAAAACTGAGAATGAGTGCAAAACTGTAACATTTGCCTTAACTTTCATTTTTGTCTCCAGGTTTTTTTATTGTTGTTGGATTGACCTCAAATCGTTATGAGAGCGGGAGTAGGGATGTACCAATAAGAATATAGAACAAAAGTGTGAAAGTCGTTAGAACTATGAAAGATAGCGCTGGCTGAAATAAAAAGTGTTACATCATGTTACAGTTTTGCTCGTCACTGTAATTCAGATTTAGATAATATATTTAGCAATTTAGTTGAGAAAAATAAAACATTTAGATTATTGTTTGCATTTAGGTCGATTTTAAATTTGCTACCCCAAAATAATTGATATCAAATAAAACACTTCTTTGAGGTAAAATTTTCGAGTGACGAAAGCTGAACTAGAAACACAAAATTTATGATATCAATTTCGTGACGAAAATTATACGCATTTTTTAACTGCCTTTGAAACGTACGGAAAATCTTTTATTTTATTTATTCGGAACGTCGCAAAATTGCGTCTACTGCTAGAAACACAAAATAAACAAGTAAGTAAATACCCGGCGCAAATATTAAATATATGTTTTTTCACCTTTCCGAAACCTACCGCAGATGGTAAGCCGGGGTGTATCAATTTTGAGTAAATTAGCGTCCTTCAATTTCGAAATATTGAAGTTTCAAGCATTTCTGAAATTTACCGTTACATGAAAAGCGGCCGTAATTTTAATCCGATTTCAATAATTTTCAACGCTTTGCTTTTATGTGGCAAGCACAGTAACCACACCGAGTTTGGTACAAATTGGTAGAACGGTTACCGATATACATATATGTGATCATAAGTGGGCGGTGCCCCGCCCTTTTCCAAAATTTTACCAAAAACGTATTTCTTGGTAAAGAATTGTTGCAAGCATCAATTTTGAATAAATTAGCTTTAATATTTACTGATTTATCGAAGATTTTGTATTTCTCTAAATTACCGTTATATGGGATGTGGGCGTGGTTATCGTCCAGTTTTAAAAATTTTCGGCGATTTTGTATGCTGTACCAAGGCCAACAACTGTGCCAAGTTTGGAAGAAATTGGTGCAGCGGTTCCTAAGTTATACACATGTAACCATAAGTGGGCGTGGCTACGCCCATTTTCTAAAAATTTATAATATTCTTATTTGTCGTCTAAAAATTGTTGTAAATATCAATTTATAATGAATAATCTTCAGTACTAAAATATCGCAGTTTTCGTATTTCTGAAAATTACCGTTATATGGGATGTGGGCGTGGTTATTGTCCGATTTTTAAAATTTTTGGCCATTTGGTATGCTGTGCGAAGGCCAACAACTGTGCCAAGCTTGGAAGAAATTGGTGCAGCGGTTCCTAAGATATACACATGTAACCATAAGTGTCCGTGGCTACGCCCATTTTCCAAAAATGTATAATATTCTTATTTTTCGTCAAAAAGTTATTGTAAATATCAATTTTGAGTGAATTATCTTCAGTAGTTACTAAAATATCGCAGTTTTCGTATTTCTGGAAATTACCGTTATATGGGAAGTGGGCGTGGTTACAGTCCGATTTCACCCATTTTCAATACCAACCTACCTTGGATTAAGGGAAACCTACATACCAAATTTCGTTGAGATATCTCAATTTTTGCTCGAGTTATCGTGTACACAGACGGACGGACAGACGGACAGATGGACGGACAGACAGACATGGCTTAATCGATTTCTTTTTTCATCCTGATCATTTATGTATACATTTGTCTATATCTATCTCGATTCCTTTTGGCTGTTACAAACAACCGTTATGTGAACAAAATTAATATACCCTTGTGCACAAGTGCGCTCGGGTATAAAAACAGAACTTTTGCAACGATTCGTATGAATAAAAAAAAGATTTTCCGTACGTTTCAAAGGCAGCGGAAAAGCCAACAGCAAGAGGTAAAATTGCCGAATTGCATTTTGCAATTCACACGGCAAAGCATGTGCAGCAACTGGTAGGTGGTAAGAAAGCATCAGGTATTTAGGCGTAGTCGCCGCAATATTTTAGTTAGCAAATTCAGTTGTAATAACTCGACCGATACAAACGGTTGCTCTTGTGCAAACAAGAGAAATAAAATAACATTAAAGCCCAACCAAGTGTTTTAATAATTGCTCTTGTGCAACCAAGAGAAATGAAATAACATTAAGCCCCAACTAAGTGTTTTAATAAGTGGCGCCCAACGTGGGGCCACAGTGCAGTTCTTGTGTTATCTTTATAAAGGACAAATCCTGTGCATGGCCGTGGTT
>NW_023458557.1:52142702-52149408 GCF_013731165.1 Rhagoletis pomonella
TTATAAAAGCGTTGTATATTAAAAAGTTTTTTTTATATTATTTATTTATTTTTTTACTAGCTATACCCTGCCACGCTTTGCTGTGGCATATTCCTGTTACATGGATGATAAATTATTAACGAAACAAAGCATACGTTTCATATGAGTTTGATTTTGTAATAAGTACTTGTGTGCACACAATATTCGTCGTGTTTCCATTCTCTGCATTGATATCAAGGATATCTGGTTTGCCGACACGGGAAAACGCAACATCTAAGAACCAATCCGCATCTCACTCTAAACCACACTTTTCCAAAGGATAACCTTGAGCAATAGTGATTGTGATTCCGAATGTCAATCGAATTCGGAACTGCAATCTTTAAAATTGAAATGGTGTATCGGTCGGAATCATGGGAATTCTTCACCTTTGAAAGGCCACGTAAAAATCTTTACTTACACTACGTTTTTCATCAATTTCTTAACTACGAGTCGCGTACTGTTGCGGAGTTTTAGCTGATTAATATTCCGCAACGTGATAATTGGTACACTTATTTTCAATTCAGTATGTGGGGTCATCCCTGGAAGATCAATCGAGTTCAAAAATTCCGTTGGATAATTAACTGATTCGTCTTCTTCCACAACGGTGTTTATCGACGCATATGTTATTGTTTAAGCGACTTATGCATTTCCCGCTTAAACAAAGAACAGCGAACACGCAGACGCACTTGTTTTTAAAGGCACTTCGCTGGTGTTTAATGGGGTATGCATTTTTTATGCAATTCTCAAATATCTCTTCGCTGAACTTAGTGAAGTGATAAGTCGCTGTCATTTTCAGCTATGGTCAACGCTAACCCAGCTTGGCTATCACCCGGTGCTTTGAGCATCACCCACACTCCACTCCCGGAGTAATTTTTGGCATGGTATTAAGCTACTGCTTACAAACCACACTGGGGCTTTGCACGAATGCATCCCTGGATAAATCCCAGCTCATTGCCCAGCAGCCTAAGGCAGCTAGAGCATGACTCCTCCAATGGAGTCCCACAATGAATACACGGTGAAAAAGGTAATCCCTACCTCCTCATCTACTCTAACTCAACCACAACTCTAAACCTGGGCTCGAATCGTCACATACGATATCGTATTACTCGTCACGTAAAAACAAATTTTTCAGATTATGACGTAAGTGAACGTAGTCTTTGTCTCATTCAGCTTATACTGCTTGACGTATCACGTTATTTTCTTTCGTATGGTTTTCGATCGGTGAACGGATGTTACGATTTGAGTCCTGGTCTCCAGCTCTCCCTCAGCTAAACAGTTGTCACTTTGAATGCCGGATTGAATAACATTAGTGGTGTTCACCAAAGTGAGCAAGTGGCCTGGCAGTCTGGTAAAAGAGCAGACCGGCTCAAGCAACGACTGTTGTCAATACCACTCTTATTTAGTTGATAGACATCTTTATTCTTCGCAGCAAGAATGGCTCGTTCACTGAGCCTGTAATTAATTTTCTTAATTAAGGAACATTCTTTCCATCAGTTCTCCTTTTGATGTTCCTTAGTTGCAAAAATTATCAGGCAGTACAATTCGTCTTAATCTCTCGTTAGCTGGCAGCTTTCCGTTCCCAATGTCCAGTACTTGTCGCGAAAATCCCTCGGCTGTAGTGTATATATGTATGTTCGTCTAGCCACAATGTTGACTATTTCAGGTAAGCATTTATCTAGTGTTAATCAAGAAATTACAGACAATGTTTGCGTAAAATCTCCTGAGGGCAATATCAATACATTCTCGAATGGTTGGACGTTTTCATGCAAATCCCGCGACAATGGATCAAGAACCTCAAGCATTTTTTTATGTGCCATCGTGCACTGATCTCAAATAATTAGTTTAAATTTTTGCACTACTTTTTCCATACCGGATGTTCTGGAAATATTGCAAGTAGGAGTTTCGATGATTTATATGTTCAATGGCAGCTTAAGAGCTGAATTAGCAATGTTTCCACCTGGTAGCAATTCCAGGCGAAGCGATAGCTAAGGTTATGTAATTGTTTGAACGAACCGTTGCCATAAATAGTCAATCTTATTTGGCGCTGTAAACGCCTAAGCCATTTTGGCCGAGGTCGACAAAGAACGCCAGTCGTTTCTCTCTGTGCCAATTGACGACAATGGGAAATGCCCCGTGAAGCCAAGTTCTTATCCACTTGGTCTCTCCCTCTTCCTCTGCTACCACCAGCGGATTGCGAGTTTAATACTTTCAGAACTGGAACGTCGCTTCCCATTCGAACGACGTGGCCAAGCCAGCGAAATCGCTGTATTTTCATTCGATACACTATGTCCATTTCGTTGTAAAGCTCATACAACTCATCGTCTGCGGTACTCCCGTCGCCAACGCGCAGAGGCCTGTAAATCTTCCCTAAGATCTTTCTCTCCAATACTTCAAGAGCCGTCTCATCGAATGTTGTCATTGTCGAATCTTCTGCGCCATATACCAGCATGGGCATGATGAGTGACTTATAGAGCGTGGTTTTTGTACGTCGAGAGAGAACTTTACTTCCGAATTGCCTATTTAGTCCAAAGTTGCATTTGTTGGCTAGAGTGATTCTGCATTGGATTTCCATGCTGACATTATTATCGGTGTTAATGCTGGATCCCAAGTAAACGACATTCTCTACTTTCTCGATATTACAACTGGCAACAGTAATGTGGGTGTCAAGGCGGGACTGCTCTGACTCTTTGTCAATCGCTTTGCTTCTTTACCCAACTTGGAAAAGGCAGGACAGACTTCGACGTTTTTGTTACCGATGATATCGATGTCATTGGTATACACCAGAAATTACACGCCAGGAGTTCACAATAGTAATAGTAATCATAATCATAATAATATTATCTGATGTTATTCAAAATTTCTTTACTCGCAATACACTTAGGCCAAAAACATAGTGGAGCGGCGAGCGAAGAGCATCGAGCAAAGCGTCGATTTCAAACGCATATGTTTCAATGGGATAGCCATATATCTAATACTTCTATATTGATAGTAACGTATCTTCACTATGGGTTTTTATTCCGCAATCAATGGGAGACAGCCTATCAAATAAATTTTTGCTTGTGTTAGTATAAATGTATATTTGTGAACTATTACAAACAAATCACTGTCAAGTCACTCCAGGAGCGGTTTAAATTACAAATATTAAAAAAATAGAAAAATAAAATAACCAAAAATTTTTTCCTGAACGTGATTGGGGCGAACTTTGTGGTAACCGGCGGATTTGAATAAGCCGCAAGAGATGTATAAGTTACACTTGAGGCGATCACCATAACCACTCTAAAAGATAGGATGAGAGGATCCGTGCCTTCCTTTCCAGCACCTTAGCCAGCATGTAGCGTCTGCCCGTTTTCCCTGATATGGCTCATTTTTAAGTAAATAGTATAACATACTGACGCGTGCCACACGATTCCTTTTTCCTTACTTTTTTTTCAAAAGTTAAACACAATTTTTTTTTTGGCTTTAATTAAAATTTAATTTTTAAAATATTGACGATTACTGCACCGCTCCTGATTTTTTATTCTTTTCAAATGTCATTCTGAGTACATTGGTTGGTTGGTTTTCTCGTTCTATCAATATATATCTGCACTCTAATGTTGGCGGATGTACTTTTAACGTACTGCCAATATAGAAGTATTACATATATTGGGAGAGCGTATAGTGAAGAGCAAAGCGTACACACACTTTTTTAATTGAAGCCTTGCTCGATGAAAGCTCTTCGCTTCACTCGCCGCTACACTATGTTTTGACCTATGGCGCTAAGGCGACCGAACGAAATTGTTTATAATTCAAATTTAACTGTTTTATAATGTAAAGGAATGGTGACAACAATTTTAAGTTTTCATTATTTCATTTCACGGGATATTTTTATGTTTTCGTTACGCTTTTTATCATTTCTTCATTTGTATCCGTAACTTTTTATTAATTTTTTTCCATTGCGTAATTTGTATACCAACTTATCACTTCGTTTGATAAGATATCGTAAATTCTCTTTTTTCAAACTGTCCGGATTTGGATAAGTAGAAACATTAAAAAAAAATCTCTAGTAAAGCTTTCCCAATCACTTTCCGTTTCGAACCAGTTATAATACTTCATTTAATTTCAATATTTTCAGTTTATTTTACATATTGCATAATCCTATTTAGAATATTTGCAAATCAAGATTTCTCAAATACCTTTCGTTTGGTACCCATATTGTAACATTTCATTTATTTTATCAATTTAATTGAGTTAAATTTTCAAACAGGTAACGAACCTCCTGAAACATATTTTCGGCTGTAAGTCTTCTTAAAACTATTTAGCTTGATACCCACATTGCAATATTTCGTTTATTTAATCAATTTAACTGAGTTACAATTTTAAAATAGGTTGCAAGGGGGGCTCAAAATATTTCCAGCAGTCATGTTTTTTAGACCTCTTTAATTTGATTCCTATATTGTAATAAGTCATTTATTTTATCGATTAAATTTAGTTAAATTTTCAACAGGTAACAACCCTCCTCAAAAATATATTCGGCTGTAAGCTTTCTTAAAACTCTAAAGTTTAATACCCACATTGCCATATTTCATTTATTTTATCAATTTAACTGAGTTAAAATGTTCAAATAGGTTGCAACCCTCCTCAAAAATATTTTCAGCAGTCATCTTTTTTAAACCTCTTTAATTTGGTACCTATATTGTAATAAGTCATTTATTTTATCGATTAAATTTAGTTAAATTTTCAAACAGGTAACAACCATCATCAAAAATATTTTCGGCTGTAAGATTTCTTAAAACTCTAAAGATTAATACCCACATTACAATATTTCATTTATTTTATCAATTTGACTGAGTTAAAATTTTCAAATAGGTGGCAACGCTCCTCAAAAATATTTCCAGCAGTTATCTTTCTTAAACCTCTTTAATTTAATATCTATATTGTAATATATCATTTAGTTTATCAATTAAATTGCGCTAAATTTTGTAACAGGTGGCAATCCTTCTTTAAAATATTTTCGCCTGTGAGCCTTCTTTAAACTCTTTAGTTTTATACCTTGCAATATTTCATTTACTTTATCAATTTAACTGGGTTAAAACTTTTAAAATAGGCGGCAACCCTCCTAAAAAATATTTCCAGCAGTTATCTTTCTTAAACCTCTTTAATTTAATATCTATATTGTAATATATCATTTAGTTTATCAATTAAATTGCGCAAATTTTTTTAAAAGGTGGCAACCCTCCTTTAAAATATTTTCGACTGTAAGCCTTCTTAAAACTCTTTAGTTTGACACCCACATGGTAATATTTTATTTATTTTATCAATTTGACTGAGTTAAAATTTTCAAATAGGTGGCAACACTCCTCAAAAATATTTCTAGCAGTTATCTTTCTTAACTCTCTTTAATTTGATACCAATATTGTAATATTTCATTTATTTCGTCAGTGTAATTTAGTTAAACTTTGAAACAGGTGGCAACCCTAATGATACATATTTTCGGCAGTAAGCCTTCTTAACACTCTTTAATTTGATACCCACATTGCAATATTTCATTTACTTAATCAACATAACTGAGTTAAAATTCTCAAATAGGTGGCAGCCCCCGTCAAAAATACTTCCAGCTGCTATCTTTCTTAAACCTCTTTAATTTGATACCCATATTGCAATAATTTATTTATTTTATCAATATATTTGGGTTTAAAAATTTTCAAATAGGTGGCAACCCTCCAGGTTTTTGCGATACCATTGGTTCTGGTATTATACCGAACAATACAAAAAAAAAAATATTCAAATCGGTTCAGCCGTTCTCGAGTTTTGACGACCGTGATATACGAACATAACATTTTTATTAATATAGATAGATAGTCTACTTTTTAAACCAGTCAATAGTTTTAAGCAATTTTTAATATGTTCTGGTTTAACTTTTAGTCGAAAAAGTTCGTGATTTAAAACTCAAACCAAAATGTTTTAGTTCTAGTTTCTAGGTTTCATATATAGAAAATTTGGTTTAAAATCTAAACCGAAATAGAAAATGTTTGCACACAGCGAAATGTGGTGTTGATTCAAACTCAACATATGAAAGCACATTTACATGGCACCCTGAAATTGTGCATACGAAATAATGCATATGAAAAAAACCGAAATAATGCATACGAAAAAAACCGAAATAATGCATATATGCACAGTTTCGGTTGAAAACCGAAATAATGCATATGAAAAAACCCCAAATAATGCATATATGCACAGTTTCGGTTGAAAACCGCAATAATGCATATTAGAAAAACCGAAATTATGCATATGCACTCTTTCGTTTGAAAACCGAAATAATGCATATGAAAAAACCGAAATAATGCATATATGCACAGTTTCGGTTGAAAACCGAAGTAATGCATATGAAAAAACCGAAATAATGCATACATGCACACTTTCGTTTGAAAACCGAAATAACGCATATGAGAAAAACGAAGTAATGCATTCATGCACAGTTTCGGTTCAAAGCCGAAATAATGCATATGACAAAAACCGAAGTAATGCATACATGCACAGTTTCGACTCAAAACCGAAGTAATGCATATGACAAAAACCGAAATAGTGCATACATGAAAACGAACTTCTTTCTGAGTAGGCGGCCTTTGGCCGCGCTTAGGGATTATAACCCTTACTAAGTAGACCTCTCCTTTCTGTGTTGCCGGAAAAGGGGACCGGAAGTATTTTT
>NW_023458557.1:52149508-52161686 GCF_013731165.1 Rhagoletis pomonella
CGTTTGAAAACCGAAATAACGCATATGAGAAAAACGAAGTAATGCATTCATGCACAGTTTCGGTTCAAAGCCGAAATAATGCATATGACAAAAACCGAAGTAATGCATACATGCACAGTTTCGACTCAAAACCGAAGTAATGCATATGACAAAAACCGAAATAGTGCATACATGAAAACGAACTTCGTTCTGAGTAGGCGGCCTTTGGCCGCGCTTAGGGATTATAACCCTTACTAAGTAGAACTCTCCTTTCTGTGTTGCCGGAAAAGGGGACCGGAAGTATTTTTGCGCAGAACTTCTTTCTGCGTAGGCGGCCTTCGGCCGCGCTTAGGGATTATAACCCTTACTAAGTAGTATTCTCCTTTCTGTGTTGCCGGAAAAGGGGACCGAAAGTATTTTTGCGCAAAACTTCTTTCTGCGTAGGCGGCCTTCGGCCGCGCTTAGGGATTATAACCCTTACTAAGTAGAATTCTCCTTTCTGTGTTGCCGGAAAAGAAGGTCGGAAGTATTTTTGCGCAGAACTTCTCTCTGCGTAGGCGGCCTTCGGCCGCGCTTAGGGATTATAACCCTTACTAAGTAGAATTCTCCTTTCTGTGTTGCCGGAAAAGGAGGGCGGAAGTATTTTTGCGCAGAATTTCTCTCTGCGTAGGCGGCTTTCAGCCGCGCTTAGGGATTAAAACTCTTACTAAGTAGAAGTAAATAATTCATATTAGAAAAAACGAAATTATCCATATGCACACTTTCGTTAGAAAACCGAAATAATGCATATAACAAAAACCGAAATAATGCATGCATGCGCAATTTCGGTTCAAAACCGAAATAATACATATGGCAAAAACCGAAATAAAGCATACATGCACTGTTTCGGTTGAAAACCGAAATAATGCATATAACAAAAACCGAAATAATGCATTCATGCACAGTTTCGGTTGAAACCCGAACTAATGCATATGAAAAACCCGAAGTAATGCATACATGCACAGTTTCGGTTGAAAGCCGAAACAATGCATATGAGAAAATACCGAAATTATGCATATGCATACTTTCGTTTTGAAAGCGAAATAATGCATATGAAAAAAAACGAAATAATGCATACATGCACAGTTTCGGTTGAAAACCGCAATAATGTCTAAATGCGCAGTTTCCATATGCGCAATTTCGGTGACCCCATTTACATGCGTGGCTGTAGCTGAGTGTGCAAAGATGCTTGATACAATTGGTTGCTACCAAGGCTGTCCGGTTCAATCCCCATCAGACCGAAACTGTGCATATATGCATTATTTCGGTTTTTTTCATATGCATTATTTCGGTTTTCAAACGAAAGCCGGACCGGAAGTATTTTTGCGCAAAACTTCTTTCTGCGTAGGCGGCCTTCGGCCGCGCTTAGGGATTATAACCCTTACTAAGTAGAATTCTCCTTTCTGTGTTGCCGGAAAAGAAGGTCGGAAGTATTTTTACGCAGAACTTCTCTCTGCGTAGGCGGCCTTCGGCCGCGCTTAGGGATTATGACCCTTACTAAGTAGAATTCTCATTTCTGTGTTGCCGGAAAAGAAGGGCGGAAGTATTTTTGCGCAGAACTTCCCTCTGCGTAGGCGGCCTTCGGCCGCGCTTAGGGATTATAAGCCTTACTAAGTAGAATTCTCCTTTCTGTGTTGCCGGAAAAGGGGGCCAGAAGTACTTTTGCGCAGAACTTCTTTCTGCGTAGGCGGCCTTCGGCCGCGCTTAGGGATTATAACCCTTACTAAGTAGAATTCTCCTTTCTGTGTTGCCGGAAAAGTTGTATTTGAAACTGAATTTAGTTTGGCCATATATGTATGTAGTCCAAAAAGTTTAAAATTAAAACCGAAACTTTTAACCGTGCACTGAGCAAAACTACTTGAGAAAAAAGCTTTATTTTAATGCAACATCGTACACGTGATAGAAGTGAAACTTCTTAAATAAAGCCCATGTGTGCGCCACACACCCGGTAGAAATCTTAACAAAAATATACTACGAGACAATCAGACGAATACAGTTGTTTATTGTATCCAAAGTTGGTACCAAGTTGATAAGTTTTTATCATTTCTCATAATTTGCTTTTAATTTTAATTTTTTCGAATACAGAGGATATGATCATTGTTTTTTGCTTTATTCCGTATACGAAGAATTATATGTTTCAATGGACACATCGCTTTGAATACATAGTTTAGATTTGGATAATATTTTTAGCAATTTAGTTGAGAAAAATGAAACCTTTAGATTATTGTTTGTATTTAGGTCGATTTTAAATTTGCTACCCCAAAATAATTGATATCAAATAGAACACCTCTTTGAGGTAAAATTTTCGAGTGACGAAAGCTGAACTAGAAACACAAAATTTATGATATCAATTTCGTGACGAAAATTATACTGCCTTTCAAACGTACGGAAAATTTCGGTTTTTCTAATATGCATTATTGCGGTTTTCAACCGAAACTGTGCATGTATGCATACCTTCGTCTTTCACATATGCATTATTTCGGTTTTCATCCGAAACTGTGCATGTATGCTTTATTTCGGTTTTTGCCGGCACCGTGAAATTGTGCATATGGAAACTGTGCATACGAAATAATGCATATGAAAAAAACCGAAATAATGCATACGAAAAAAACCGAAATAATGCATATATGCACAGTTTCGGTTGAAAACCGAAATAATGCATATGAAAAAAACCGAAATAATGCATATATGCACAGTTTCGGTTGAAAACCGCAATAATGCATATTAGAAAAACCGAAATTATGCATATGCACTCTTTCGTTTGAAAACCGAAATAATGCATATGAAAAAAACTGAAATAATGCATATATGCACAGTTTCGGTTGAAAACCGAAATAATGCATATGAAAAACCCGAAATAATGCATACATGCACACTTTCGTTTGAAAACCGAAATAACGCATATGAGAAAAACGAAGTAATGCATACATGCACAGTTTCGGTTCAAAACCGAAATAATGCATATGACAAAAACCGAAGTAATGCATACATGCACAGTTTCGACTCAAAACCGAAGTAATGCATATGACAAAAAACGAAATAGTGCATACATGAAAACGAACTTCTTTCTGAGTAGGCGGCTTTCGGCCGCGCTTAGGGATTATAACCCTTACTAAGTAGAATTCTCCTTTCTGTGTTGCCGGAAAAGGGGGCCGGAAGTATTTTTGGGCAGAACTTCTTTCTGCGTAGGCGGCCTTCGGCCGCGCTTAGGGATTATGACCTTTACTAAGTAGAATTCTCCTTTCTGTGTTGCCGGAAAAGAAGGGCGGAAGTATTTTTGCGCAGAACTTCCCTCTGCGTAGGCGGCCTTCGGCCGCGGTTAGGGATTATAAGCCTTACTAAGTAGAATTCTCCTTTCTGTGTTGCCGGAAAAGGGGGCCAGAAGTACTTTTGCGCAGAACTTCTTTCTGCGTAGGCGGCCTTCGGCCGCGCTTAGGGATTATAACCCTTACTAAGTAGAATTCTCCTTTCTGTGTTGCCGGAAAAGGGGACCGGAAATATTTTTGCGCAGAACTTCTTTCTGCGTAGGCGGCCTTCGGCCGCGCTTAGGGATTATAACCCTTACTAAGTATAATTCTCCTTTCTGTGTTGCCGGAAAAGGGGACCGGAAGTATTTTTGCGCAGAACTTCTCTCTGCGTAGGCGGCCTTTGGCCGCGCTTAGGGATTATAACCCTTACTAAGTAGAATTCTCCTTTCTGTGTTGCCGGAAAAGGGGGCCGGAAGTACTTTTGCGCAGAACTTCTTTCTGCGTAGGCGGCCTTCGGCCGCGCTTAGGGATTATAACCCTTACTAAGTAGAATTCTCCTTTCTGTATTGCCGGAAAAGAAGGGCGGACGTATTTTTGCGCAGAACTTCTTTCTGCGTAGGCGGCTTTCAGCCGCGCTTAAGGATTAAAACCCTTACTAAGTAGAAGTAAATAATTCATATTAGAAAAAACGAAATTATCCATATGCACACTTTCGTTAGAAAACCGAAATAATGCATATAACAAAAACCGAAATAATGCATGCATGCACAATTTCAGTTCAAAACCGAAATAATGCATATGGCAAAAACCGAAATAAAGCATACATGCACAGTTTCGGATGAAAACCGAAATAATGCATATGAAAAACCCGAAGTAATGCATACATGCACAGTTTCGGTTGAAAACAGATATAATGCATATGAGAAAATACCGAAATTATGCATACGCATACTTTCGTTTTAAAAGCGAAATAATGCATATGAAAAAAACGAAGTAATGCATACATGCACAGTTTCGGTTTAAAACCGAAATAATGCATATGGTAAAAACCGAAATAAAGCATACATGCACAGTTTCGGTTGAAACCGAAATAATGTCTAAATGCACAGTTTCCATATGCGCAATTTCGGTGCCCCTGCCAATTGATATCATAAATTTTGTGTTTCTAGTTCAGCTTTCGTTACTCGAAAATTTTACCTCAAAGAGGTAGTAGGTATTTCCAGCGGATATATTCAACGGCTGGCTATTTGCGCGTTAAAAGATTACTTTTAATTAGTTAAGAATTATGTAACTATCAAATATTATTTGTCAAAGATCTGCTGAAAAACTGGATGCATCGCTAGTTTTTTTCTACTTTTTCTTAGAAAAGTGTAATTATTATTTTTCTCATAAAACTTATTATTCTTAAGTACCGTGTTTACTTTTATTAGTCTTTCAGCTCGAAAACAAAAAACATTTATTTTAATTTTGTGTAAATTGTCAAAATTACCACGCATCGAAATAAAGATGAAATGATATGTAAATAAGTTGACAGCCAAGTTCACAAATTAAATAAGAATTAATTCAAGGTGAATTTTATATCTATTGAGGAGTGGGACTTGGCATATAATATATCATTAGTATAGTATAGAAAGGGCTTAACTCACATCGTCGCTGAAATACATAAAGCCGTAACTAACTAAAAAGCCAAAATTAACTTTTTGATTGATTATGATTCATTTCATCGAATCACAACGTTTTAGGCAACACAATTCCATAATTCAAATTATTATAAAAAACGCGGTACCCTTTTAACAAATAACAAGATTTTAAATTTATTCTGCTGGCAGCCACGATTTTTAAAACAGAATTTTCTTCGAAATTTTCATTCCTAGAAAATAACAAATTATTTGCCATATTCACCTATTCACAACCTCGCTATAAGCGCACATTTTTCAAACCAGTCAGAGAAGACAGGATTAAAAATGAATTACAAAAACTAAAATCGAAAAACGCTGATGTCGTAACAGGTTCTTCCAGTTCTGAAACAATCAAAAGAATTGGTGCTCCAAATTGGAACACAATGGTGTTTAAACAACGATCTTGCCATGATGCTAAATAGATTGTGAAGATGAAAGTCAGGAGGATACATCCGACATTTGCAGCCCCGATGCAATTCCCAAAAAGGAATTGTTGCACCGCAATAAAAAAAAGAAACATAACTGAAAGTCCTCTCAACTGGTGCAGCGTCAATCGAAAAGAATTTACAATTTTGTCAAGTTTCAAGTTTTTCAAGTTTGTCGCCTCGAGCGAGTAGTTATTTAGTGGCGCAGGTTTGATTTACGACCCGTTAGGAAACAGGCCGTAATCCGAAAAGGCAGCAAAATTACTCTTTCTTAAACACAATGTTACAATTTTTTAATTGAAGTACTAAATAAAAAAATATTATTAAAAAGTAATAACTTTTCCATTTTTTATTTACTTAAATCCCTTAATCTACTCACCAAAATTATTTCTTAAAAATATTTGACATCCGCATTCGCATTCGCATCCGCGGATGTCTAAAATTCCACATTCGCAACATCCCTACTTTAGACAATAAGGTATGCAAAAAATAAATAGTCCTATTAGAAAGCTAGCATTCAATAATATTGTGGTCATTTAAAACCAATTAAATTTTTTCACTGTTTCAGGAAGAATTAAAAAAAAAGAGCGCAACCACAGTTAATCAATTTAAATTGCATAACCGGAATCGGCTATAAACTTATTCAAGACATAAATCCCACGGTTTACATGCTTTTTGAAACAAGGCCAGAAACAGCCGCATGCATGCGATTTTATTAAATCTTTTTACAAATTTACACGCTTTATTGTTTTATTTCATATATTAACTTTTTAAAATTTGTATATACTTTATGATTATATAATATATAATTTATAATATATAATATATAATATATAATACATAATATATATTATATATGTATATTTTATTTTATTTTACTACCAAGTTCTTTGATTTATACTTTTTAATTTTTAATATTTACGAAAAACATTTGCTGGAACTTAAACATCTCCGGAGTTTATATATAAAATAGCCCAAATCACACATGAAAAAGGGTGCTCGCCCCAATTGAGAATTTGGTATACATACAGTCTGCCAATTCTTTGTGGAAGATTTATTATCTTTGTAATAAATTTTAAAACTTTTGAAGTTATTAAATGCTTACACATTTTCACCGCCCGTAAAAAAGTAAACTATTGAAAAACTTAAGTACACTAGCACAACTAATGCTGGATATATGAAGTGCATAATCATGGGCGTCGTTACGTAGGGGCCGGGGGGGCTCGAGCCCCCCTAGACTTTGAAGTTTACCTTATATGTAGGTATACAATCTTCGATTATTACCGCATCGACCGCAAAAATGCAGTCGCCAATATCGCAACTCAGTTGCCAGCTTGCAGTTGCCATCTGTAAAACCATTTCAGCCAGTGGCCACCCAACTGAAGTTCGGTTACCATATGCCTAAGTCGGCTCAGCTCGATGTTCTGGTCACATACATAAGTACATATTTTCATGAGTCTATCTCTTCTTATTCTGGTACTTACAAATATCGGACCAAAGTTATAATACCATTTCATGCTCATGAAAGGTATAGTTTTCAGATTTCAAATCGGTGAAATAGGTAACAAAATATAAATTTAAACCTTTTCTTAACTTCTTCCCTGCGTATCTATTAAAATGTCATTTTCAAAAATTTCATGCATTGCTATGCCATGTCATTCCATCTCAAACATATTGTTATAGCATGTCATTGCTTCTTAGCTCAGCTGTTGTTCGCTGTTGTGTTTCAGCAGCACATTTTTAATACTTTTAATCCTGCCTTGTATGAAAATGTATATAGATTTTTAATTACATAATTTTTTAATTACATAATTCAATAAATTTTACTATAGTAGAAGCTTGCAAAATTCGGAAAATCTCTTCCCGTAGATATATAAATATATATATGTAAATAATAATGCTGAATATGTCGCATGTGTTCCTTTTGTTGACATGCATAAATTTGATGCATGATTTGATTTGAATTCATTCGGCAGTGTCTTCATATATCACTTTCAAACATGTATAAGCGGCATGATATAAACTGGCATTTGCATGATGTGTTACATCTCGCTATGTTTTGTAGTTCAGGCCTTTATTATCTATATATAATCGCTCAGCCATACGACTTAGTTAGGCCGATCTGTAGCAGCCACAGAATTGAGCTATATCAGTGGCGTAGCCAGGATTTGGCGAAGGGGGGGATTAAATAAAATTTGCATCGATAACTTAAAGTTGTGATACACAATGGCTAGAGGTGTCGCACTATAGGCAAAACACGAGTTTTTTTTCAAAATCGTAGATCTTCGCTTAGAAAAGAGATAATGGAATGGAAATTTTTTTATCGTGAAGATATATGATCATATAATATAGGAAAACTATAGAGAAGTTACAACAACGACAACTTAACCCTCAAAATACCGTTCAAAATGTCACTTTTTTTAATTTTGGATTTTGGCTCCCATTCCACTAGAAAACACTATATTTAATGCACCATTAGCACTGTTTCTGAAAGATTTCTTTTTATTTTATCTTAAGACTCGATTCTTGGGACATTGGATGCTGTACCCGAGTAGCCAGATTGGAAAAAGAAAAGCTACCTTTAAACTCTAATAACTCGTAAACTATCAGCTTTCACAAAAAAAATTATATAACAAAAATGGTTATACTGGTCGATATCTTTACGTAAGTGCAGCATTTATCCCTTTAATGCAGAGTCTGTCATATATGAAACGCTTTTTAACCCTTTCAAGGCAGAGGCAAAATGGTTCTCAATATGTTTTCAACGTCCTTTTTATTAATTTTTATTTTTTATTTATTTTTATTTTTAATATTTTTATTTTTAATATTTTTATTTTATTTTTTACTATTATTATTTTACTATGGAAAAATTTTCTACGATTAATATCTACGTCAACATGAGAAAAAGCACTTTCAAAAGCATATTGAGAACCTTTTCCTAGACTCTGCATTAAAGGGTTAAATGCTACATTCCATTATCTCTTTTCTAAGCGAAGATTTACGATTTTGAAAAAAAACTCGTGTTTTGCCTATAGTGCGTCGCCTGTGGGCATTCTTTCGTATATGTATGTATGTGACATTTCTACCGTTATATATTTTTTGTCTACTCGGTTATTCCATGGGGAATTCATGCTTTATTTATATTTAAAAAATTAAATTACTACACCATTTTAATTAATTAGTGTGTAGTCCAGCTTTGTTTTGTAGAAGTTTCGTTAGTATACACTTCAGTTTTTACACATTGAATATATCTGCATATTTATATATTTACGCGTATCTTTTTACATTTATTTATGTACAAGTCTACAAAATCTTATTACTTATAAAGCGATTTTTAATCTTCGTTGCTTAACACACATTGTTTCAATTACTTCTTGTGTTGTAATCGGCACATCATTATGTACCGCTAACATCGTTAAACCATTCAGCCGCTCCTTAATTGTATAAAAAGAATGGACAAATAAGATAGCATATTCAAAATTAAGTAGTCCACTTGCAAAGTGCGCTATGTAAATTTTTTTTAGATTTTTAGTTTTTGGTGGATTTCATGTCCACTAACAGCAGAGTGAAAAATTTTTCTATATTCTGAAAAAAATAGCATGAAATGTTAACTACTCTTGCACACTTGCTCTTATACACTTTCAAATGTCTCCTCTTCGTATGAACTTAGAAAACTGCAAGAAAACGTGGTAGTTTCGGTGCCTAGTGGAAAAGGTCGCATAAAAGAAGCAAACCAATCTTCCTAGAGGAGAGAACGCGAAAAGCTAAAAAAGTTAGCTATGTAAAAGTTACTGTTTTAAAACTTGCAATATTAAATTTTTAAATATAAAATTTGCAAATCTACCATACTGCAATTTTATTTTTTTAATGGTATTAGGCTCTTATTTATCCAAATTTTCAGGTAATAAAAACAGATACAGTTCGGATATTACTTGTTGTCGTAGACGTTTATTTTTAAATTTATGGTTTACTTTTATAAAATCACATAACGCTGTTGGCATATATTCATATATTCATTAAAAGATAATTTGTCATTCGTCTGAAATAAAAAAAATTTTAAATCAGAAGGTTAAAATAGTATTGTGTTATTAATTCGAAAGTAAATAATTGTAGTTCAATGACGCCACTGAGCTATATATCAAACTAAAGTGCAAGCTGCAGTTGCAGTTGACCGTGTTTGTCAAAAAAGTAAAAAGCGGCAGGAAAGTCGATAGTGAGTAATATAATCTATTGAAAAATATTAACCATATTTCCGTGGAATTGAGATTCGGAAAAGTTATTAGGTATTATTCATAGTTTTGAAATATATTTCACGAAAGCAAAAAATAAAAATAGCTGAGATCACTTTCTTTTTTTAAACACCTAGGATATCACTGATCATTAAAAAGGACACTGAATGACCGCAAACATCAAAGCTTTACACATTTTTGTATGTGATTTTTAAAATGAACGATCCTAAATTAGCCGGTATACATATTTAAAATTTTTTAGACCAGTGGTTGAATTTTTGTACTGAAAGGGTTAACCCCAAAGTATAATCTACGTCTGCGAGGCGTATACGGAATGGGTATTTTTTTTTAATTTTAACACAAAATTTACTTTTTTTTGTTTTAAATAAATGTGGTTATAGTTTTATTAATAAAACTATGTTTTATTATTAGTCAAACTCACAACTTCAACGTTCTTTAAAAAAATAAGACAGGACTAAGTATATTTTAGCTCACAGGTTATCTTTTAAGTACATAAGCCTCTAAGGCGTATGTTAAGGCCTTACGTTACTCCCAAATAGGTTAGGCTTTTAGGGTTAAGAAAGCTTTAGTTTGAAAGTGTGATATTAAATGCTTTTCACCATAAACGGCGCAAATTTTCAATGATTGCGTTTCAGATTAAGACTAACACCAGATATTGTGAAAGGCTGGACTATATCTTAAAGATGACGGGTTTCTCATGGTCCACTGCACGAAGCTTAGAGTAGAGTAATGTCTTTTAGGAACTTAAAAATTATCCTGGGTTATCAGGTGTCTAGCAATACATAGTGTTGTTCCGATACGACCTTGTACTCGATACCTGTTCTCTTTAAAAATATTGAAGAAAAGTATCGATGCCACAAATGTATCGGAGAGAAGTACTCGATACTTACTCATATCGAACTCATTGTAAATACTTATGTCATGTGAAGAAAAACAGAATCGGTTCGAGTACTCTCCGACCAAAAACTACCGAAAAAGTAGCCACAAGTTTGTATCTTGCAAAATTTTAATAATTGACTAGTACGGGAAAGCAGGAATTTACACTTTCTTTATTAGCCAACTTAACATGGTGCAAAAACCACAACAGCATGATTCATCCATTGTCAGAACCGAAATTCAGAATTTTTGGAAAAGCAAGTAACACTTTAATCGCGTACTCGATACCCACCTAAGTACTTGCGGGAAGGATTCGAGTACAAAAAGTACTCAGTACTTGAAGAAAGTATCGAGTAATTACTTGTAGTTACTCGTATCGGAACAACACTAGCAATACAAGATTAATTGTTGTCTTTCACGAAGTTATTTAAATAAATTTTGAGCTAAGTACTCACCCGTATTTCGGGGGTTACTAGTAGTTTTAATAAATTGTTACTTCAATTTTCTATAAAATTTACCTTTAGGTTTATGCATTTTAAGAATACATCGAAAATGTGTTTTAGAGAATCAATTCGAAATAATTGCAGAAACGATTAACCGGTTTGCTGAACAACCAAGACGTCTACTTTTTAAATAATCGGCAAGTACATATCGTCCGCCCGCATGCCAGAAACATGAATGTGTAAAGATGAAAATTTTGGGATTTTTTTATATAATATAAATAAAGCAAAAGAGCCAGAGTGAGTTAAAATTGCCGTTAATGAGTTAATCCATTATGCGCACACTTGTGATTTGAAAAAATCGTTTATCGGCTCATGTAACAGGTCATACAGGATCCGTTCCTGTCTGCACATGGGTGACAACAGCCATAAGCTATAATAGCCTTAATAAATTTATATGTAATTTTTATTTACGAACCTCGCTTACTTGGACTAGTACTTCCATTTTATGCTGTTCTAATTTTTTGTAACCCTATTAGCTTAACTTGCAAAACTTATTTTCGTTTTTCGCCGAAGCCACATGATTTTTTACTTTTTTTTGTAGCTTTAAGAACTTGAAAAATTTTGTTTCGAGTTCTATGGAGATAAAATGTGTCTTTAGCAGAAATAATATAAAAATAAAAATTCTGAACCGAATGCAATACAAATAAACGTCAAAATCTACAGGATTGTTTTTCTACGTATGCTGAGAAGCGCTTCAATTCAGTTTATATAATAAATTTTCTGTTTGGCCGTTCCAACACATCTACATACATATGTATGTGAATGTGCTTACTTTTTGGAGAAAAAACATAAAACGGCTGATCACTGAACATCTTATTGAAATGCCTATTATTCATTTTCAATTGCAACCCTTTTTCTGTAAACCTATTAAATACTTCATAGCTAATAAAAATTGTCTATAATGCGTCTCTTATAGATTTCAGGATAGTCATTCACGTGAGAAGGAAATTAATACATTTTCCATTTGAACGATAGAAGAGATTACTGATGTGGCCCATAAAGTCGATTGACCGTGTGTGTTCTTGTGGTGTGATTGTACCAGCTGCTGGTGCGACTTCAAAAATTTGTTATGGGTTACTGTTCGCCGCACCAAAATATAAACACTTTATTCTTCGGCGTATAGCGCACCCGGTAGTCACCATCTAATAATTTTTCTAGAGCGTACGGCAACACCAAAAC
>NW_023458557.1:52161786-52167381 GCF_013731165.1 Rhagoletis pomonella
ATTGCTAATAAAGTGAAAAGAGTGATAAATAATTTAAATATTCTTAACATCGCCGCAAGTTTCATGACGAAATTCGTCATAGTTTTGTGAAAACACAAAAAAAAAAACCGAGGTAATGACCATGTTTTCTTCTTTACCTTTTCAGCAAAATCCTTTATTGCACCGGCAAGACAAACACCGGCGAGTCGGTGAACCGGCACCGAAAGTCCAGTACACCCTTCAAGTCTGGAGGGGCATTCCACTATGCCGGCTTTTCATTGCAGTTGGGTGTGCTGGACCAGACAGCGACTTTTTTTTGTTTATTGTATTCGTACCTTATTTTTCGTAGACTTGTGCCTTCTTAATATTAGGGGAGGTCAGCATTCCCATTGACTTTGATATAAAATTATACCCAACTGAACTTTTGATATACACGTATATAACCTCGTATATTTAACTAACCACCTATATGCCTATTTACTAAAAATATATATATATTTTTTTTATTGTTTTTTTTTCATCCGGCACGTATATTCGTCATCAGTACGCGGCTGAATAAGTAATTTTGATCTCGTTGATTTTTTTTTCTCTTTTGCGTATATTTATATTCAGTGTGCGACTGAATCATACTTTTGATATTTCTTAATTTTTTTGGTGTCGCGATCAGGCACGGAAGTATCGCTAGATCTCGTGACTCTTCTTTTATTTGATTTTTCCTTTTGAAAATTTTCTCTCGGACGTTCATTCAGGCGTACGCTACCAAGCAAGCCTAATTTAACTAAACAAATTTTCTCGGATTTTCGGATTTTGGTTTGAGCTCTGGGAGAGCCAAACCTTCAGCACCTATTCTATACTTTGAATTAGAACTTGTCTTGACCTCAAGCGTCACATTTCTTGATATCCCAATTGCAGTTGATTCGCTGTATGGAAGAGCAGCAAAGGCTTACGCGCAGTAGTTCGGTGAGAGGTAGCGGCATTAGGTCAAGAGGGGCCGGGAGAAATAACACTCCTGCTATGCCAGCAACTAATCCTCCGGTGATGCACTCACCTATTGCTGACCGTACGGGAGGAGTTCCGCATCCAATTCCGATGGCCAATCCCGCTACGGGACTTAAGGTTGATAGCCGTCAAAGTTCAAATTTGCTTGACACCTCACCACCTGGGACTTCGGTCCAGAATATATCCGCTACTTTTATGACTATGCTTTCGGGAAGACAGGAAAATGATAGGTCTTTGCCAGGGAATACCGGTTTTGTAGAAGGTACTGCAGAAGACAGAAATAGACGTTCTAATGGCGGAGCGCCTGCGGGTGATTCGTGGGTACGGGTGCTTCATCAGCTCTTACGTACTTCGCAAGAAGAAATGAGAGCTGAAATGAGAACAATGCGGGAAAATATGAACGCATTAAGTGCAGTAGTAACTGCATCTCAAACCACACCCAATGACCCTAGGGGCTTTGCTCCTATCGGACGCAATCCGACACAAGCAACTTTGAATAATCGACAAAATATCACCACTAATATTGTCATTAAGCCACAGGATTGGAAGGTATCCTATGACGGCACCGGAAGCGTTTCAGATTTTCTCTTTAAGCTAAACACGTTGTGTGAGCGCACACAATGTACAGATGAGCAGTTGATGGCAAGCTTCCACTTATTTTTGTCAGGGCGAGCTGAGGAATGGTATTGGTTGATCACCAAGCAAAATCCAGATGCGTCTTATCCCTTTTTGTGTTATTCTATCAGGCGTGAATTCGGCACCTTAAAAAGTGACCATGAGATCATGATGGAGATCTCCATGCGTCGCCAGAAGGCTAATGAATCGTATGATACGTTTCATACAGATATATTAGCCTTAAACGCTAGACTAAAGGAGCCGATGTCGGAGAACCTGTTGAAGGACATATTGAAGAGGAACGTTAACAGCAGCCTGAAGTTGATGCTTTTCAATGCTGGTGCGCAGACCCTACATGACCTACTTGATGTTGCTGGGAAAGGCGAACAGATCCTGAAGGAAACCAGGAGCTTGGCACCGAACTATTCAGGACGGCATGTCAACGAAACCATGGCTATTACACCGGATGAATGGACAGGGGGAATGGATGGAGAAGTGGATCCACAAGTGGAAGCGCTGAATTTCCAGAGGACTAGGAAACCGGACTACTCAGGAATACAGTGCTGGAACTGTGACAAGATGGGACACTCTTACATCTATTGCGAGGAAGCGATTCGGAACGTGTTCTGCTTCAAGTGTGGATAGAAGGGGGTGGTCACTCCAAGATGCCCCAGAGATCATCGGAGACAGGGAAACTGGAACCCAAGCGAGAAGGAAATCGGGGATTCTCGTTCGGCTCCCTAGCCCCCGAAGCAGGGAGTACAAGAGCGGCAACCTCCTGTACTAAACCAAAAAGTAAGCCAGTCCCAACCAGAACCGTTCGTTTGCATGGAAATGTCAGTAGTTCGGAGAGTAATACCAGTCCCTCGAGGGTTTCACCACGAGTCATCATAACTTTCCCAGATAGTTCCGATAGTTCGGATTCCGAGTGTATGTTTTCTTCTACAGCCAATCCTCTGCAGGTTCGAATTCTTAGGCCTTCACGTTGGGATGTCGCATGCCAGACTCAATTCCCAGTTAGTTTAGAGCAACGAGAAAAGGATTATGAAGGGATAAGGGGGAATATTTTCGAAGAAGAACCAAAACTTGTAGTTTCAGAAAATATTCTACAGTGTAGGAAAAGATATTCTAGCCGAGTAAATATGCTTAAAATTTTGGAAAGCACTAAAATTCTTATAACGCCAGACGAACGACCGCTAGCAAAGATTAAAATACACGATAGTTTCGTAGTGGGTTTATTAGATTTCGGAGCAAACGTTTCCAACTTTCTGGAAATCGGATGCGAAGATTTCCTAAAGAGAAACAATTTAAAGTATCATTCTTTGCGCGCGTTTGTTTACACGGCTGGTGGAAATCAGCAGAAAATACTCGGCTCGATATCTTTAAAGGTCACTTTTAAAAATATTACGAGGACTATTCGCTTTTATCTTGTACCGTCATTAATCTAAGAAGCATACCTGGGTGTTGATTTCTGGAAGGCATTTGCGTTAGCACCCGATATATTTCCAACCGTTTCTTGTTTAGATTTTCCAAAGGAGGATGAGCCAAACTTCCATCAGCTCACACCAGATCAGAAGATAGCATTGCAAGAAGTTGTTCAGGAGTTTCGCTCGTTCGAAAAGCTAGGACTAGGTCAAACCAGTTTAGTGACTCACCATATAGACACGGGTGATGCAGTGCCAATTAAAAGCAAGCACTTTCCTCTTTCACCACCCAGGCAGGTGGAAGCTTATAGCGTAATTGAAAGGCTACTTAAGATGGGAGTGATTGAGGAATCGAATTCACCGTGGTGTAGTCCAGTGGTACTAGTTCGGAAACCAGGCAAGGTCAGGCTGTGCATTGACTCCAGGAAGGTGAGGGAGGTCACAAAGAAGGACTCGTACCCGTTTCCCCATATTAATGGGTTGTTGAGCAAGTTAAAGGACATATACTTTATAAGTGGTATCGATTTGAAGGATGCTTTCTTTCAAATCAAATTAACGGAATCGTCTAAGGAAAAGACGGCATTTGCGGTTCCAGGAAAGCCATTGTACCACTTTAAAGTAATGCCCTTTGCCCTGTGCAACGGTCCACAAACAATGAGTCGGCTGATGGATAAGGCTATTCCTTCGCGGTTACGAGAGAACGTCTTCGTCTACCTGGATGACCTGATGGTGTGCAGCTCAAACTTTGAAGACCATTTGGAATTGCTGAGGGAAGTGGCGAAATGCTTACGGGAAGCGGGACTTACAATCAACGTGAAGAAGAGCAAGTTCTGCCAGAAGGAAATTCGGTATCTCGGGTACTTGCAAGATTGATGCAATAAAGGATTTTCCGATTCCAAAGTCTCCTCGTCAGGTTCGTAGGTTTATAGGAATGGCAAATTGGTACAGGTCATTTATTACAAATTTTGCAGATTTGGCGGGTCCCATGACAGATTGCCTTCGAAAGTCACCTAGTTTATTTAAATTAACTCCTGAGGCAGTTGAAGCATTTGGAAAGCTTAAAGTTGCACTCTGTTCAGCGCCTGTCCTGGCACAACCAGATTTTACTAAAGAATTCGTAATTCAATGTGATGCATCCAAAATAGGGGTAGGAGGCGTGTTATTCCAGCTCGATGAGGAAGGGGCAGATCATCCCATAGCTTTCGTATCGAAGAAACTTAATAATGCTCAGCGGAATTATACGGTCACCGAGCTGGAATGCCTCGCCGCAATAGTTAGCGTCAAGCATTTCAGACCATATATTGAAGGATTGCCTTTTCGAATAATTACTGACCATTCAAGTCTCAAGTGGCTAATGATACAAAAAGACTTGAGTGGCAGGCTGGCAAGATGGTCGCTTCTATTGCAAAGATACAACTTTAGGATGGAGCATCGCAAAATATCATTGAATGTTGCGCCGGACACCCTTTCGCGTTTTGACGTGGACGAATTGTCTTCTACCCCACCTCTAGAAATTGGTTTGGCATCACCGGAATTCGACGGCGTAGAGTACTCGGAGCTTCGTGAAACAATTAAAAACAATCAAGAAGGGTTACCCGATCTACGCATAGTCGAAAATAGAGTTTACAAAAGAGTGATGTTTGGAAGAGGTGTGGAAGAGGATTCGCTCTGGCGTTTGTGGTTACCGGAAGGGCTGACGGAGCTCGCAATCAAATACTCACATGATTCCAATGCTAGTTACCATTAAGGTTGGCAAAAGACTTTAGAGCGTGTTCGTCAGAAATATTTTTGGCCGCAAATGGCAAAGGACATACGCCTCTATGTAAACCATTGCGAAACCTGCAAGACCGTGAAAGCCACCAATCATTGTAAGTTAGGCAATGCTTTGTACGATTTAGAGGACTTGAATGGCAAACCGATCGGTAGGTTCCATGCATCTGACATCCGGCCGTGACAATGTCATCCGTCACGAAGAGCGATCCGAAAGTAAAGTAGTTTCTTTCCAATATTAATAATCACGTTTTTCTGAAAATTTTTATATATACACGTTTTTGAAAATATTAAACTTAGCGATAGGGTAAAACCTTGACCGCCCGCAGACTACCCGGGTCCAACTTTGCATGGCTTTTCCTCGAAGCTAAGTCATGTAGGGCTGTAACTCGCTTCTGTAACTCTTCCCTACCGATCATTTCTCTGCTGGTAGGGAATAAACGTCATTCATTACAACTCCTTAGCAGTAGAGAACAAGGCGGCGAGTTCATATATGAATTCGCCCAGGTAGAGAATCGGAACAGAAACGAGCTACTGGACTAGCGGAGGGGCCGTACTGTGAAGACCGACTAAGTTCGGCAATTGGGGGGTGGCTAACTCCAGCCAACGAATGTGAATAGAGCATCTTTTTTTCTCGTACTGTCCTTTTCACTGCGCGCTTTGGCGGTCGGGGACAAACCGCCCAGTATCCTCCCCGAGCATCTATATTCATAGGACGTTCACGCGCGCTCCCACCGGCAGTCGTGAACTGCCTGACAATTCGCACCCCCATTAGGATTGTCTTTTAGGAGTTTTGACGAGTTCCCCT
>NW_023458557.1:52167481-52170470 GCF_013731165.1 Rhagoletis pomonella
TTTTTTTATATTATTTATTTCTATATATGTATACATGTATATACATATAAGTAAACAATTTTAGCTACCATTTTTAGCCACAACGGCTTTTTAGCTCTTTTTTAGCCCTTTTTTTAAAGGAATTTGGCAACCACTAAAAATGATTCGCGGCAACACTGAACAATACTATTTCAAGTTTAATCTATACATATAATAAAACTAGCCAATGCCCGCTTGCTTAGCGGCGCCTAATCAGATCCTTTGCGTTGGCCAATGCAAACGAGCATTTAAAAGCAAAAATAGTGTGTAAAGTAAAGATCTTTAGTTTAAATTGAAACGACTAAAGAGCAGAATCCTCCTCGCACATAGGCCAAGAATAGTAGCGCTGTGATACCACATGGAATACTAATCCCTTTCGATGTCATAAGTTTTACCGATGGTCTTATTTCCACTTGTGAGATCTCTGCCAAGCGTGCGTAATATTCTTCTATGATCTTGCAACTGCAACATTGATCCGATGTACCATGTAAGCCAATAAAAGTCCTTATAAGGAAACTAAAGAGCACAGATGAGCGTTTTCAGTTAGAGGAGGGCCAAGAATCCTAACACACCCTTAACCTTGAATTTTGAATATTTTGAAGTATTGAATTTCACTTTTCAAACAGGTGGCAGCGCTTTCAAATATTTTCAAAAAACAACCATCTTAAACCTCTTACGTCTGGTGCTCAGGTTGTTATATATAATTCAATTACCTAATTTCCTTTTTAAAACCATGGCCATTTTGTAAAGGTTCAATTAACTTAATAAATTATTTGAAGTGAATTAAATATTTTAACAGGTGGCAACCCTCTTCAAACCCCTAAAAAATATTCTAAGTGTTCTAACAAAAGCTTTCTTAATACTTTTTCGTTGTAATAGTTCATATAACTTATGCATAATAGGTGGGAACCCTTCCGAAATATTCTCAACCTTCTTAAACCTCTTTCAGCTAAAATCCACAGTGTTATAACCGGGGAACGGATTTTATGGAAATTGCCTTTTTTTCTGCTAAAGAGATAAAGTATATTCGATTAAGAATGTCCACGATTTAGCTTTCCCTGATTCCATATATACACATTTGATGTTGCCTTTTTTTGCCTTTTTTAAGATATTTGTCTTTTTTTGCCTTTTCTAACTTTAAAGAAGTGATTACAGCATTTACAATTTTTTTTTTAAGAATAAAAAATATACACATGCCCATGCGGCTTAAGAAGCGCAGGGACCTCTTGCCAAATTGGTGTTGGAAAAATTTAAATCCGTTTTCTCAGCTAAGGTAGGCTTAGAGACAATAAGGGGTGTGGATAAAATTGTAAAGGGCGAGGAAAACGCCCTTATTCCTGATAATATGAATGTTTCAAACGTTCCATATTTAAATTGGGCTCCACTTGTATCAACTTACGTCGAGCGCACATTTAGTACATTCAAGGCTTTTCTTCGCGAAAGTCGAATGAAAATGCTGCCAGAAAACTTCAAAATGCATCTTGTGGTTCAATGTTACTAAAACTATACAGATAAAAGTTTTATGAGTTAGAAACTCGAAAGGATAAAATAGTCAAAGATTCGAAGTACAAATTTTTCATATAATGAAACTAGTTCATAGTTTTTCTGTTTTTACTTGTAATATAAACATTTCTAAAATAAATGTATTTTGTGATTGTTCTTCGAATTTTCTGTCTTTTTTTATTGCCTTTGTTTGCCTTTTTTGCAATACCTAGTGCCTTTTCCTGCCTTTTTCGCTATTTGATTTTGCCTTTTCCAGCCTATTTCGTTATTTTATTTTGCCCTTTTTATAGGTTTTTAGGTCCTAAAAATCCGTTCCCTGGTTATAACATATTTCAATTACCTAATTCACTTAATTCCGGCCAAAATCGCTTAGGGGGTTACAGCGCCAAACAAGCTGAATTTGATTTTTTAAATTTAGTTCGTATGGGAGGTGCCACGCTCAATTCTCCAATAACGCCCATTTTTCTCCATGAGTTTGGTATTGCTTTTATATGTATATCTCTATACCAAGTTTCATTATAGCTCAGCTATGCGTATGTACTTCGCGTTGCGTGAGAGTTGTCACATAAGGAGTCTGTTAAATAGGCTTTAGCCCAGTTATAATTCTGTTGGGTTTTGATTTTTATGTAAAAATGGTATAGCAGTGCAAAGTATGCATAACTGGGCTATTACTCTACCACAAATACTTCCAGAGGTAACCGGTATGAAAAACTCAGTTTTTATGGTTGGTGCCCCTCCCCCTTGCCTGATCGAAATAAAAGTTGTCCTATATTTTAAGTTGGGGTAAATGACACCAGCAACAGTGGTTCGAGTGGAACAAGCTATCTGGACAAAATTATTTGGTTGGATTTTCTGACTAACATGGATCTATTTAATCACATTATGTACATTTTGGGCAATTAAATTGTAATCTGAGCTTATCGTTTATTTATTTATGCTAATATATATTTTGAAAGCCGTTTTTTTTCTGTTCGAAAAGCTCAAGATCAGCTGTACCGATTTTTTCGAAATTTTGGTTATAGGTTCTGCATGGGCTTCTCATTCTCTTAGGCAAAAGAAAACGTTTAATTACTTCTTAAAAATGGAACTGCAGGACTTGGGAAATCCTCTAGAATCTAACATATGTACATGCCCACATAACAGCGCTGCTTACCAGCATATCACAAATAAGAGCGCCCTCTGCTGTTAATTTGTGCGGAATACAGCGCAAAGCAAGGGTTATGTAATATATACATACTTGCTAATGTTAACGTTAATGTTTATTCGTATGTTAAATAAAAACTAGTAATTTTTAGCAAAAAAAAAAAACCGACTTCAACTCCCATATAAAAAATATATATATATATATATATATCTCATGATCCGCTGATCGGATCTTAACCAGATTAGTATGGGACCACCTCTGAGACACTACCTTTCCGATCGGTTGACGTGGTCCAAAGTTATGCGGTAACATACATAAAAAAAA
>NW_023458557.1:52170570-52178993 GCF_013731165.1 Rhagoletis pomonella
AACTGATAACCTCCTCCTTTTTTGGAAGTCGGTTAAAAACAAATATGGGGTATTCCATGAGTAAGTGAAACTTTGTGTCCAATTTTAGAGTAGCTTATTGAACATGGAATGCTTGATGATTCAATGCTCAATACCTGAAATTAACGTTTTTTCGAAAAAAAATTTAGTTATATTATTTTATTACACTGTAAATACACTCAAAACTTCAACATTAGAAAAGTAGTTGAATACGACAACATATTTTAATATAGAAGGCTCTGCAAAATCAAGTATTCACAAAGTTATTATTTTTTTGAAGGGGGGAATAAATGTCTCGATCTTTCTGCGCCCCGAAGAAGCAATATGGCATTGAAGAAAAATAGGCATTTAAATTATATAATAGGATAAAATCACTACGGTTTAGCATGTCCAACCCGTGACTAAAAAGTTTTAAACTTCGTATTGCTTAGTTACTACTTTAGGGAGTTTTCTATAATTTCATAACTAGAGTGTGTTTATAATAAGCAGCCCTATTTCATTTCTTTTATTATATTATAAGTACCTACTTAAGAGATTTTGAAACGTTTTATCGTGTCCCGCCCGTGACAATCATTTATAATTTTTTTCTAATGATGCCTAACAATAAAAAAATAAGTTTAACGTTTCAAACCTATGTTTAATGCCACAAAACTCTGAAGTACAGGTTGACTAAACACCATAATACTGTTGGTGGGCTAAGCGATGTAGTAAAAAATTTCGCGTGGCCAGCTCGAAAAGTCAAGATAAGCATTACTATTTTAGAGACGCCAGAGAATTCTATGATGAGGGTTGCTTAACAACAATTAAAAGTCAATATTAACAATTACCTGAAAAGTTCCAACCAAGAAAATCTAGAAGTTCGCGAAACTTATAAATTCAATCCAATAAATAGCCTTTAAGTGACAAAGATATACATATGTATCTGCTTACAAGTATTCTAATGCAGATAACTTTTCGGATTAGACATCGATACACAAGATCTTTTCTGACGTTCTATGGTTTTAAGGAATAGCTAAATTTGAGCATGATTTGTCCATGAAATCAGTTTCCAAAAATAACTCAACTCGAGCCACTCTTAAGCCGGTTACTCAATGTCTGGTCAACACTAACAGCAGGTTAGACATCTCTATCGACGTGATAACAGTAGTCGATATACATGTTTAGCCTGTAGTTAGTATTAGTCAGACATACATAGCTATTCTAAACAAACTTGAAAATCATTAAGGCACATTCGAAATTTCGTTGCAATCAAATGCACCGTGCAGAAGTGCATTAGGAAAATGCATATAAAATTTCATGCGTTTGCAAATAATCCTTTCTTCCATGCATTTTAATACATCAATCTGGCGACTTCTAGCTTTCGTTTGGTATAACTATTGCCCCTAAAATAGATCCTGGGGTCAGCAGTATATCGTGCGTCTTACAATGACTCCACTGTCATAAAAGTAGGTCAATTGATCTTGTATTTGACCTCTAACATTTATCATACCTAATCTCTTTGATATGGATCTCACTAGAAGCTTCCTTTCATGAAGAAAATCGTACGTGTCCCACCCGTGACAAAAGTTGTCCCACCCGTGACAGGAGAATTTTGAATTTTTTAATAATAAACAAATAATTCTTATTATGGTTTGTGCTTTGTTGGAATTGCTGGTTCTTTTCTGTATAGTAAAACATCTAATCCAGATAGAAATGTTAAGTAAATTCACAGACTTTCCTTAAAATATATGTTCTCCAAAAAGCAGTGTCTTTTCTTTGTCCTACCCGTGACGGAAGAAACAGCTCAGAATTTTCCAATATAAAATCAAGTTGGAATATTTTTCGTATTTGGTAATAACTCGTATATTAGTGAACTAGGTGTAGCTTTATCAAAATGTAGAATTGCTTAGTACTTTATACTTAAATTAAAAAAGGAAAACTATTTTTGCTGTACAAATGTTCCACCCGTGACGATGGAATACCCCATATGTATGTATAGTTTATGGATAAATAATGTAGGCAATTACATATCTATGTACAAGGAGCAATTAACAGCTGTTACCACTTACATTTGTAGTTATATCAATATTTATGTATATACATATGTATACCACAGCGAACGGCAGTGCGCGCGAGTGACGAAAGCAGCCACAGTAGCATGATGAAATGACTTGCTTATATATACACGAGATTTGGAAGTTTTTATCCAGACGTCCAATCGACATGTTTGAGATATTGTTGGAAAGGTCTTGCAGAGTGTGGCCAGAAAATGTATTCAACCTTCATAAACGAATAGCCGGATTCTTAAAAATTAGGTTAAAGTGCTGCGAAACAAAAAACGTTTTTTTGCTTTTGGCGGTTTAAGGGGGCATGTGGGCACACCCAACATATTTAGTGTTATTCTATAGGCCAATACCTTTCAAACAATACCTTATATATTAAGTTCCGGCTACTAGTTGGAAAAATATAGAGGTAAATGTGTTTTGGTTCGTGTCTCCACTAGGAGATGCTTTGGTATGTATGTGGCATCTGTACGTACCATCATTTAATTTTTTTCAAGCTTTTAGGAATTAAAGTACAAAAAAAAACTAAGAAGGTTTTGTTCCAGGATGTTTTGATTCGTATGTCTTTGTGGGCGTGGCTGCTGTCTGAAATTCGAAAAATTCGCGGCTCGTAAATCCGCATTACTGCCATCTGTCAAGGCACAATTTTGATCAGATCAATTGCGGCGTTAATCCGGATCAACGTTGCCGTCTGTCTATGCTTTAAGTGTGTACGTTCTCGAAGTCTCCGAAACCGCTGATGAATCTGATTTTGATTTTATTAACGTAAATACTCTGGCGGAGTCTAGAGATTGTTCCTGCAAAGTTTAGCCCCTATTGGACCCAAAATTAAAGAGTTGCCGCTCATGTAAAAAAATGAATATGTAAAAGTTAAATCAAATATTACAAGATTGGTATCAACTGTAAGGTGATTGAGAAAGTCTTAATATTTTTTAATATGTCTGCCAGATGTTAGAAATCATTTTAGAAATATCGAAAACAACTTAAAAGCTTTACACATGAGATTAAATAAAAAATCCAGGTCATGATGGAACAATAAAATCTTTGTATGTTCAGAAGGTTCAGGTTGTGATAGTTGATGTTTCTTAAATGGGGCGTTTTCAATTTAATGGCGATCTACGTTTTTCTAGACTGGCTCTAGGTTTCGGGATAACGGTACTTGAAAATTTGCTTAAATTTTAACTTTTTTGGAAATAAATCTCTCAGTTTTAAGGCTATTTTACTAAAATTTTGGACATGACTGTTTTTCTGAAAATCATCGAAATCGGTTTACTATAACATATACATAGCTCCCATAGAACTACCTACATTCACATTCACATAATAATAATAATCCTAACGGTTTTACCCTCCTTTCCCGCCCAGGCGCACGAGGGGCGCAGTCCGCATGACGTACGGAACCATCATTTTCAATTAAGGGATTCCCTTAAACTCTTAAAGTCTTAAACTGTGTTAAACTCGTAAGTTTACGAGGCTTTTATGGGAACGCCCCCTTTGTGAAAATGTATAAATAGGTGTCTAATGTGACCGCTTGACAGAGCAACCTGGATTTTGTGAAACAGGTTTTTTTTTGTAGTATTTTCTCTAATAGCGCACCATCTTGTCTCTATCACTATTGGCTAAAATAAAGTTAAAAATGCCGAAAATCAGCAGAAAACCCAACACTGAAGTTCACGAGGTCATTTCCGCATCAAATTTGCTTCGTAATTCTACGAAGGGCTCGTAAATAGAGTTCCATACAAATTTTGACAGTTCTTTTACGAGGCTCGTAAATTTACGAGCTTTACTACGCTTTTACGAGTTTAAGGGAATACTCCTAATTTTTGCGCCGAGTCACGAAAGGAAGGAGTTTGTTAAGTGTCGAGATCTGAAACTATTCTGCTACAGAACCAAATTCATCAGCTGATTATTATGTATATATGTTAGTCAATCATTTATTGAGAGAGGATAGTTTCGCTTTCTTAATGCTAGCGAATCAGACAAATCAAATGTGCTGGCATGAGAGTTAAAATCTTAGCATAAGCAACGGAGTGGCTCGTGTAATTCAAAATTCGTTTTACAACTTTTCAAAAATAGTATTATTAAACACTACTCTTTGTGATCTATCATAGAGGTATGAAGAGATTCAACGTAGAAAATTAAGTGGGAGACCAAGAACATTTTCGTTTTCACTAAATGCTTTTGAGACATACATACTCATGTTGATTTGCCCTTGCAAAATCCATGTTGACTGTATGAAATCTAGAAGAGATATGTAGAATGCATCAACTGATTTGTTTATTACTTCAAATAATTTAGGAATTGCAGAAAACTTAGCTATGCCCCGGTAGTTCTTCACTGAAGATCTGCTACCGCTTTCAAGTAACGTGGTTATGAACGATTCCTTCCATACAGTTGGAAAACTGCCCTATTTAAGAGACAAATTAAATAAGGCGGTTAAGCTCTACCCAGAATTGCAGCGGGCGACGGCAAAGCGGTCGGCGGTAAGACAACAGCTGTATAGTTGCCGCAGTGAAATCCGTCAGAGTAAACACAACTGCGGCGCACGGCGGATTCCGTCAGTTGTCATTTTGATTTGAAAATTATAATTAAAATTAAATATTTTTTCGGTACGTGCGTGCATGTAGATTCGTTAGAAATAAAAATGCATGAAAATATTTCCAAACTTGTGAAAATAATAAAAATTACTGCAATAAACATTCAATCAACATTGTGCCGTCCCCGCTGGGCGGTAAAAATAGAAATAAATTTAAATCAACTGAAAAACGTCGTTGCTGCCACAATTATGAGCCATTCCATATGCCGTTGTGAGCTTTAACGGCTCATAGAGATAATCAGCACAATTTGTAAGAAGACAAGTAGAGATCTGGTCAGGACCATAACTAAAGGACTGCTTTAAGGAGTTCAGTTAAACTATTACATCATCGGGAGATATTACTGGGATATGTATTGAGTTAATTCGAGACAGTTTAAAAGGATAGTCAATAGCTCTGATCCTATACTTTTCATGTAAAATCCTGAAAAATTGTCAAACAGCAAAACTACTCTCTGAGTTGAGAGTAAAAAGTGAGTAACAACAAAAAGTACGGGAACAAAAAAAGCATTTTGCCTGTAGAAACGTCAAGCAGTGATCGCTTGACACTTTTCGTGATTTTACCAGAAGAGAAGAGTTCTCTACATAACTCTCCAAAATCGCTCTCATTTACAGGATTTTGGAGTACGGCATCATTTTTCCTGTAACTTCCTGCAAGTTCGTGTAAAAACACTGAGCGAACATGTTAGAAATTTATTTTATTATCACTAGAGACGGCATTTTGATACCTAACGGCGGACGGAAATCCACGTACATTACACTTGGAGCTTACGAAGTCATAAAGTGATTTGGGGTTATATAATATATATATTACAATAAAGCATAATAGTAGTGTTAGAATTGTAATAAATTATTTGATTATTTTTAGGGTTGCATTTTATAATCATTTTATGCCATTACAATGTCTGAATTTCGTTTGGTCATAAATTAAATTATATCCAGGGATCCCGGGATCCCGAGGGCTTGATCCCTGGATTTCGAGACCCAAAAAAGGGCTCGGCTCCCTGGATGCCTTAGTCGGTACTTTCGTCAAGTTGCAAACTAAAAAACTCACAAGTTTTCAAACTTTTTATAGCTTCGTTCTCGACTGCCTCTAAAATTGTGTTGATTCGCTCTTTCACAATATGATTGTGAAGTTCCAATGAATAAGTAACATATACACGTGCGCGAAGCAGCTGCGCTTATTATGAAAACAGCCCAGCCAGTAAATAATTCGAAAACGGGAAGAAAAGTGGATGAAACGCGGATTAGTGAAAACGTTTTCGGATCTTTTTCTGATTCAATTTTTCGTTGATAAAACGTACTGGGGAACTACGCTTAAGAACGAGGTACACCATACAAGCAGCTTGCCAAACGAAGCGAAATATCCATTTGCTGGGTTTGACGAGCCGCTGAAGGTAATTTTAATAAAAATCAAAATTTTTTGATTTTCTGGTCGCCATGTTGAAGTTTGATCAAACCGCTTGCGTAGTGTATGGAAAGTTTAAAGAACCACTAGTATACTCTATCCACTATCGGCACCACAGGCATACGCTCGCGGTACCCACTTTGGGCCATCGCAATTCTTGGATGGCGGTGATGTCAGCCTTTGTCTTCCCAAGGACATCAACCAGCCGGGCAGAGGCACATTTCCCATAAGGGTCCGGATATTCCAGGTGCATACCCTTAAATTATAGTCCTTTATACGTTTGCCGTGGTCGTCATCAAAAAAGGGGGTCTCATCCGAGGCTGTTTGTTCTTTTTCATTGGGCGGGGTTTTAACGTGGCGTGACCCAAACCCAGTGTACGCGAAGTACGGAAAATGCATTTTAAATAATAGATTTCACTATTTAAATTTAAAAAGCACATTTAAAAATGATCAAATATTCGGTTTATCCAAAATCTTATGAAGTCCAGTCCATGGTCCCAAAGGAGTAGTTGTCTACATGGTCCCATGTTATGCAGCTTAGATCAGAGGAGGTCAAGTCCAATGGCATCGCAATGTTAATGTAACCATATTTTCTCCATGTGTTTGGACCATTTTGGTTACTAGTGTTGGTTACAAGGTAGGGTGGTCCTGTACTAGTATTTAACCTAGTCCCACTTTTCGCAGGGAAGCAAGCATCCACTTACACATATGGAATGCTTGATATCATTTTTTGATCGTCGCCAGACCAGTGTTGGATACAAGGTAGGGTGGTCCTGTACTTGTATTTAACCTAGTCCCACTTTTTGCAGGGGAGCAAGCATCCCCTTACACATATGGAATGCTTGACATAATTTTTTGATCGTCACCAGACCGCATTAAATTGTTTTAGAGCCAGTGCCATTTCTGTTTAATGGTGTCTTTGGAGCTTCGCACTATATACTAGTTCCATTAAAGACTTCATACAAATTATATACTAAAACTTCACCCGCCAAGTTAAATAAAGATACATCATTTCCTTGCGAGACATTTGTTTGTGGGTTAAAAATCGGGACGCCTGGCAATGCTCTTGCATACATACATATTAGTAAATAATAATAATAATAGATTGGCGCTTATACCTATGTTAGTGTTTGACCGAGCTTCTCCTCCGATTTGTGGCGTGCGACTTGATGTTGTCACACAAAGCGGATGGATCCAATAGAATAGTTTAAAGAATTAAAAACTGAAGTCGAACCCTCTAAACGGTTTGAAGAGTACCGTTTTCAGGGGAAATTGAACGAAAGTGCACTGACAGGAAAAGTGCAGCTTTTATTTTTGTTTTGTTTCACATACGAATGTGTATGTGTGTGTATCTGTTAAATTAACATTAGGGTGGTACACCCGATAATTTAATTGAGGAATTTGATTTAGCGTGGAGGCCTAAACATACAGTTTTACGTCGACTCCGAACGGCGATTGTATTTTTATGTGAAGCTGTTTTTTATGGCGAAATACACTCAGAGGTTTGCCATTGCCTTCCGAGGGCCGACCGCTGCTAAGGAAAAACCTTTTTATTATTACAACGCTTTTATCTACTTGCAATGTGGTATGTCCAGACCAGTGGTGCGATTCACTACGCGATTTTAACAACTCTTGTTATTGTTAAGTCAGCTAAACGACAATTTAAACAATTTAGCTATTCAGTGAACGTTTCCCTAACAACATTCGTTAGCGCCAAATCAGCTGTTGTCGTTAACGATAACAAAGGCCGCTTATTTGACGACGTCTAGATTGGAGTTGTTAATAAAACAAAAAAGGTACGTACAATTTTTTCGTATGGAAAAACTGCACAGCACCGCTAGCAAAAAAAATATCAAAAATCAAAGGATTTTTCGGCAACATCAAACCTGCACTTTACTGTACTAAAATTAAATGTGATACAAAACTGCATCCGTAATTATTCTGATTAAAAACTTGAAGTTTTACGAAAGTTTTTTGAATTTTGTTTAAATATTGCAGAATACACTATTAAAAACAAGTAAATTAAATAACAAAAAAATTGTTTGTTAAAACTTGTCTATATTGGTTCCGGTTATAATTTTCCAATAGGGCGTAAAACAAATGTAGAAAACTGGAAGCTAAAAGGTGATAAGTCTATTTTTGAATCTTACAGGAACTGAATATGCCTTGAATTTAAAGGAATTGAATAATTAAAGTTTTCAATTTAATAGGTGTACACCGTTTATTAAAAATATGAATATCATATAACTTTGTATGTGCATATTTAAATATTTCTTTATTAATCATCATGACACTAGCATAATAAAATCAGTCTTGCAAATAAATATGTACAAAATGTGCAAAGAGTGATTTTTTTGATATT
>NW_023458557.1:52179093-52182424 GCF_013731165.1 Rhagoletis pomonella
AAGCAAAATGTTGTTTGCTCACATTTAGTATATGCCTACATATGTACATACATACATACAAATAACAGAAATTAATTTCATTTAAAGAAATGGCGTGTCGTCCATTTCCGCTGTAGCGTATGTAGTGCATATTTTTAACTTCTTCTGGCGAGGCGACATCTATCCAGCGTTGCCAGGTTGATGTTTTTACCGACATTTGGACATTTTTTGCATCTTGTTGACGTTTGGACGTTTTTTGTGTAAAAAATGTTTTTTAACTTTCCAGTAATTTTTCTCCGTTACTAAATCTTGTAAGTAGAAATGTTTTTGGATTATTTTCTTAATAAATCTTTACAAGCTTTGTGTTTTGCAGCAGCTGCTTCAAAAGATATTTATTCTTTGGACACAGATGACTTGAATATGATACAAACCAAGTGGAGCGCATTTTTTTTTTATTCTTGGACAAAGGCTGGTTGTGTAAACACTTGAGGTTACGAAACATTAAAAGCCAAATCAGGAAGAGCTGATCTATTGCAACACGCACGCTCGCAAAAGCATCAAAAAATCTGTAGCAACATAAAGTCAGAAAAAAGTAAGCGACTTTTTTAAGACTTCACTGAAAATGTAATGAACGCAAAAAGGGCTGTAATATTGCTATGCTCCTTCTTAGCAGAACGTAATTTTCGACAACCGACCCCCTAACCAAATGTCTACAAGAAAAAAATTATTAAAAATCAGCGCGGTTATGTAGCCCATTTAAACTTGCACATTATTCCGTGAAATTTAATGCGCTAACAAACTGCATACTCAAAAAAATTAAAAAAAGTCTGAATGAAAAGTTGAAAATATAGCTGAAACTTTGCATAATTTTTGCACAAAGTTTTAAGTGTGGATTTATATTTTGTTTGTTATATAATGAGTTTGGCTTTTATGGAAAAATAATAAACATTAAATAAACAAAAGAAAGACAGCCAAAATCGATCAAAATGTTGATGACCCAAGTGTATGTATAAAATCATTTTTATATTAACGAAATGGCATTTTAATATACCTTACGTACATGTGTACCTTTGTACACAATAAAAGTTTAATAAGAACAATTTTTTGTACATTCATTTGAAAAAAAAGGTTTTTGGGTAGGAAATGACGTTTTTTCAGACCAAGAGGGACGTTTTCTCATGCCGAAGACCTGGCAACACTGCATCTATTCCTAGAGTTTTTCTAATTGTATGTCTTTGATATGATACCTACGACGAGGTTGATATCTAGACTAGGTTTGCCATAAATACCTTTGCTATATTTATAGTATGGTGGTCTGGACTAGGGATGTTGCGGATGTGGAATTTTAGACATACGCGGATGAGAATGCGGATGCGAATATCTAATAGCTAATATCCGCCGATGCGAATGCATAAGCATAATGACGAGATCGTTTTTTAAACAGCGATTACAAGCCAAACCAGAAACATATGTCATGTTGTTTCAGAATTTGGAAAACCTGTAACTTTATCAGCACTTTTCGATTTTAGTTTTTGAATTCATTTTTAATACTTTCTTCTGCGACTGCTTTGAAAAATTTGTGCTTATAGCGAGCTAAATAGGTGGATATGGAAAATAGATTATTATTTTTGAACAAAATTCTGTTTTCGAAGTCGTGGCTACCAGCCGAATCGGATCAGAATATTGTTTTTTTTTTTTTAAGCACCCCGTTTTTTATAAGCATTTGAATCACAGATAGTTACGTAATTCTTATCTAAGTAAAGGTCAGACCTATAGCTTTTTAATTATTTGAGCATCGATTCTCTTTATAGCTAGACGTTGATCATTTCTACTGGAAATCCCTATTGAAGGTGCTTACTCATTGACTTTAAATAGCAAAGAAGGGACAGTTTTACCACCGAAATTTTTAGCCAAGGAACCAATGTATATCCCTATGGAAAAAATATTATCCAATAAGTAAACAAAACTTCTGTTTTTTAAATTTTTGCTAAAAATAAATTCCCCAAAGAGCCCCATTTGAAATTATTCAAACGAATAAATGTAATAGGTGACATACGCGGTAAGTCTGAGTCGCGAGTCATTTGTGTACGTGTTGACTCGCCTTCGACTACTCACAGTTGAAACATTCAGAGTCATGCCGAGAGTCCTGTTGGTGTAACTAACACATACTTATTTTCACAAACACATCCAAAGGGACTCAAGAGTCAGACGCACCGTGTATGCCGCCTATAACATCAAACGCAAATCACGAAAATGTTGTTAAGAATTACAGTGCACACTTTCTTCTTTTGTGTCTAGTAGTTTTTTTTTTAATTGGTCCAAAAAAATCATAATAAAGAGAAAAGCCAAAGCAGGTATTTAAAGCACAGAAAAAATATATTATTAAAAGGACTATGTTCGCTTTGACGTACGTCAAAGGTCAAGTAGAAGTGGGAACTTTTATGGCTGCCCATTGATAGCTCGGTTATATAGCTTCAGAAATAATATTTTAAAGACATTTTTATCAAAGTTGATAAATATGACATTTCACCAGTTTTGTTACACAAATATCCTACGACCACAGACAAAAATATTGGCTACAATATGTAATTTTTGTTTGCCATATATACGTTTTATCGGTCCACTTGCAAAATATTCGCATTCGCAAAAGCTCCGCATTGATTATTGCAAATGCGAAAGCGAATGCGAATGTTAAAATTAATGCGGAAGCTCCGCGGTTGCGAATCTGAATATTCGCAACAACCCTGTAGCGCGATTCACTAACTATTAACAATGCGTTTTGTCGAGTTGTAAGCTAACAATTTTTGTTGTTTGCAGTAACGATTGTGCGATTCACTAACTGTGCTGCCGCTAATGGGCACATATTGCATATGCCAAGGCGCTCGTGTGAGCATAAAGTTCACAAGCATTTTGTTTGGAAGAAAATGCGTAACCCTCCACAAAAAAAATTCTAAAAATCAACGGTAACTTTTAGCGACTTGAAACTTGCACTTTATCAGACTAAAATGGAATGGGCTACAAAACTGCATACCCGAAAATCTTATAGCGAATCTGAATAAAACGTTCGAAATCTTGGTGGAAACTTTTTATGTTTGATTGATTTTTGTGAATTTTGTACAAGGTTTGAAACTTGTATTTGTTTAGTTTCTGTTGTTATATAATAGATGGAACTATAAAAAATAAAAGTATTAAAAATAAATAAATACACATAATTAGAAAACGACATAATTTTGAATTTTGCTGCTATATTTTGCTCGCAGCTGTAAATAAAAAGTTTACGAAAAACATTTAACATGAAAAAGATTTAGTCCAAGAGCTGGCAACGTTTTTCTTACACTATTTATAACCAGGC
>NW_023458557.1:52182524-52183376 GCF_013731165.1 Rhagoletis pomonella
AGCAACTTCAGCGGAAGTCATACAATTTCTGGAACGCGAAGTTTTCCGCGTATTCGGCGTGCCTGAATACGTACACTCCGACAATGGAAAACAATTTATCTCTGAAATGTTCCACAACTTCTTGGATAAATACGGCACGACACACGTGAAAACCGCGTTTTACTCACCCCAGGGTAACGCGGCGGAAAGAGTGAACAGATCCGTGTTACAAATTATTAGGTCATTTATTAAAGACAACCAGAAGAACTGGGATAGGCACGTTAGTGACGCGGCCTTCGCGCTTTGAAGTGCCACTCACTCAGCCATCAACATGTCGCCGAATCACGCCACTTTCGGTATGCCTATGATACAGCATGCTGCATCATACGAGCTATACCGGAAGCTGGGCTCGCTGAAAGATGTTGATTGCGAAGTGGAGGTTACTAGCGATAGAATGCAGCTTATACGAGACAAAATTAAGAGGCAGTTGAAGTTAGCACACGACCGAAGCAAAAGGGTTTACAACACTAGGAGTAGAGAAGTTAGGTTTCAAATCGGACAAGTGGTATACCGCCGTAACTTTAGACAACGTTCGCAAATTTACAACTATAATTCCAAGTTGGCCCCAAAACAAATTAAGTGCATAGTATTGAGAGTAATCGGGAATTCTATGTATGAACTCGGGGATTCTAGCGGTAAAAAGATCGGGGTATACCACGCTAAAGACATTTTCGCGAAATAAAATCATTGTTTATGTCGTAATTTAATGTTAAATGTTTACCACGTGTGCAAGGCCTGTCTATACGTATAGGTGTTTATTTATTACTTTATTTTTATATACTTGACTACATCTGTTATTATTTGACTATTTAT
>NW_023458557.1:52183386-52183702 GCF_013731165.1 Rhagoletis pomonella
CATCTGTTATTATTTGACTATTTATTTATACACATCTATTTATTTATGTATTAATGTATTTTTATATACTTGACTACATCAGTAATTATTTGACTATTTATTTATGCGCATTTATTTATTTATTTACTTAGTTATCTATACATTGACAGCTTGCAGTGGTATTTTATATTCCTTGTATGACCTTAATTGCTTCTGTGATATTTTCGACTATTAACTGACTACCTAACTTATTATCCTTTTCAACTGTGATATATTAGACGAAGTATAACAAAAAAAAGTAGAGGTAGAGGTAGATAGGTGATATAGTCCATGTTAT
>NW_023458557.1:52183802-52185561 GCF_013731165.1 Rhagoletis pomonella
TTTCAGGCGTCGATGCACGAGCGGCGCGGTGACCCAGTGCGTGAGCTGCCGATGTTTCCATTTCGGCTACTCGGCCGCTGAGGTTAACTACGTTAGCTCTCATGTTCCTGACCTCGTTCATACACTGCGCGACCATGTCGTTTTGCTGCGCCATCATCGCCATCATACGGCTCAGTTGCTCGACACTTGTCGCAGTGTAGGTCGGTTCACTCCTCTGAGCCTTCGAAGCCCCAGCTTGAGAGTCTCCTGGCTGCCCACTCACCCCGTGATCATCGCCCCCCTCTGCACCTGGTTGATTTGGTTCGGACATTTGGAGCAATTCCTCTAATTTTCGTGAAAAACTACCACTTTCACCCCCCTGACTCGGCAAATCTCCTAGAACGGACACACTAGCTTGACGTTCAGTCTCACTTTCAATCTGGCCAAAAATGCGGGCCGCGCACCTATTGAAGAAATCTGTCGGAACAAAGTCCACTGGATACTGAATCCCTGTATCAATTTGGTTGAATAGTGAGCCAACTACCTGATTTTCAAGGGCGCGCGTGACACTACGCGTGACCGGCCTATCTGTGTTGAAGAGCCCCAAACCACCAGTAACCCTTTTTGCACTATTATTTTCCGACATTCACTCAATCATTCATCCAATCAAACAATCTCGCGATCAGCGCCGGAAGAGAAATCGCGTTGATGAAATTAATTAAGATAAAAATCCAAATACCGGAAATAATTCAACGAAAAATTCAATAATTCAAATAAAATTCAATATTCGCAAAAAAAATTCAAAATTTTCAAAATAAAATGTATGTATATAATAAGTAGGTATGTATATAAGGTAGGAAAAAGTACGAAAATAAAAATATATGCTTATATGTAAAAATATCTTAATGCCATAATAATAATAATACGAGTTGTAGAAAGAAAAATTTAAATTCAAATCCAAGTTTTTTTTTTTTTTTTTGCTAATCGTTTGAGACTTTTATTGGTACGTTCAAACACTATTTGTACATATGTATGTGTAAATAAATGTGTGTGTTGAAACTGAATTGCTTTTGACTTGGCCTAGCGAATATATGTATATCTGAAGTTACTTTGGTGTGTGTGGTGTGCCTTGGCGAGGTCATTGTGGGAGTGTTCAGTCCAATGGTTACCTGTCCTCAGTCACGTTAGCCAATTCCCCTCTTTACGATGAAGTGTGGCCCTACACCACTCAGTGACTAGTCCCTGTGCGCGGTGGCAACACTTCTCCCTTAACCCTGCAACATTCCTACCCCAAACGTGACGACATGTTGCAAACCTCAATTGCGATCGTTGCTCGAACTCCTGCTTTGTAGCTTAAACAACAGTCTCCACAAAAAAATAATTATCCCCCTAATGTACGACTACTACTCCCAGGTACCACTTAAACAAAACTCTGGGGCCTGTAGAAGGAACCCTGTGAGTTAGTAGGTACGACCCCCGAATTTTTCATGGTGACACTTAATCACTTCCACTGGTCGGAGTGATGTTGCCGCCATGATCCCTAACAGCGTCCGAAGGGTCAACAAGAAGGTAGAAGTTACAGAAACGAGTAGAAAAGTGGAGGTGAAAATTCAGAAGATCGGAGAAAGATAATTCAAAACAGTAATAAAAAGAAATTGGGAAACTAAAAGATTGCTGTGCTATTCCGTTGGGCGCCATTGTTGTGTAACCGTATGTTTGTTGCAAAGCGAAGAGGCAAGCAGGCATGCTAGCGTGCCCTGGCATAGCTCGTCGGTTGGGG
>NW_023458557.1:52185661-52187780 GCF_013731165.1 Rhagoletis pomonella
GGCAAGCAGGCATGCTAGCGTGCCCTGGCATAGCTCGTCGGTTGGGGGGGTTTGGTTGTCTTCACCTGCTTCGCTACCAGTTACACCAACAAAAAAAGTTTGTATCATGCCTGTGTGAAAAGAAAGGGAGACCGAAAAACAAAGAAGAGAAAAAAAGGTGCCTGTCCAGTCAGGTTGAGTCTCCCACCCACTTCAACGCAGTCCTGCGTGAATCCTTGGGCACCGCTTTGACTCCTAACACCGAGCGATGCCCCCTTACCTGACTTGGGTTCGTCTGTCACCAGTCAGTTATCCAACGTCCGTCATTTCACCTAGTCATCACTCCCACGTCCCCTCTGTTGCACAAGTGCAACACCCACACCAAAGACTTGTAGTTTAACCCCTCATTACTGCCATTACATCCGTCTCAACCACTTAGATTCATCTTGTACACACAAAATTTTATTTAGTATGTATTCCCTTAATCTAATACAATATAATTCACTTTTAATTAGTTCATTGAATTAAACTAAAAAAAAAACTCAAGTAAAGCGCATGAAAAAAATAAACTAAGAAAGATAACACTACAAATACTATCGCATTCGAAATCACCTGTAAATTAACATAAAGCAAAAGTAACAAAAAAAATATCAACCGCCCTAACCAAAATTATTATTTACTGACCTACCACAATTCAACTAGCGGAAACATGAATTTGTATTACCGCGACCGTATGGTAAGCTCATTGCATATATTTAAACCTATATATGTATGTATGCTTATATACACATATATAGTTACCAGAAGAAAACAAAATAAATAGTACAACTGAATATATATGTATGTGGAGTACTTTTTTGAATATATACGTGCAAAGAAGTAGCAAAAAGAACAAAAACACACTCACCTGGTCACTCCAGCGATGTTGGTACCAGCATGCGTAGAGAACCTGTGGGAAATGTCATTAATAGCGTACCTATATACATACATATAAATTTAGCATCCACCTCCTAAGCAGAGGTTCAATGGATTTAGTTAATTGGCACCGCGATCACTCACTCGTGATTTCGGGCGGCGAGTGGGTCACTATCAGCGGCCAATATTAGCGAATTAACTTGCATGCAAAACGTGATTCAGAAAAAAAAACATCAGAACAAACTAAAATTGACACGCGGTGCAACTAAAAATTTTAATAAAAAAAATAATAATAAATAAAATAAAATAGAAGTGTAGCAGTAAGCCGGCATCTAAATCATGTCAATACATGAACGGTGGAAATTTAACGTACGAAAAACTGGAGGAAATGCGAGCATAAAAAAACAAAGGAAACCAAAACCGGATAAAACAGCAGAATGATCCACGTGTGTGGATCCACGAGTAAGTAATTATGTAAAAAAAAGGGATACCAAAAAAATGTTTAGTTCCTCGAAACGCGTAAAAAAAAGAATTCTAAGCGACTCAATTAATTCAAATAGTGAAAAAAAAAAAAAATTACGGAAATAAAAATTACTTAAACTAGAATCAAAAATATAATATGCCGCTCTGCTCCGCCGCTGGTGTTGACGTTGACGGTGAAGTCTGCGCTGTTGGCGTTCAGCCGCTGCACCCGGCTCTATCGCTGCTCCGCTTTTCCTCGTCGCTTACTTGTGCTCTCCCTCGTCGTTTACTTATGCTCTCCCTCGTCGTTTATGCTCTGAACGGTTTCAAGCCATTTATTGGAAGTGGCTTTTCGGACTGCCAAAGTGGAGCCGGACTCTCAATATGTGGAAGCTGTTGAGTTTTTATGTACTTCGTGGTTTTACATATGTTCCCCGTATTGCCTTTTTCCATGTACCTCGGTCATCGTCCTCTTTGTACATGTGTATGTGAAATATATGTTGCTCTCACTATGCATAGATATCATACATATGGCCGAGGTTGGTTGTGCGCTTTCCGGCTGCTGGCGTAACTCCAGATTTGCAAGTTTTGCGCCCCTTGCTTACTCCTGCCACAGGTCTAGTAGTAGGACACAAAACGGGCCTTTTTCACGATCCCGTAGGCGATTCCGCTGAAACGGTTTTGCTTGCTAACTTTAATTTATTTTTTTTTTAGCCCACAGGATTAGTAACTATCACTTCCACTCACTTTAAGGGAAACTTTT
>NW_023458557.1:52187880-52190151 GCF_013731165.1 Rhagoletis pomonella
TGTTTAAACAAATAAAAATCAAATAAATCCCTAATCCTTAAGAGTGAAAGTGAACAACTGTGAAGAAAAGTGCGTTTATTTCGCATTGAATTGAATTAAATGAAGTCGAATTGAATTCTATAAAACTGAATTAAAATTGTATTTAAAATAAATTGGAATTAAAGTAAGATGGATAGAAAAATAAATAAAATTGAAATAAAATGAATCTAAATATAAATGTAATTAAGTTGAGTTATAAGAATTTCAATTAAAGTACCAGAAAAGGGCAATTCAAATAAAGTTTATTACACTATGTAAATCCAATTCTAAATTATAATAAAATAAAATTTGCATTAAACCAAAATAAATCATTAGAAATAAATTAAAAAAGATCGTATGCGTGAAGGTGCTTGAAAATACAAGAACCAATAAACGTACATACATATAAATCAATCGAAACGAAATTAAACGTACAAGCACATACATAAGTGCATGCATATACATGTATGTATGTATGTATATGTGCGACTGATAATTTTTCACTTGGGTGCTTAAGAAATTTCTGTACATAAGTAGAGTATGTAAAGAAATCGCTAATTTGATGTCATACATTTACAGACCTGTGGCAGGAGTAAGCAAGGGGCGCAAAACTTGCAAATCTGGAGTTACGCCAGCAGCCGGAAAGCGCACAACCAACCTCGGCCATATGTATGATATCTATGCATAGTGAGAGCAACATATATTTCACATACACATGCACAAAGAGGACGATGACCGAGGTACATGGAAAAAGGCAATACGGGGAACATATGTAAAACCACGAAGTACATAAAAACTGAACAGCTTCCACATATTGAGAGTCCGGCTCCACTTTGGCAGTCCGAAAAGCGACTTCCAATAAATGGCTTGAAACCGTTCAGAGCATAAACGACGAGGGAGAGCATAAGTAAACGACGAGGGAGAGCATAAGTAAACGACGAGGGAGAGCACAAGTAAACGACGAGGGAGAGCGTGAGCGACGATGCGATGGTCCAGTGAAGGACAGGAAAAGCGGAGCAGCGATAGAGCCGGGTGCAGCGGCTGAACGCCAACAGCGCAGACGTCACCGTCAACGTCAACGTCAACGTCAACACCAGCGGCGGAGCAGAGCGGCATATTATATTTTTGATTCTAGTTTAAGTAGTTTTTATTTCCTTAATTTTTTTTTCTGATCACTATTTGAATTAATTGAGTCGCTTAGAATTCTTTTTTTACGCATTTCGAGGAACTAAACATTTTTTTGGTATCCCTTTTTTTTCTTCACATAATTACTTACTCGTGGATCCACACACGTGGATCATTTTGCTGTTTTATCCGGTTTTGGTTTCCTTTGTTTTTTTTATGCTCGCATTTCCTCCAGTTTTTCTTACGTTAAATTTCCACCGCTCTTGTATTGGCATGATTTAGATGCCGGCTCACTTCTACACGTCTATTTTATTTTCTTTATCATTTTTTTTATTAAAATTTTTAGTTGCACCGCGTGTCAATTTTAGTTTGTTCTGATGTTTTTTTTTTTCTGAATCACGTTTTGCATGCAAGTTAATTCGCTAATATTGGCCGCTGAGAGTGACCCACTCGCCGCCCGAAATCACGAGTGAGTGATCGCGGTGCCAATTAACTAAATTCATTGAACCTCTGCTTAGGAGGTGGATGCTAAATTTATATGTATGTATATAGGTACGCTGTTAATGACATTTCCCACAGGTTCTCTACGCATGCTGGTGCCAACATCGCTGGAGTGACCAGGTGAGTGTGTTTTTGTTCTTTTTGCTACTTCTTTGCACGTATATATTCAAAAAAGTACTCCACATACATATATATTCAGTTGTAATTATTTATTTTGTTTTCTTCTGGTAACTATATATGTGTATATAAGCATATATACATATATAGGTTTAAATATATGCAATGAGCTTACCATATGGTCGCGGTAATACAAATTGATGTTTCCACTAGTTGAATTGTGGTAGGTCATTAAATAATAATTTTGGTTAGGTCGGTTGATATTTTTTTTAGTTACTTTGGCTTTAATTGAATTTACAAGTAATTTCGGAGGCGATAGTATTTGTAGTGTTATTTTTCTTAGTCTATTTTTCATGCGCTTTACTTGAGCTTTTTTCTAGTCTAATTCAATGAACTAATTAAAAGTGAATTATATTGTATTAGATTAAGGGAATACATATTAAATAAAATTTTGTGTGTACAAGATGAATCTAAGTGGTTGAGACGGATGTAATGGCAGTAATGAGGGGT
>NW_023458557.1:52190251-52192624 GCF_013731165.1 Rhagoletis pomonella
AGCTCACGCACTGGGTCACCGCGCCGCTCGTGCATCGACGCCTGAAAGTAGGGGACAACAAAACGGGGCCCGTCACCAGGAGGAGGAAAGTCGCGAGGAAAGTCAGGCGTCTGATAAGGTTCAAGACGAACACGAGCCACATAAGAGAAAAAAGATCGACCTTGAAAAGTGGCACATCAAGTTTGACGGAACAGGGAAAGATATGACGGTCGAAAGTTTTTTGTTTCGCATCGAGAAAATGCGGGAACAGCATCAAATCTCTCACTACCAGCTGTTTACTGATTTCCATTGTCTCGTGTCGGGCTCTGCGTTGAAGTGGTACTGGCAGGTACTAGAAGATCATGCCGATGACCTGAGCTTCGGTTATTTCGGTCTGAAGGCAGAACTGCTGGCCCACTTTAAAACCGCAGAGTCCGATTACGAGATAATCCGGGAAATCATGGAACGAAAACAGCTGGCACAGGAGGGATTTGATGACTTCTATGGAGAAGTCCATAATTTAACGTTCAGGTTACGTACAAAGATCCCTGAAAAGGAGCTAGTAGGTATCATTAAGGGTAATTTGAAGCCATACCTAGCAAACTTGACGTTTGCCTCAAAAATGGACACATTAGCGGAGCTAAAGGCGGAGTACAGACGAGCAGAAAAAGTAATTAGGGAGAATCGAAGTAGGGCAAAAGGGATAAATGAACTGGAGTACTCAGATCTACATGGTCCAGGTAATCCGAAACCAGTTGAAGCGATGGACCATCGATTTAGGAGCAAGGTGACCAGTGGCCAACTGCCTGACAACAAGTTGCAAACCGTGACACAGTACAGCGTGCCTACGGCTGCAACGGCGGCTATCCCCAAACCTACCATTAATTCTTTTTGCCCATCGCCCTTTCACCTGATGTTGTGCTTCTCGTGCGGGATGCCGGTTGACCATTTTGCGAAGGATCCTGCTGAGGTGAAGAAGGAGACGCGATGCAAATCAAGCTTCCATAACATGGTCTGTTTTTCCTGCGGGGGCGACAACTCATTTTGTGTGTTCAAGCCCGGGAAGGGAAATGCAAATCTGGCCGAGATGACCGGGACTCTCAGCCAGGAGAAAGAGCACCCGGGCACCCAGCAATAAAAATTTTGAAGAAAGAAGGAGATAGTGAATTTAAAGAGAACATAGGGTTAGGAAAAAAATGTGAATTTAAAAGCTTGCATGTTAGGAAACAGGAATACGAAGAAGCTAGAAATAGGATATTTTGTGAAGCAATTATGGAAAAGAAAAGGAATAGGAATTTCAGAAAAATACAAAGGATGAGAGATAAGAAAAAATCATATAAAAGAATTTATAATAAGATAGTGTCCACTATTGTCACACTGAAGGGCGATAATAGATTTTTTGCACAAACGACAATAGGAGGCATAGACGCGTTAGCTTTGTTGGATTCAGGCGCAGGAGCCAGTTGTCTGGGTAAAAATGCCAGCAAAATTCTAGAAGGAAAGAAGGAAGACATCATTCATATAAGCAACCAAAATATTAAAACCGCTAATGGAGGCGAGACCCCAGTGACAGGTGTAATCACGTTGCCCGTGGTATGGGATGAAATGAAAAGGGAACTAGAATTTTTAATAGTACCAGGGTTACAGCAAGAGGTGTATTTGGGCATCGATTTTTGGAGGGCGTTCGACCTAAATGTTGAAAGTAGGGGAGCTAAGTCGCGTCCAGTCCACGCTACAGTTGCAGAGCTCGCGCCCGCTGAGGGTGACCTGTCCTTCGACGCAGTGCAGCATGTGCTCACCCCGGACGAAACTATTGCCTTAGAGAGGGTGAAGGCTCAGTTCCCTTCGTTCGCTGTTTTAGGCCTAGGTCGAACTGACATGGAAGAGCACATCATTGAAGTACACGATGAGAACCTCCCTGTCAAACAAAGACATTACCCCATTTCACCCGCAATACAGAAACTAGTATACCGAGAACTGGACAGAATGCTGAGCATGGGTGTGTGATAGAGGAGTCCAACAGCAGCTGGAGCTCACCAGTTTCGTTAGTAGTTAAAGGTACTAAGCACCGACTCTGTCTAGACGCACGTAAAGTTAATGAGAGGACAATTAAGGATGCCTACCCACTACCACACGTTGACGGAATACTTAGCCGACTACAAAACACGAGATACATTTCTGCAATTGACTTGAAGGACGCCTTTTGGCAGATCCCGTTGAATAAGAAATCCAGAGAAAAGACAGCATTTACTGTACCGGGGAGACCGCTCTATCAGTTTACTGTGATGCCCTTCGGACTGTGCAATGCGGCACAAAGAATGTGTCGTTTAATGGACAAGGTGATACTCGCTTCTTTGCGTGAATGTGTGTTTGTGTACCTTGATGATTTGTTAG
>NW_023458557.1:52192724-52193036 GCF_013731165.1 Rhagoletis pomonella
GTATATATAAACGAGTTTGCAAAAGGGGGCGTGGCACATCCCATAGGGGTGGAATTTTTCATCAGCTACAACTTCGGAACCATAAGTCACAGGAACTTGGAATTTGGTCTGCAGATATATCAATGGTAGATGCTTATAGGAGGGTATGTATAAACCAGTTTGTAAAAGGGGGGCGTGGCACATCCCATAGGCGTGAACTTTTTAATCAGACATAATTTCCATACCATAAGTCACATGAACTTGAAACTTGGTATGCACTCATGTTAATGGTAGATGCTTATAGGCAGGTATATATAAACGAGTTTGTAAAAG
>NW_023458557.1:52193046-52193745 GCF_013731165.1 Rhagoletis pomonella
TAGATGCTTATAGGCAGGTATATATAAACGAGTTTGTAAAAGGGGGCCTGGCACATCCCATAGACATGGAATTTTTTATCAGCTATAACTTCGGAACCATAAGTCACACGAACTAGAAATTTGGTATGCGGACATATCAATGGTGGGGGCTTTTAGGAGGGTATACATAAACGAGTTTGCAAAAGGGGGCGCGGCACATCCCATAGGCGTGGAATTTTTCATCAGCTATAGCTTCGGAACCCTAAGTCACACATCGAACATGAAATTTGGTATGCGGACATATCAATGGTAGGCGCTTATACGAGCGTATATATGTAAAAACGAGTTTGTAAAAGGGGGCGTGGTAGATCCCATAGGCGTGGAATTTTTCATCAGCTACAACTTCGGAACCAAAAGTCACACGAACTAGAAATTTGGTATGTGGACATATCAATGGTAGATGCTTATAGGAGGGTATATATGTAAAAACCAGTTTGTAAAAGGGGGCGTGGTAGATCCCATAGGCGTGGAATTTTTCATCAGCTACAACTTCGGAACCATAAGTCACACGAACAAGAAATTTGGTATGCGGACATATCAATGGTAGGTGCTTATAGGAGGGTATATCTAACGAGTTTGTAAAAGGGGCGTGGCAAATCCCATCGACGTGGAATTTTTTATAAGCTATAACTTCGGAACCATAAGTCACACGAACTTGAA
>NW_023458557.1:52193845-52194434 GCF_013731165.1 Rhagoletis pomonella
AGTTTGTAAACGGGGGCGTGGCACATCCCATAGGCATGGAATTTTTTATCAGCTACAACGTCGGAACCATAAGTCACACGAACTTGAAATTTGGTATACGGATATATCAATGGTAGGTGCTTATACGAGGGTATATATGTAAAAACGAGTTTGTAAAAGGGGGCGTGGTAGATCCCATAGGCGTGGAATTTTTTCATCAGCTACAACTTCGGAACCATAAGTCACACGAACCTGAAATTTGGTATGCGGACATATCAATGGTAATTGCTTATAGGAGGGTATGTATGTAAAAACGAGTTTGTAAAAGGGGGCGGGTAGATCCCATAGGCGTGGAATTTTTCATCAGCTACAACTTCGGAACCATAAGTCACACGAACTTGAAATTTGGTATGCGGACATATCAATGGTAGGTGCTTATAGGAGGGTATATATAAACGAGTTTGTAAAAGGGGGCGTGGCACATGCCATAGGCGTAGATTTTTTTATAAGCTATAACCTCGGAACCATAAGTCACACGAACTTGAAATTTGGTATGCAGACATATCAGTGGTAGGTGCTTAAGGAGGGTATGTATAAACGAGTTTGTAAA
>NW_023458557.1:52194444-52198058 GCF_013731165.1 Rhagoletis pomonella
CACGAACTTGAAATTTGGTATGCAGACATGTCAATGGTAGATGCTTATAGGCAGGTATATATAAACGAGTTTGTAAAAGGGGGCCTGGCACATCCCATAGGCATGGCCAATTATTTTCTGAGTTTTTCCGATCTAACTTTGTCCGAGACAACATAGACTCCTATAATTTTCCCGAAGGTAATCAGTTTTCTTCTCTAAATTTTGGTAACTTGAATCTCTCCGCTGAGGACCTATCACAAGGAATATTAGCTTTGAAGCCCTTATCTCAGACTGACGTGGACGGAATCTCGGTAATTTTATTCAACCAATGTGCCGCTATAGTCACTCCACTAAAAGTAATTTTTAATAAATCTCTAGTAGCCGGTGTCTTCGTTGATGATTGGAAATTGACTACAGTAACAACAATCTTCAAAACTGGCAAAAAGAACGATGTACGCAACTACATACCAATTTCCAAGCTGTCGACCACTTCCAAATTATTCGAAGCTATCATTAAAGAGAAATTATACTTCGCTACGAAAAGTTTAATTTCTTCGAACCAACATGGTTTTGTATCCGGCAGGTCCACGGTCTCCAACCTGGCCGTTTTCAGCGAATATTGCATTGAATCATTTTCGTCCGGACTTCAAGTAGATTGCATCTATACAGATTTCTTCAAAGCTTTTGACACGGTGTCACATTCTTTTACGTAAATTGGGCTCTTTTGGTTTTCACTCGATTTTCCTTCAATCATATCTAAGCGAAAGGCGTTGTTTGTTACGATTGAGGGCGAATTTTCTGCTCCTTTTATTGCCACTTCAGTGGTACCTCAAGGAAGTGTTATAGGCGCTCTACTTTTCGTCCTATTTATAAATGATATCAAGTAGTTGATTTTCATTTGCTAGTCACTTATTATACGCAGATGACTAGAAAATTTTTACCGCAATAAGAAATTCAAACGATGTAGCTACGCTTCAGGCTGATCTAAATGAACTTGCCTGATGGTGTACCAATTCCTTTATATCTTTACAATAACTCTAATAGTGTCCTTCAACCTGTGGATGAGATTAAAGACCATGGTGTGATTTTTGAACCACATTTCTCTTTCTAAAGTCACATCAATTTTATTATCTCGGACTCCTACTCGATCTTAGGTTTTGTGAGACGAAATAGTGCTAACTTAAATTATTGTTTACTGCGTTCGTTCGGTCCAGGTTGGACATCACTGCTTCATTGATTTGGAGACCTTGTCACCAATTTGCTATCGCAAGAATTGAACGAGTGCAAAAGGTATTTCTGAAATTCGCTCTAAGATCTTTAAATTTCTCGGACCCTATTCCATCCTAAAGCTCCCGCCTGCTTTTAATCAGCTTAAAGTCGCTTAACATAGAAGGTCGATACTATCGCTGTCTTTTGTTTTTAATTTAATTCAACGGGACATTGATTGTGAGTTTCTGTTGCAACGCATAAACTTACTTATTCCGGCAAGAACTTTACGAAGCTCTTACCCTTTTTATCTTAAGATATTCAAAACCAATTATAAATCCAATGTACCAATTGCACGGGCTCTTCGCGAATTTAATGAGATCTCGAACTCCATTTCGTTTAATTTTTCAATTTCTAAGAATCAGTTGATTCTTACATCAAATGGCACTTAATTTTTCAATTTGGCACTAAGTGCCAAAATGGCACTTTTCAAAAATAGTAATATTTCAATATATTTTTGTGAAATCCTTTGCGTGTACTTCTTTTTCTCAACTAAAATTTTCTAATTTCTAAAGAGTATTCAAATGGTTTATCTTATTTTGGCATTGCACTTTTGTTTTAGAAATGTGGTTTTACTTTATTGCTAAATGGGAAGGATTAAAAAGGATGGCACCTTTATTTTTCTATTTGGCACATTTTGGCATTTTTTATCCTCAATATGGCACCTCATAGCTAAAGATAGTTGGCAGCACTGAAACCAATGGAGCAATTTGTATTTTAGTCATAATTTATCTATGAACTAATTTGTATTAGCACTAAGTCAGAGGTCAGTAAGAACCCTTGTTTTTTGACTAATTAAATAAATAAATAAAAAGCTACCAGGGCTATCGACTAGCCTGAGCTCCAATAAGTAAATATATTTTAAAAGCTGGCAATAAAAATTATTATTTTTAATTACCTAATGGTTCCAAAGCGTTGATAAGCTTTTTAAAAGAGCTTATTAGTCGCGTGCAACGAAAACACCAGTCATTATAGAAAATCACAAGGTGTGGTATGGTTTTGCTTTTTGAAACTACTTTTTTGTCATAGTTTTTTCCGCTTATGGAGATTTTGTGATAGAAACTAATATCATTGTCGCCACTGAATTGGTTTCCAAAAAAGTTTTCAAATTGATCTGATGAAGAACGACCTTTGTTCAGATCGCTTTTCGGTGGAAAATAATAGGAGTCTTCATTGAGTATTCCATGTTGGTCGTAGATTCGGCGGCGATCAGCGTCACTCAGTAACTCGTATGCCTGCTTGATTTTAACAAATACTGTGCTAGCCTCTGGATGTTCACTTTTATCAGGATGCCTGTCAAAAATATGTATAAATGTTTGCTTTATTATTCATTCAAATTTCTTACTTGTGTATGTAGGAATAATCACATTTGGTCTCTACTTATCTACATACATATCTAACCAGGGACCGTAACGGTTATAAGTTTTATTATAAAAATCACTTTTTAATAGTTATTAACTGAGTTTTATTTTTTGCTCGGAAAATAATCGTTACGTTTTAAGTTTTATTTTCTCCCTGGAAAATAATGGTTACGTTTTAAGTTTTATTTTTTGCTCGGAAAATAATGGTTACGTTTTAAGTTTTATTTATTGCTCGAAAAATAATCGGTACGTTTTAAGTTTTATTTTTTGCTCGGAAAATAATCGTTATTTCTTGAGTTTTATTTTTTGCTCAGAAAATAAAACTTAATTTTTGCGTATGCGTATGCGCTTTTTTGCACTTTTTCTTTAGAAATGTGGTTCTCTTTGTTTCTGCCCTGGTATCTGTATTTTCATTACCCACTCCACAGTGGCGTTAAAGGTTCAATGCAGCCGCCCCCTGTCTATTCACGCATGCGCATGCGCATACGCAAAAATTAAGTTTTATTTTCTGAGCAAAAAATAAAACTCAAGAAATAACGATTGTAGAGTGGTTGTTGGGTTGTATTTATTAAAAAAAAACTCACGACTAATAACTGCATATACATTTGAAAAAGAAAAAATCAAAATGGTTTAGCAATCTGCGGCGGGCGCAAGAAATAACTGCTTTGCAGCGGCCAGCCATCGCTGTCCACACTCCAAAGACAGTCTTCTTTTAGTTCAAACTTCATGTGGCTTGTTGTGTAACAGTGTGTTTTTTTTCTTGCAAAGCGAAGTGGCAAGCAGGCATGCTAGCGTGCCCTGGCATCGCTCGTCGGTTGGGGGGGTTTGGTTGTCTTCACCTGCTTCGCTACCAGTTACACCAACAAAAAAAGTTTGTATCATGCCTGTGTGAAAAGAAAGGGAGACCGAAAAACAAAGAAGAGAAAAAAAGATGCCTGTCCAGTCAGGTTGAGTCTCCCACCCACTTCAACGCAGTCCTGCGTGAATCCTTGGGCACCGCTTTGACTC
>NW_023458557.1:52198158-52201366 GCF_013731165.1 Rhagoletis pomonella
GGGGGGTGAAGCTTGCCTTTGTACCGTGAGAGGTTGGGAGAGGATGCCCTCAGGGCGGGGTGCTCTCACCTCTCTTGTGGTGTTTGCTATTGGACTCCCTACTAACGGAAATGCAAGACTTCGTTCACATCCAAGCTAAAGCGGATGATTTTGTGCACTGTCGTCAGGTAAATCTCTCAGATAGGAATAACCTTCCAGTGCTGAGAAGCGTAAACCTAAATCTCCTGCCAAATGGCTAATTTTTTGCTGGTAATTTTACGGTTGTATTTTTGATTATGCTAAAGCTGTTTAAAAATTCATCAACACATGACCAGCCAATAATCGCTTCTTTTATATTTTCTGAGATGAGTTGGACAATCATATATGGGAGGCAATAAATTTTGTGAGGATAACAGTCTGTACATTGCTGGCGTCCCACAGTGCTTCCCTTCCATATGAAATGTGGGCAAAAATAGAATTATGGACGGATTTAAAAAAAATTCGCTTCTTAGTAAAATTGGCGCTAAATTCAAAAATCCAATTTACCTTTGGATAACTTTCTTACTTTCACTGTAAATGCAGTTTGAGGTTGAAAATTCGGGTTCTTGTGGCATTTACATAGGTATGTACATAAAGATTGTTCTATTTTCAAAAGTGAGGTGTCAAATGAGAGGGCTTGGCCTGTAGATGTGCAATACCGTTTTATTTTTTTGAAACGGGTTGCCACCTGTTACTAATTTTATTAAAATTATTTAATATGTTAAATGAACTAGATATTACAATATAGGTATCAATTGAAATGGGTTTACTTTTAAACGTCACGTAGAAGAGTTGCCACGTGTTTAAAAAACAAAGTGACTTTAATTAAGGGAATAAGGTAACTGAAATATGTATATCAATATGGGTGTCAGACAAAATAAATGGTCATATTAAGCAATAAATCAGTGAAGAGTAGAAAACATTCCTTAGTTAATATAAGAGTCCAGTAAATTAAAAGGAATGTAATCATAACAAATCACTGATTGACAATGTATGTATTTGTAATAAAATAACAAAAACGACGTTGTAAACCTTTGGTTTGACACTATTATTATTTTAGTTCAACTAAATTTGACTTTACAAACAGGTGGCAACCCTTTTCGTAGTATTTTCAAGCTAAAACATTCTTAAACCTCTCTCGTCTGACTCTCATATGGTGATACCTATCTATTTAAATAACTAGTTCCTTTAATTCCAACGGAATCTGATTTTTTTAACAGGTGGCAACCCTCTAGATGTAGTTAAGAACTAAACCCTTTTCATACACAGTTAGATTGATACCCATCTCTTAATAATTCATTTAACTTATTAAAAAAATTTTGATGAAGTTTTGGCAACTCTTTAAAAACACTAAACCGCTATTGTCTACAGGTCAAGATTTTTAATCCTATACTTCATTTTTGAAAATAGAACGAATCGTGCAGATCTGACGGCACTGACAAAAAATTAAAAAATGATTTTATGCATTAGCATAAAACGCATTACTTCAAAAAGTGCAACAAATGAGCAAGTTTTTATTTATTCTTTCGAAAGCTAAAAACCCGCAATATTTAATAAAATAATAAAAAATAACATATTTTTAATATATATTTTTTATTCATGCCATTGAAATAAATTTTTTTTTTTATTTCGATTAAAAAGATGGTTTTTCTGGAATACCGCAGGGACACCTTGTATTTAGTTTTATTGCAATTATTTTAATCCTGTAGGTCTCTACTATCTATATGAAAATAAAAAACGTCAAACAAACATTTTATTTCAAAGAATGTGTTTTTGACATTTGTTTCCGTGAAAAGCTTACGCATGGCTATGCTCTTATTAATATTCTTAGTATAAAATTTGTCGACTTTAGTGGCTTCCTGGCGGCATGTAATTTCTTGGGTTGGGCTTGAAATCCCCAAAACAGAACCCCCAAAATCAAAATCCCCAAACATGAAATCCCCATAGTTTGCGTGAAATGCGTTGGGGATTTCATGTTTGGGCCATATTGACCTTCAAAGTTATTTTAGTATTGAACATTTTTCTTAAGAGACAGACATACATACATATGTAAGTACATACATAGAACAAAAATTTAAATAAGAGATAACAATTCATACATATGTACATAATTTTATAAAACAAAAAACAAAAACCGATATTGCTTTTTATTTTTAGAATGCCATCTGTATGTAAGCGTATCCGTCAACAAATAACAAATCATTTCCTTTATTGGATTTTTCAACGTTTACCTCCATTTTATATATTGTGCAAAAAATAATTTTCACAATGCAGACTTTTCATTGACTTGTTTGCATTTGATTTATTGAACGTACTTACAAGTAAGCGATAACAAGTAAAAGAAGGCAAAAAGTGAGCCGTAATAAAGATAACGGCACATTTTATGTTTTTATTGAACGAATTACCACGCTCTCAATTTCCCTCTACTGCAGTCAAATGCAGAAGTTTTCTCGTGTTAATACAATCTATTACTTTACAACAATAAAACCAGACAAGGACAAGAAGATGCGTGTTAGCAATTGTCTTCCACTTCGGTAGTTTTGGTAAACTGCTAGTTGGTACTAGGTAATTTTATTAACTGTGAACGTCATTCTCAGCTTACTTTTGTTAGTTTGGTAAATTACGAGTAGGTATGGTTATCAATAGCTGATTCGTAGCTTTTCCCTACAAAAAAAAAATAAATTGTAACAGAAAATTTTATAAATTTTACTTATACGCGTTATGCACTTCTACAGCGGGCAGATTTAAAATTTAATAAATATCGAACAGCTGATTGCAGTCTACCAACTACAGTGAAACCCGCTTAAGTACCCCCCCGCTTAAGTACCTAACCCGCTTAAGTAACCAACATTTTTGGACACCGTGAATTTCTTAATATAATCAGAAGAAAATCCCTCTCTTAAGTACCTCCCCGCTTATTTACCCAACCCGCCTAAGTACCTCAATTTTACGTGCCCCATTTACAATTTTACTTATAATTTTCCCCTTTTAAGTGCTCTTTTAAAATTCCTTAAAATATTTACGTATTTTCAAATTCGATAAAAAAAATTCTAAAAAATCAACGGTAACTTTTAGCCACTTGAAACTTGCACATTATTGCACTAAAATTGAATGGACTATAAAACTGTATACTCAAAAAACACTTCTGAGAAAAAAGTTTGAAATTATGATGAATTTTTTTTAAGTGCTC
>NW_023458557.1:52201466-52211260 GCF_013731165.1 Rhagoletis pomonella
CTATAAAGCATCTAAATATAACACTGACAAAGCAAACTGGGAAAAATTTCATCAATTTTTAATGACCAAACACTTACCTGCTTTCGAAAACAATAACCCCAATAAAGAAGCTGCTATTATTCAAAAGACTATTCGGGAAGCAGCTAACATAGCTATTCCGCGCAGTTCATGTCATAGGTCTTCAAGAAATGTGCCGTGGTGGTCGTCAGAACTTAGTATACTCCGAAACGACAAACTAACAGCCTGGAGAAAATATCAAAGCTACCCCACTCCTGATAATTTCGTATTCTATAAAAAATGCAATGCCCAGTTTAACAGGGAAAAAAGCAAGCAAAAATCCGTAGTTTCGAAGAGTTTACTGAAAAATTAAACCCCACATTCTCTACTCGCAGTATTTGGAAGGGAGTACAAACACTTACGGGCGGTGACAGGTAATAAGGTCAATGGAAATAAGGTCAATTGACTTTATTTCCCACCCTGGTGCGAAATAAAGTCAATTGACATTATTACCTTTTCAAAAGCGAAATAAAGTCAACAAAAATTTGGAAATAAAGTCAAAGTTATTCAAATGGAAATAGCGTCAACAATGCTTAAAGTGTGTCGATTCATAGAAAAAAATGTTGTTCTTACAATAAACATTGCCCCGTAAGTGTTGTTTTTTAATAGATGAAAAAGGCTTTTGCCAAATCCTCAGTGTTGTGATATTAATCCACACACAATCATGAACTACCTCCAATTGATTCTATTAAAAAAAGAATATAAATTACGAATATGTAAAAACACGATGCGAAAAAGTAAACGCCTTCGTACAGCTGGAATACGAGAAATATTTGAAGAAAGAGTGGAGAAATGATCCATAACATGCAAAACATTTTTCGTTTCTACAAAAATAAAGCGAACACTATTAAATTGAAGAAACAGTACATGTCCAAAAACCCCGGAGGAGCACTGAAAGAATTCTGTGTTTTAAATTAGCATATTTTGAACGAATTCGGAATGTCTAAGGTGGAAAAGAACCCAACCTTTCTATAAGGAAACAATTCTAGAAAAATAATTTTCTTACACTGTATTTATGTCTCCGCCAGCAGTCATTTAAAAGCAGCTAAGGAGAACGACGACACTATTTATTAGATGGCACATTCAACGAGCCAATGTGCCAAAATGCGGGTATAAACAATTATTGATTATTTAATATCGGAACCGAGATGGATTGGTTTTCACACACTTTTGAAACACAAATTATATGCTTTTTTACTGCAGACAAGTCGTTGCCTCAAAACACAGCAGAAATCTTCCAATCAGGGCTGCCAACTCTCCTTAGTTTTGAGGTGCCATATTGAGGATAAAAAAGTGCCAAAATGTGCCAAATAGAAAAATAAAAGTGCCAAAAAAGGTGTAATTCCTTTTAATCATTCACATTTGGCAATAAAATAAAGCCTCATTTTCAAAACAAAAGTGCATTGATAAAATAAGATAAACCAGTTGAATAGCCTTTATAAATTAGAAAATTTTAGTTGAGAAAAAGAAGTGCACGCAAAGGATTTCACAAAAATGTATTGAAATGTTATTTTTTTTACAAAAGTGCCATTTTGGCATTTTGTGCCAAATTGAAAAATTAAGTGCCATTTGAAATAAAATAGGAACAAATGGCACGGTTTGAGCCAAGTTGGCATCCCTGCTTCCAATAACTTACAAATATAAAAATGTGAAATATCGAGGGCTTGAATTCATTAATACCCTCTATCTGCAATTTGCACAAAAACTAATTTCTGATTTTAGAAACCATCTGGGACTTATTACCTGTCGTTATATAAGGTAGCATTAATATCACTGATGACAGTTAAAGCTTAGGTGGATTTTTATATCAGAATCTCATCTTTGAGAAAAGTGTGCAGATAGGGGGTATTATTGAATATAAGCCCTCGATGTTTAAAATATATAAAAATTTTATTTCAACGTATACAAAAAATTAATCTACCTGCGCTACAGCACGTCGGGAGACGGGGAGGGGGGGACGGGGGCCCGCGGCGTAGCGTGACGCGGTGTGCGCGCCGGTCGCGCGGGGTACGCGGGGCGCGAGCGCGAGCGCGACACGCGCGGTGTGGCGCGCTGACGCGGCCCGCCGCGAAGCTAAGCAAATTTAATGTTTGAAAGAGAAATAATGTCAATTGATTTTATTTCGTTTTTAAAAAGGTAATAATGTCAATTGACTTTATTTCGCACCAAGGTGGGAAATAAAGTCAATTGACCTTATTTCCGTTGATCTTATTACCTGTCACCCTTACGGGCACGTACTCCCCAATAAATACTTCTTCAATTAAAATAAATCATACAATAATCACTGATTCCAATTCAATTTCCTTAGAATTTGCTCAGAATATCTCTAAGTCATCGGAAACCTCTAACTTTACACCGCAGTTCATAGCTTCCGCTAGTAACATTCCGCTTATGTCCGCAGCCAACTCAACCGACAGTCTAGCTGTACATATGGAAAGAGATATCTGCTTTAACGAAATAGACTATGCTCTAAAGACAGCCAAGGGTACAACTCCAGGTTTTGACCAAATAAACTACGGCATGTTACGCCATATGCCAGTCTCATTAAAACAGAGGTTCATCCAGCTCTACAACTCCATTCTAAAAAGCGGCATTATCCCTCAAAGTCGTGAATGTTCCTATACTAAAGCCACAGAAAGACTCGTCTGATGTAGAAAGCTATCGCCCAATCTCCCTCATTCCGTGTATCAGTAAGCTAATGGAAAAAGTCATTTCAAAAAGGCTAATGTGGTTTCTAACAACCAAAAAGCTCTCATCGCCATTTCAGGTTGGATTCAAAAACGGCACCAGCACTCTGGATGCCTTACTCGCCTTAGACCACCAACTTTCAAAAAGCTTCTCTACTAAAAACCACTCTTCTATCCTTGCTATAGATTTCGTCAAGGCTTTTGACAAAATTGGTTGTCATATAGTTCTTAAAAAACTTCACGAGTGGAAAGTGGGTCAAAATATTTTTAATTACACAAAGTCTTTTCTCAGCAATCGTAAGTTTCGATGTAAGGTAAACAACTATCTCTCGCCTACATTTCCGCTTCTCAATGGTATCCCACAAGGATCTCCACTAGAGGTGTCAAACTATCGATAGTCACACCATCGATAGTTTTTATAGTTTTCCGAAAAACTATCAATATTCACGATAGTCTCGAAAAAAAACAAAACTAGCGATAGCACTATCGATAGCGCTAAATCAGTTAGGTTGCTTTGGTTTTACACGATCATAGTGAAATAAATATTTTCTTATAAAAGTTATAATCATTCAAAGTAACTGCTTTTTAGAAAGTTCAAAAACAAACACAAGTTATACAAACAAAACAGGATTTACGATTAACATATGTATGTATTTTGGCCTAAATGCGTGCATATTTGATTATGACGTCGGCATCACACTAAAAAACAAAATGTTTAATTCAAATTAAAAAATTCAGGTATTACATACAATAGATCGATAGTCCTACTAAACTATCGATATTTTTGATAGTATCAGAAGAAACTATCAATGAGTATTGATCGTCTAAACAAATTGAAACTATCGATACTATCGATAGTGCCATCGATAATTTGACAACTCTAATCTCCACTTTCCGTCACTCTCTTCTTAATAGCGTTTGACGATGTTAGCAAAATCATGAGTCAACAGACAAATGTTAAGCATTGCCTTTACGCCGATGACTTATTTTTAGTAGGTGGTAATAAACATATTTCCGAAATTGAGGAATCGTTTGGAAAAGCTTTCCGGGCTTTAGAAGAATGGTCTCAACATTCAGGTGCTCTCGTTTCATTCGGAAAATGCAAGCATCTTCATGTCTGTAGAAAACGTAGTTGTAATCAGATAGACATTAAGTACAACAATCATAAAATATCCAATGTCAAATCTATGAAAATATTGGGCGTTATATTTGACGACAAACATAGTTTTAAGGAACATTGTATTAGTTTAAGAGGTGAACTAGCTACCAGATTAAATATTATAAAATATTTATAATCGAAGAAAAGTTGTGTACATACTAACACCCTACTTAATATAACTAAATCAATAATACAAAGCAAAATTGACTATGGTATTCAGTTATATGGAAAATGCAATACGACTACGTTAAACAAAATTAAAGCACCTTTTTACGCAGCGATACGACGAAGTTTAGGTACGTGCGTTCAGAACAACACCTATCACAAATTTACTGGCAGAAAGTGGCTTTCAATCATTGGAAGATCGTATAAAACACCTTAGACGTCGTATCATTATACACACATTCTTAACCACGAAGTCAAGCTATTGATGAGAAGAAAAAGGGCACTCTCACACAAATCAGCACTATGTGAGATAAAAGCTCTCGCTGACCTCTTAAACCTGGAGATGGTCCTCATGAAAATCCCCAACACCAAACTTCCTCCATGGATCATAGACAAAAGTAGTTTCATTGATGAGTTGACGTTTGTTCGGAAGGAGAACACTAGCAACGCTTCATACCAACAACCATTTTTGAACATAGTTACGCCTCTTATGCAAAGTGGGTGGAATCTAATCTTTACAGATGGGACCAAACAGAACAACGGAGTTGCATTCGCTATTACAAATGATACCGGTTTAACTCTATCCCACGGCTTGCTACCACAGTACGCCAGCATTTTTGAAGCTGAATTACAAGGTATCATTTCGGCCCTGCATTTAGGAAAAGAAGGGAACAAAAAAGTCATTATTTGTACTGACAGCCAATCAGTCTTCAAAGCTGCAAGAAACATTCACTATGAAATAGGTCCAATATACCATCTTCAACAACTGCTCATTAAATTAGCACCAAATACAAAGTTACAGGTGTATTCTGCACGTTACCGAAGGTTTTGTAACCGGAAAATTTTATTACCAAATAATGTTACCAGTTCTTGTCACCGCGATTCTAGGAACGTTGGTAATGCAGTTAAAATATTCAGCAATTCAGCTATGAATAATTGTGCAAATTCTGGCATTGCATATTTCACGGGGCAATACTTTGTTACCAGCTTATGAGATGGTAAGGAAATTTACCGGTTACAAGAATACACAGAATGCGAAAAGGGTTTAAAAATTTACAGGAACTTTATTTACCGGTTACAAACTTTTTATTACCAGCGCAGAATAGACCTGTTAATGTGGATCCCTGGACATGCAGGTACAGCTGGTAACGAGTATGCTGACAAAGCTGCGAAGTTTACTTTAAATTTTTGCCTACACACCTTCAATCCGTTTGGCACTTCATCAATTAAAACAATGTACTCTACTGCTTTGAAGTCTCACCTTCACCTGAACTGGCAACAGTATCAACATGAATATAAAGAGGTGAATCCTAGTGGCATGTCAATAACACTACCTACTACGACAACAACATGGATGAATAGATGTTACGTTCGCCTAAGACTAGGACATGCTCTCCTCACACACGAACACCTTCTTACAAGAAGTCCTTAGCCCACATGCTCCTTCTGCAACACTGCCACCTTAACCACACGTCACATTCTACTGCATTGCTCAGGTATTGCCGCTATACGCACAAAAACGTTCGAAGACGCATACCCGCTCAATTCCTCTGCATCCCATCTGCATCAAATATCATATTAATGTCTAACTTTCTTAAATCTTTAAACATCTTTCATCTAATATAAATACACATTACGTTTATATATATTATCCCTTGACTAAGCCGATAGCCATGGTAGCTAGTGCTATTATATTAATTTTGTAATTTGAATTATATTAATTAATAAATAATAATAATAAATGTACGTTGGCCTTTACACAAAAGCTTGACCTTTAAATATGTATATGATTAGGGCTGCCAGACGTCCCGGTTTTCCCGGACATGTCCCGGTTTTAGACTATGTTGCCCGGGGTCCCGGTCCAACTTTAAAATGTCCCGGGTTTCGTTTAAGTGTCCAGATTTTAATTGCAGAAATTTGTATAAAAGTTCAAAAATCACTACCAATGCCATTTTTGAAATAGTTACATCTCCAGATAGTTCAACTTTGCACAAGCAATATTTGATGATCGATACACCCACAATACATACCTTTAAGTGAAAAGTTCCCTTCTTGATGCTTATTAGCCCTTTTTGCTCGTTTGTTGTTTGTGCTTGGTTTACTTCCATTGTAAGTTTTCGCGACAAAGTTTATAGAATATAAAAATGTGTGTTTATAGAGTTTTAATTACCCCAAGAAAATGCCAAAGAGAAAGTATAAATTCCCTCCCGCTTTCACAGAAGAGTTCTCATTTGTTTCAATTTTTTGAAGTTATAGTACCTTAAAAGAGAGCCTCACTGAGTTGTCCATCACACCTTGTTTAATACATCTTTGCCTAGTCATAAATCTAATATATATAAATTTTTTCTCTTATTTCATCTTAATGGACTAAGGAAAGAAATTCGCTCAATATACAAAAGTTCATACGTTAAAAATTACGTGTACAGAGTTTTACAATTATATTAAGGAAAAGTCAGAAGTTTTGAAACAAATTCACAGCAACGAAAAATATGACTGATTTTGTAAGGTTATCTTGTACTTACATTTTTTTTTTCATGAAACCTAGTGTACTTATAAGTACAGTACCGTACAAAATTATTAGGTCAGGGAATTTTTCATCTGATCTTTTAAAAAATTATGCTTTTTAGCCAATTAATAATTTTAATTAATTTGTTTTTGCTGACAGTGTATTCCATACAAAAAGAATTGTAGAACATAGTTTGTATGGAATAAACTGTCAAAATAAAATTATCAAAAATCAACTAAAATTCTGGGCTACAAAACTTATGCTGTAAACACATGAAGGGCTTGTGGTGTGTGGCAATACTTGCAGTTGCGTTCCACAACCTTATCGTGCACGGCTTGTAATTTTTTAATGAGAGCGGCAAAGCAGGCGAAACGGTGTTGGCATTTTTTGACCAGTTGTATTTTTTTTTAATTTCTTTCACGATATACTTTACTACTACGCAAATCTTTTTAGTACAATTTTGTGATGAATACTAAAAATATATAGCTCTGAAAATTCACAGCGGGAAACTTGTTTAACCTTTTTGTTTCGACCTTTTCGAATTTGAATTTGTAAGTTTTTAAAAAGTGTTAAAAATGTCTTGAACGAACTGTTATAACCAAGGAACGGATTTTATGGAAATTGCCTTTTTTTCTGCTAAAGAGATAAAGTATTGTATTAAGAATGTCCACGATTTAGCTTTCCCTGATTCCATATATACATACATACACATTTGATGTTGCCTTTTTCCTATTGTACCTTTAGAAAAGTGATTATAGCGAGGAAAAAGCCCTTATTCCTGATAATATAAAGGTTTCTAACGTTCCATATTTAAACTGGGGTCCACTTGTATCAACTCCAAGGAAGCCAACTCGTGGGGAATTCCCCGATTTGTGGGGAATTTTAGTTTGTGTGGGTAATCGGAGAACGAACCGTTTTTTGTGGGGAATTTCAGTTTACGTGCAGAATGCAGATGAACTGCTTTTTATGAGGAATTAGGTGTTAACTAATTTATTCTTTTTTGCTTCACTGACTTTATATTGAGGTAAAAAAGTCGCATAAGAAATGCAACTGCAACTAGAAGTACTGATTATGCAATCCTGCATATTATACAAATTGCCGCTGATTTAGAATTTTTTTTGTTGCATTTGCGTTCATATAACGAACTTTTTTTATTATGTTGCGGAAGAAAACCGCAACAATTTCGGAAAAAAATTTAAAACGAAAATTTTTGCCCACCTCAAACTTGCACTTACTTACTTGAGTGGGCTACAAAACTGCATATTCAAAATCTTTCTAGAAAATCGAATTAAAAAGCTCGAAATTTTTACGAGAGTTTGTAGATTTTTTTTAATATTACACAAAGTTTGAAACTTGGTTTTATACGGTTTTTGTAATAGAATTAACTATTAAAAAAATAATAATAAATCAAATTAATAACAAAAATATATATATAATTATAAACACTTGTCAGAATTTGGCGCGAATAAAACTTTTTCGACCACTGTATATGTGTAAACATTATATGTAATTTTTTTTTTTTTTTTTTGTTAACTAACTTTATAACGAAAAACGACACTGAAGATGGCACAACGCCGAAACCAGTTTGTCTCCAAACCAAATTTGACAAGGGATGACGGAAAATCGTTCCACATTACATCACACTCCTACCCTGTCGGAAATACCAACAACAAAAATGAGAACTTTATAAAAGTTTGGTTTGGCCTATGAATACATTCATAGCTGAATTACATTAAAAAAAAAACAGACAGACCAGCAATATGTCAAAATACACACTGTTTTTTTTTTTTGTAAATAAGGAGATATCCATGGGTGGGGAATTTTACGAAATTTCCGGCAAAATTGGGGAATTTTATTGTCGAAATCGGGGAATTCTCAAAAATGAGTTGGCTACCCTGATCAACTCACGTCGAGCGCACGTTTAGTACATTCAAGGCTGTGTTAAAGCCTGTTCTATTACAAAAAAATCAAGTTGATAATGACGAAAGTCAATGGATAAATAAAGAAGTAATAAGTGGTCATATGAAAATGCGTAAAGATTTTTTGTATGAACAAGTAAGAAAGTCTAAGTTCGGGTGGAGCCGAACATTAAATACCCGGCGCAAGTATTAAATATATATTTTTTCACCTTTCCGAAAGCTACCGCTAGATGGTAAGCCGGGGTGTATCAATTTTGAGTAAATTAGCGTCCTTAAATTTCGAAATATTGCAGTTTCAAGCATTTCTGAAATTTACTGTTATATGAAAAGCGGCCGTAATTTTAATCCGATTTCAATAATTTTCAACGTTTTGCTTTTATGTAGCAAGCACAATAAATATACCGAGTTTGGTACAAATTGGTAGAACGGTTACCGATATACATATATGTGATCATAAGTGGGCGGTGCCACGCCCATTTCCCAAAATTTTACCATAAACGTATTTCTTGGTAAAGAATTGTTGCAAGCATCAATTTTGAATAAATTTGCTTTAATATTTACTGATTTATCGAAGATTTTGTATTTCTCTAAACTACCGTTATATGGGATGTGGGCGTGGTTATTGTCCGATGTTTTAAATTTTCGGCCATTTAGTATGCTGTACGAAGGCCAACAACTGTGCCAAGTTTGGAAGAAATTGGTGCAGCGGTTACCAAGATATACACATGTAACCACAAGTGGGCGTGGCTACGCCCATTTTCCAAAAATTTATAATATTCTTATTTTCCGCCTAAAAATTGTTGTAAATGTCAATTTTGAGTGAATAATCTTCAGTAGTTACTAAAATATCACAGTTTTCGTATATCTGGAAATTACCGTTATATGGGAAGTGGGCGTGGTTACTGTCCGATTTCGCCCATTTTCAATACCAACCTACCTTGGACTAACACAAACCTACATACCAAATTTCGTTGAGATATCTCAATTTTTGCTCGAGTTATCGTGTACACGGACGGACGGACAGACGGACAGACGGACGGACAGACAGACATGGCTTAATCGATTTCTCTATTCATTCTGAGCATATATGTATACATTTGTCTATATCTATCTCGATTCGTTTTGGCTGTTACAAACAACCGTTATGTGAACAAAATTAATATACCCTTGTGCACAAGTGCGCTCGGGTATAAAAATTAGCAGGAAATAATGTCACTCACACGCCATGTACACCTGCTAATATCTCGAAAACTTATCTATACATATAATAAAATTGTAACAGGTCGATGTCTGTACATTAC
>NW_023458557.1:52211360-52214402 GCF_013731165.1 Rhagoletis pomonella
TTTTTCTGTGCTACGTACTTTCGAAATCAATTTCTTATAATTTTTAAACATGTATGTAATAAAGTATGTTGGTATATCTAATAATTATACAATTCTGCATTTATTAATACTGCCTATAATGTTTGTTTTTTATACAAACACATGGGAAATTATAAACTTTCAAATATTTATAGTCGATTTGGAGTATGTTATTTTTCTATATATAAATATTCGCAATTTATACATCCCAAAATGTATCAAGGCTAAGACAAAAATCATTAAAAGACTGGAAAACCAGGTTAATATAGCCATGCCTGGGCTTGACCAATCGAGTATCGGATAAATATATCGGTTGCCAAACCTACAAGGAAAAGAAAATAAATATTGCATTGTTATAAAGTATTAAAATCGTTATGAAAAATAAGTGACATAAATTATTAAAATAGCTTATGTAAATAAGAAGTCCAAATATTTATATACTACAACGAATTTATTTTACGATTCACTTACGTATCGAGACCTCCTGCAAAATAATAAATCATCGAAAACGTTCCATACACTAAGCCCAATACCAATGGGTATGCAGTGTGTGCAATGCGTGAAGGGAATGCCACCAGCATGTGATCCAATATCATCAGTATCGAATTGAAGCCATGTGCCCACATATTGTATAAGTCCCAAACGCTCTGACCATCAACTGTAAATAAGTGGTTATATTAGGAATATTTTCGAAATCTTGCAAGTTGCACGCATTGCACGAAATGCAAAATTCTATTCCATATTTGCAAGAATTCTAGAGCACCCCATTGCTAAGTTTTAGCATGTATAGGCACGGTTGCCGGTTTGGCCGAATTGTGCCATTTTTGTTAAATTTTTCCCGGCGACATAACTTTCAGAATTGGTACATTTTTTAAGAGTGGTAAAATGAGAAAATTATGACCTACATAATATATAGGGCTGCCAGATATCTCCGTTGCCAAACCGGGACAATTTGGTAAATCTAACACAACAACGACGACAACAACAAAATTTTGAAAATTAAAACTGTAAACACAAAACGAAGTATCTCCTGTCATCACACAAACAGTCAGAGCATACGCGTCTTGGCACCCACGTCACTGTTGACAGTTACAAGTTTGAAAAAGTAGACGACTTCGTTTATTCGGGAACCAGCATTAACACCAATAATAATGTCAGCCTTGAAATCCAACGGATTTCCAACAAGTGCTACTTTGGGCTGAGTAGGCAATTGAGAAGTAAAGTCCTCTCTCGTTGTACAAAGATCACACTCTATAAGTCACTCATCACGCCTGTGCTGGTGTATTGCGTGGAGGCATGGACAATGAAAGCATCTGATGTGGCGGCTCTTGGAGTTTTCGAGAGAAAGATTCTGCGAAAGATTTACGGACCTTTACGCGTTGGTGATGGCGAATATCGCAGACGATTTAGACGATTAGCTGTATGAGCTTTACAACGATATAGACATAGTGCAGCGAATTAAAATTCAGCGGCTCCGCTGGCATGGCCATGTCGTTCGAATGGATAGAAACGCGGTCCGCGATGCTGGAAACAGAGGAAGAGGACGGCCTCCTCTGCGTTGGAAAGACCAGGTGGAGAAGGACTTGGCTTCACTTGGCATTTCCAATTGACGTCAGTTATCACAGAAGAGAAATGGTTGGCGTGCTGTTTTGGACTCGGCCAAAATCGCTTAGGCGGTTACAGCGCCAATAAAGAAGAAGAACACATAAAGGGCTTGTGGTGTGCGGCGTGCAGCCTGTCTAAATAAAATACGTGTAAACCATATGAACTGCACATAATCCACTACACCATGATTCAATAATACAAGGTTAGATAATTATTGACAGCTGCGGTTTGACACTTCCTTACAAAAGGTTGCATTTACGAAGGACGGAGAAAGGGGAAGAATGCCATCTCTTGGTGCGAGAAGTAGAGAAGTACGCAAAGTAGGCAATTATTAGTGAAATTTCTTTTTGTAAATTCCTATGTATTTGCAGGAAATCTGGCATTTTAAACAAAATGTTGAACGTAATATTGATATATCTACGTGAATTACGTAATTTATGTGCTATTTAGCAGTATAAAAACTGCAAAATGACTCAAACTTAAAATAAGACTACTATGAGATTGATGTAAACATCCAATTTAAAAACAGTTTATGTTTTCATCAGTTAAATATGCTTCATATGCATATACAAATAAACATATTTCACAAAAGCTTATACTTCTATTTCACACCAAAGCTACACTGTTTCCATGTAAATTTACAAAGAAGTAACACGGTGCCACTGCTAAGGGAGCGGTGCGAGAGAGACAACTATCAGTTTATCGAACCTTGTATTATTGAATCATGCCACTACACAAGCCCATGCTGTCGTTTGATTGCACGCCAAGTTGTAGCCGAGCAATTTCTATTTTCTAATTTGACAGGTGTGCTAACATTTCGCCTCAGTGTTGGGAAAGGAAATTGTTCCTTCAGTACGAAATCTATACAAAAACTGTATTTTTTTAGGTACACTTCCTAAGCAAAAGCATTTTCAAACCATTATTAATGGGAAAAATTATGGTTTAAAAAACTAAAACCTCCCTATTATAATTGCCATTCGTACTGTCAGCAGGTACGTAACTTGAGAATAGAAATCGCTGCATCTTTTAGGCGCATCAATATTAAATAGTTACATCCCGAGCTAATAAAATGAAGGTAATGAAGGTAATAATAAAAAGAGGCATCATCTTTGGATTGGAAAGAAGGAATGAGTGGTCAAATAAAAAAGGCACAAAGATTTTTGTATGAAAAATGAGCAGGAAAGAATGCTACTCATACGCCGTGTACACCTGAGTAACACTCTTTTCTGCTCATATTTCATACAAAAAAGCCTTTCGCTTTTTCATTTCACTACTCATTCCTTTCTTAATTATCCATCGATTTTCTTCATTGGCAGCTTTATTTTCTTGTAAAGGTACAGGCTTTCATACAAAATAAAAAAATTACAGCAAAATATTCAACAATTTTTATGAGCTTGAGGCCGTTTCTAGTGAAAACTT
>NW_023458557.1:52214502-52231626 GCF_013731165.1 Rhagoletis pomonella
AGCGTTGTGTGTTAGAGATGTATTAACCTCATTGCTATTGTTTTTATAAGAGTCTAATGAGTGTTCAGGTGGTGAGTTTTGGGGATGCAATTGAGAAATAGAGCTCCAGTTTGCAGCCGGAGTTGTAGTGAGCTGTGTGAATGAGTTAGTTGGGACAGATTGTTGTGTAGATTGTGTGTTGACTGCTGCCGAAGTATGAACATGAGTGAGTGACTTAACTGAGTGTGAGTGAGCACTAGAAAGTGACTCGTTCGATTGGTATGAGTTTGGTGATATCTGTTGAGTTACCGACTGAAGAAGTGAGATCGGTCGGGTTTTGTGAGAGACTGTGTTGAGCGGCTTGTGTTGAGTTGAGAACTGATGCATATGTTTGATCTTGATTCACGTTAATGGGGTTTTGAATTTTGTAAAGGCGTCTAGCTTCAGCGTAATTGCATTTATTTTGAGGTTTAATTTTTATACCCGAGCGAACTTGTGCACAAGGGTATATTAATTTTGTTCACATAACGGTTGTTTGTAACAGCTAAAACGAATCGAGATAGATATAGACAAATGTATACATATATATTCAGAATGAATAGAGAAATCGACTAAGCCATGTCTGTCTGTCCGTCCGTCTGTCCGTCTGTCCGTCCGTCCGTGTACACGATGACTCGAGCAAAAATTGAGATATCTCGACGAAATTTGGTATGTAGGTTTCTGTTAGTCCAAGGTAGGTTGGTATTGTAAATGGTCGAAATCGGACAGTAACCACGCCCACTTCCCATATAACGGTAATTTCCAGAAATACGAAAACTGCGATATTTTAGTAACTACTGAAGATAATTCACTCAAAATTGATATTTGTAATAATTTTCAGACGAAAAATAAGAATATTATAAATTTTCGGAAAATGGGCGTAGCCACGCCTACTTATTGTTACATGTGTGTATCTTGGTCACCGCCGCACCAATTTCTTCCAAACTTGGCACAGTTGTTGGCCTTAGTACGTCATACTAAATGGCCGAAAATTTAAAAAATCGGGCAATAACCACGCCCACATCCCATATAACGGTAATTTTCGGAAATACGAAAACTGCGATATTTTAGCAACTACTAAAGATTATTCACTCAAAATTGACATTTACAACAATTTTTAGACGAAAAATAAGAATATTATAAATTTTTGGAAAATGGGCGTAGCCACGCCCACTTATGGTTACATGTGTATATCTCGGTAACCGCTGCACCGATTTCTTCCAAACTTGGCACAGTTGTTGCCTTGGTACAGCATACTAAATGGCCGAAAATTTAAAACATCAGACAATAACCACGCCCACATCCCATATAACGGTAGTTTAGAGAAATACAAAATCTTCGATAAATCAGTAAATATTAAAGCAAATTTATTCAAAATTGATGCTTGCAACAATTCTTTACCATGAAATACGTTTATGGTAAAATTTTGGGAAATGGGCGTCGCACCGCCCACTTATGATCACATATATGTATATCGGTAACCGTTCTACCAATTTGTACCAAACTCGGTATTTTTATTGCGCTTGCTACATAAAAGCAAAACGTTGAAAATTATTGAAATCGGACTAAAATTACGGCCGCTTTTCATATAACGGTAAATTTCAGAAATGTTTGAAACTGTAATATTTCGAAATTTAAGGACGCTAATTTACTCAAAATTTATAGACCCCGGCTTACCATCTAGCGGTAGCTTTCGGAAAGGTGAAAAAATATATATTTAATACTTGCGCCGGGTATTTAATGTTCGGCTCCACCCGAACTTAGACTTTCTTACTTGTTAGTACTTCTTTTTCTTGCAAGTACTTTGGGCAGTCTTTGTGAGGCAAGTCATTGTGAGGGGGGAGGTTGCATCTTTCACTGGTGGAGGTGTTGCTGCACCTTTTCATAGTATGACCCAGCAGTTGGCATGAGAGACATCTCATAGGATTAGGAAAGTACTCTTCTACTCTCACTGAATACCATGCTATGTCGATCGACTGAGGTAATTTGTACAATTTAAATGAAAGCAAGTTTCTGCCTGTTGGAATTTTTACATTGTTAACAGTTTTGGTAAATTTGTATATAGCAACAACGCCTTGTGGTTTAAGAGCTTCTAGAATTTCTTGTTCGTCGGTGTGTGCCAGATTTTTGTCAAAAATAGTACCTTTGCAAGTATTTAGGGAATCGTGGAAGCTGGCAGAAATAGGGCATAGTCCGCCAAAGTTTTTGCATTTAATGAACTTTTCAGCTACTTTGAGGGATTTTGCAAGAATAAGTAAGCTGTCGTCACGGAGAATACTCACTGACAGGTACTCTGTGCTTATACAATCAAGTGCCTTCTTTTTTGCGAAAACGCTAAAACTTGACAATGGCTTGGACGCATCGGTGGATTTTATAATAATAAATTTCGGATCGTTGCTATTGTTGTTAGTGCTCACATCTGGTAGCGCTGGAAAATGTGCTTTCGCGGTCGCTTTTTTGCGTTTTGCTTTCGGGGAATTTAGCATACCTTCAGCAAGTATGCTATAACGATTCCCCGAGGGAATCGTTGACATATTTTCCATATGCCACACAGAATAATTTGGTCAACACTTACGGGGGGTTAAATTAATGATTTTTATATTGAGATTGAGAAACGCTAAACCATAGTTGCCAATTTGGTGCTTTAAGCACTAGATTTAGTGCTTTTTGAAAATTAAAACGCAAAAAAAAATCATTTAGTGCCTAGTGCCTTTTTTAGTGCTTTTTTCTGAACTAAAATTACTTAGAGATAGTTAAAACTTGAAATAATTTGGATTATTTAAGGCTGTGGCAGCACTGAATTTACAAGAATCTACAAATTTAAATGGACTAAAATACAACCATGATTGATAAAAAGCTGAAGTTGCAAACCCACCTTGTTAAATTGTATTCGCGTTGAAAATGCTAGTACGCAAGTAAGTTAAGTAATTGTTTTGTTCTTTTCTTATTATTTGTATAAATTTTGTTTTTTTTTTACCACCTGAGTAAAACACATCGTTTCTTGGTGTTGAATCCAAATCTGGCCTCACAATTGCTCTAGCACTAGAATTTTGAGATATCCTAACCTCAAAGTGCCAAAAACACGGTTTTTAGCGATATTTGAGGTTATATAATGAAAACATCAGATTATTTGCTCATTTCTAATTAGGACATCATTTTCGCTTGGTGCGATTCGATTTTTCTTTCTCGAGATATACCAGTTTTAATATGCCGTACTTCGGTATTATGTTATGAAAAAAGCATCCCTTGATTCAAAAAAAAATTTGGTGCTTTTAGTGTGGCAAAACGCTTTTTTTCCAAGTTTTTGGTGCTTTTTGAAAATCAAAAGATGGCAACACTGCGCTAAACACGTTTAAATTGCTCACTGAAACAAAACACGCTCAACTGTGATATGCTAGCTAGACACAACCAGCGTTGCCGCTTTGGTAATTTTTAACCAAACTTGGTAATTTTTTTCTTTATTTATCAAGTTTGGTAATTTGGTAATTTATTTTTCAATTTGGTAACTTTTTCTCTTCGGTCTTACATGTCAAACAGGTTAATCTTGGTTCTGGTTCCACATTATTAAGTGGCCCGTAAGCGTTTCCTTTTATAGAAAAACCAGGTAATCCTGAAAGTTTCGCAAGGCGAAAGTTGTTCCAGCGTTCCTTTGTTAATAGAATGGTGTATTCTTTAAGAAACCGCTTGAAAGTTTTGGGTGATCCTACCTTTCCCTGTCAGTTCGCCAGCTTTTCAATTACTATAAATTTTCCGGTGTACCCGGCAACCATATAACGGGTGATTTTTTAAGAGCTTGATAACTTTTTTTTTAAAAAAAACGCATAAAATTTGCAAAATCTCATCGGTTCTTTATTTGAAACGTTAGATTGGTCCATGACATTTACTTTTTGAAGATAATTTCATTTAAATGTTGACCGCGGCTGCGTCTTAGGTGGTCCATTCGGAAAGTCCAATTTTGGGCAACTTTTTCGAGCATTTCGGCCGGAATAGCCCGAATTTCTTCGGAAATGTTGTCTTCCAAAGCTGGAATAGTTGCTGGCTTATTTCTGTAGACTTTAGACTTGACGTAGCCCCACAAAAAATAGTCTAAAGGCGTCAAATCGCATGATCTTGGTGGCCAACTTACCGGTCCATTTCTTGAGATGAATTGTTCTCCGAAGTTTTCCCTCAAAATGGCCATAGAATCGCGAGCTGTGTGGCATGTAGCGCCATCTTGTTGAAACCACATGTCAACCAAGTTCAGTTCTTCCATTTTTGGCAACAAAAAGTTTGTTAGCATCGAACGATAGCGATCGCCATTCACCGTAACGTTGCGTCCAACAGCATCTTTGAAAAAATACGGTCCAATGATTCCACCAGCGTACAAACCACACCAAACAGTGCATTTTTCGGGATGCATGGGCAGTTCTTGAACGGCTTCTGGTTGCTCTTCACTCCAAATGCGGCAATTTTGCTTATTTACGAAGCCATTCAACCAGAAATGAGCCTCATCGCTGAACAAAATTTGTCGATAAAAAAGCGGATTTTCTGCCAACTTTTCTAGGGCCCATTCACTGAAAATTCGACGTTGTGGCAGATCGTTCGGCTTCAGTTCTTGCACGAGCTGTATTTTATACGGTTTTACACCAAGATCTTTGCGTAAAATCTTCCATGTGGTCGAATAACACAAACCCAATTGCTGCGAACGGCGACGAATCGACATTTCACGGTCTTCAGCAACACTCTCAGAAACAGACGCAATATTCTCTTCTGTACGCACTGTACGCATTCGTGTGGTTGGTTTAATGTCCAATAAAGTAAACTGAGTGCGAAACTTGGTCACAATCGCATTAATTGTTTGCTCACTTGGTCGATTATGTAGACCATAAATCGGACGTAAAGCGCGAAACACATTTCGAACCGAACACTGATTTTGGTAATAAAATTCAATGATTTGCAAGCGTTGCTCGTTAGTAAGTCTATTCATGATGAAATTTCAAAGCATACTGAGCATCTTTCTCTTTGACACCATGTCTGAAATCCCACGTGATCTGTCAAATACTAATGCATGAAAATCCTAACCTCAAAAAAATCACCCGTTATATGATAGAATTCTACTTAAATATGTATGTTCTCGTTCAAAAAGCTACGGCATTCAGCGGGGGACTTCACTCTGTCTATGTGTGAGTCGAAAGCTTTCCTTCAAGGGTTGAATTTTAAATATATTTTCTTGTCACTTGTTTACATACAGTGGTCGAAAAAATTATAACCGCACCATATTTTGATAAGTTTTTGCATGTTATTTCTTTTTCTTGTAATTTAATTTTGGTTATTTTTTATAAAAATATTGTTCGTTCTTTAACAGAACTCAAAAAAATTTAAATATCAAACTTTGTTCAATATTTAAAAAATTCAACAAACTTTCGTAAAAATTGTATGTCAATGGAGCGCTGATTGCCTGAAAAGCTTGGTATCTTCGGATATACATATCGTTACCTTTATATAGAAAGGCCCTAACTGATATTGTCGCTGAAATACAAAAAGCCGTAACTAAGTAAAAATCCAAAATTTCCCTTTTGATTGTTTATGATGCATTTCATCCAATTATAAACCCGCACATCATTTTAAGCATAAACAATTTTAGTCAGTTACGGCTTTTTTTGCGTTTCAGCGACTATATGAGTTACGGCCTTTTTATATTTTCTATATATTTTTTATATCTTTCTAAATTTTCTTTTTGATGCAGAAAGGCATCGATATGTATGTTTGTGCAGTTCTGCACATAAAATAAGTTTGGTAATTTTTTGTTGAATTTGGTAACTTTTTCTGGTGATTTTGGTAAAAAATAAAAAAAATGTGTGGCAACACTGGACACAACTGCACGGCGCGAGAGTTAGTCGATGACGTACATTTAAATCAGGTGTTCCTTGGCATTCAAGCAAAATCGAAGGAGATGACAAAAAGGTATTCCTAAAGTAATAACTTCTTCTTATTTGTTATTTGTTATTGTGATAACTACATGAATCATAAGCATGTTTAATTCAGAATATAACAACGGAACTAGGAGGCGTTATGCACGAGATCATCTTCGAGGTGGACTGCAATGAAGACAACATGGCCTCTAGACTGCAGGCAGCCTTAAAACTGACTGAGAAATTTCGGAGATTGAGCTATCGCAAATGGCGAAGTATTCCGGGGACAACTGAAATTCACATCTCATAGTTGTTAACAACTAGGCTGTCAGAACCTTCATGGTAAACCATGGGGATATCACCAAACTGTCGTTTTGGCCATTCAATACAGTGACAAAACCGATTACCGATAGTATAGTAGGTTCTATACCTATGCGCACCTGCCCAACGAAAGCACTGGAATCATCCCATTCTATACTAATTGACAATGAGCGCTTTGACTCTCAGCAATTTGGTGGGGACCTTCAAGGGCTATTGATAGTTTTAAACTCAATCTGTGAGGGTCCCGTCATTCAACTCATATTATGGAAAATACTACGAAACAAAAATTGCTTCACAAAATCCTGGTTGATCAGTCAAACAGTGACTTAACGCACCTATTTACACCTTTTCGTAAAGAGGGCGTTCCCATAAGATGGTTTAAGACTACGAGTTTAAGGGAATCCCATAAGCAGCTAAAAACTGCATTCTCTACTAGGTTCATTGTAGGGATGTTCCGGATAGAGATTATGCCAGATAACCGGACTCGCGATACGATGTAAAAAATCCGGATTCGGATGTCCGATCGGATATCCGGTAGACTGCTGCTCTTAGTATATTTCACAATATGTTTATATTAGGTTTTTTCTTTAGCGAGAATACAAAATTTCTTCCCTGAAATCCAAGCTTGAAAATAATCCTGTCTTAAAAAGTTTACTTCTCCAACTGCTTTTTTTGGTAAATAGAGGAGAAACGTCCAAGGTTAGCCACGCCGCTAAGCAAAAACACGTGGTTGATGTATTTTTATTTTAAAGAAAACCGAACTTCAGTAAAACCTGCTTAAGAACCTCAAAAAAAATTTCAGCTTTTTGAGGTACTTAGGCGGGTTGGGTACTTAAAAGAACACGTTTAAGTACCTCGATGCGGGTACTTAAGCGAACATAATTCCTGATTTAGTTGCATCTTCTTGTTAACTTACATTCATAAATCCTTGAATAAAACATGAACATTTAATGAAGTAAACGTAGTTTAAAACCAAGATCGTAGCATTATTTAAACACGTTAAAAAAACTTTTTTTTAAAAAATAGACGAAGCAATGTTATGTAATTTTTTTCAATAATTCAATTCTTTAAAAAGTCATTGATTATACATATTATTACATACATACAGTGTTGAACATATCATTTTGGACCAAATTTCCGCTTATGTTTATTTATTAATTTTAAAAATTTTTCAATTAAAATACAGTTCATTCCCTAACAAGTACCATATCAACCTAAGCTTAAAATTTTGTAGAACACTGAAAATTCATCAAAATTTCAAACTTTTTTCAAAAGTGTTTATACCCCATTCAAGTTTCAAGTCACTAAAAATTACGATTAATTTTTTAGATTTTTTTTTTTGCCGAAGGTGTTGCGGTTTTCTCCATAAAAAAATAAATTTTGTTTATTCGTTATATGGAAATTCTAAAAAATCAACGGTAATTTTTAGCCTCTTGAAACTTGCATGTTTTTACACTGGCAGTGGCAATTGATATCGATTGTAGCGCTGCCACTGAAATTCAAAGTATGTTGATATTGTAGGAAATTTTTAAAGAGCACTTAAAAAGGGTGAAAATACAACTAAATGGGGTAAGAAAAATTTAGGTACTTAGGTGGGTGTGGTGATTAAGCGGGGAGGTACTTAAGAGAGGGATTTTATTCAAATTGCATTACAAGCTAACGGTGCCCAAAAATGTTGGTTACTCAAGAGGATTAGGTACTTAAGAGGGTGGATACTTAAACGGGTTTCATTGTATTATGCATGCTTGGATGTCGTTCCGCTTCCCGATTCGTCCCGTAATGCTTCATTCACATTACAATATTGCATGTTGCAATATTTTGTGACCCATGTCTCAAAACTCGTTTTGTTTTTCTGGCATCAATAAATATAAAAACTGGGTTGATGGTGAACTAATTGGAAAATATAAGTCAGTTAGCATGGAGAAACCAGTTGAATCATATGAAAAAGGCTAACCTCTAGTGAAAACTTCTATTGAAGAGCGAGCTCACCAGGATATCTGCCAATGCTTTGAGGAAATCGCCAACGGCTCTGATGCTGATTTCAGCTTTTGTAGTGATGTGGATAGCCAAACGAGGGGTAAACAAGGCAGCGACCTTACAAGAAAAAAAGGCAACGATTTAGAAATGGAGAAATATTAACACTACCCCTCATATTCAGACAGAAAGTTCCTTTAATTAGGTGGAAGCATAGTCGCAAAGCATTTCCAAATTGGGTTACACTGGCAATGATGTAACCAGGCAAGTGGAACAACCACGGTGTTAAGTTCATCGGGTAGCAATTAGGTTAGGTTAGGTTGGAGTGGCAGCCCCGCGCAGAGCGCGGAGCACACGTGGGCTGGAAAAGCCCGTTGTGATACCATTGGCCGAAGCCATTTGTTTCTTTCCCTTCCTTAGTAATTGAACTACCGAGTGCGTTTTATATAGCACAAAAAGTCGAGGACGTTCGCCGAGTTCAAATCGGCTAAACAATCTAGAAAGTACTTGTTGAAGAATCGGTTGCGCGTGTTGGCCAGGGCGGTACAATGGCAGAGATAGTGTTCGACGGTCTCCACCTCTTCCTCGTCTCTGCAACTGCGACAAAAATCGTTGGTGGGGTATCCTAGCCTTTTTCCGTGTGTGCCCATCAGGCAGTGTCCGGTGATAACCCCGACTACTAATCTGAGAGAGGAGCGGTCCAGCCGGGTAAGAGCTATGGATCGCTTTACATCAATCTTTGGTCAAATTTTCCTGGTAGTATGGCAGGTGGTTTCCACAGCCCACCTGAAATTTACCTCCTCGACGAGTTCCGTCTTTAGTCTGTGTTTGCAGGAGGTTAGAGGTATGCCCGCATTCTGAGCAGAATTGACTTCAGATAATTCCGTCCCTCTCCTTGCCAGCTCGTTGGCTAGGCAGTTGCCAGGAATGTCCCTATGTCCAGAAACCCATACAACAGTTAAGGAGCATTTTGATGCCAGCAGGTTGAGAATCTTCCTGCATTCTACGGCTACTTTGGACGTTGTTCCGTTAGAATTGAGAGATTTAATAGCAGCCTGGCTGTCAGAATAGAAAGCAATAGGCCGTCCTGGAGGGGCGGAGGTTATAACCCACCGCCTCCATTATGGCGTTTAATTCTGCTTGAAAAACACTACAATGGTCCGGTACGCGTAAGCTGAGGTTTAGCGCGAGTTCGTCAGAGTAGATCCCGCTACCCATTCTTTTATTAAGCTTGGAACCATCTGTATATATGGCCGTAGACCCTGGGTTCAGGTCTGTGGCCCCTGCCCATTCGTTCCTCTCTGGGATCCTTGTGGAGAATTTGTTGTCTAAGCAGAGTAGAGGAGTGGTTTAATCTATCTGTCGTAGATTACCCGGTAGAGTTTTAAGTACTTTTGCGTGTCCGAATCTGAGGTCTCTCCATGGCTGGATTGTATTTAACCTGACCGCACTGCAGCCAGCACGAAATTTTCCGTAGAGATCCACAGATGGAAGATTTAACATTATTTCCAGAGATTTGGTAGATGTAGTGGGCAGTGCTCCCGTGACTATCATGGCAGCCGTCCTCTGCACCCGTTCCACCTTGGCTCTGCACAAAGTGTTGTTTAGCGCAGGCCACGATATGGTGACCCCGTAGAAAAGGATGGGTCTTATCACAGCTGTGTACATCCAGTGTACTATGTGTGGTTTTATTCCCAATTTTTTGCCTATTGCCTCTTACTGGCATAAAGGGCGGTATTGGCCTTTCTGGAGCGGTCTTCAATGGTACGCTTCCAGTCAAGTTTTTTGTCTAGAATAATTCTAAGGTATTTGACCTCCGTTGAGAGAGTAAGTGCCACTCCGTTTAGGGTGGGAGGTTTAAATAAGGGAGTTTTTTACTTCCTTGTGAAAAGTACCATTTCCGTTTTGGTAGGATTGACGCTAAGTCCACATTCCTTGGACCAGATGTTTACTAGACGGAGTGCGTTTTGCAATAACTCACTCAGGACCTGAAGATGTTTGCCCGTTGCCACGATTGCTATGTCATCAGCGTACGCTATGGCTTGACAACCGGTGCCCTTTAGGCTTAGAAGTAGGGTGTTCACTGTTAGATTCCAGAGCAGAGGGGAGAGAACGCCCCCTTGGGGGATGCCTCTGGTCACATACTTTGTGATGGAACCATCCCCCAGTTCTGATAGAATAGTTCTCTTCTCAAGAAGGAGCCCAACAAAATCTACCAGACCCCGCTGCACTCCCGCCATGAGAAGGGAGTTAACAACAGACTTCGGATAGACATTGTTTTGAAAGCACCCTCGATATCGAGAAAAACTCCGAGCGTGTATTCCTTTAAGGCCAATCCTTTTTCAATCGTCGATACGATTTCATGGAGTGCGATATCCACGGATTTTCCTTTGGAATATGCATGTTGGTTCGGGGAGAGGTTGTAATTTTTTATATTTCGTCGAATATATTCGTCGATAAGCCTCTCTAGAGTTTTAAGGAAGAATGAAGTGAGGTTTATAGGCCTGAAATCCTTCGGTTTCACATGTGCGGCCTTGCCTCCTTTTGGTAAGAATACAGCATTTGCCTTTGTCCACTCATGTGGTATGTGAGTCGGGGTTAGGCAGGATATAAACATCTGAGCAGGGGGCACAGTATGTCCTTAGCTTCCTGTAGTTGAGCGGGAAAAATTCCGTCAAGGCCCGGAGATTTGTAGGGCTGGAAGGACATTAAAGCCCATTCCACACTCTCCTCACTTACGACGTCCCTAACGGTATCACCAGAGAAAAGTGGGTCCTAGTACCGGGCGAAAAGCCGGAGGTGTCGTCCGAGCAGCCCGGGAAGTGAGTGCTCATAAGGACCTCCAGCATTTCGTTACATGATGTCGTCCAGTCACCGTTAGGCTTCTGGATAGAGTTCATATTCGAAGAGGATTTCGAGAGAACTTTCCTCAGCCTGTTGGCATCAGAGTTCTCTTCTATGTTATTGCAGAAGTTTTACCAAGATTCGCGTTTCGCCCTCTTTATGGCCTTCTTGAAAACTTTGAGTGCGTCTTTGTATGGTTGCCAAAGACCTGTTTGCTTAGCATGATTGAAAAGCCTCCTGCTGTTCTTCCTCAGTGCTGAAATCTCAGGATTCCACCTCTGGGGTTTCTTTTTGACCTTCGGGAGGATGCTTGGGCAGGAGGCTTTGAAAGCAGCATTACAGGCATTTGTCACAAAGTTCACTGCTTCATCAATTTTCGACGATGAGTCCAGCTCACCGAGAGAAACACCCTTTGTATTCGAGAGACTCGCTTCATCAGGTCTTAACGATAAGAAGGACGTGAGAAGCGTATCTGCATAGGGAGGCCGACAGCGTATTCCCATACTTTGCCCAGTCAGTTCGCTTCTGTTCCTGTATGTTGTTAAAGGAGCAGGATCAAAATTAAAATTGAAACTAATGTTGAGGTGGTCAGAAAAAGAGTGTTCCTTGGACACCTGTCAGTCCCTTATCCGATCGGACAAACCGCTCGACACAAGGGTGTCCCTTCTAACAGAGGTCACAAAGGTGGGATCGTTCACACGGTTACATACGGTAAGATTGTGTAAAAGAAGAAGAAAGTCAAGTAAACACTCACCCCGGGAGTTGGTGTCGCTTGAGCCCCAGATCGTGTTATGTGAATTAGAGTCAGTCCCTATTATGACCGGGAGCTTTCTGTGATTTGCTTCCTTCGCCGCTTCTTCCAGTCTATAGGGTGGAAAAGCATGGCTGTAGTGGGCCATGTAGGTTGATGCCAGCCAGATAACGCTCTCCTTCAGCTGTAAGCTGTATTGGGAGAGTAAAAAATGAGAATATACTTTTTTAATTAGAATGCAAGCTCTGTTCCTACCTATTACTGGAGCTGTTACCACCTGGTAGGCATCAGAGTTCAGTCTGCAAACCTTGTTTCTGACGATCCAAGGTTCTTGGACTAGAATCAAGTCCTCAGCTTTATCGCTGAGGCGAAGAAAGAGTGCAGCCGAGGCTGCCTTGGAGTGGTGCAGATTAATTTGTAGGATCTGCACCATCCTCAGAATTGTTTATGTCCATTGCTTCTAGCTCCCTCCGCTCGGCGTTGCCCATCGACTGTAGACCGACCGTAGGCAAATACTGAGCCCGTGTCGCTCTCAGTGTCTGTCGCGGTATCGGATACACTGGTTGGTGGGTCCACAGGTTCACTCGTGGTGTTTGCTGTGTACCCCACGCTGCCTTCCACCGATGCCGACGCAGGGGCCACAGGTCCGCTCGAGGCGTTGCCTGTTTTGTTGGCCCCTTCGTCGGGAAGAATATCTGAGGGAGCGGGTCCGCTCGAGGCGTTGCCCGTTTCCCCCTTTTGCTGATCCGTTCTCTGGTGGATTTTTACTGTGGCTGAGTAAAAGCCGTAGCTTATTACCCCACCACAATCCTCCAGAACTGGGACAGAAGCATCGTTGACGACAAAGCCAACAAAACGCTGCTTCCCCATGGTCTCGCCAACTCGGACTATCCTCCAATCGCTGGTGGGCAGTCCTTCGTTGCCCATGCGGATGAACTCGAGTATCTCCTCCGGTTTTGACGGCTCAGCTGGTACCCAGGCCCAGGCTCGCGGCCTGTTAGGGATTTCATCCCTATGGACGGCAACTAAGTCTGCCCCGGGCCACAGCTGTCCAACCGTGGAGATAGCTTCTTTGTAGAGCCCGACCGCGCGCTCATCGGCGCACGCTACCATCCGGCATCACGGACGACTGGTGCAGGGCCGGAGTACTGCTGGAGTATCCCTTTATATATCCTGCATAAACCCATCAGGACGGACTTCCAGTTGTCCGCGGTAATGAGGCCGTCCGGATGCCCCTTGTCCAACACCGTGTGAGGTGCTCTTTGGCGGCTTCACTGAACGGCTTCGTGTTGGATACGGCCATCGACGGAAGGTTAGATGGGGAGGCATCCCTATACCTCTTGGACTCACTCGAGGTGTCGTCTTGAGATCGCTGTCTCTTGGAGGTAAGGTCCTTCCTTGGGTTTTCCCGAGTGGGTGGTTTGTCCTCCCCGCCTTTCCCGGAGGATCGCTTGTCGCTGGCGGCGAAGACTCCCTTGGCCCACTTAAGAGAGGCTTTTTACTCCTCTGCCAGTTGCTCATGTGGGATGACCCCCAGCCTTTTGATGACCTTAGGGGCTGCCCTTCGGTCACGCTGGGCCCTGACGGAGGGCGAAACTTTCGTTGCTGCTTTGGAGCAGCCGGGGCGCAGATCGAGGACATTTGCCCCGGTTTTCGCGGATTTACTTGCGGGAGTGGTCCTCTGCTTGTCCGTGGAGGACTTTTGCTCGACCACTACACCTTGAGGTTTTAGTGTGCTCTGGATGGGCATGGGGGAGGGGGCCTTCCGCAGCTTTTCCGCCGGCTTCGACATTCCCTCATGGGGTATAGTACCACCGGCATCACTGGAGGTTTGCTTTCCCTCTGGGGTTTGGCAATCCTTCCAGCTTCTGCGGGAGCCCGAAGCTGCTTGGGCCGTTCAGGCCCTCTCGGTTCCGTCGATGCGGTTTCCGAGGTGGTTGGTGTTTTGGACTTTTCATCGCCGTATCCAGCGGCGTCACTATCCGTGCAGGGTTCCGAGGCTTCTTTATTTACGTTCATCATACTGGTTCTTTGGCCACCTACTGAGCCGAGGTCTTTCGGTGGCCGGAAAATAAGGAAAGGGGAAAAAACGGTCGACCACGGCAGAGCCCCATGCCGCAGCAAGTCCACCGTTACTCCCGGAGGTGGACAGGTATCCGGAAGGCGCCGTTAGAATACAGTCGGAAAGCCCCCTGACTTCAAACCTTCCAATGGGCACGGTAACGCATGACACCCTGGATTAGGGGGAGAGGGTAGATTTGACACCCTCCGGTCTAGATGCATAGTGTTCTGTAGAAACAGGGTCACCTCTTGAAGGATGCATTTCGCGCACTATGGTCTTGATGTGGGAGTGGCTAGGCATACAGGGTCCCCTGTATACTGTGTTACGCTTCCTCCACACCCTGCATTCCGCTCGACCCCCGGGTAGCAATTATGTTCCTACCCTTTTGCAAAGATTGCCTTTCAATTTCACAATTTACATCGGGTCTCAATATTCTATGTAAGAATCCCAAAATAAAATTATATCAAATTTGCCCCTTTGCACAGAGCTCTATCTGAGCTAAATGGGGTTCCTGATTTGGAGCTCTCCCTGCCTTTTAGAACTCTGCGTAGCCTGTTATTTGATTATTTTTAAATACCAACTAAGTAATTTTGTCCTATAGTCAGTAAGAATTTTTGTTCATTTGGCTAAATTAAATAAATAAATAATAGGTGTATGCCTACGGTGACCATCCGTTCTGTTTTTTGCAGGACCGTACTGTTTTTTCAAAGGTAGGTCCTGCGTAGTTTTCCAAACCTGAATAACCTCAAAATGTCCTGCATTTGTCCCGCATTTTATCCGTTATTTTAAAATTATCGGACAATGGATGGATTTTTTCAAAAAAAGTGTTGGTACTTTCCGTAGCTTTTCTTCAATATCTCATGAAAAAATCTCCCAATCAACGTAAGCGACTTACATCTCGAAGGGTATTGATGTGCCTCTTACCAAAATATATAACATGTGGCGACTTCAATGATAATTATTAGTGCTACAGGCGACCATTTGCATTTTGTCGTCAAAGTCGAAAAAAGTGAGATTTTCAATCAAATACGCAGTTTTATTTGATTATTTTTTTCATTAGTTTGAAAATTCGATAAAAAAGATATATAATTACAGTAAATTTTGAGCCTAAGATAATGAATATCGGATTAGAAATGTAAATGCAATGAAGTGCAATCTGCACAAATTATTATCTTTGTAAAGGGCACATAAATACCTTTGTAACTCGTCGTTTACGTCGATTCATGACGTCGATTTTTGACAAATAACTGCGAAAAGTACAAAAAACAAAAAATGGTATTGTTTTCGTTTTGACGGACTCAAAATTTGCCTATACAATAATCTTTTAAAGATTTTCACTTGTCGTGTAAGCTATTGTAATTATAATATGTTTACTATACTTTTATAAATATTCATGTAAAAAAAGATTAATATCGATGAAGAAAATGTGATTCGTTTTTAAAGTTTAAAATGTATTAAGAATTTAGAATCATAAATACTCTTTTGATATTTTTATACTACGTAAATATATGTAGGCATATTTTTGAAAAATTGTCCTTCATTTTGAATCCATATTTATGGTCACCGTATGTATGCCCATAATGCGGAAATGCTTTTTTTCATAATGGAAAATATATAAATTTTTAATAATTAGATATTATTAAATTTTAGTATAAAAATACAAAAAAAAACTGAACTAAATTTTAAAATTCAATCTTCTATAATGGAAATCCGGAAATCCGGCCTCATTCCAGATATCTACCGGATACCCGGCACATCCCTAATTTATTGTTAATATTATTCTCCCAAGTCGACTAAGCGATGAACGAATATCCCGATCGATAATTGAAATTAAGGATAACCTTCAAGAAGATGAGATGTAAGTGATACTGAAAAGATAAGCCCAGCCACATGTGTGACCTCGAAATATTGTCAAAACTGCTACTGAAAGTTCCACATACTCCGGCACAAACTTTATTATTACATCACATCGACAAGCTCCTACATATAAACCAGGATGTATCAGCAAAAATGCGATTTGTGGCGAAAATAAACCGAATACTTATACAAAGTCATTTTTGTCATGTCTGGCATCTCGAATTAATTGATTTTATTTTATTTACATAACAATATTGTAAACAAGTAAATACTATTCTTCGAGTAATCATTGCATACATCCTAAATGGTACCATGACATAACCACAAGTAGCATAACCCCAATTTTAAAATTTGGAATTATGTCACACCTTATCAGTTTAGCCACGGAAAAATCTTTAACCTACCAGAAGTTACCAATATTTTTTCGAGTTCTTAATTTTTTCAACTTTTATTAAAAATGTAGATAACATAGCATTTAATAACACAGCTAGTACAATAAAAACAAGTTAACTCCGTATAAGTAATCATTTTACTGTGCCTTATTGCGGATTATTCAAATGCACGTCTTTTTACACATACATACATATTATTATTAATAATAATAATAATAATAATAATAATAATAATAATAATAATAATAATAATAATAATAGATTGGCACTTACACATATGTTAGTGTTTGGCCGATTATTATTACGTCAGGAATATTCGCGTTGCGACATCGTTACGCCGTTCCGCGCTCACAGGTAGCTCAGAAGATTTTTACAGCTGTCCCCAAGCGTTGATGCCGTTTTTATGCTTTAACGCCGTCTAAATGCCTTACTTTCCGACATAATATTTATTCTGGCCCCATTTTTCCTTCTACGAAGACATTCGCGAACACAGACTTCGATTTCGAACACATCCGCCTGGAACATGGTCAGGTATATGCCCAGTGGCACACTTTTCTGGAATCTTTGTCCAAGTATGCCTGCCCCAGTACTTCCGTCGTCCATCGTCGATCCGTCGGTATACCATACTTGCGACCTTTCGTCAATCATAGTGATTATCCCTTCCCAGCAGTCCCTTTCAGGAATTCTGACCTTGTAGGGTTTTTAGACGGATAACTTGGAATCATCCAGGAATGGCTTGAGAACCTCCAAATGACACGGAAGATGTTCATTTTCATGCTGATTGTATTGGGCAGCCATAGAGCATTCCAGCAGCCCTCTTTTTCAATCAGAATAGACAACGCAGGATTGCAAGTAATGACGACAAGGGCATCCGTTAGACAGATGTACATAGCTCCTGTGATGGCCACGCGGTGACACTCGCGTTTACTTGCTTAGCTTTGGCCACCAGACCAGTGCCGCATATGTAACAACGGTTTTTACTACCGTATTGAAAGACGAGTACGCCAATTTGGG
>NW_023458557.1:52236626-52318347 GCF_013731165.1 Rhagoletis pomonella
CTTGATATGAAGACTCTGACAGGCATAAAATTCCTTTGTAGCCTTGCTGGCAACATTCGAGAGGTGTGAGTTCCAATTGAGCCTTTTGTTCAGAGTTACTTCTAGATTCTTCGCCTTTTCTGAGAACTCAATTTCTGTCCCTTCCAAGGTGGGTCTAGTAAAGTTGACTTTCCTTCTTTTGGTAAATGGGACAAGGGTGGACTTCAGTGGGTTTATTGACAACCCCTTTCAGCGCACCCGTCTTCAGTAAATATATAGTTTATCACAAGTTTATAATTCTGTTATATAGGGATGTTCGTATTGTATAGTATATTGACAATAATAAGGGTATATGTACGTGCGTACTTACGAATCAGGTATACTTATTTACATGAAGTGCACGGACTTCGAAAAAATTAACATTGGTAGATTTTACTTACAAAAGTTAGTAGATTTTTCAAAATAAACAATATCAGATAGTTTTTACTCATTAGGATAAAACACTGCGAATTCATAAAAGATTGTGTTACCAGAGCAGATGGATTTTCGATTCGGTGGTTCTTAATGTCAAAGTGATTCTGTAATTCTTACGGGCATTGTACGAACACTTTTTATACCCGAGCGCACTTGTGCACAAGGGTATTATAACTTTGTTCACATAACGGTTGTTTGTAACAGCCAAAACGAATCGAGATAGGTATAGAAAAATGTATACATAAATGATCACAATGAAAAGAGAAGTCGATTAGGCCATGTCTATCTGTCCATCTGTCCGTCCGTGTACACGATAACTCGAGCAAAAATTGAGATATCTCAACGAAATTTGGTATACAGAATTACCCAAGGTAGGTTGTTATTGGTATAAATATTTGCAGATAACAAATACAGCCATGTTTTACACAACAGAGGTGTTAAATCACTCTGCAAATTTTTGAACAAAAAGCTTTCCGAAGTTTTATAAAGGGCGAAATCGGACCGTAACCACCCACGCCCATTTCCCATATAACGGTAATTTTCAGAAATACGAAAATGCTGGCATTTTAGTAATTACTGAAGCTTTTTCACAGAAAATTGATATTTAAAATGACTTTTAGACGTAAAATAAGAATATTATAATTTTTTGGAAAATAGGCGTAGCCACGCCCACTTATGGTTACATGTGTATATCTCGGTAACCGCTAGACCAATTTCTCCAAAACTTGGCACCGTTGTTGGCCTTGGTACAACATACCAAATTATTAAAATCGGACAACAACTACGCCCACATCCCATGTACCGGTTATTTAGAGAAATACGAAATCTTCGATAAATCAGTAAATACTACAGCTAATTTATTCAAAACTGATGTTTGCAATAACTCTTTAACAAAAATACGTTTATGATAAAATTTTGGAAAACGGGCGTGGCACCGCCCTCTATGACCATATATGTGTATCTCGGTAACCGTTCGATCCATTTGTATCAAACTCGAAACTATTATTGCACTTCCCACTTAAAAGAACAACATTGAAAATTATTTAAATAGGACTAAAATTACGCCCACTTTTCATATAACGGTAAATTTCAGAAATGCTTGAAGCTTCGATATTTCGAAATTTAAGGACGCTAATTTACTCAAAAATAATACAAACAACAATCCCTTGAAAAGAAGTAACATTATTATACTGCCCATATATACAGTGACAAGTTCTAACGACTTTCATCCTTTTGTTGTATATTCTTGTTGGTACATCCCTACTCCCTCTCTCATAACGATTTCAAGTCAATACAACAACAATAAAAAAACCAGCAGACAAAAATGTAAATTAAGGCAGATGTTACAGTTTTGCACTCACTCTCAGTCTTGCATTTGACAGTTATCTCTTACTTAGTTGGAAGTCAGATAAATTTTTTCTATATTGTAATTTATTGAGGAAGTGATCCCCAGTAAATAACATAGTTAATCAGGAACCATAAATGTAAATAATAGATTTACTGCGGCAAGGCGGGACCGCACGAAAAGTGGCAAACAATTTTGGAATTCGCTACTTGAAAATGTTAAGACTGACAAAAAATATAGCCTAAAGTGTTCCCAAGGACAAAGGAAGTCTGTCAAAAAATATTACGGTACGATATCTTGTGAACTTAGCAGCAAGTAGCGATGCAGCCACTATTACAGAAGCGCTTAAGGTATTAAACTTCAACGCAAATCAATAGAAAGCGAGGCGAAGAATTGCCAAATTGAGCGCAAAGGCATCATAAAGAAGAAAAAAGCAAATTTGACCATAATACAGTATATTTTGCTTAGCTGCACATCCTTCTTTGCACGAAAAACTTGTGCACGTAACCGAAAAAGGCGCTTAAGCGAATTTTCTTTACTACTTCAATGAGTAAGGTATCCGAATCCCTATGAAACCAAATGTTGGCGGAGCACTTACCATGTAGAAATTACTGCAAGCGAAATTTTTACCGAATGTTATCTAATTATCTATATAACTACATAAATTGATAGCCATTTTCGTTGTTCTGCGAGATGAGCAAAATAAATAAAAGGTTGTAAAATTAGGTAATTGTAGGGCCAGTGCAGGTAAACGTAATACTTTCATTGATAATTGATACTAGTTGCACAATTTTTAAGGCAGGTATCGCCAATGCGCAGGTATGTTGAATGCATCTATCGGAGCAGTTTCCTTATAAATGTTAAAAATAATGCTTTTGATGCGCATTTTGGGGTAGGTATCTTAAATGTGCACTTAAGCATAGAGGCAGCAAAGCAAAATATACTGTACATGTGCGAGTGTGGCAGCATTTCGCTGCATCGCACGAAAACTGAACCGTTGCCTATTGGGATATGTTAGGCCGTTCAGAATGCAATAAAAAACATATTTTTAAGTTTCAATTGAAGGTTATTTGCTCTGACAAGACTAAATTAATCGCTTTCAATCAGATGGCCGGGCATGGTAAGTTAAGGAATGCAACCGCTTTCCCACCGAAACTGCTGACACTGATAATCTTAGCTATTCAAATGATGTCACATCTGGTGCACCTGCACAAATGTCTTAAATATCAAATTCTCTGGAATAATTATTATTATGACAAAGCAATAGCACAATAGACAACGAGTTACAATAACTGGCAGCAGCACCAAATACATTATGGAAATAAGACAAAATAAAATAGATTCCTAAAATTGCAGCGGCAGCGACAGCAACCGGAGCATCATCAAATACATTATGGAAATAAAACAAAATAAAATAGATTCCTCAAATTGCAGCGGCAGCGACAGCAACCGAAGCATCATCAAATACTTCATGGAAATAAAACAAAAGGAAACAGCTTCCTAAAAATTGCAGTGACAGCGACAACAACCGACAGCAGCTTAGGTTAGATTAAGAATTGTATAATTAAATAAAGGCAGACTCAATTTGGAGTGACGACTGACAAGTCAACCCGCGAGTTCTTATCTGGCGCCCAACGTGGGGCCATAAGAATATAAAAATTAATTATTGATCGGAAAAGGACTTCGGACAATCCTTAAGATCAAAGTTTTCAATATTGCTATAAAAAGTATCCTTGGGATAAAAAAAAGGAGAAATAACGCAATAAGTGTTAATTTTTATTTTCTGTGCCCACAATCAACTAACTTAAATTGACGTAGTTTGAGACTCATCAATCAAGTTATCCAAGATATCTGGACATTAAGGACCTCCAAAGGACGAAGGAGCTCTGCCAGAAATCACAGCAATCAAGTATCCTACCACCGGAGAAAAGTAAACAAATTAATTTTAAGTGAATAATTTTAAGGGAATAAATTGTAAAGTGACAAAGTGAATAAATTTATAAAGGGACAAAATGAGTACGGATAGTGAAATTTTAGCACAACTTTTTGCAGCTCAGACACACGATTTAAAAATTGAAATAGAGCAATTAAGACTTCAATTAAGAAATTTGACAAGCACACATAATGTGACAGAATTCGAGACACAAAGCATTGCAGAAACAATTCAATGTAATGAGACTTTAGATATCATAAAATCATTACCCGAATTCAATGGTAAGGGCTACGTGAGCTGGAGAGAAGCAGCTCATAACACTATTTCATTGTACGTTAAAGGAAGTAGGAAATATTTTGCCGCACTAACTATTCTCAGGAATAAAATTACACAAGAAGCCAACGATACTCTAACAAATCATGGCACAGTTCTTAATTTTGAGGCCATCATAAGCCGACTAGACTTTGCTTATGCAGATAAACGTCCTCTGCATATATTAGAACAAGAATTGAATCTAATACGGCAAACGAATTTGAACTTAGTAGATTATTATAACAAAGTGAATTCGCAATTGACACTAATGATTAATAAAACTATTATGACCTACGGGAATAGCTCAGAGATAACTAAAGAATACAACAAAAGGCATCGGTCAGATGCACTGAGAGTTTTTATAACAGGATTAAATTATCCTTTAAATAATATTTTAATGGCCATTAACCCCACAGATCTACCCAATGCATTAGCTAAGGCCCAAGAAATGGAGTCTAACCAAATTAGAATCCAATTCGCAAATGAATTCATTCAAGCCAGAAGCCAAATGAACAGAAATAGGAATTCTAACAATAATAATAAGAATTTCCCTAAACCAAATAGTTATAATCAACATTCGAATAGTTTACGTTTTGACCAACGTGCCGGTCAACAGAACAACAGTTATAGAAATTTTGGTTGGCAAAATCAACCTAAGCCAGAACCGATGGAAGTGGATAGTTCAGGCCAATTTAAACAACAAACCAACTCTCAAGCAAGGCAGAATACTTATAAGCCTAACTACCAATCTAATAATAACCCGGAAGAGCGAACGCCAAAAAGAAGTTTCGGGTCAGGTAATAGTCATCAACCCCAACCGAAACAACAAAGAATTAACAATATACAGGAGAATGCTTTTTTAGACGAAGCAACCCCTTGCCTTTCATATTCAGACAACTGCGAGGCACAAACAGAAAATTAAAAGTATTGATAGACACAGGAGCAACAAATTGCTTCTGTAAACCAAACATTCTACCTAATAGAGAGCAATTAGAAATTGCAAAACGCGTAAGAACGATAAATGGTTATACAACAATTACGCATTGTTATAATGCATACATCTTTAACCACTCAACACGATTTTATGAAGTTAAAAATTTAGAAAGCGATATACTAATAGGAATGAATTTGCTAAGCAAAGCGAAAATACAATTAAATTTTGAAGATAATACACTCTTAACAAAAAAGAGAAATTTTACACCCTTGACGAAATCGAGCTAGGACAAATAAATAACTTAAAAGAAAACAACGAGCATAAAATAGGGGAAATAAAAAGTATGATTTTAAATGAACATGGGAAAATAGATACGTCGCTACCTTTTAGAACGGACGTAAACGCAGAAATCAGGACTATTACAGACAGTCCTATTTGGAGTAAGCAATATCCTTACCCGCTATCAGCCAATGAATTTGTTAATGAAGAAATAAGAAAAATGATAAAACAAAATATTATAAGAGAAAGCAAGAGCCCCTATAATTCACCCATATGGGTGGATCCCAAGAAAGGTACCAATGAAGACGGTACTCCAAAAATGAGGATGGTTATTGATTACAAAAAGTTAAACGAGAAAACGATAGCAGACAAGTATCCCATCCCAGATTGCAATGTAATACTTTCCAATTTAGGGAAAGCGAAAGTTTTCTCTACAATCGATTTAGAATCGGGTTTCCATCAAATATTAATGAAACCAGAAGATATTGAAAAAACAGCATTTTCCGTGAACAACGGCAAATACGAATATATTCGAATGCCTTTTGGATTACGGAATGCTCCTTCAATATTCCAACGAGCTATGGATAATATCCTTCGTCAATACGTAGGAAAATTTTGTCACGTCTATATAGACGATATCATAGTTTACTCTAGCAACGCTGACGAGCACTATGAACATTTAGTTAAAATAATAAATACACTGCAAAAAGCACATATGAAAATATCACTTGAGAAATCAGAATTTTTCAAGTCAAACGTAGAATTTTTGGGCTACCAAGTAGCTCATAATGTTATTAAAACGGACGAAAAGAAAATTGAAACAATAAGGAATTATCCTGTACCAAGAACGCTAAGGCAATTAAGGAGCTTCTTAGGAATGACAGGGTATTATAGGAAGTTTGTGTACAAGTATGCACACATAACAAAGCCATTAACAAAGTATTTAGCAGGAGAAAACGGAAGAGTTTCTCAAAATCAGTCAAAAAAGTTATAATTGAATTAGATAAAGAGGCATTAAACGCAGTAGACAAACTAAAAAACGAATTAATTCAACAAGTAGAATTGACACAACCAAATTTTAGCAAGAAATTTATACTAACAACAGACGCATCCAATGAAGCAATTGGAGCTGTACTAGCACAAGATAATAAGCCCATTACGTTTATTTCAAAAACCCTAAACAAAACTGAACGAAATTATGCGACAAACGAAAAGGAGTTATACGCAATCGTATGGGAGTTAAAGAGTCTAAGAAACTACTTATACGGAGTAGCGGATTTAGAAATTCATACAGACCACCAACCTCTAACTTTCGCAGTATCGGCAAGAAACCCCAATTCTAAAATGAAAAGGTGGCACGCCTTGATAGAGGAATATGCACCTAAAATTATATATAAACCAGGGAATACCAATCATATAGCAGATGCTCTTTCTAGACAGTTTTTAAACAATAATAATTTAGAAAATGGCAACGACGACCTAACAGAAACTGCACATTCAGCAGAAAGTTTAGATATTTTTCACATTAAAACAATTAAGAAACCTCTAAACTCCTTTCCACAGCAAATAGTATTAAACAAGGATAGTACGAATGACCATTTTAGAACGAAAAATTTTAACTCGTTTCGACATCATATAAAATATAAAGACTTGGAGTTTTTAAAAGAAATTATAGGAGAACGATTGAATAAGAATCTGCTAACAGGAATTCATTGTAATATGGAAGACTTATATGAAGTAAAACAAATTTTAAGGAATAGAATAGCAAAGAAAATTTTTCATACAGACGTAATAGCAATGGATGTAATTAACGAAGAAGACCAGGAGAAGATTGTGAGACAAACTCACACCAGGGCGCACAGAAACTATAAGGAAAATATCAAACAGATTTTTAAGGACTACTACTGGCCCGAAATGAAAAAACAATTCAAACAATTTATTAGAAACTGCGATATCTGCAATAAAAATAAATACGATAGACACCCTAAACAAATTCCAATTGGCGAGGCACCAATCCCAAACAAGGAGGGAGAACAGATACACATTGACATATTCTTTGCGCTAAACTTAAAATTCTTAACTTTAATAGACGCATACTCAAAATTTTTGGTGATTAAACACATTGATGATAAAACTAAACTACAAGATAAAGTATTAGAAGCTTTACAAAGCTTCCCAGCGGTAAAGAGGATAACTTGCGATAACGAACCGGGATTTAGTTCAGCACAATTTAAATCTTTTGCAGAACGAATGAAAATACAAATTAAATTTTGCGACCCTAAGCATTCAACAACTAATGGACAAATAGAAAGAGTCCACTCCACAATAATAGAAATTGCAAAATGCATTAGGGAGGAGTTTGAAATAGTAAATGATATAGAAAGATAATTCGAAGACCATTCATATGATATAATATAAATATATTTATAGGAAAATTAAAAAAATCGAAATTATGGCCATTGTTTTAATAATAAGGTATTTGATTTGTAACGCAAAGTCTTCGGTGGTTTTATTTCACTGTTGGTAGTTGTACTTAAACCTAACTGTATAAAATTATATACCAAATTATCTTTTAATATAGTTAATTACGTGTTTCTTTTAGAAACCATACGTTTTGTTAAAACAATGGCCAAAATTTCGATTTTTTAGTTTTACTCGTAATATGTATATAAATATAAATATATGAAAGGTTTTTTAATGACCTCAACCAGCTTTATTCTTTACGTATGCCTCATTTATAAATGAGTCTGCAGAGAGAATGCTTCTGATATATTTTCTAGGTAAATGGCGCAAGTGCTTGTTCATCTGAAGATGACGGCGCAGTCTGATAATTCTGATAGCGACGACGATGGTTTATTAGAGGAACTATTGAGGGATAGAGAGAGGAAGAAGAGGAATAGCATTAAAAATTATTTGGAGGAAGTGGTACCTACCTATACTGAGGCGTGAGTTTAAGATGCACTTCCGTATATCGAAGGAACTGTTTCTCAATTTGTCAGTTAAATTTGAGGAAAGCGATATATATAAGAGGCTTCGAGTCGATAAGCGTTTACCAGGGAAGACAAACATGACAGTTTTCTTATGGTTTGCCGGTCACGAGGCATGCAGCTTTCGTGACTTATAGCAGTTTGAGTCCAGAGGTTATACGATGGCCTACTGAGGAGAAGAAGCGAGATTCGGCACTTTGTTTAGTAGAAAATGCGGCTTTGCAAAAACAATCGGTAAGTGGTAAAACCATAATTGTGCCCTTAATTTTCAAAGTGGTCTAGGTCACTTCACGTCTTATGCTTATAAATATATGCTAAAATGCATTGATGGCACGCATATCGTCATTGATCCTCCAGCTGAGCGGAAAGATGACTACATTGACCGGAAAGGCCATGCAGGCCATTTGCGATGAAAATAAAAAGTTTATCAACATATTCGTTGGCTTTCCCGGATCAAGTCACGATAGTTGGGTTATTCAGAACTCGCCTATTTACCAAAAATTGTCATCGTATTGTTGAGGTAATAATTTGTTAAAGTAATTTAATATATTAGTGGCATATACATATATAACGTTAATATACCCTATTGTTTTTAATCTTAAAGATTACTACTTACTAGGAGACTCTGCTTACCCGTGCACTCAGTACGTAATCACGCCATATAAGGATAATGGCCACTTGACGGCCGCGCAGAAAAACTTCAATGTGAAGCTAAGCTTCGGTCGCGTTTCAATTGAGCACACATTCGGAATCCTGCGATTTAGGCAGTTGTACTATTGTAAGCTAAGGGGTAGTAGGAAGTTGTGCCACTTCATAAGGGCGTGTTGCACCTTGCACAATATTGCGAACGAGAATTTTCGTCAGAAGTTTTAATTGAAGAAAGAGCAGAAAATGAATGTGGTGAAACATCTAGAGGAAACTCTGTTCGGGATGTCATTTGTATGGATTTGCCACCGAGGCAACAATAAAGAAGTATTCCTTAATTTTAACATTTAGATTAAGATTAAAATAAGTTTAATATTAAGATTTAGTTTAAGATTTAATGTAAGATTAAGATTAAGATTCAAATTAAGTTTAAGTTAAGATTTATTTTAAGATTTAGTATAAGACTAAGATTAAGATTAAAATTAGGTTTAAGTTAAGAATTAGGTTAAGATTTAGTATAAGACTAAGATTAGGATTTAGTTTAAGATTAAGATTAAGTTTTATTATTAAGATTAAGATTAAGTTTTATTATTAAGATTTAGTTTAATATTAAGATTAAGTATATTTAAGATTGATCATTAAAAATGAATTTAATAAATTAATGGTCGAAATTTGTCAAAAAGAAACTGTTATTATTTCACACACAGGTGCACGTATGTATGTATGTATTATGGATAAGGAACTTGCAATATTTGTAAGCTTTAACTAGGTCATAGATCGCCCATGTAGAGGATAATAATAGGTCGTAGCCAAAAGCAAATTTCCAAAATTATAACTCGCTCTTTATTCAGTCTTTAGTTCAAAATACAGTTTAGTAAAAAGGACCCTTAATGTTAAATGAAAAAAAATAAAGTTTGCTTGTAGCAAGCTATAGCACAAATATTATAAGTACACTAAGATTACCGGCAACAGTTAGCCACCGAAGTGCTGGAAAATTGGAAAGATTATAATGAAGTAATCTTCTCAACGCAGCTAATGGGCCAAGTTCAAGAGGCTCAGAATTCAATGGATGCACAAGAGGTTCAAAATGCGTTGTATGAACAAGAGGCCCAAAATCTAGTAGAAGCACTGGTAATGCAAAGCCCACAACGAAATGTGGAAACGCTCCCATTCGAGGGAAACTCATGTTCGGCTGAGAAGCAGGCATGGGTTGAAGCCCCAGTAAAGCTGATGCTTACGTTAATCGAGGAGCTACGGCCTAAAGTGGGGAAGAGCGCATCCGTTAAAAATAAAACAAAAATGTGGAAACTTATAACTGAGCGTATGGCAGAGCAAGGGTATATCTTCACAACAGCGCAGATTGAAAATAAATTTCGAACAATGGAACGCAATTTTAAGAAGGCGAATCTGCACAACATACAAACAGGCAGAAAAAGGCTGACGTGTCCATACCAGAAGTAAGGAATTATAAATTTACTATTTTTTCATGTACATAATTTAAATGTTTTGCCACAGTAGCGTGCTGAAATGACTCGCTTATATATACACGAGATTTGGAAGTTTTTATCCAGACGTCCAATCGACATGTTTGAGATATCGTTGGAAAGGTCTTGCAGAGTGAGTCCAGAAAATGTATTCAAGCTTCATAAACGAATAGCCGGATTCTTAAAAATTAGGCTAAAGTGTTGCGAAACAAAAAACGTTTTTTTGCTTTTGGCGGTTTAAGGGGGCATGTGGGTACACCCAACATATTTAGTGTTATTCTATAGGCCAATACCTTTCAAACAATACCTTATATATTAAGTTCCGGCTACTAGTTGGAAAGATATAGAGGTAAATGTGTTTTGGTTCGTGTCTCCACTAGGAGATGCTTTGGTATGTATGTGGCGTCTGTACGTACCATGATTTAATTTTTTTCAAACTTTCAGGAATTAAAGTACAAAAAAAACTAAGAAGGTTTTGTTCCAGGATGTTTTGATTCGTATGCCTTTGTGGGCGTGGCTGCTGTCTGAAATTCGAAAAAAGCCAATTTTTTAAACTACCACTGAGGCCGCACTACTCAGTCCATGTCATTGATGTGGATATCAGTAGAAGGGCCTTCAAACAGGCTATCTAACTCTATCTTTTGTGTTTACAAAATATAAATATGTCATAACGTTATTGCCTGAAAACTAAAAATCGGGCTGCTGAAAATATAGATTTCGAAAATTTTCTCAAAAAATGGTTACTCGATTTTATTCTTAGTTTCCACAAATCTAGCCCGAAACCTTAGCTTTCGTCTGGTATATAGCTTATATCTGGGAAAACTCTCGTTGTGGAGATATTGCGATTCAAATTGAAATAATGTCGCTCCAAAATGGGTCAAATGGTTAAAAATTAACATATCCGTCTAATTTGGTTATTTTAAGATATAAAAATAACTTACCCAGTTCCCCAAAAAAATTGCCCATTCCCCGATTGCCACTTAAACCGAATTTCCCTGAAAATCGGGGAATTTTCCGCGAGTTGACAAGTTGAATGATGCAGCTGTGCTAATCACTTCCTAAATGTCTTGGAAACCACAATTTGTGTGTATTTTAGAGCACTTAACCTACCTGGGAAGACGCGTACATAAATATGTATGTATGAATGCATTTAGTTCACCCAGTGTGCCGCTACTACTTACATACATATGTATAAATTGCCACTGAGCAAAACTACTTGAGAAAAAAGCATTCGTTTAGTAGCACGAGTACAACATCGTACACGTAATAGAAATAAAACTTCTTAAAAAGAGCACATGCGTGCGCCCCACGCCCGGTAGAAGTCGTAACAAAAATACGAGACTACGAACTACGAAACCTACGAAAACTACGAGGCAATTCGAAAAATTATGTGTTTCAATGGACACATCGATTTGAATATATAATTTAGATTTAGATAATATTTTTAGCAATTTATTTGAGAAAAATAGCACATTTAGATTATTGTTTGTATTTTGGTCGATTTTAAATTTGCTACCCCAAAATAATTGATATCAAATAAAACACCTCTTTGAGGTAAAAGTTTCGAGTGACGAAAGCTGAACTAGAAACACAAAATTTATGATATCAATTTCGTGACGAAAATTATACGCATTTTTTGACTGCCTTTGAAACGTACGGAAAATCTTTTTTTATTTATTCGGAACGTTGCGTTTTCTGCTAGAAACACAAAATAAACAAGTAAGAAAGTCTAAGTTCGGGCGGAGCCGAACATTAAATACCCGGCGCAAGTATTAAATATATGTTTTTTCACCCTTCCGAAACCTTCCGCTAGATGGTAAGCCGAGGTGTATCAATTTTGAGTAAATTAGCGTCCTTCAATTTCGAAATATTGATGTTTCAAGCATTTCTTAAATTTACCGTTATATGAGAATCAGCCGTTATTTTAGTCCGATTTCAATAATTTTCAAGGTTTTGCTTACACGTGGCAAGTACAATAACCATACCGAGTTTGGTACAAATTGGTAGAACGGTTACCGATATACTTATATGTGATCATAAGTGGGCGGTGCCACGCCCATTTTCCAAAATTTTACAATAAGCGTATTTCTTGGTAAAGAATTGTTGCAAGCATCAATTTTGAATAAATTAGCTTCAATATTTAATGATTTATCGAAGATTTTGTATTTCTCTAAATTACCGTTATATGGGATGTGGGCGTGGTTATTGTCCGATTTTAAAAAGTTTCGGCGGTTTTTTATGCTGTACCAAGGCCAACAACTGTGCCAAGTTTGGAAGAAATTGGTGCAGCGGTTACCAAGATATACACATGTAACCATAAGTGGGCGTGGCTACGCCCATTTTCCAAAAATTTATAATATTCTTATTTTTCGTCTAAAACTTATTATAAATATCAATTTTGAGTGAATAATCTCCAGTAGTTACTAAAATATCGCAGTTTTCGTATTTCTGGAAATTACCGTTATATGGGAAGTGGGCGTGATTAAAGTCCGATTTCGCCCATTTTCAATACCAACCTACCTTGGATTAAGGGAAACCTACATACTAAATTTCGTTGAGATATCTCAATTTTTGCTCGAGTTATCGTGTACACGGACAGACGGACAGACGGACGGACAGACAGACATGGCTTAATCGATTTCTTTTTTCATCCTGATCATTTATGTATACATTTGTCTATATCTATCTCGATTCGTTTTGGCTGTTACAAACAACCGTTATGTGAACAAAATTAATATACCCTTGTGCACAAGTGCGCTCGGGTATAAAAACAAAACTTTTGTGAACGATTCGGATCAATAAAAAAGATTTTCCCTACGTTTCCAAGGCAGTTAAAAAATGCGTATAATTTTCGTCGCGAAATTGATATCATAAATTTTGTGTTTCTAGTTCAGCTTTCGTCACTCGAAAATTTTACCTCAAAGAGTTGTTTTATTTGATATGTAACTTTCTTTAAGGATTATACCTAACGTAAAAATAAGTATGCCATATGTTCTACTCTTAAGCATCAGAATAGCTTAAGGCCTCAGCAGCCAAAGCTATCCCCTCTGTTAGTTTTAAGTTTTACAAACTTTCCTAAGAGCTATAAAAAAAATAAATAACAAATAGTCTCTTCACAGGACATGCTCGAACAAAAGCGAACAGTGCATTCCATATAACGAGATCAAAAGTGGTATTAGTCGCATGTTCCTTTGCGATTGCTACCGGAGTCATCCCGGATTAGTCGATTTTTTTGCAGGGTATTTATAAACGCATGATTCAATAATTAAAGGTTAGATAAACTGACAGTTGTCTCTCTCGCACTGCTCTCTTAGCAGTGGCACCGTGTTGCTTCTTTGAAAATTTGCTTCAAAAAGTCCAGCTTTTATTTGAAATAGAATTATACGTTTTTGTATAATTTGTGTATTTGTATATGCATATAAAGCACATTTAACTGATGAAAACAATTTTTTTTTTGTAATTCGATGCCTACATAAAACTCATAGTAGTGTTATTTTAATTTTGAGCCCTTTTGAGGTTTTTATACCGCTAAATAGCATATAAATTACGTAATTAACGTAGATAATATTTATTTAAATATTTCGTTTAAAATACCAAATTTCCTGCAAATACATCAAAATTTACAAAAGGAATTTCACTACTAAGTGCCTACTTTGCGTAGTTTGCTACTACCATTTTCGCACCAAGGGATTTCACTCTTCCCCTTTTTGTGTACTTCGTAAATTCAACCTTTTGTAAGGCAGCAGTCAATAATTATCTAACCTTTAATTATTGAATCATATTATAAACGTATGTGTTCCTTTTCTTTCGTACGTGTTTATTGATATATCTGTACTGTAGTGTTTTCGGACGGTACTAGCTCTTACTGCCAATATAGGAGTACAGTAAAACCCGTTTAAGTACCTCACGAAAAATGTCAGCGTTTTGAGGTACTTAGGCGGGTTGGGTACTTAAAAGAACCCGCTTAGGTACCTCGATGCGGGTACTTAAGCGAACATTGAAGTAGCTACACCTTCTTGTTAACTTGCATAAATATGTAAATCCTTAATTAAAACATCAACATTTAATGAATAATACGTAGCTTAAAACCAAGATCGTAAAGTTGTTTAAACAGATAAACAAATAAAGAAAAAAAAATGATAAAGCAATGGTATGTAATTTTTACAAGAATTAAATTTTTTAAAAAGTCATTGATTATTCATATTTATACATACATAGACACAGTGTTGCACATACATATCATTTAGGACCAAATTCAGAATAATATTGTTTGCCACTTCTGTTTATTTATAAATTTTTAAGAGTTTTCAATTAAAATACAGTAAATTTCCTAACAAATACCATATAAACGCCATTTCTGTTTATTTGTCAATTTTTAAGATTTTTCAATTAAAATACAGTTAATTTCCTAACAAATACCATATAAACCTCAGCTTAAGCTTTCGAAGAACACTTAAAAAAAATGCATCCAAATTTCAAACTTTTTCTCATTTTTATTGCCCATTAAATTTCAGTGTAATAATGTGTATGTTTAACTGGCTAAAAATTACCGTTTAGAATATCTTTGCAGGAATCTTAAAAGAGCACTTAAAAGGGGAAAACTGGTTTTCACTGTATTACATATATGGTTGACAAGAAAATAGTTTATGTAAAGCCGGTTTGATAACAATGCCTTTTATCATTACTCTTGTACATTCCAAATTCTTTTGGTTTCCAAATCGATTTTTATGTATCTATTAACATATTTTGGAAGGTTTATAAGTTAAAAGTAACCGGTTAAACCTAAACCGGTTTTTGAAAATTTCATTTTTTCAAAAATTTATCAGGGATTGAAAATTTAGAGATTTTTTTTTTAAGTACAATATGTATATCAGCAAATAATTATTGAATCTCAATAAAAATTGGATTGTATGTTGAAAAATTGTAGGAGAACAGAAAAAAATTAATTCACGTAAAAAAAAATAGTTTATAAATAATTTATGTTACAATAAACAAATGGTAATTTAACTAACTTCTCGGTGTTGTAGAAAAAATTTTTTTTAGCGAAAATATTCGTTTAACTAAATGACTGCACAAGAAAATTTTAGTGCTCTCTTACCAGAAAAAAAACTGATCGATTTAACGTGTTATATAGCGGCCGAGGCGGACGCACTAGGCCGAGCGCTGCGTCTGACACCGAGCTTTTCGGACATACTTCTATGCTCTGCAGATTGCTAAATTTAAGGGCAAATATTAAATGAAATTATCAAATATTTATTAACATTTAGAATTTATTTCCTTACAGATTTAATAACTTTCATTTTAGAACTTTTACAATAATTAGAAATAATCTTACACTCAAGAGCATTATTATCACACGGCATGAACGAATAAAAAGCACGGGTTCCGTTAATGGTTTTCGCTGTAGCAAACCGTTCCTTCAAACATTCTTCGTGCTGTTTATATATTTATCTAAAGAACAGAAATTAAATTCAATTTTTTTAAAATATGATTTTGCCCATTCAAAAAGCCCTTTCGTTGTAACTATTGTTTTGTCTTGCAAGCTGGCACGGTATGCGTTTCTTTTTACACAACCACCTATACCATCACAAGCACCTTTGCCGTGCGCTGTCGCGAAGAAATGCCATTCTGCTGGTACGTAAAAATCTGTTTCGTGAAATAATAAATTTAAAAAATTAAATCTGTTCTTGTATTGAGATCCAGCTCCATCAGAAAAATATATAATTTTTTAGTGTTTCGTTCACCAAACTTGTCTTTCAAAAATTGAATTAACTTCGAATTATATAAGTGCACTCCAGTTGCATCGTGATTTTCGTACTCCGAAAGTACAACAAAATTGAGATTACGCACAGCATCATTGTTTTTGTAGTATATTACATATATAGCATTTTCAGTTTAAATTAAACTTTTTTCAAATTAAATGAAACCTTTTTCAGGTTAAGCGAAACCTTTTTCAAATTAAATGAAACCCTTTTCATGTTAAGCGAAACCTTTTTCAAATTAAATGAAACCTTTTTCAGATTCAGTGAAACTTTATTCAAATTAAATGAAACTTTTTTCAGATTCAATGAAACTTTATTCAAACCAAATGAAACTTTTTTCAAATTAAATGAAACTTTATTCAAATTAAGTATTAAACATTTTTAAATTAAGGAACAGAAAATCAACTTAACCTATTAATAGCCGTTTGCGCCATGTCTGGCTAACACTAAAGGCTCTGTTATGCATATTTGGCATTGCTTGAGAGTTGTCACATAAGGAATCTGTTAAATGAGCTTCGCGTGTAAGCTGTTACCCAACGCACAGCATTACATACGTAGGTAGAAGTCTGTTGGTTTTTGATTTCTACGTAAAAACACACACAAATACTCTCCCTTCTCACTCACTCGCTTAAGCGAAATGTAAACTTTGGCATTTGCATAACAATTGTCTCATTATTTTCTTTTAACTTAAACAAACCCTATGGATTAGAGCACAGTCTAATCACGGCAACATTCAGCTTCGGTTCAAGAATAATTTTGACATGTCCCATTTCTCTTTTCCTTTTCACATCATCCTTTACATGTACTCCCGAAAACAGAGATATTTGAAGTTTTATAAAATGAATAAATTATATGATTTGCCTAGTTACCAAAACCACTCGAAAATCACAGCAAACCAACCAACCTACCAGAGCTTTATTTTAAGAAATGAAACCACCAATTTTGGTCCAATTGGACCGAAACGGCAACACTGTATTTAACATGCCTTGACCGTAAGGGAGAGCAACACGTAACAGCTAATTCAAAGTAATCCAAAAAAGAAGTTTCATTTCGTTTGAATAAAGTTTCATTTAATTTGAAAAAAGTTTCATTTAATTTGAATAAAGTTTCATTGAATCTGAAAAAGGTCTCATTTAATTTGAATAAAGTTTCACTGAATCTGAAAAAGGTTTCATTTAATTTGAAAAAGGTTTCGCTTAATTTGAAAATGGTTTCATTTAAACTGAAAATGCTATACATGCAATGATGCTTGATCTTTACTCCAATGTTGAGATTGTATCGCATTTGGGACATGGAATGAATAATTTTCTGAGAAGTCAAGTGTGACTAAAAATTCACCTGGTTGAAGAGAATTTTTAACGTCATTCAAATATATTCCTTGAGATTCAGCAATAAAATCGTGTTTTAAAACATCCGCTAAAGTTTCTTTAAATTTTAAAAAAAAATCATCAACTTTTTCAGTCTCACGAAGCAATTGGCATCTGCAATATATTTTTATAAAAAAAAAAAAAATATTAAAAATAAATTGGAAAATTTCGCAGAATCAATACCTGTCAGTAGTAAGCCATTGGTTAAAAGAAACACTCTCAATGCCGTGACTTTCTAAAGACTCTTTCAAATCGTTCAGAATTTTTTCGGTAGCTGGACAATTTTTACAATTACCAAGAAAACAATCCGCTGTGGGTTTGGAACAAACCATAGCTTCTAAACAGAGGTGTTAAAGAATGCAGTCATTTTTAACTAAATTATTCATTTGATTGAAGTCCCGAGTGATTGCAATAATTTTTTGTTAGTCCTGACTAAGACTAAAAAAAAATTAGTCTTTATTCTTTTTTTGATTTATGATTCATAAATCACTTTTTTATTCATTTTTTGTTAGTCACTTGATTTCAGCCATTGAATTGCATTCTTTCAGTCACTTTTTGTTAGTTATTTGATTTCAGCCATTGGAATGCATTCTTTTGCAGTACTTTGAATTTTTTTCAGGCATCGAGAACGCATTCTGGTTTTGGTTTATTTATGCATGAAAACAAAAGGTAGTTTAAAAAAATGCGAACAAAACTCTAGGGAACGTTCTTAAGAAGAACAGAATGAGAAAAGTTCGTGTCGCAAGTCTTTCGTTCAGAATGTGCAAATTACATTCGGGCTGAGGTGGAGTTTGTTAGATTTTATACTGATCTACATCCCAACTGTAGCAATATGATTTACTCATACATAAGTAGTAAATGATATTTTGTATGTATTGAATTGACTTATGTTAAAAATTTTTCATTTTTTTTCATAATAAAATATTCGAGCGGAACAGACTAGTCTGCATTTAAACCGTTTTTATTTTACAAAAAGAAAATACTTAAGTATATAAAAAATGTCTTCCGCAATAAGTGATTTTTCCTCCGACGATTCCGTGGAGCGGAAGGCGGAAGCGTAATATTTTAAATGAAAATCCTTCTACTAGCAAGAAGGCGAGATTTGATGTGCAGGAGTCATCAAAGAGCGGCGAAAATTCGAGCACGAGTAATTTGCAAAAAATGGAAGGGAATCGTAGTGCAATTTTGTACGATGAGTACTTCAAAATTATAAAAAAGGTATGTGTCTACTGTTATTTATTCAAACCCAATCTTGGGACAAACTAGTTTTGGTTAGGCAAAAACAAGTTGGACGCAACAATACTGTGGATTGCTTAGCTGGTGTTGGACTGATAAGGTTTTTTTTAAGCGCGGCCAAAGGCGGCATACGCGTTAAGGTTTCCTGTGCAAAAATACTGTGGTCGCATGACCGTGTAGCCCAGGAAAAACTAGTTTGTCCTAACATACATAATAAAGCTGAGACGTTCTTACAAATATGTGTATCCTTTTCTGTGTCTCATTAAAGTTGAATGCGACAGATTTCCAAAGGAAACGAAATGGCATTTTAGTAGAATGTCGTATATGTGAAACACAGCTACAAGGTTCAATGCAAATAACGTCGAATTTTGTAAGACATTAAAAAAGCGGCATATAAAACAATTTAACGAGTATCAAGAACTCAAAGCAACCAGAAGTAAAGTAAAGTCTGGTAGCCAAGAAACATTCAACAATCTAGTTGTGCAATTTATCACGCAAAATATGCTTCCCATGTCTATTGTCGATGGAAATTCATTTAAGAATTTAGTTGCATATGCCAACCCTCAACTTAAATTGATTAGTAGACAAACCGCAGCAAACATAGTGGACGATTTTTATGTTGCTATGATCAAAAACATAAAACAAATGTTAACACAGTGCAAATATGTCTGCACTACTGCTGATATATGGTCGACTAAGCACAGAAGTTTTTTTGGATATACTTGCCATTGGCTAGATGAGTCATTCCAAAGGAAATCACTTGCTTTAGCATGTCAACGATTTTATGGAGCTCATACTTTCGATCGTATTCATGATATGATACTAAAAATACATGCAGAGTTTGGTCTTAACAGTAACAATGTGTCTGCCACTATAACTGATAATGGTTCCAATTTTATAAAGGCGTTTAAAGAGTTTGGATTGAGTACTCCCTCACTAATATGTCATAAGGAGGATGAAGTTGAGGAAGTGGAAAATATGGATGAATTGAATGCAGTTGAATTTTCCAACAATTTCTTTGACAGCTCATTGCCAAAGCATATAAGGTGTGCAACTCACACATTGAACTTAGTAGCCACGACGGATTTAGTTCAGCTAATAAAAAGTGATTCAAGTATCTACGAAAAGCATAAAAAAGTAAGTAGGATTTCTGTGATGTTTTGCAATCAGTGTTGGGCAAAATTGTATTTATTAAGTATTAAGTACAAAAGTATTTATGCCGTGCGCAAGTTTTTTACTTGAATATTTAGAATAAAAATTTTTTCGACCATCTACTCTATTTAATCGGAAATTAACCACACATATTTATTTTGATTTCATATATGTTCATACGTAGGTGATTAAGAAGTGTTCCGATCTGTGGTGTAAGGTTAATAGACCGAAATCATCTGAAAAGATTATAACTAAATTGGGTTCACAGCTTAAATATCCGGTTGTGACAAGGTGGAACTCATTGTACGACTCCATTCAATGTTTGATGTCCATAAGGAAAATATAAACGAGCTTTGTGAAGAGCTTGAAGTGAAACAGTTTCACGAAAATGATTTTAAATATTTGGACGAGTATTTGAAATTGTTAGAACCGATATCAAAAGCGATTGATTTTTTGCAGCAAGACAATAGAATGGTTTATGGCTATCTTCTTCCTACATTGGCGACGCTAAGAACAAAATATCGGAAGATTCGAGCAAATAGCATATTAAAAAATTTTGATAACATAGTTACTTCATTGGAAGAATCATTGCAAAAGAGATTTCGTAAATATTATGATTAGGAAAATTCAAACGACGCTGTTATAGCTGCGGTACTTTGTCCAGACATTAAGACAAAGTGGGTCAAGTGTTTGAATTCGTCGTTTGATACTGACAAAGTTAAGGAAATCAATGATTTAGTAAAAAATATCTTATCTGAGGAATTCGACTCTAATATCATTCCTATTCAATACAAAACACCATGCGAACCTAATAATAGCGAATTTTTTGATTTTTCTTTGACTGGTAATGACTAGTTAAAACCGTAAAAATAAGTAAATAAATTTTAAATTTCTTTTTCAGACGATTCCATGGCTCAGAGTATCACCAATTGTTCTTCTGTCGAGGAGGAGTTTTTGTCGTATATGGTAGACAAAACTACCGAAATTACTATGCTTAACCGGTACCCGATTATTAAGAAAGCGTACCTTAAATATAATACACCCTTGCCATCTTCGGCCGCAGTAGAAAGGCTTTTTTCGTTTGCTTCCTTACTGAATACCCCACGCCGTGGAACGCTTTCTGACAACAAGTTCGAAAAATTGCTGTTGCTAAAAGTTAACGGAGACGTATAACTAAGTAAACATGTTCTCATGCACTTTGTTGTATTTTCATGTACATAATACCTACATATTATGTACATACATATAATAAATACAAATTTATTGCATTGGAAGTTTTTGGAATTCATTGACATTTTCTAAATATTTTATATATTAACTACTGGGGTTTTAGTTAGGCTTTTTGTATACTCATTTACTTATTTTCCAAACAAATAAGTATTATAATTCTATGAAGAAGTGCGCGCAAAGATTGCTTTAGAACTTCATTATTCACCTCGGACTGCAAAAATGACTAATTAGTCATGAATAACAGAAAATACTAATGACTTCAAATTTGCAGTCTTTAGTCAAACATGTGATTGTTTGGCTGCAGTTAATAAGCCTTAGTCAGTGAATGTGACTGCAACGATTTAAAGTCACGAAGACTGCATTCTTTAACACCTCTGCTTCTAAATAATCTCTGTAAGTATCTCGATAATCGAATATTTTACGTAAAAATTCTTCTTTCATTCCTCTCATTTTTAATCGAATATTGCCATGTATTTTGCACACGCAAACATTGTGTGTACCTTTAGCACCCACTAAGATACACTGCTCGGCTCTTAAAAGTCTAAAAGCTGACAAAGAAATCTTTAAATGAGGATTTTCTTTTACAAACTCAGAGTGTAAATCATCGAGATATCCCAACAGCAAACGTTTCTAAAAAAAAGTAATCTTATTTACTTTAAATATTAAATAAGTATTCGAAATAATTAATAATAAATAAAAGATTGAAAAAAATTATAAAAAAGCTTTTTATACATAAATTATTATCATAACATAGCTATTTTTTTTTAATTAAATAATTTATAAATTAATCAAAATATTTAGTATTGCTTACTGTTTCGTGTTGACGTTTACCATCAACTTTGTTGAAAATTGATGAACTTAAAACATTTTACACCTGGCATTACTCTGCTGACGTTATCAGAAAGGTAAAAGTCTTTCACTTTTTCGGTCAGATCCGAGCTCATACCTCGACGCACTCTCTTATCAGGTTGACTGCAGTATCCTTTGTTTTCTTTTAAATTTTTAGCCGAAACAACTAAACGTCTGCTCACGCCGAATTCTCTAGCTATTTTTCTAGTTGACCACTTCACTGGTAATGTTGTAAATAAAACAATTTTTTCTCCTCGCGTCGATGCATTTGACAATGCTATTTTAAAATCACTTATCCAATCATCACAACCGTTATCGGTCAGAATACTTGAATTGTTACTGTTTAAAGATTTTTTTAGAATTTCACTGTCTGCTCAGATATATTTAACTTAATTTTTTTTTGCAGGGTTAACTATGATAGCTTCATGAACCGCAGCTGCTAATTTTAATATTTTATTCATATCATCAACATATTTACACTCATAGTTTTTATCTTCTTTCGAAACATGTGATAATTCTAACTCTTCTTCGTCTTCATCACTCTGTAAGTTACAATTTTCTACACCCTGCTCTTGTTTATTTAAATCTTGAAATCGAGTGGAATTTTTCATTTCATACAGTCGTCTTTTACACGAAGCACAAACGAATGAACCATGTAAACCACTAATCTTTTTATCACATTTTTCAGATAAAAAATGTTATTTTTTCTTACGCAATAATTTTTGCGTTTTTTTTTTTGAAAGGATTACAACACTTATGTGGTGGCTCCATGATAAAAATAAAACAATTAATGCGAGCGAAATAACAAATGCAAGCAAAGCGTGCAATTGTCATTTGTTTTTGCGTTTACTTAAAGCTAGGTAATCGCAGCGCTCGGCCTAGTGCATCCGCCCTGGCCGCTATCTAACACGTTAAATCGATCAGATCTTTTTTCTGGTAAGATAGCACTAAAATTTTCTTGTGCAGTCATTTAGTTAATAGTTAAATGAATATTTTTGCTAAAAAAACATTTTTTTCTACAACACCGAGAAGTTAGTTAAATTACCATTTGTTTATTGTAACATTAATTATTTATAAACTATTTTTTTTACGTGAATTAATTTTTTTTCTGTTCTCCTACTATTTTTCAACATACAATCCAATTTTTATTGAGATTCAATAGTTATTTGCTGATATATTGTACTTAAAAAAAAATTTCTAAATTTTCAATCCCTGATAAATTTTTGAAAAATTGAAATTTTCAAAAATCGTTTTAGGGCATTACTTTTAACTTATAAACCTTCCAAAAAATGTTAATGGATACATACAAATCGAATAGTAGATTTTTAGTGGCCCGCTTAAGAAATTTTGACTCATAGTGGCATAACCCAAAGTAAAAAATTTTAAAATTGGGGTTATGCCACTTGGGACTCTGTCACGGCACCATCCTAGATATTATGTATACTCAAATATATACGTTGTTTCGATGCACGTTTATTTTATCCGTACTATGAAATAAGGCTATTTTCTATGGTTCAAATGCAATTCAAGTTAATAACAATGTCCCTTATCGTGAGTTTCGCCTGAAAACAAATTTGCCCGAATTTTTTTCAACCGTAGTGAATACGTGGAAGTGGAAAGTGAACGATTTCGGGAGAGGGAATGAACCGCCATTGACAAAAATGCAACCCCCGACCACCTAGGTCCCCTGGTTCCCTAGGGACCCCTTAGAAAAATTGCCAAAAAGCACAATTTTCATTTGCGTTTCTTCGCTTGAAATATGTTAAATATTCATTTGCACAATACATTTTTATATACACATTTTTATATACAAGACATTTTTATAAAACACCCAGTAACCAAAATAGACATTACTGGGCGGCAGCCTCAGGTTTACCACACAGAAAGGGAATTCTAGTTACCTCATCCTTTCCAAAGGTTTCATCACTGGGGCGGTAGCCCCAGTTAGGTCACACAGAAAGGAGAATTCTACATAATAAGGGTTATAATCCCTAAGCGCGGCCGAAGGCCGCCTACGCAGAAAGGGATTCTACGCAAAAATACTGTGGACGCAAGTAAAAATTGCGATTTTTGGCCATTTTTCTAAGGGGTCCCTAGGGAACCATAGGGGACCTAGGTGGTCGGGGGTTGCATTTTTGTCAATGGCGGTTCATTCGCTCTCCAAAAAGGTCGGTTTGAGGTGCCACGCCCACTCCCCTTCGCCCACCGCACCTTTAACGAACGGCCATAATGGAAAGTTTCCCCCATAAAAATGAAAATATAACGGCAATATTTCTTGTTTATAATGGATTAGATCCATCGCACACCACGGACTTTATCGGCCGCCGATTTAGATGGGCTCGCTAGTCTTTCCATTGCACCACAACTTATTGGTCGGAGCGATTAAGCTGGAGGAGTGTGCGCACCTCCATACATCTTCATGTACATATTTCAAGCGAGCCCTATTATTTAAATAGGCGGCCGATAAACTCTGTGGTATGCGGTGGCTCTTATAGCTGCATCCTTACACCTATTCCGTGTGTTGCAATATCCACGAAAGCAGCAGTTAACTTTTTATGAAGAAAAATATTTAAAAATATTCGAAAATTATTATTTATTTTTCCAACGTCAAAAGGTGGATTTTTTTTTGAAAAATTTGGTACAATAAAAAATACGAAACACGTTTTCAGTCAGATAGCTAACATGGCGGATAAGAAGAAGAAGTGAAACTACATTCTAAAAATTATTGTATCATGGTTGTGAGCTTTGCACTCGGTATACACTACATTTTCTCACAGTTACAGAATCCAGCTCCAGATGTGTTGCGGATTGAGCAGGAAGTTTTATTCTGCATCTATTGTAAGTGCTTAATATCAGCAACAAATATATTTTGTGTGAAGCAACACTTCAATAAAATGTGGCAATATTTCCACCTGGAGAATTTTTTATCTATTAAGCTCCGTACATACATGTATGCAATGTGAATTAAACAAGGTGTAATTTACCCTCTTTTAAGGTACTATTATGCCAAAAAATATACACAAACGATTCAAAATTCACAAGCAAATTTTTCAATTTGACTTTATATGTATGTACAAGAAATTTTTATGCTTTAATCGAAAAAAATGTTCGTTATATACATTTTTGGGGCATATATCAAGCATATTTTTAATATTTTGGAGTCATTTTAATGATCATATAATTATGTTTTTTGTGCATGTTTCTGTCTTCCTACAAATAACATTCAATAAGCATTTTAAGTCTCAATAAAACATATTTGATCTCAACCTTAAATGTTTAAATTCCTTAAAGAAGTATGATTTTTATGGACTCCTTCAAAATGCCTTCAGAAGTGTGTCCTACAAAAGCCCTTCTGGAAGCTCTTCTTTGAGTAGCGAAAGCAGAAGCCCTTCAATTTGTGCCACTCCATACAAAAAAGGAAGGAGAAAGGAATGACTTTCAGAAGTGCCTTTTTGAAGAGATTTTAACTCCTGAAATTATCTACTGCGTATTATGTGTGACACCTCAGCGGTGTACCTGTTCAGGAACTTGCACTTTTTTGGTATTTGCTTGAAGATACAAAATTAGATTTTAACCAAATAAACTAAACAGAAAGAAGGTAAACTCACCAGATATTGTTCAACATGTTAGAAAAAAATGTTTCATCATCGATTTTCGACTACTTATGACAGAAAGCTTAACCTTTTTTTCAAAGAAAAAATCTCCTAAAAATTAGATGGGGGTCCTGGAAAACCAGGACGTCTGGCAGCCCTATGATAAGCACATGCTATTTTTCAAAGAATTTCAAAAATTACAAATTTTGATAAATATACATTGAAGAATATGTCCAATATGTATATACTCACTTGGAAAAATAAATATCCAGTATATGAATGTTATGGCTGTCGCCATAACCAAAGTGGTCCAGTAGGATGCCCAATATATCTTTAACGCCAAAGGATGTACAGCTACATACATACATATACATATGTATAAAAGGGTTAATAGCTGCCATGTAATTTTATAATGAAATGTCTATAAATGTTTACCTAATTTATCCTGGCTACAGTAGTGCATAGTTGCTAGTACAGCACCAAAATTACCTGTGTATAAACACAACAAGAAGCCCCAATCGGTTAAGTAGATCAACCATTTACCCTCACAGAATGACTCTATTAGGCTGCCGATCACACCAACCCCAAAAGAGAGAGCAAACAGCCAGCGATACATAAGCCATAATAAAGATTTGCTTTGATATTGCCACTAAGCAATGGATTAAAAAATATAATTAGTTTTGAAATTTAAATGCATAAAACTGGTATGCAGCTCTCAAGAAATCGGTCAAGAAAAATTTGCCATTATTTCGTGTGTGTGTCAAAGGAATTTTGACATTTTTGATACTTCACAGCCTGTTGCCTCACTCTTTCTTCAAGAAATAATGGAACGGGCATATATTTCTGTTGCAAACCTGGGTTGCCTTGTGCTCTTTTTTCACAAAAAACTTTAGAAAACCGTAGTAAAAAGCGTAGCAAATTTCTTAAGAACAGCGTACTGCCTGAAGGAAATTTGACTTAAGAAAATATCTTAGCCATTTCTTGTACGCCATTTTGTATTGAATTTTAGCTTTTCTTGAGAACTGCATACAGGCCTATACATACATATATTAGTATATGCCCACCTGAGATTTGAAGAAATCATCCGAGGGCTCATGCACTAGCGATAATTTTTCGCGTTGAAACTCTTTGGCCAGTGGATGGCAAAGTTGATGGCAGATTCCTTGCTTTTCCCGCATCTATTGCAAATATAAGTATGTATGTATATTAAACATATGTATGTATGTCTTTTTTCTTTAACCCTGAACGTGCTTCGTTAGTCGATTCGACTAACAAAAATTGTGTTTCGCTTCGTACCTCTCTCTGAAGTCATTTACCTTTTTGTTTATTATATGTAGCCATGATACAAAAAGAGAAGGTAGTTTCATTTATTGACATTCTTTGTTGTTGCCGACCACTTTTAACAAGTTTATGTCATTTAACTAAAATCATTCTACCAGATTCACTAGCGGCAAAATTTTTGTTTCTTGAAAAAGTAAACAAAATTTTGAGGTTAGTGAAGTTGGATGAAAGTACTAAAAGAAAATTCTTGCGCGTTTCAAAACTGCAAGAATTCGGTACACCCGTGCAAAGGTTCGAAAATAAATTGTTTGCTTTTTCGAGGATAGAGTACATAATACGATCTAATGCAGTTTGATGAAAAATTGCTGACGGTAAATATTTTTAAACCCCTAAACGATGTACCGTTATCCGTGGAAGAGGGAGCAGGTCGAGTTAAAATGATGCCCTGCAACTTGTGACAGTACCTATTTTTGGATTCTCGGAATTTTCTGATAAAGATGTGGCGCTGCTAAAAAATATACATATGCACATACTATTTACATAAATATCAGCTCGAAACTATGTATTTGTGACAGTAATTATCCACATGAGATGAAAACTACTGCAGTTTAATTTTATAAAATTTTTGTTTATAGAAAAATGCATAAGTAAGACAGTTCGGACACGGTTCGGTTATTTGTACAATAATTTTGGGTTATCGTGTCCAAGCACGTGGCCCGAATTAAAAAATTTAAACATATACGTCTAGTTAAAGGATTAAGCTTTAGTCTAAACTAGCGATGGGCATAATGTGCCCATACGGGCAAAATGCCCAAACGTGCAAACCGCGGGCAAATGTGCAAACCGTTGGGTAGATGAGGTGGGGTAATTATGCCCGGGGGGGGGGAACAGAAAATTTTGCTCGACTTGCATCTGTATGTGTGATCGGAATGAGAGAACATGTATATGTGAGTACTCACGATTGAGATAAATAGAGATTGCGCCAATCGCGGCACCGCTAATCCGCTCTTTGTGATTTTGACTGAATGAGCTGTGTGCGTGACGTCATCTTGGTGCAATTGTTGATTGTGAGCATACGAAAAAAACCAAATAACAATTTCAATATTTCTGCGTTAATATTTCTGCGTGGATTTAAATAATTATGGAGACATTACAAGGCAAAATGAAGTGTGCCGTGGCAAAGTGTAATAGTGAAAACAAAAGGAATTGTTGCGTGGATTTAAATAATTATGGAGACATTACAAGGCAAAATGAAGTGTGCCGTGGCAAAGTGTAATAGTGAAAACAAAAGGAAAGCGTCCGATATAAGTTTTTTTCGTTCCCTACGGACGCAAATCTGGCGAAAAAGTGGAAGCAGTTGTGCCGGCGAGGAGATGCATTAAACACCAAATCGAGCTTTGTGCTATGTGTGTGAGCTATGAGCTTCTACATGGAACTATGTTGGCCTTTCCTTGGTGAATTGTAGTAGGTATATTTCCATCGTGAATGTAGACAGTTGATGGGTTTAGTTTTCTGGTAATGGCATACATATAAAAGCAGTTTCTACAGTAAATAGATACGTGAACTTCACTACCTACTTATTTTTGTTAGTACCTGATTCTCTTTAGTGCTGGTATGAGGTAATGCACCAATCTTACCGCGCTGTTACGTACCTAATACAAAACAGTGCCGAAATTATTATACATTTAAAGGTTCAGCTTAAATTATGTTTTAATTACATAGAATATTTGTTTCCAAAGAAGCCACACTCATACATCCTCTCGGATATGGTACAAAAGTCATCAAATAAAAGCTGTGGAGTTTATGGTGGTTGACTACCGTCCACAAATATAAATATGCACTCTGCATGGCTTTTTACAATGTCGAGTCAAAAAATTCGCTTTGCTGCACACCTTCCTTTTGGCATACATGAAATTGCAAACACTGTTAACACATCCCGTTTTTCATGTGCTAAAAATCGTACTTACCTAAAGGGGTACATGTCCAAAATTATTGCTACGTTTTCCTAATTAATCAATCTTTGTATATTTATTGATTCCTACAAAATTGGGCGATGTAATATTAAAATTAGCACATTTTTCTGCATTGATTACATATTTTTAAATGCGTTTTGGCATTTCTCTCTCGAAATTGCAAGAAAGATGACGTCACGCAAAAATTACGCTCAAAAATCCTCTCTCATTGGCGCAATCTTGTATTCTTGGTGAGTACTCACGAATGTGAGACCGCATGGCTGCCAACTTTCCTAAAAGCACCAAAACTTGGGACAAATCAAAACATCAAAAAATTTTTTGCAGTAAAATTTAATATGCATCAATATGCACATATGTATGTACATTAAAGTGGTCCAAAAATGTATGTAAAAAAAAACAAGGTTGGATTTTTAATGCCGCCACCCCCTAGGATTGTTATATACCGAAAAAAATATACCCATATTTTTTTATTTTGACATAAAAAATAATTTAGGTAGTGCTCAAAGCGCTCAAAGTTTTCCTTGTATTTTATATGGAGAAAAAACAAGTTTTCGTAGAAATAGTGTAGAATTCTTGAAAATCAATATTTTTCGATCCGAAAACTTTACTTATCTTCAGGAGATTCTCAGTAATAATACTCAATTGTTTCTTTAACAATTTTTTCATGGTAACTATATATAATATATGTGAATTGGGCCTCTAGCGTAAACTGATATAAAATGATGTACCTATGTGAATGGGGTTAATTGATATGTTTCGATTAATGCTGTATATTCGGTAATCGCCACCCATGCCTTCCGGTACGCGATTTCATAGGCTAGAGACACGCTAACCAGTGCTTTAATGACTTTGTTGCAGAACTTAAGAAGCTGTCAACTTATTGTGATTTCGGTGAAAATCTCAATGACATGTTAAGGGACAGAATCGTGTGCGGAATCCGTAGTGACAGTATTAGACAAAAGATGCTATCGATGACGGAGCCAACATACACTGGCATTGGCTGCCAGAGAAGAAGCAGTGGCAAGAGACACAGGTGAAATGAATCCGACTAGAGTAATAAGTGCAGTTAACTCAATCAAGAAAACAAGTGATGGCAGTGCAGAGAAGACAATTTCTTGTTTATGTTGTGGTAAGTTTGAGCACTCAAAAGTAGAATGTAAGTTCAGGTCTTATAATTGTTCATTTTGTAAACAAAAGCGTCATTTAATTCGAGTTTGTAAATTGAAAAGAAGAAAAGAAAACCCTCAAAATTATGAAAACAATGAGCAAAGGAACTGCATGAAGATAAATGGGTGTAATGCAAAAGAGAAAGCGAAAAATAAGCAAAATTATTTAGATGAAGTCATGCAAGTGACAGATGATTTTGATAATTGTTATACATTTTTCGAGATTAACGAAAACGAATCGGTTAATGAAGTGAAAGGGTATAAAGAGGTTAAAACTGATTGTAACCCTATTTATATCGAAATTAATGTTGAAAATGAATTACTTAAGTTTGAATTAGATTCAGGTTCACCAATATCAGCAATTTCAGAAAGAGAATTCAGAAATAACAAAATTTTTCACGATTTACGATTGGAAGGTACAATGAGAAAATTTAAGTCGTACACTGGCGACCCAATTATTCGTCGTGGAGTAATTACGGTCAATGTCAACTATGAGAATCAAAATAAAAAAACTTCAGTTATTTGTTTCACCAGGGAGCTCAACCCCAATCGTCGGTCGTGAATGGATGAAAGATTTAAAAATATTTAAGCTGATATCAAATGGAAAGATTGACTTAATTGAAAATGCAAACAATGTTTATTGTAACAGCTTCAATGCTGATAAATTATTAAAAGAATTTCCAACTGTATTTACGAAAAAATAGGTTGCTATAAAAATGAAGAAATGTCCTTTGAATTAAAAGAGAATGCCTCTCCAATTTTTTGTAAGCCTCGACAACTCCCCTACGCTATGGTGGAAAAAGTAGAAAATGAACTTAAAAGATTAATTAATGAAGATGTAATCAAGCCAGTTGAGTCTAGTGAGTGGGCGACTCCAATTGTTCCTATTGTTAAAACCAATGGTCAGATCAGGTTATGTGGAGATTATAAAATAACGGTTAATAAATGTTTAGTAATTGACAGGTACCCAATACCTAGAATTCAAGACTTAATAACAAAATTAAACGGCGGTAAATTTTTTAGCAAAATTGATTTAGACCATGCATATTTACAAGTGCCTTTAAATGAAAACTGCCAAAACTTAACAACAATAACTACGCACAAAGGTCTTTACGTATATAAACGATTATGCTTTGGGGTGGCTTCTGCTCCAGGTCTTTTCCAAAGGCTTATGGAGAAAACGTTAAGTGGTATTGACGGTGTAATTTGCTTCTTTGATGACGTGTTAGTAGTTGGTTCATCGGAACAAGAACTTTGGACTAGATTGCATGAAGTAACAAAACTGAAATATTGTGGCTTAACTGTTAAATTTAATAAATGTAAGTTTTTTGTAAAGGAAATCCAATTTTTGGGATTTAAAATTTATGAAAAGGGAGTTTTCGTTCAAGATGAACGCGTCAAGTCGATTAGTAACATGCCACCACCGAAAAACATAACCGAATTAAGGTCTTTTCTTGGCATGGCCAATTATTACGCCAAATTTGTTGCTAACGCCGATATAGTATATTCACTTTATTCACTTCTAAAGAAAAATACTAAATGGCTGTGGTCAACAAAATGCAAGGAAGCGTTCATTAATATTAAAAATAAATTGAGTTCTAGTGACGTGTTAACGCACTACAATCCATCTCTCCCAATCAAAATAACGTCTGATGCCTCGCCAGTGGGAATAGGAGCGGTAATTTCGCAAATTTATCCTGATAAAACTAGTAAACTAATTGCATTTAATTCTAGAGTATTAGCTCAAGCTGAAAAAAACTATTCTCAACTGGAAAGGAAGCCTTCGGGATAACTTTTGCTGTTAAATCTTTCCACCAATATGTGTATGGTAGGAAATTCACACTCGAGACAGACCATAAGCCACTGAAGTTAATTTTTAATCCTATAAAGGGATTACCACTCCACGCAGCAAGCCGAATACAGAGATGGGCAGTTTTCCTGTCTGCCTTTGAGTTTGATCTTCACCACATTCGAGGGAAAGATAACTACAGTGCTGATTGTCTGTCCCGATTAGGGTGGCCAGATGCGCTGATTTAATCAGTACATGTGCTGATTTTTTTCTATTGTACTGATTTTTAAGAGCCCGAAATCAGTACGCAAAATATACTGATATTTTTAGTTTGTAATGATTTTTACATTTCATAAATACTTTTGTAAACTGGTGTAATTGACATTTACTGGAGGTGTTCAAAACAATGGTTTTTGACAACTCATACGTGTGAGCAGAGTGAAAGCATTAATTAAATTTAAAGCATTATTGAAAAGGTGTCAGCTGGCAATTGTTTCGTTTCCTAGGATTTCGCGAAATAACAAACTGTTTGGATTCAAACCAACCCAACTTCACGATTTGCAGGTTTTACAGGATTTACAGGAAAAGCTGGTTTCGCCATTAAGAAATCTTATGAAAGGTGGTGGTGAGTTAATCTTATATTAAGTACACTGAGAAGATGACAATAAGAGATAATCTTTTGATTATAATTAAACATCCACTGATAAATCGGCTGTCAGTATTTCAAACTTAAGACGACGACTGCTACGGTGCAATGTAAGTTCTAAAAATTTGGAAAATGTACAAACTACCGACTCTTTGATATGATATATGTAGCTTTACTTTGATTTTTGATGTTCGACCACCTGTAATTTTACTTGCACATACACATTTAACACTATTAAATTTCATTCGTACTCGAAAATTCGTTTATCGATAATTCGGTAATATACCCTTCAGTCAACATTTTAGTGTGAATGTTGTATTTAATAAGCACACCAACTAGATATGTTTTAAATTTGTTGCTTAAAATATGCAAACAGATTCTGACTCGAGGTCGTCTTCTACTGAAACTGAAAACAAATTTTTTTAAATTTTCTCAATTTTTATAAATTTTCTAGAAAATTAAATAGAATAGAAATTAAATAGAAAAATAGAATTAACTATATTTTTATAAAAAATTTAAATTAAGTAAGGAAAGAAAAAATTTTCAAAACCTGTCAATACATTTTACTACTATTTTCGTGAGCACAGCTGTTCATACATACGTAATACCTTTGACTTGTTTTAAAGAAATGAATTTTTATATTGATAATACTATATGTATTTAAAGGTCTATTAGTTATTTTTTGTTAACTTAATGCGCTGTTATTTGGTTGTTATATGGCTAATAATAAAAAATACGCTTTAAAATGAGCTGATTTTTATGGCTTTGTACTGATTTTTGATCCCAACTGTACTGATGATGTCACTATAATATCTGGCCGGCTTAGTCCCGATTGCCTGAATTAAGGATAGAGGAGAGTCAGAGTGTAGATTATACTTATTTAAATGTTAACGATGATATACAATGTATTGATGTGAAACAAATCGAAACTGAGACGAGGAAAGACGCCGTGTTATCCAAGATTTGTAACTACGTTATGGATGGCTGGCCTGAGAAGGTTGAAGCTCAATTTGAAGTCTTCAAGCGTAAAGAGACAGAACTTTACATCGATAGGGGTTGCTTAATGTGGGGCTACAGAGTGGTAGTCCCCCGAGCTTTGAGAGATCTTATTCTCCGGGAACTTCACAGTTCTCATATGGGCATAGTAAAAATGAGAACCTCGCTCGCTCGTACATTTGGTGGCCAGGTGTGGATGGAGACATCGAAAAGATCACTAAAGCTTGCCGAATGTGTCTCGGAAACTCCAGCGATCCACCCAGAAGTAAGTTGCACAGCTGGAAATGGCCTGATGGTCCGAACCATCGACTTCATATCGACTTCCTGGGACCTGTCGAGGGATGCATGTACTTACTAATCATCGACGCATATTCCAAATGGATGGACGTCAAGGAAATGAGAAATATAACTTCTAAGGCCACTGCAGAAGCCTTGAGTGAATATTTCGCAACCTGGGGTTATCCACTGATCATCGTGAGTGATAATGGCCCAAGTCTTACCTCGGACGAGTTAGAAAAGTTCTTGGAAGCCAGAGGAATTCTACACATAAAGACTGCTCCATATCACCCAGCATCGAATGGGGCAGCCGAAAACGGAGTTCGTACCTTCAAAAGTAAATTAAAAATTATCTTAAAGGCAGGCCTAACTCGAGAGGACACTTTATCCAGATTCTTGATACACTATGGTGCTTTTCCGCACTGTACGACCAACTGTTCACCAGCTGAACTCCGATTCGGCCGAACCATGAGAACTCGATTGGACTTAATCAGACCTAATCTTCGCGAACACGTACTTAAACAACAAGAGCGACAGAAATTGAATGCGCCTGGCAAACGGTGATGTACCCTGCAACATGGTGACGTTGTGATGGTGAAAGACCTGATAAAAAGAGGCTGGATCCAAGGCAAAATTATGAACCAGGTGTCACCCGTAACGTACACCGTTAGTCTTCCAGATGGCACGTAGATCATCTGGAGCCTAGCTTATTAGAAGAGTGCTCTGTCCAGTGTTACGACACCGTTCCAGACACCGACACTGATGCGATTCCCCAAGCTTTGCCAGAAACTCTTGCTGAGAATCAAGCATCAGTAACATCCCCTGAGGTCACCGCCTCCCCGAAATCGTTCGCATCGACAATTCCGGCACCAACTCCGCGACCAGCCACGCTGATGCCGTCTGAAAACACATCTGCTGATTCCACACTTCCATCCGAGCGTCGCACACAACCCAAAACTTCAGCTGGACGACTATCAACTTCCTCAGCCGTACCACCACCCATTGAACCGCGTCGTTCGTCTCGTATTAGAAAGCCAGTTAAGCGACTTAATTTGTAACCAAGCAAACATTTCATTTGTTATCCTTATTGATCGATTTCAAATATGTAATTGTTAATTAAGGTGGGAGGAATATAATATATGTGAATAGGGCCTCTAGCGTAAACTGATATAAAATGATGTACCTATGTGAATGGGACCTCTAGGATTAATTGATATGTATCGATTAATGCTGTATGTTCGGTAATCGCCACCCATGCCTTCCGCTACGCGATTTCATAGGCTAAAGACACACTAATTGTTACGGAAAATTAAATCTCGTATAAGCAAGAAGATCCTGACTTTTATTTACTGGTCTGCTGCCCACAAAAGGCACAAACATCACACTATATTTTATAGGTCCTCCAAAGCCCTTGGAAAATGCAATAGGGACCAATAAAAAATCTTTAAACATAAAAAATGGTTAAATAAACAATTGGATATTAATACTGGAACTGAAGAGAACCATTGTTTTGCGGTCGAAAAATATTTATTTTCAAGAGTTGTATACCATTTCTACGAAAAATTGTTTTTTCTCCATATAAAATACATGGAAAACTTTGAGCGCTTTGAGCACTCCCTAAATATTTTTTGACTTCAAAATAAAAAAATAGGGGTATATTTTTTTCGATATAGAGCAATCCTAGGGTGTGCCGGCATTAAAACTCCGACTTTATTTTTTTGGGCCACTCTAATGTACATACTTATGTGTATAAAAAGATTTTCGTATCCAGAATAAAATGCACTAAATAAGCACTGAACATGGCGGGAAAGCTAGTCTAATAGTATTATATAGTTGTCGAATATATCTAGGTATCTTCGGCTCAGCTAACATGAAAAAAGCTGCATTTATGCATATCTATATATTTTTGATGATTTGAAGATTTTAATTCGACATTCGTATGACCCATTTTTATACTTTATTTAATGCCACAAAATCCCAATACTGGTTATAAAACCATATAACTAAGTTCCAATTTTGTTTTTGTTGAAAAACTGATTGTTTTTTATAAACATATGATCTCTAATTTTATCAAATAAAGTTTAACTGCTAAATTATAAAAGAAATTTTTTTTTCATAAGAGTTTACAGAATATAAATGATTTAGCAGGATTCTAGCGATTTTTGTTTATTAATCTGGCGGGACGGCAGAAACCGAAATGGCAACACTGGTGGTGAGTACCGACTTGCTTGCGCGCATATTAAATAGCTGTTTTGTAATTCACTTTTGCATTGTCAGCTGTGTTGCCAGGTCTTCGTCATGAGAAAACGTCACTCTTGGTCTGAAAAAACGTCATTTCCTACCCAAAAACGTCTTTTTCAAATGAATGTAGAAAAAATTGTGGAGCTCCACACCAAAACGTTTCATTTCCAAAACTCGAAATGTTAATGCAAATTCCTTGCATTTACTGGTATGTGTCCATATTTTAACAGAGAACCCGAGATAAAGCAACCAAACCTTTATTGAGTTGTATTGAAATCACTCGATCGCACCAAAACGTAAAGCTGAGATCACACGATTGCCGTAAAAGCACCAATCTGAAACAATTTTTATGATGGAAATGTAGCATTTTGGTGTGGAACTCCACAATTGTTCTTATTAAACTTTTATTGTGTACAAATGTATATATGTACGTAAGGTATATTAAAATGTCAATTCGACAGAGCACATTTAAAATTCATTGTAAACTGGTTTGAGATCGTTAATATAAAAATAATTTTATACATACACTTGTGATCAGCTGATTAAGTCATAAATACTTTGATCGATTTTGGCTGTTTCTCTTTCGTTTATTTAATGTATATTATTTTTCAATAAAAGCCAAGCTCTTTAACAAACAAAATATAAATCCACAAAAACTGTGCAAAAATTATAAAAAATCTGCAAATTTTCAGCTAGATTTTCAACTTTTTATTCAAATTTTTTAGATTTTTTTTTGAGTTTGCAGTTTGATAGCCCATTAAATTTCAGGGCAATAATGTGCAAGTTTAAAGGGGCGTTGATTTTTACTGTTTTGTTTCTTGTAGACATTTCGGTTGTCGAAAATGCTAAATTACGTTCTGCTAGGAAGGAGTATAGCAATATTTCAGTCTTTTTTTGCGTTCATTACATTTTCAATGTAGTCTTAAAAAAGTCGCCTACTTTTTTCTGACGTTTTATGCTGCACAGCTATTTTGATGCTTTTGCGAGCGTGCGTGTTGCAATAGATCGGCTCTTTCTGATTCGGCTTTTAATGTGCAATTGCAAACATTACAGCAAGCCTCGTAACCTCAAGTGTTTACACAACCAGCCTTTGAACACGGGATCCTTAGTCCAAGAATCCAAAAAAAATCTTTTGAAGCAGCTGCAGCAAAACACAAAGATTTGTAAAGATTTATTAAGAAAATAATTCAAAATCAGTTCCTCTTGCAAGATTTAGTAACAAAGAAAAATTACTGGGAAGTTAAAAAACGTAATTTTTTACACAAAAAACGTCCAAACGTCAACAGGATACAAAAAACGTCCAAATGACGTTAAAAACGTCAACCTGGCAACGCTGATTGTCAGCGTTCAGTTGTTCGCAAATTTTCAAAGGGAGGGGTTGTTCTTGCGCAGATAATTTTTTGTTAGAGATTTGCTTGGAAAAAAAAGAACAATCATGCGCAAAACAACCTTTTTATATGACGGTTTCAGCGTTGCCGCTTTGGAATTTTTTACCAAAACTGGTAATTTTTTTCTTTTTAGGAGGAGTTTGGTAATTTTGTAATTTTTTTCTCAATTTGGTAATTTTTTTAATGTAAGTCTTTTCTTTTAAGTTTTTAATACTAACTTATTATATAGAAAAGTTTATAACTTTGAACCTTCTGACAATTGCACCAAACAAAAAAATTTGCTTATGTACTTACATATGTATGTATCTACACCTTAAGAGAGCCAAAAATTGAAAGGGCTCTTTAATGTAACAATTTGCCTTGACAACTCAGAACTTTTAGTAAGAGTTTGCAATATAGCAGGAAACCACCCATTTTCGCCCAATATGGCGGCTCGATCACAGCCACTACAGTCCACAAATCTGGATTTTGGATCATTTTTACCTGCCGGAACCAATGGTGAAAGAAAATAATTTCACAGGACTAATTAAAAGTTATAAAATAGTAAACGTAAATTTTATCTACCGTTTAACGATACATTTGCTGGTTTCATGTTTTGGTTTTAAGTTATGTAAAATAAATTATGTAAGACTGCTTGTTACAGCCCATTTCCACCAAACGCTTAACTACAGTTAAGAGTTTAGATATTTTCAACAAGAGGTGATCTGCAATGTTTATTTATTCGTTTTTGTTATTTTCCTTTCATTTGCTTGTACCTAATATGAGCAACTACCTCCTTCGAGTTGTAATCTGCTTTTTTCCAATAGGCATAAACTGCAGTAAAAATGAACTATTAAACACCTTTTAAATGTTTGTAAATCTTCGAGCGATTTTTTTCTTTTATGTTTTAGGGCCGATTGTTCAATGTCTGATTAGTACAAATCGGAGGTAGACCGAGCCTTTACATTGAACAACCGGCCATTAAAAATATTTGTGAATTGTTATAGTCGGAACACATTGAAAAGGACAACCACAGCTGTAAATTGTTCGTCTTCGTTTTCTAAACGCTCAGTCGATGGTGATATGAATTTTTTGGACGCGGCAGCGACATCATGCATTTTAATGAGTTTGTCATAAAAGAATGGGAAGAACTAATTTTTCGGTCGAAAAATATAAATAGATCTAAGCTGGCCACAATCCCAGACGTGGTGTATTATCTACATACGTCGAAAAATAATTTCCAATTTGTTTAGAATATTATGCTCATAAAAATTTGGTAATTTTTTTCTGAGTTTGTTAATTTTTTTCTGAGTTTGTTAATTTTTTTCAGAGGTTTGGTAAAAAAATTAAAAATCTTTGTGTCAACACTGGACGGGTTTCTACCGACTGAGCCTAGTAGCAGCGCTCGGCTCTCTTATTTACGAACACATGCGCAAGCAAGATCGTTAACACGTTATTGTTCGCCAGTATGAATAAGCACATGCTATTTTTTACATAAGTATAATCAATTTAAACTTTATTGATTTATTACTAAAAAAAATGAAATTGGTCAGCATTTCATGATGTTCAACTATTTTTAATAAATAGACTACAAATATAGTTAGAAATTGTTCCTCTATAAACAAAGAGGTGAATATAATAGCCTTTGGCAATATACATACATTGCATAAAATGTATTGCTATTGCTTACCTTTTCGGTTTTAAATTTTTACCCCGCATCAAGTACCTGCTTGCCCGCGCTGCTGCGCGCGAGCTGTTCTGCCGCCCATCCCTAGTCTAAACGAAAAAGATTGCGGTTTGATTTTGCGCAAAAATACTGTGGACGGCGTAACCGGAGTTGGAGTGATGAGGTTATTTTTTTCTAGCGCGGCCGAAGGCAACCAACGCGAAAAGGAGTTTTGCGCAAAAATACTGCTGATGGCTTAACACGAGTTTAATTTTTCTTGGCGAAAATGCTAATTTTACCCTATTTTGAAATGGGCCCCGGAGTGCCTGTAGAAGGGGCAGGGAGGCGAAGGATGGCTTTTCTTAAAGTTTATACTGTGCTCTTTCTAATGAGTTTTAGGTGACACACCCTCCGCTCCCACCAAAAAATCATTGTACAATTAACCGAACATTTCCCACGCACAACATTAAATCCTCTGATGTATTGTTTGATTGCTATCAATGTGGCAAGGTAGCTCATAATTTTGTACAATTTATGAAACTCAAAAACTTATTTTTTGTCAAAAATCTTAAAATGAAACTACCTTCTTTTTGTATCACGATATGTAACAGAGAAAAGAATATGTATTTAATATTTTGTTAATGTGTTTTAAAAAATATAAAGAACTAAAAATTTATTTTCCTTTTTTACTTTTTTATATTTGCTATTTGAATTCAAAGTTGGTGTTAGTCGTTTCGACTAACAATCCCGCAGACAGGGTCAAAAGAGCGAAGCAGTTCCAGGGTTAAATTAAATATATCTACCTATGACCACAGGATGTGGAATGATGAAAATCCAACAAAAGTACCTTTTTTATACATATGGATGTGTGTTATTTTTATGGAAATGGCTTCGCTCAAAAATGGGTTTCTAATATTTGCTTTTATTAGGTCCATTCAATAACTTTTCCAGTAAGTACTTGAAGCGAGAGCGTAATAGAAAAATAGCGAGTAAAATTGGGAGCAAGAGAAAATTTTCAGACAAATTTATTGAACGCAAAACTAGTAAAAACTTGCAACTTAAGCTATTTTCTGACGGTTAAGTTTAGGCGCGAAATTTTCTTTTTAATTGGGAATAGTTCCCATCGTCATAAAAATAAAAAAATATACAATAGATTTAAATTTTTCATCCATATTTTCATTTCAATAATTATGTTTCATCAAATCATCCTCTTAAACCTTTTTGTTTACATATGAATTTGAAACATAACCCTACTTTTTGACTCCTGCAAATTCCTGCTAGTAAAATTTTTACTTGCAAGAATTTGCAGCTCTCTCGGGTAGTTACGCTCTCGAATTCGCCCTCTCATGCAAATATTTTGGGTTATTGAATGCATTTCCAGTAAAAACTTGCAAGTACTAGTAACAATTCTTAAAAATTTTTTGATATTGTACTTGACGTGGAATTTTTCATATATGAACATACATACATATGTAGTGTGTATATGTTGTTTTGGAGTTTTCATAAATGAAACTGAATAAGCATACGTGGAAAATTCCAAGTCGACCGAATAAAAAAATTTGAGTAATCTATTTTACCCCATATATATATATGTATATACATATGTATATACCTGGCCGTAATTAGGAAAATTAATAATTGAATAAAAAAATAAGAACTAATTTTGATACATCATCAAATAACTTCGAATAAGGAATATATTTTAACTGAAATTCAAGTAATTTCATATGACGAATAAATTTTTTATTCATCATTCAAGTGATTTCAAATAAATGGTTATTCTTCATTCAAGTCATTTCGAATGATGTCTAGATTTTCATTCATGATAAAACTAATTCCGAATATTTTTTTAAATTCATAAACCAGTCATTCTTCTGGCCCAACTGACGCCAATTGGAAATTCCAAGTGAAGCCAAGTCCTTCTCCACTTGGTCTTTCCAACGCAGTGGGAGCCTCCCTCTTCCTCTGCTACCACCAGCGGGTTCCGAGTTGAATACTTTCAGAACTGGAGCGTCGGAGTCCATTCGACCGACATGGCCAAGCCAGCGGAGCCGCTGTATTTTAATTCACTGCACTATGTCCATGGCGATGTAAGGCTCATACAGCTCATAGTTCCATTGTCCATGCCTCGGCGCAATATACCAACCAACACGAGCATGATAAGTGACTAATAGAGTGTGGTTTTCATACGTCCTTAATTGCCTACTCAGTCCAAAATAGCACTTGTTGACAAGAGTGATTCTCCGTTGGATTTCAAGGCAGACATTATTATTAGTGTTAATGCTGGTTCCCAAATAAACGAAGTCGTCAACTTTTTCAAACTTGTAACTGTCAACAGTGACGTGGGTGCCAAGGCACGAATGCGCTGACTGTTTGTTTGATGACAAGAGATACTTCGTCTTGTCCTCGTTGACCGCCACACCCATCCGCTTTGCTTCCTTATCCAACTTGGAAAAGGCAGAAAAGATTTCGCGGTTCTTGTTACCGATGATGTCGATGTCATCGGCGTACGCCAGTAATTGCATGCTCTTGTAAAAAATTGTTCCTGAGCGGTTCATTTCTGCAGCTCGTATTATCTTCTCCAACATCAGATTAAAGAAATCGCATGAAAAGGAGTTGCCCTGTCTGAAACCGCGTTTGGTAGCATACGGCTCGGAGAGGTCTTTCCCAATTCTGGCGCAGCTGGTGGTATTGCTCAACGTAATTTTACACAGCCGTATCGGTTTCGCGGAGATGTTAAATTCAGACATCGCGGCGTATAGGCAACTCCTTTTGGTGCTATCGAAAGCGGCTTTGAAGTCAAAAAATAGGTGGTGAGTGTTGATTCTTTTCTCGCGGGTCTTTTACAAGATTTGGCATATTGTGAATATTGTGGGCTTCAGTCTTTCACACAATACGCTTAATAAGGCCTTGTAACCTATTTGTAGAAGGCTGATCCCGCATTGGTTGGCGCGAATGCCGGGGTGGATTGGACAGAGCACACTTAAATTCCAGTCGCCGGACATGCGTTTATCTGACCATATTCTGCATAAGAGGTCATGCAAGCTTCTGTTCCGCCTGTCACAAAATACTGTCCCACCCACCACAAGCTAAAGGAGTTTTTTTTTTAGTTTTAAATACGATAATGCCATTAAAGCATAAAATGGGCCTTAACAATCTATTAGCTTCATACGAGAAAGGCGCTTTGATCGAAATATTTATAGTTTTTCTGAAATTGGGAAACGAATCCATCAACTCAGAGAGTCGGGTGTCATCGTTGTCCCACCCAGCTCTTTAAAAAAAAATGTCAATTTTCTGTTTAAGTTATTTGTTACTTTATTAGTTTCGTAATAATCTAATATCTGACCATCATTACCGAAAGATCGTCAATTTACCCCAAAACATTGTCATTTCGACAAAAAAAACGTCAAATTTTGCTTTATTATACTTTTTTTAAATAAAAAACACAAAGAAAATTACATACAATAAATGACCACACATTACAAAACCAAAGGGAACCCACATTTCATTTGGGTTAATAAAAGTTGATTTGTAATTGTTAACGGCAACTTAAAATTACAATTTAAAACACAACTACTTTTAAATTGTTGAAATCCACCGGTTTGAAATTTCTGAAGATTTTCATCCAGTTTTTAAGTGTAGCATTAACTTTTATTAACTGATAGATAATCTTGACTGAACAAATTCCCTCTGCTATTTTTCTGTCTCTTTCAAATAAGTATCAGTGCAAATTAATGATTTGGTTGGAATTCAAGAACCAATTCAATATAACTACAAGTAATTTTTAGCAAAAAACAAAACCGACTTCAATTCTCATATAAAAAAAATATATATATATATATTTCATGATCCAAAGATCGGATCTACACCAGATTACCTCTGAAACACTACCTTTCCGATGCAAAAAGAATTATCGAAATCGGTTGACGTGCTCCAAAGTTATGCGCAGAGTTGGGCAAAATTTATTCGAATAACGAATAACAAATGAATAAATTGTTTTTCTTGTTATTCGTAAATAATAAATAATTTTGTTTATTCAAAAAAAAATTTTCGAATGACGGATAAATTATTTTATTCGTTATTCGAATAATTATTATCTTCATTAATTATTCGAATAACGAATAAAATAATAATAAAACAAGTAATTTATGTGTATAGATATGTACATATATTTACGTATAAAATGATAACCGTTTTCGTTGTTGCGTTTTAACTCAAACCCCTGGATAGATTTAAATCACATTTTCGGATTAATTAATGGTGCTGCAGTCGAAATCATTAGAAACCCCATATGTCTGGACTACTTTGTTTTTTATGTTTATATTATACGAATTTACGATGTCTCATGTCGTCATACACCCTAAATGCGACCTTGCATCTACCTCCGCTTGATTAAATTGCTCGGGCGGTCGTTGCTGCAGCAGTAAGACTCAAGGAAACCAGCTCTTGGATATTTTAAAAGTGGCGAATCAGCAAGGAAAGTTTCGACCACATCCTTCCAAGAAAGACCACTGTTGGTATATCAATGGCCAAATTTTACATCGAGGATTTTTGGCTCTCCTATAATAGAAAACGCACATCAGTGCTCTTCAGCTTCCTTATAAGGACTTTTGTTGGCCTACATGACATAACACTAGAGGTTGACGCTCCGGACCAATATTGTAGTTGCAAGATCATAGAAGAAGATTACGCACGCTTAGAAAAGATGTCACAAGTGGAAATAAGACCATCGGTAAAGCTCATGACATTGAAAGGAATTTTTTCTTGCATATAGCATCAGAATGTGTGAGAAGGGTTCTGCTCTTCAGTTGTTCAACCTAAATTCAGAATTTTTAACTTACCCATATTTGGTTTTCAACGCTATTCTTGCATTGGCCAACGCAAAAATCTTATCAGGGGCCGCGAAACCAGAGGGAATGGGCTAGTATTCTTGATAAAATAGTAAACATAATTCAGCTAACTCACAATCCTTGACAATAGAAATAAAAGTAAAAGGTGGCTCAATGTGTAAAAATGAGTTTTTATTCATTATTTAAAATAACGAATAAAATAACGAATAAATTATTCGCAAGCAATTTATTCACGAATAATTTATTCGTGAATAAGATATCTGCGAATAATTATATTACGGATAAAATTTTATTCGAATAATTATCTAATTAACAATTTTTTCGAATAATGCCCAACTCTGGTTATGCGGTAACATACATAAAAAAAAAATAAAAATATTCCGACGAGCTGATAACCTCCTCCTTTTTTTGAAGTCGGTTAAAAAGTACGGTTGTAGAACGAAATTAGATAAATGCAAGGTTGTATTTTGAATTACATATGTACACATACACTGTACATTACAGTGGCCTTTTTGTTGTATGAAAAATTTGAAATGCATTGAATCCAAAAGTTTTCGCACAGAATAATGTGAGGTTGGGGATATAAATAAATACGTAATTAATTTAAAAGCCTTCAGGTGATTCCTAGAGGTTCCGGTTTGACCAACAATGTCGAAATTACACCAATTTCTTTTATTTTGTATTTCTTTTCTTAAGTATATATTAGAAAAGTTCTACATTATGCTTTATTTAAAATTATATTAAATATTATTATTATTAGATATTAAATCATATATTGATATAAATTATGATTTCATATTTTTCTCAGCTTTAATATTATCGTGTACCATCGTTTTTCAATTAATGTCAGACTTTTTGAGCACTTCAAAAAGGTAAATGTATTCAGTTTTCAATAAAAAACAGTTCAGGAATAAAAAATTGGGTTTCATGGTCGTAAAAGCTGAAAATTTAAAATAATAATTTCAATTTCAACATATTTCCTATTAAAAAATCAAAATGATCAACCCGGAACCGCTCGGAATTTCCGGATCCGGAAAAAACAAATTTCATATTTATTTTCCTTGCCAACCTCATGTTTTTTCGTGCGAAAACTTTCACTTTTTGAAAATCGACCAAAAAAAGGCCACTCTACTGTACATCTGTACTAGAGTGATTCAGAAATTTTTATTTTTGTTTTTTTCCGCGGAACCATGCTCAAATGTTTCGCTTAGACGCCAAAATAAGTCTCAGTAAATATAAGCCATTAATATAATTATTAAGAATGTCCGCATCGCACTTTTCGATTTCCCATAAGAATAACACAGGAAAAAAAAGCTTTTTTGTACTTCTTCTTTTATATTTAACTAACGAAACGTTGTATTGTAAAGGTCAGAGAATTGAATGCTCTACAAAAAAGATTTGTAGTAATTTTTCGATAAGTCAACTCGGTAAAAAGTTATTCGAGGTCAAAGTCGAATTCACCACTCTTTCCTCTTTGTAGCGCCTTCAGTTCTCTACAAAAATACTCTAAGGCCTTTACAGTACTTTTGAGCATGGTTCCGAGCAAAAAAATACATTTCTTTTCTCAAAACGTCATTGAGCTAAAAAAACGTCAAAAGGATGACGAAATCGTCAATTCGGCAACGCTGTATCTGACTTCAAGTGTTAAGATTTTGAGACTTATCCAATAAATGGTTAAAGAGAAATGGCCCACCACGTTGGTATGCCCCGTTTTCATAAATTGGTCCATTTTGTGCACTCCCGTCTAAAGCTATTGATTTCGCAGTTGAATTACACCAATTCACTGATCCTAGCACCTAGCACGTGTTGAAAAGAAACAGGAATCAATTACAAAATGGAATGCAAAAATTAGAGCCAATGTCGTATTCACAATTGTCTAAGTCATGATATTACACAAAATCAACACACATCCACATTGTAAAATGTGGTAGATTTTAAGCTTACGGTGGTAGATATACCACAAAAGTGGTATAGTCAGCACACTGTATATACCACAAGAAAATTTATATTTATCGTCTACCTGGTACGATGATCAAGAAAGAACGACTGAATAATAAATTAATAAATTAAAATTCGTTATTCGGAATTACTTGAATTAAAATAAGTTTTCATTTGAAACTACTCGAATGATGAATAAAAATTTATTCTTTATTAGAAATCTGTTGTTGATGATTAAAGGTTTATTCGTCATTCGAACTTACTTAAATGAAGAATAAAAATTTGTTCTTCATCCGAAATTATTGGAATGATGAATAAAAATTTATTCCATAGGACTTACCGTTGATTTTTTGCAATTTTTTTTTTTGTTGAAGATTTCGTTAATTTTTTCTTCATATAAACAAGTCGCCAAACACTCTTAGTACCAGGGTTGTTGCGAATATCCGTATCCGCGTTCGTAACCGCGGAGCTTCCGCAATAATGTTAATTCGCTTTCGCATTCGCAATAATCAATGCGGAACTTTTGCGAATGCGAATGTATATCTGACAAACAAAATGACAAATTTAAGCCAATATTTTTTGCCGCTCTTAAGCGTATTTGTGTATAAAAACTGGTCAAAAGTCAGATTTATCAACTTTGATAAAAGTGTCTTTAAACCTATACAAGTTCCCAGTTCTACTTGATCATTTCTTTCTTTCTGTATTATGATTTTGTGGACCAATCTTAAAAAAAAACTACTGGACATGAAAGAAGAGAGTGTGTGTGATTTGCTTTTGATGTTATTCGTTGCCATCATTTCAAATGAAGCTCATTGGGAAATTTATTTTTAGCAAAAATTTCAAAAATACAGTAATTTTGTTTACTTGCCGGGCCTTGTCGGGCAATATTTTTTTCATAGGGGTATATATTGGATCCTTGGCTAACCTTTGTGTTAAAACTGTCCCCTACGTCCCCCTTCTTTTGCTATTTAAAGTCATAGAGTAGGCTCCTTCAATAGAGCTTTCCAACAGAAATGTTCAACGTCTAGCTATAAGGCGGAATAAAGATAAAATGGAATGTGAAAAAGTTGACTACGAACTTCACAAATCAAATAAGAATCAATTCGAGGCGAAGTTTATATCTATTGAGGAGTGGGAATTGGCATGCAATATATGTATTAGGGTGCCCATCGAAAATGCTTTTTTTTTGGAAATTTCAAGACCCTAGCCCCTAATTTTATTCGTTTTTATGAGAATTATTATTGCCTATTTTTATAGATTTTTTAAAGGTCATTTAGAGGACGCGACCTGTCGATTTAGGTCAGAAAATAAGATTTTGTAGATTTATGAGTTTTTGAATGACTATTTTTGCCTTGATTTCAAAGAGCGAATATGAACTGATAAGAGGATATATAGGCCTTTACAATGGTAGATAATAATCTTTAGTGGACTTGGCTTGTTGGGATTTTTTATCGGCTACAATAAAAAACATATTTCGCTTAATTTTTGAAATTTTGACCATCGATAATTTCCACAATTTCAAAATATGTAATACTATCTAAAATTAAATTTATTTTTACATAAACTAATAGCACATTTATTTCAATCGCATAAAAATTGTACCAAAATTGTAAAAAATGTGTATACCAAATTTGGTCGAGGTCGATGAAGCAGTTTTCGAGATACACATATATGATGTAAGTGGGCAGAAAACCCAATTTTTTGCTAAAAAGCGATTATATATATCAATTTTGAATAAATATTGATATATTCCTTAGCCACACTGCTCAAAAAATCTGAAAGCTAGGTAGACACATAATATAAATTCAAGGCAGTATTTAAGAAAAGTGGCCCAACTTCGACAATTTTTATGCGATTGCATTAAATGAACTATCAGTTCATTTAAAAACTAGCAGACCCGGCGAAATTCGTCCCGCCCAAAATAAATTTTTTGTATTGAAACATTTTGGTCCAACAACATTTTCACCAACAGTTCACCTTCTACTATTACGGGCTGGTGTTGTCAAAAGGCATATGTATTTCCATTGCCATCTTATATAGCCTAGCATAAGTGTATATGCATACAAAGATACGTAATAGCTTCAGTGCGGTTGAAAGACGCCACGCCCCCTTTTTAAATAGCCCCAATTTTCTCTAAGAGTATGGTATTGATTTCATATATCTCCATACCATGATCGAGTACTCTACCATGAACACTTCCGGAGATATGCAGTGTGAAAAATTCGGTTTGTATGGGAGGTGCCACGCTGAAAATTTGCGTTCATCTGTCACAAAATATGAAAACGCATTGAGCGCATGGAATCGAACAAAAAAAATGGATTTGATAGCTTATGGCGCCGACAGCGGCTAATGAGTAATTGTGACTGCCTGCTAGTTGCAAAAGTTGGAAAAGTCGAGCTCAGCAAATAAGAAAACTAATTAAAAGTTATTCTTTAAAGGTGAACCTTTTGAAGAAGCCACCCGAGAACTAAGCAGCACTGAGACCCTCATCATCCGCGATTCCAATAATTAAATTGCTTATAAAAAACCACTTTGAAAACAGAGTTTCGTTCGAAGTTTTCATTCCTTGAAAATAACAATTTATTTGCCATATTCAGAAGAAAGGATTAAAAATGAATTAAAAAAGCTAAAATCGAAAAAACTCTGATGACGTTGCAGTTTCTTTAATTTTTGAAGCAGCCAAAGAAATGAGAATGAATAATTATTTCGAAAAAGCTTTAGAAATTCCTGACACATCTGGTTTCGCTTGTAAGCGGTGTTTAAACAACGGCCATGATGCTAGATTTGTGAAGTGAAGATGAAAGTCAGGAAGATACATCCGACATTTTCAAGTTTCAAACGCAGATATGAATTTGTCGCCCCGAGCGAGCAGTTATTTAGTGGCGTAGGTTGGATTCTCGACCCTTTAAAAAACAGGCTGCAACCTGAAAAGGCAGCAGCATTACTTTTACTAAATATTTCCAATTATTTAATTCAAATACTCAATAAAATGAACTTTTTAAAATCATTAACTTTTGCATTTTTTTATTTAATAATAATAATAGATTGGCGCGTACACATATGTTAGTGTTTGGCCGAGCTTCTCCTCCGATTTGTGGCGTGCGCCTTGATGTTGCCACACAAAGCGGAGGGACCTACAGTTTTACGCCGACTCCGAACGGCGATTGTATTTTTATGAGAAGCTGTTTTTCATGGCAGAAATACACTCGGAGGTTTGCCATTGCCTGCCGAGGGACGACCGCTGTTAAGAAAAAACCTTTTTTCTATATTTTTGCGATGTTGCTTTGACCAGGGTTTGAACCCAGGCGCTTAGGGATTATATCCCTTACTAAGTAGAATTCTCATTTCTGTTTTGCCGGAAAAGGGGGCCGGAAGTGTTTTTGCGTAGAACTACTTTCTGCATAGGCGGCCTTCGGCCGCGCTTACAGATTCTAACCCTTACTAAGTAGAATTTTCCTTTCTGTGTTACCGGAAAAGGGGGGGCGGTAGTATTTTTCCGCAGAACTTCTCTCTGCGTAGTCGTGCGTTTTTTTATTTACCTATGTACAAAAATCACCTAATTTACTCACCTAAATTATTTCGTAAAAATTACTTGACATTCGCATTCGCATCCCCATCCGCGGATGTTAGGTCTAAAATTCCACATTCGCAACATCCCTACTTTGTACCAATGGAAAAGAATTACTGACACCGTAAAAAAAATTGCCAAAAATCAACGGTAAAGCTACTTCAAGCTTGCAGTTATTATACTAAAATTTATTGGCTATAAGGTTGTTATATGTAGTTAATTGTTTATTAAAAAAGTAGTAACATCACTAACTGAAACATGAAGATAGAGGGCTGAACCGACAAAGAAATTTTCGTATGGGACCGAAAGAAAATAAGTATTTTTTTCTCGCAGTACAAACATAATATTTTTTTGGCTTCTCATCATTCCGGTCGTCTCCGCATTGGTATACGTATTTAATTTAAAAAACCTATAAAAAGTCATATGCCTAAAGTGCATACATATACTAGGCATACATATTTATGTACTATATGTATATGCTATGATAGACAAGTATTTATTTATTTAATGTAAAGAAATTTAAGTATTTTTGCACTACTTCACTTCACTTCCGACGTCCGAGTAACAACTATAAGAACGTAATGCCTATCCGCTGCCAATGCCAGAGTTTGATAAACTGTGGCCAAAAATGGTATGAAATAGTTTGAATTTTCCCCGGAAGGTTAAGTCAGCCCTATTATCAATTGTTATATTGATTCGATTGTTATCAGTCAGAACCGTTGTACATATACATAAAACATGAACGAACGAATAAAGATCACCCAGCACGGCGTGCGAGAAAAAAGTTATTTTTTTGCAGTGACGTCATTTTTTTCGCGCCATGTGAATGAAACGGAATTAAGCCTGTGTGTGAATGAAAGATCCGATTAAAAAATGACGTCATCAACTATTATTATTTTTTCTCAAATGCAATTACAAATACACGGCTGCCGTGCTGGGTGATCTTATTATTTGGTTCATGCATATAAAATGTCACCAATCACTCCATCGTCGAAGTTAAATCGTTCTTGCCAAAGCGTATTAAATAAGGTGGTATCGGTACGACAATAACAAAATGTACATGTATTTTGTTTTTGCTTTTGCGGCGAGGACTGTCAAAAATTTCATACGAACGATGTGAAAGAGAACAGAAAACAATAATGAATCAACTGCTCCAACCAATCAACAGCAGCTATTTGACATATGAAGCCGTGAGGCGAAGAAAAATAAAAGGGTGCTGCTATCACCTGTTAAATACGCCTTGGTTCTTGCTGTTAGTTCACATGCTTACCGTTGGGAGTACTTCCACTCATTATAGTTATACGCGCGCACCTATAAGTATGTATGTATCGCTTTTAGTGGTAACGTGTTCTAGAAGGCATAGCGTTATAATACCTTCGAATTTTTTCGCTTCTTTTAGGCATTGTCGGTAATGCAAAGTACAATGTCCTAAAATATTTTTTTTATTTCGCTTTTGGTTTCATTTCGGGGAATGCAAAGTAGAATGTCCTATATCTAATATTTATTTTTTAATTCGCTTCTTTGCTTCATTTCGGGGAATGAAAAGTAGAGCGTCCTACAATATTTTATTTGTTTCGCTTCTTTGCTTCATTTTAGGGAATGCACTATGGGAAATTTGACCCTATTTGGTGGCCAAAATTCTAAAAGTTGAGATATCAATTTAAAACTTGGTCCAGTAGTAGGACTAGAAATAGTGGCCTTGCCGCGCAAAAATTAACCCGTAATTGTCACACCTTCAAAAAATAGCGTAATGGTCACACGGGGTCCAGTGGACCCCAACCCAATAAACAGATGCCTCGTACGTTCTATTTTAAATATCGACTCGAATCCTCCACTGACCTCAAGTTTAAAACTTTCTCTTTGTTATCTGACAGGTCTTTTCCAACTTTTAAATTATAACACCATGAATTATTTCATAAAACTCATGATTTTGTGCCAAGTAGTTACCTAAGAAAAATTATAATTTCTTTAATATCGCACAAAATCGCAGTATAAGATTATGGGGAGATAAGAGACCAGGGACTATTCTACCGATTTATGATGAGTTTTTTTAAACGTTTTTAAACATTTTTTTAAAACACTAAATATACTGTTTTTTTTTTTAATTGTACAATTTCACTTTAAAGTCACTTAAATGCGGACGTGTCTTTGGCACAACCTTTAAACTGTAATACAAGTTTTAATTGGTAAATATTCTGCTAACCGTCACTCTTTCTTTCCACTTTTCACTTTTGAAAAGCAGGAAATAGATTACGAGATTAAGGGTGGGTAACTCTGTAAATTTTGGTGTGCTGACTCAGTAACTCCAACTCACTTTAATGAGTCAGCACAGTGAGCTGGCACAAGTGTGCTATCGCACAATTGGTATGTACATCGAAATTTTTGATGATGTAACCGAAATCGATTTAGAAAAGATTATCTTTAGCTTCTGTTCGTAGCTGGCCGGCAAAGTTTTAGAAAGCTGATTGCAACTGGTGAGTTCATTTGCAAAATAATTCCCCTTGGATGTATTAACTTCTAGCCCAGTTATGCATACTTAGCTTTGCTTGAGAGTTGTCATATAAGAATCTGATAAATGGGCTATGCATGTAAGCGGTTACCCAACGAATAGCACTTCACATGTAGAATTCTGTTTGGTTTTGATTTTTACGTAAAAATGGTATAACAGTGCAAGTATGCATAACTGGGCTATTCGCCTTGCTTCTTGTTAAATTTGGTAGTCGTATATTCAATTGATGGTTATGCAGCGTTTTTGCTGCATTTAAAATGCAACATTTAGCACTTTCGAACATATGTTTTCGAAGAGCGTTCATCCTATCGCATTTAGCAAATGTACATTTACGCGAGTTCGAAATCGTATGGTTTTGACAAACAGCCGTGTTCTACTCGCTTATTCAGATCCGTATCTATTACGATAAATCCTCACGCAGAAGATAATGTTCAAAAAACCCTACTGAAAAGGCAAATATAAATTTTAAACCAAAAATTCAATACAAAAACTTTAATTGTTTTAACCATAACCGAACAATTGTTTGTGTATATATGCATTTGTCGGTGCTGTCAATTAAAATTTCCTCACTTAATTAGGATTTTTCCAGCAGGGTTGAATTTGCGTAACTTTTCTTTATCCTAATGATGGAAAATAAAAAAATGAAATCTCGATCGGCGATCATTGAAACGCAGCTAGCCACTGTATACTCGAAAAAGCAATATTGGCACTTTTTCTCATTAAACCATGTTCGAATCGTGGGAATTTTGGAAGATCACAGGGTTGCTTTTAGCATTTAGATTCTTAATGCAAAGCTGGAGTTGCATTTAGATGACGAATTTTGTATGGATAAATGTACATTTAGGGTACAGTTAAATGCGCTAAATGTGCATTTACGCGTAAGCAAAAACAGCCCATTAGTCTATTGATGCCATCTATTATGGTACTTTTTGGAAGATCGTATTGTGTGAATGTGTCAGCTCATCAATTGAGTTACCACATCGACACAGTTCTAAACAATGCAAGCCGCACCGAGCTGTGCAAGTGTCAGCACATCAACTGAGTTACCATATCGACTCTGTAGCACACTGAGCTATACATTGTCAGCACATAAACTGAGTTACTGAGTTAAAAATTTTTTCAGAGGTGAGTCTGAGCGTGCGGCACAGTTCTAAGAGTCAGCACAGTAACTCAGCACAGTGCTGAGTTACCCACCTCTATACGAGATACACCCATTTGAAAGTGGCACAAAATCAAGCTACACATTTTTCGTTTACATAAAATTTCGAAACTATCTGTTTGAGGGTTACCAAATCAACGGTAAGTCAATTTATCGAAAAACAGAGTATACAGTTTTTTTACTCTAAAGTATTCTCTGTAAGATAAGACAAACAAAAATTAATTTCAAGCCAAGAAATTTACTTCTGGTCACAAAATAGGCTCAAATTTCCCATAGTGGAATGCAAAGTAGAATGTCCTACAATACATTTTTTTTTCGCTTCTTTGCTATATTTCGGGGAATGCAAAGTAGAATGCTGCATCGTAGTCATCCAAAAATTCTTTTTCTACCGTTACTTTCTGTGGAAATTTGTCTCGTATAAAAATTATGCTTTGCTTTGTTCAATTTGCAGCGAAGTTGAAGTCAATCAATGAAGTGAAGTACAAGAGTGACGGAGTACAATTTTAAGCTTAATTAAATATGCATGTATGTACATACCGATTTTTAAGTAAAATCTAAATACCTAAATACATACATATGTACGTATAAAAACTGATTTATACAAATTTTAATTAATTTTAATCTTTTAAGACATTTTCGGATTTCAATTTAATATAAATAAGTATGTATCTAGGCATTCTACATTAGTTTCTCTGTAAGGCATTCTTTGTTCGCTTCTCTGGATTCTGTTTATCCATGCGTTCTCCCTTCGTTTGAAGCTAATGCTGTGGGTAAGGGCTCTCCGCCCATGTTAAAATAAGGCCTTCTTGAAGCGAAAGGGTAAGCGATTCCCATCGCCTAGCTCGTTTCCCCTTTCGTTTCTGCGGTAATCGTGTTTTTCGCTGGGTACACAACTTTTTTACTTCACAAGAGGCAATAAATTCAGTTGTGTGAAGTAGTGCGATTTCGTAGCAAAACTTGGCTAACTTTTTCTGTTTTCGTCAAAAGAAATAAATTGTTCCACCAGTTTCAACAGTTTTTTGAAAAATAACTTAAATCTCCAAAGTAGCGTCCGTACTTTGTCTGATCGGAGTAGATTTACTCCGATTTCTTTTTTAAATTTAAAATCTACTCCCCACTCCGCTTGACCTCAAATATGCTACGATTTTTTGTTTACTTTTTTCCATTCACATTAAGAATATATTACAAAATAATATGGTAACTTCTTGAATTTTTGCTTAATAACTTCTGTGGCAACCACCAAGGGTTTGTATAGCAAGGTGTAACAGAAGTTGTCTATTTTACTCTTTTAAATTCCTTGCGGAATCTCTTCTTATTTCACAAAGCAGGGTCCAGAGAAATGTTTTGGAAAGATGTATGTTTAGCAATTTGGTAGAGTATGTGCTGACCAGAGAGCAGCTTTGAGTATGATCGAGCCTTTTTGATCACCCTCACTAAAAATCGAGCACAAGCGAACGCCACACTCGGCTACTATGTGTTCGATCGAGATGTACACCCGACAGCTGCTTTAAAAACGAACGATTCTGTTCGATACTTTTGGCATTCGATACCGATATTTTCTACTCGATAGTTTTAAAACGATATTTTTTGGAATCGAATGTAATAAACTCACTGTTCAATATTATTGCATAGTCTTTTACTTTTCTACTAACTTTTTGCAGCCCTGTAATGTTGTACTGAACATTGAATTGTTTTACCTTTTGCAACCCTGTAATGACAACTGAGAATTGTATTTTTTGTAAAAAACTCGATTGAATTCGGAATTTTTAAAGAAAAGACACGAGGTTTTTTCACTTAACCTTAATTTTATAACAAGGTTCGTATTACTATTAATGTCTTCGCAACACTCACATTACAAGGATAATGTTCTTAACAATTAATAATAAATTGGGCTTTAAGAGCAGAAATGTGTAATATAGTTAGGATTGCATGTTGTGGAATTTGAACCCGCGACTTCGGTGTTTTAAGACAACACCTCAATCTCTACGTGTTGTTACACAATATGTTAGTGTTTGACCGAGATTCTCCTCCGATTTGTAAAGTGCGCCTTAAGTTCTGAACACATTAAAAACGACGAGCTACGGGCCACAGCTTCCAATTTGTTATCTTCATTGTCTAAACGCTTTGTCGATAGCGACATGATTTTTTTGAATGCGTCGGCAACATCATGAATTTGTACGAGTTTGACACAAAAGAAGAGGAAGAACCTAATCTGTCGCTGGAAAAATAGAATTAGATCTAATCTGGCCACAACCACAGTCGTCGCGTAGCGCGGTCGGTGCCAAAATAATTATCTACATAACAGTACGTGTTAAAATAATTTGACAGCTATGGTCCATAGGTAGCTCGTCGTTTTCATTGTGTTCGGGCTATTAATGTTGTGGCACAAAAGGGGTCCCTACAGTTTTATGGCGACTTTGAACGGAGATTTTGTTTTACTGGGAAGCTGTTTTTTCATTTTCAAGTTTTGAGCACTTCTAATCATTACACCGCAGCGGCCTATATACGAGACCTATATTCATATACATTTTTTGGATTTTGGTATCGATATTTGAAATATCGAGTCTTTTTATTCCGATATTAATGCGTACCCGATATTTTTACAGCGATACTTTAAATGAGTACCATATCGATACTTTCTGTTCGATATCGTGTCCCTACCCTCGCTATAAATTGAGCACAAGCGAACACCACACTCGGACACCCGGAGCTAACCCGAAAATTTGTGTAACAATGAAACGGACACCCGAACATTGCGATAAAATGCAGGACAACAATGAAATTTACGCTGAAGGTAACTGGCGCCAATATGTTCCAACAAAGCATACGAAAATGTTGTTGCTTTGTGCTTGTGCATACGCAATGAAAAAAATTAGAAGCGAAGTAGACAAAAATGTTTGTGCATCTATTTCGTATAGATTCGCGTGGAATGCTGTGTGTGTATATATTAGAACACACAGCCTAAAACTATGTAGGTACATAAGTACTTTTACAAAAAATAAATGTGCACCGAGTGCATAGGGCTTGGGCATTTCAATTAATAATTATGTACGTAAGAAAGTACACAAGAAACTTAGCAGTACACAAAAAAAGTTAGACTACTGCGCTGCCGATCACAAACTACACTAATGCCGATTTTGTTTCTACCGAAAAATGCAACCTTCTCTTTGCCCTCTACGCACAAACAGTAAGACGAGCGCGATGAGAAGGCAACATTTTTTGTAGATACAAAACGCCATAAGACAATCAAGCAAATTTTGTGCACACTCGGGTTGAAACTCGAACACCCGGGTATATTGAGCTGCAAATCACCCGAACCCAATCAAGTATGTATGAAAAGCAATCGGGTGTTGTGGCCAACATGTTCGTCTTGAGCTCAGTCGCTAACGAACAATACTTCTGCTCGTATACAGAGAATGATGCAAAACGGGTTTTGTTAGATGATCGAGTATACACGAAAATTATGCACCCGTTGCAGATGTCTGGTTAGCTATTTTGCCGCAGAGTAGTGCTGCTATCGAAAAAAAAATGTTCAGAGATGAATCTCATTAAAAATAAATACAGGAACAGTCCTAAAGTCGTAACAGTTGAAAGCTTAGATAATGTTCGCAAGAACAACTCGTATTAACAAAAGGTCGGAAATTTATATGCCGTCTGAAAATTAACTTATTTTTTGATGTGTATACATCTTTGGTTTCGGTAGGGGTAAAATTTGCGAAGCTGTAACGCATATCCCAGCACAAAATTTCGAAGGGCTTAGCATGTGTATTTCAGCATAAAATTTTTATTTTCATTAGAAGCACCCTGTGTTCGCTTGCCAAATGGTTGCATACATTTAGGCATATGCATAGTAAGAGGAAATGCGCTACAATTGATTATTAGCCGTCATCGATTCGCCATCAGTTAGCAAGTCGCGAACCGAACGAACTCAATGAGGTACAACCAAACTTGCTATCGTCTATCCGTGCTAGCTAACTTTGTTGTTGCTTTCACATGCATTAAGCGACTGGAACTCAAACATAGCGAGCGAGAAGTAGCGAATCGACGACGGCATGGCATCCTATGACACCCACAATGCACAAGATACTAATTCCTTATTAACAATAGGACAATTATCGGGGAGGCTCAAGAGGCCCACAACAAACACTACCGAGAAAATTATTCCCGGAAGTTTTCTCGTGAAGTATGTAACCGTGACATATATAACCGGCTGTTGATGAGCTCGGACTCGTTTTTAAGCAGTATTTCGGTTCATGACCAAAAAAAGAAAAAATATCAAATCGTTTTCCCCAGACACAATAAAGCTGCTGTTACCCTCTAAATCCGTTGTCAAAGATGTGACAAAGGAATAGTTTGAGCCCAGCGTAGATTCTGAAAGCGAAAACTAATTAACCAATGATAGTGTACACACATTTTATAAATAAAGGTAGTCAATATATTTAAATAGTAAATTATTGGCTAATATATATATTTTATTAATATAAGCTATCTGTAATACAAATTATTTCAATTTTAAATTTGATAAACATTTTTGAGTAGATAGAGGCAATAAAATATTTTATGCCGCATAAAACTTGAAAATCTACCTATATGCGGTGTTTCCAAGATATTTTAACGCCCTTGAGTCACAAGTATATACAAATATATTTTATCAATCATACCGATAATGTCATGTATTAAAAGAATTAAAAATGAAAATGAATAAAAAAATTAAATCAGCAAAATGAATAAAATTAAGTGAAATTAATGTTTAATTTCTAACCTAACGCCTTTATATATAAAAATATTATCCTAATTTTCGAGCTTGACTCCCTGGTCTGTTATTAGAAAAAGAGATTAGCCATGCAAAATTATAATTGAAAATATCTCAGATTAAACCGATAACTTTTTGGTGTCCAACCCAGTTTTATCGATTATACTTGCGAAGAAGAGGAGGAATGTCAAATGTTAAAGTAAACAAAAATTGACGCTAGTAAGGAAAATAGGTTTGTAAAGGTATTTTTAATAAAATATTCAGATAAAATATATTTAAATGGCCTAATATGTGTTGCAAAAAAAAAGTGACCACGGTGGCACAGAGAAGAAGTTTAACTTTTCCTCGAGTTGTGTGAATAACAAGCACAACCAATTTGACAGCTAACGAGCTTTGATTGAGATTATATTTATATGTAAACGTACTTTTATGCTTTGCCGTTCGCATATGTATACACATCAAATTTCATGAGTACCTAGTACTCACGCCTTTTTTTTTAAACATTGTTAACTTTTTGATGGAAAGTTTGTTTTAAATACTATTTAGGGATTAGGCTGATTTACAAACACTGCGTGCCAATGCTTTACAACTAAAATTAAAACACAATGGGCTGTATGCATAAAACTTAAGGAAATGCTTAAAATCTCAGACCTTTTATTCAATTTGTTCAAATAAATTGAATATATGAATGTAAATAATGCGTAAGTATAGAAAAAATCTGATGAACTGAAAAAGTACCTAAAGATGTAACAAATTTTCTTTTATACTATTTAATAAAAAAATGTTAATCTGCTCGGAAAATTCCGTTTATACTCCGATTTTTCGAGTAATTTACTCCCACTTCGAATTTCAGTAGTCCGAACGCTGCTCCAAAGCTAAATAAAATTTAAGGCTTACACTCAGGAAAAAATCACTGTAAAATCAATGAAAACGTGCTTAAACAAAGCAAATACCTATTTAAAGGTGACGTTAATATGAAAATTTTTACTTTAAAAATGTGCATTATAAGATTGTAAAATCAAGTAAAAACATATTTGATTTAAATATTTTCCATCGTTATTTTAAACACCATAAAATTTTGAATCAAAAACTTTAATTTTTAATCTAATGATTTTCATTTCTGATCTAAGCTTGATTTTTGTTAATTCAAATAACAAACATGTTTGACTTAAAAAATATATGTATATAGTTAATTCAAATATGATTCATATCAAATCAAATACCTATATTAGCTGCATTTTTGTGTAAGCGAGCGACAAAAGAACGCACAACTCGGGTAAAATTTCCTTTTAGCTAGCAACCCTGTTGGTAGCTGGGAAGAAACATGTGATTAGTTTAACAGGATTATGATACAAAAACTAATTGAAATGAGTAACTAGGCGAGGTATTTGCGTAATATATACACTTATTTAAAATATAGGTCACGTACATAAAGAAATAGAAAATTCCCTCTCCACTTTCCCATTAACAATTCACAATGGAGCAGTTTTTTCACTTAACAACACTATCCTTCAGGTCGCGTATTTTTCAATCGACCTGGCTGAACTCGGTTAAATTGCCGAGTTTGTGTTGTTGCTTTGCGTGTATTTTGTCATTTAAGCGTGTGTTCTTTTGTAGCTCGGTTGCAAAATAATGCACCCATTGTTCAATTAAAAATGTGTGTATGTATTCGTTTCAATAATGAAACATATTAGTTTTTTATATTCGCCACTCTTCATCTCACCTTTATTAAGCCATACAAAAATTATTAGTCAAGGAACAAATTTATGTTTGTATACATTTGTAGGTACACACTAATTATGAGAAACAAAAACTTAAATCTAAATACTCCTATAAAAAACGCTTATATACATAGGGTGGGCCGAAAATCAGCTTTATTAGAGTTTTTATTGAGGGAAAGATGAAAATTGTAGGCCAATATCTTAGGCTCGCCCAAGTCAAGTCGAGTGTTAAAATATTTTTTTTCTTGGCTTGCTTCGATCGCAAATTTGATTCTCTACTAAAAAGGTCCATATACTCCTAAACATTTTTGAACATGGACCTTTATTGTAGAGAATTAAGTTGCGATCGAAGTAGATAAGCTAAGAGAAAATTTTGTTGAACACTTTGAACTTTTGTTGACTTGGGAGAGCTTAAGATATTGACCGAAAACTTTCATCTTTCGTACAGATTTTTTAGGGCATAATGAATCATACTTTTGCTATTAACCATGAAAAGTCTAAAAAAGCGGAATTTTCTTCCCCCTAATGCATACAACTAATGTCAAAATAATAGACACCCGAAATTTTGACCAGTTTTGATCGTTCTGTTGTTTGACTAATATTCATTTATCTATACTAATATATATTTTGAAAGCCGTTTATTAGTGTTCGCAAAGCTCGAGAACGGCTGAACCGATTTTTTGAAATTTCAGACACCTGCCGCACGTGTCTCAAGGATGGTTTTAGGTTAAAAAAAATTCTATATGTAAAGGGGGCGTGGCACCTCCAATACAAACCGAAATTTTCCATACTCCATATCTCTGGAAGTGTTCATGGTATCTCTCTGGAACTTCGTATGGAGATATACGAAATCAATCGCATACTCTTGAAGAAAAATTGGACTTATTGGAAAAGGGGGCGTGGCACCTCCCATACAAGCCAAATTGTTCATTCTACGTATCTCTGGAAGTGTTCATGGTAGACTTCTGGAACTTGGTATGGAGATATACGAAATCAATCGCCTACTCTTGCAGACGAATTGGAGCTATTGGAAAAGGGGGCGTGGCACTGGGGTTGCCAATCGTACATTAATATATAGCATTATACTATTTTTTCTGTCTGCGTACTATATACTGTTGAAAAAAAATATAGTACGCAAAAACACTATATTTCTTCAGTAATAAAATGCATGACCTTTATACTGAAATAACAATATTAAAAGAAATATTCTTCAAAATAAAAGGTCATGGTGAGTTTATGAATATAACCCCAGATCAAAAATGGAAATTTTTTTTAAATACTGATAATGAATTACCAAATTTACTTAAAATTATTTCATTTCTACTCTCTATTCCTGCAACCTCGGCATTCACTAGAAGAGTTTTTTCTGTAATGGATGTGAAATGACGAGATGAGAGAAACAAAGCGACCACCTCACTAACAAAAAATTTACTTTGGATTTATATTAATTTGAATATTGATTGCGATAAAGCACATCGTTGGCTTAGTTCGCAAACGTGCTAAGTCCATTTTTTTTATTTTTTAGGAGGGACAAAAAACCGTCTAACTTTTTTTGTTGTCAATATTTTTCTAATCTGTAAATGCAGTTTCATTCCTTAGTTCGTCTTGTTTTAGTACCAATAATCGGCCAATTTCAAAATAAAGCTGTTGCAGACTTATAGGCTCTTTTGGGACTAACCACATTTTCTCTTTAAGATTTTATTCTTTTAATGTGGACTTAGCACATTTTCTATCAACCTTTTTTCCATTATTTTTTATTGTTAAAAGATTTAATTGTTTATTTTAAATATATTTTATTGTTTTAAAATGAATTATAACCTAATACAGTTTTATTTCATTGCTATTAACAAAAATAACTATTTTAAGTCGTAAATTTATGTACCATTTATAAAAGAAAATAATTAAAAGTAAGTAAAGAGGTATAAGTTTGGGCGGAACCGAACTTTATATACCCGGCGCAGGTATCAAATACTGTCGTAAGAAGGGGCGTTTTTCCCGATTTAAAACGTTTTCGATAATATCCTGAGTTAGACTCAATGAAATAATTGAACCACGTTTAGTAGAAATCGCTAAATTGGCTACCGAGATACACCTTGTAGTCATAAAGTGGGCGGTGTCACGCAGTCTTATTTATTGTTAAGAGATTGTTGTAAGTATTAACTTGGAGTAAATTAGCGTCTTCAGTTATTGAAGTATCAGAGTTTCCGTATTTCTGAAATTTACCGTTAAATATATGGGAAGCGAATGTAATTTGGTCCGATTCGAATACATTTCAACGAATTGCTTTTCCGTACCAGGTTTATTAAATGCACCGAGTTTGGTAGAAATTGATAAATCGGTTACCGAGTTACACATTTGTGGTCATAAGTGGGCGGCGCCATGCCCATTATCCAAAAATGTATCATAATCTAATTTTCTGCTCAGTGGTTATCGCGATCATCGATTTTAAGTGAATTAGATTTTCAACAGATTTCTTAGCTAGACCCTAAATAAGGCTCGTACCGAGTTTGGTGGAGATTGGTGAATGGGCTACTGAGATACAGCATTTCATAATAGGTGGGCGGGGTCACGCCCATTTTCCAAAAATCGCACAATAATATTTTTTACAAAAATTTTACTTCACATACTAATTTTGAACAATTTGCATCCAATATTTACTGAAATATCGTAGTTTTTGCATCTTTAGAAAATACCTTTATATCGGAAATGGGCGTGGTTACAGTCCGATTCGCCCATTTTTAATACCAACTTACCTTGGATAAAGGGCAACCTACATACCAAATTTCGTTGAGATATCTCGAGTTATCGTGTACACCGACAGATGTGTTTATATTTTTTCTTGATTTTTTTGGACTTGGCACATTTGCGTACCAATGCATAACAACAAGTAAGAACGACATTACGGTAACTTTCTTTTTTGGTAATGATGTATTTCGAGTTATGCTATCTTACTGCATCAAAATCTCAATTTTCATAAAAAGTGGACTTAGCACGTTTGCGAACTAAGTCAACGATATAATACTTTTGTGGTTAACAAGGAATTGTGAAAAACTGCCAAAAGTGCGAAGAAATATATTAAGAAAAAAGATTTTTACTTAAAAGGCGTTTTTACTTGTTCTTTTAAATAAAATACTATATATATTTGAAGTGTACTGTATTTTTTCAGTTTTTTTTTTTTTTGAAAAAGTACTATAAATATCATACAAAATGTTGGCAAGCCTACGTGGCACCTCCCATACAAACCGAATTTTTCATACTGCATATCCCTGGAAGTGCTCATGGTCGAGTTCTGGAACTTGGTATGGAGATATACGAAATCAATGGCGTACGCTTGGAGAAAAATGGGAGCTATTGTAAAAGGGGGCGTGGCACCCCGCATACAAACCGAATTTTTCATACTGCATTTCTCTGGAAATGTCCATAGTTGAGTATTGGAACTTAGTATTGAGATATATGAAATCAATCGCATACTCATGAAGAAAATTGGGAGCTATTGGAAAAGGGGGTGTGGCACCTTCCATACTAACCGAATTTTTATACTGCATATCTCTGAAAGTATTCATGGTACAGTACTGGAACTTCGTATGGAGATATGTATGTATATAAAATCAAGCCCATACTCATGGAGAAAATTTGGGCTATTTGAAAAGGGGTCGTGAGGCCTATATACTTACCGAATTTTAGCTATCTTTGAATGTATTTATAATTCTTCTGTAGGTGTGATTGTGAGTGAAATTCTCCTAAATGGTTGTACAGATTTTAACGAAATTTTTTTGTGTGTGTTTGAGTGGGTCTCTCGCTGGTTTGGTTTCACAATTTAATCTGCCAGTTGGCGCTGCAGTTGAGTTATTACTAAAAATTTTATTTATGATCCGATTTGGCTAATATTTTAAATATGTATGGGTAATGGTAAGAGCAATACTATTGCAAAAACGTACTGCCAAGTGGCGCTGGAGTCGAGTTATTACTAAAAATAGCCAAGTGGGAAAAGGTGCCGTGAAGGTCAGATTAAATCGACCAGTTGCACCGTTGAGTATATCGAACTCTCCTGTGTTACGATTGGCTCAATGGATGTGATCGTCCAAGATTGTTATGCGTTCAAGCTTACTATACTGTAAAGCTTCTAAGACAGATTCAGTATAGGACCGGGTCATTGTTGCCGCCAGGGAGTGAAGAGGAAAAAATTCTTCACATTTATTTCGTTTTGCGAATAACCGTGCTATGAAATGCTGCACAGTTCGAGAATATCAAGTACTTCTTCACGGATATAACACTTTCCTTTAGTTATTTAAAGCGGCAAATGCCCACCAAACCATAATCTTAGCCAATGAAAATCGTAAACGTGAATTGTTGGTGAAAATGTTGGACCAAAAAGTTACAATAAAAAGGAACAGTCCAGCGCCTTCGTCTTGGTCTACAGGCTGTATCGGAGATACACCCGCTAAATTTAAACGTAGAATACGTGGTATGGTTAAGAGCATATCCAAGTCAAAAACGAAAGCACAAACTAAGAAAAAAATATCGATAACAAAAGCGATAATAAAATCGATAACAAAATCGATAAAAATATCGATAACAAAATCGTTAACTAAATCGATTACAAAATCGATAAAAAATCGATTACAAAATCTATCGAAAAATCGATTACAAAATCGATAACAAAATCGATTCCAAAGTCAATAACAAAATTGATAACAAAATCTATCAAAAAATCCATTACAAAATCGGTAATAAATTCGATAAAAAAATCGATAAAACTATCGATAACATAAGCGATGGCAATATCGATAGCAAAATCGGTAAAAAAACCGATAAAAATACCGACAACAAAAGCAATAACAATATCTATAGAAAAATCGATAAAAATATTGATGACAAAAGCGACAAAAATATCGATAACAAAAGCGATAACAATATCGATAGCAAAATTGTTAAAACAATCAAGAAAAATATCGATAACAAAACCGATAAATAATCAATAATAAAATCAATAACAGAATCGATTACAAAATCGATAACAAAATCGATAAAAATATCGATCATTATATCGATAAGTTCCGAAAATATCGATAGCAAAATCAATAACAACATCGATACAAATTTCGATAACAAAATCGGTGAAAATATCGGTAACAAAACCGATAAAAATATCGATGGCAAAATCGATTAAAATATCGGCAACAAAATCTATAAAAATATCGATAACAAAATCGATAGCAAAATCGATAACAAAATCGATAAAAATATCGATAACAAAACCAAACAGATCCACATTAACTGAAACTTTCATATGTACGTATATATGCATTTACATATGTACATACGCTGCGATCAAAAGCCGCATTACATACGCATACATACTTTTTGTCTCCTTCCCACACTTCCAACATATGCACGTGTTTGCAAAATGATGAGGTGATTTTGTATGGAAAATCATTTATGCCCATATATTTGAATAAAATAAACATATATAGAAGATATCAACCAATACTTCCCATATACCAAACGAAAGGAAAACTCTTGAATTTTTGATTAAAGAAAACAAAAACAAAATCATTCCAGCGAATTTCGAGCATTTTGGTAATGAAAAAAATTTGCAAATTTTTTCAACAATTTTTTGCCTTAAAATGCTCAATATTTGTTAAATTTATATAAAATTTGTAACCGATAATATTTCTACTGCTCCAAAGAACCTATATCCCGAAAATGAAAGTTATATATGCCAACAATAAGTTGCTAGAGCACTTTAAAGGCTCAAAATTGACCCCAAAATAAGGCAATGTTTACCGTTGTTTTTACGACAGAAACCGAATTGGTTATTTACAAAAATGAATCTGTCGACAGGTTTGGAATTTTATCTTTGAAACGCCACACTTTTCTTTGAAATCGCTGTATTAGTTCTCGTGCAATAAGCGTTTTTGTGAAGCTCTAAAAATTACAGCTACAACATTTGAACATAGCCCCCATACCTTAAGGTAAGACGTATTCTACGTCAAAAAAAAATTTTGGGCGGGACGTCCACGTTCTCACGGAAGAAAGTGCACTATACTGTAAAAAAAAATTATCAAAAATCAACGGTATTTTATAGCATATTCAGGCTAGCATATATTGCATTAGAATTTAACAGTCTATAAAATTGCCTACTAAAAGTCTTTATAGCAACTCTTATTAAAAAGTTGAAAATTTTGATGAAACTTTGTTGAATTTTCCTAATTTTTGAACAAAGTTTAAATTCGGATTTATGTGGTTTTTGTTATAAAATGAGCTATAACCTTATAAAAAATAAATGAATATTAGTCAAACAACAGAATAGTCAAAACTGGTCAAAATTCCGAGTGTCTATTATTTTGTTACAAAATAAATACAAATGTAAATACAAAATTTACAGAGATTTTGGTTTTGCGTATGTTTTGCCATTATTTGTAGAATACAAATGCAACGGTTAACTTGTAAACTTAGAAATATTTATAAGATTCAACACGTCTACTTTGAAGCCAACTTCATAGGAATGAAAATGTTGGTCAAAGCTTTAAACACATATAGGATAGCATATAACATAAACATTATTATTTTGATACAAAAATGATTTAATTAAAAAAAAAAACAATTCAAGATTGATATAACATAAATAATAATTGTTTTTATAATAAGTGCCTTTATAATGAACTTCGGTTAAAAATATTACAGTTTTAAAATTTATGGGTTGATTTGTACTTGTTTTTGGAAAATATTCTTCTTACGTCAATTTTAAAATTTTGTAATTTTTATATTCGAGCGCACTTGCACAAGGGTATTATAACTTTGTTCGCATAACGGTTGTTTGTAACAGCCTAAAGCCATTGTCCACGAGCCATATCTGTCTGTCCGTCCGTCCGTTTGTCCGTGTACACGACAACTCGAGTAAAAATTGAGATATCCAAACGAAATTCGGTATGAAGGATGCCCTCTATCCAAGATAGGTTGCTATTGAAAATTGGTGAAATCGGACTGTAACCACGCCCCTTCTCATATAACGGTACTTTCGAAAAATGCAAAAACTTCGATATTTCAGTAAATATTGGATCCAAATTGTTGAAAATTAGTATGTGAAGTAGAATTTTGGTGAGAAATAACATTATTATGAAATTTTTGGAAAATGGGGATGACCCCGCCCACTTATGATAAAATACTATAATACTAATATCTCTAATACTAATATCTCAGTAGCTTCACCAATCCTTACCAAACTTGGTACGAGCCTTGCCTAGGGTCCAGCTAAGAAATCTGTTGAAAATCTTTGAAATCGGGCAATAACTACGTCCACCTCTCATATAACGGAAATTTACTGAAGCACGAAAATTTCGATAAATCAGTAACTACTAAAGCTAATTGTCTCAAAATCGATTATTCCAATAACCACTGAGCAAAAATTAGATTACTATAAATTTTTGAATTTTGGGCGTGGCATCGCCCACTTATGACCACAGATGTGTATCTCCATAACCGATTTATCAATTTCTACCAAACTTGGTGTACTTAATAACCTTGGCACGGAGAAGCAATTCGCTGAAAACAATTCAAATCGGACTAAAATTACACCCTCTTCCCGTATAACGGTTAATTTGGGATATACGTAAATCTTTGATATTTCAATAACTGAGGACGCCCATTTACTCCAAGTTAATACTTACAACAATCTCTTAACAATAAATAAGACTATTATACACTTTTAGATAGTTAAGAAAAAGTTGAAGTGACGATATTTGATACCTGCGCCGGGTATATGAAAATTCGGTTTCGCCAGAACTTATACTTTACTTTTTATATCTAATAACACTGGATCACAAATTTTAGTTTGGTTTTTGTTCTCCAGACGCCACTATCCAATTCCTATGTAGAATTTCCCCGTGATTCCAAAAATCGAGTTAATTTCTTTTTCTATGGATACGTTTTCGAGATATTTTCAATTTACCGTTATTCAGCTCAAAACAAAAAGTGGTTCCACTTAATCACGTATATCTTACGAACCAATTTAACAATCTCATACAAAAAATATTTGCGCATTTTCATTTGACCATCATTACTCATTACTTCTTTATTTATCTATCGCTTTTCTTCATTAGTATCTAATTTGAATTTTTTTGTAAAAGAACAGGCTTTAGCACAAATGCAAACATTTTTCACAGAACCTATTATTTCTTAAATTTTTCTTCTGTTAAAATTTGATTTTTTGATTTTTCATTTAAAAATAAAAAAAAATGGAATGATTAATTAATTTATCAGAAACTATAAGTCCTATCGAAAAGTGATCTATATATAGTTTATGGAGCTTTCATTTGACGTATTTTATTTTAAGATTGTTAAATTGGTTCGTAAGAATACCTGATTAAGTGGAACCACATTTTGTTTTCAGTTGAATACCGGTAAATTGCAAATATCTCGAAAACGTATCTATAAAAAAAATTAACTCAATTTTCGGAATCACCGATCAATTCTACATAGAAATTGGATAGCGGCATCCACAGAACATTTTTGCTTAAACCAGTGAAATTGATTCAAATGATTTATCGTTATCTAACAAAAGTTTGGAAAATTTTATGCTGGGCTTTATTGCTAAGTAATATGGAGGATTACTTCTCGAAGTTATACTGTTAAATATACTTTAGCTTCTTTATGCTTCGCTTCGAAACTCATGCTCCAAATATATTTTAGAAAGTCCGCAGTTTTTAATAGCTGTGGCGTAGTGCACAAGGAAATGATGTTGGGGTTTTAATGTCCTAAAAATCCTAATATGAAAAGGATGATGGGATTTAATCAGCTCTTCTAGAAAAACTAGCCCCTCAGTGGAAATCTGCGGTTTTAATAAGTATTCGATTATCTGTGACAGAATTAAAAAAAAAACCCAGTGTTCGTTATCGCGTGGTATCAAGTCTCCTATCATTAGTGGTAAAAAGTGAACGGAACATGCTACTTCAGAAGCAGACATTTCTTGATTCTAATTTTTTAATCTACCGGCTTCTATAAGAGAAGATTTATTGCCTATTTCTATTTCACCAAACTGGAAAAGTTGTTTTCTACTGTTTATATTATCGAGTGTTATGACTTTATATTTAATTTACAAAACATTACAAACATCGTATATGCAAACTCCTTCGAAAAAATCATGCATCAAATCGAAAGGAAAATTTCGGGTCACATTGAAATGCATATTTCAAGCTATCAAAAACACAAACTTCGCTTATTCCGGTTTCCTGATAATTATACGACAGTACCTCTTAGAATTAAAAGATTCAACCAACCTCATTATGCTATTAACTGCTAAATTGTCTCCTATTACTAAACTTAACATAGAATGAACTTTTTTGTTTCCATTTTTTGTAAAAATTTCAATGCCTTCTTCAAGAAGCTTTAACTCTTTTACAAGGTAATAAACGAGTTCTCAACACCACTTCCTTTAACTGTGTTTGTTGAGCTCTATGGGAAATGTAGTCTAGTTTTGATAATAGATGTTCTGGCATTAACGTGAACTGAAATACAGTGTTGCCAACTTTTGAATTTCAAAAAGCACCAAACCTTGGAAAAAAGAGCGTTTTACCGCACTAAAAGCACTAAATTTTTTTTTAATCAAAGGATACTTTCTTTTATAACAGTTTGTAGTAAACAAAAGTAAAAAAAATAAACAATATTTACATGTGTAAATAAATATACATTCATGCTTACGAAGTAATACCGAAGTACTGCACATTAAAACTGGTACATCTGGAAAAAGAGCAATCGAATCGCAACAAACGAAATTGAATTTTGAAGGGGAAGAGTAATACTTAATGTTACCCTAAGTAGAAATGAACGAAAAAGTTTGTTGCTTTATAATAAACCGTGTTTTTACACTTAGAGGTTAGGATATCTCAAAATTCTGACGTGGTAGAGAAATTCTGCAGCCAGATTTGGATTCAGCACCGAAAAATCTAAAAACCGATGAACTCAGGTGGCAAACAAAGTTAAAATTTTTCGGACTGTGTAATCAATCAATAATCAAGAAAATAAAAAGTAAACACTTAACTTATCTCCGTGCTAGCATTTTCAACGCGAATACAATTTAACAAGAACGCAAGAACGTTTTATCAATCATGGTTTGCATTTTAGTGCATTTAAATTTGTGGATTCTTGTAAATTCAGAAATTTTAGTGCAGAAAAAAGCACTAAAAAGGGCACTAGGCACCAAACAATTTTTTTTGGCGTTTTAATTTTCAAAAAGCACTAAATCTAGTGCTTAAAGCACCAAGTTGGCAACTATGCTGAAATAGCTTCCACATATCGAGTAAGTATGACTACAAAGCGGATTGTTGATTTGGAAACTCAACACGTAGACCTAGCGGCGGAATAGCTTCCTTTAGGTCAGCAGCTCTAAAAAATTTAAGGCTTCTAAAAGTTGTAATAGTAGAGACTTAAATAACTTGATTTATTTATTTATTAAGTAATTTCTCACCTTTTAGGGATGGCAAAACATTCTCCATCTCGAATTATTTTGGCAGCTCGACTATCTTCTCCTCTTTGTCACTGACAACAACTGATGTAGTAGCGACTAGAGATGGGCACGGGCCTAAATTTTTAGGCCCGTTCCGGCACGAGTGAAAAATCAACTTTCAAAAACACGCACGAGCCCGCACGTTAAGAAGAAGAAGAAGAACGATGGGACACGTCCCAGCCCGGAAATAAAGAGCCAACTTTTATTGTATGTATACATATGTACATATTTTTAATTGTATGTTTGTGTATGTATATTTACTTAAGAGAATAAATTGTTTACATCAAAGATTTTTAAAATATATTTTCTGGGAAGTACGTTTTGTTTGGACAAAAATTACGTACGAAAAGATGTAGTAACAAAAAAACTTATCAGAACTAAAGCACACAGAATTTTCACAATCTTTTTTATTCTTTATAAAAAAAATATACTAAATACCTCAAAAAACATAAAAATAAAATTTCTAAACTTTGTGCAAAACTCAAGATATTCAATAAATTTGCATACAAATTTGCAACTTTTTGTAAAAATTTTATAAATGAAGTTTTGCAGCCCATTAAATTTTGTATTTGATTTTTGGTATTGTTTTTACTGAGAGTTTCTACCATACAAACTATGTTCGACAATTCTTTTTATATGGAAGACACTGTCAGCAAAAAAACTGGATAAAAAGCAACGAAATTTTCTGGCAACGTCAGACTTGCACTTCATTAATTGGTACAAAAGCTATATTTTCAAAATTTTTCTAACAGATCTGATTAGAAATTGTGATCTGATGAAGAGTCTCCGAGCTAATAATTTTGTACGGCACTGTACTTATAAGTACTCTAGGTCTTATGAAAGAAAAAAAATTTGAGTACAAGATAACATTAAAATATCACTCAAATTTTTCGTTGCTGTGGACTTGTTTCAAAACTTCTGACTTTTCCTTAATATAATTGTAAAACTCTGTGCACGTCATTTTTAACGTATTTAGGTACATATGTATATTAATCATCAACTATTGCTTGTGCAAAGTTCAACTATCTGGAGATGTAACTATTTCAAAAATGAAACCGGTGAACTGAGAGAAAGAAGTTTAGAATTAAAAAAAAAACGTGCTAAATTTAAAAAAATACGCATATGAAAGAGCACCAACCCGACTCGTAATACATTTAAGTATACAAATTTTAGTATTTAGTATAGAAATATTCAATTCAAATGCGCCCATATTAAAATGAAGCGATTTGCAATTACCGATTGCTTTTTCATAATTAAGTTAAAAAAATATTTAAATTCCATGCTGGTTGTAATGGAAATTGAACCCTGACCCTCTGGAAATTAGCAAATTGAGGCAAGCATCGTCGCACACTCAGCTACAGCCAGACATGTACATAAGTGTGCATTCAAATGCTGAGTTTGAATCAACACCACGCGTGCGTGGTATTAAATTGTTGTTTTTAAATACGAACATTTTACAACGATTATCAAATAAAAATATTCATGTTTACAATGCGTTATTTCCCTCAGTGAATTCATAAAATTGTAGTTATTTTTGAACTTTTATTCAAATGTGTGCAATCAAATCGAAAACCGGGACATTTAAATGAAGCCCTGGACATTTTAAGGTTAGACCGGGACAAATAGTCTAAAACCGGGACATGTCCGGGAAAACCGGGACGTCTGGCAGCCCTAAGCAACGGGCTTATTCGTGCTTTTATGAAATTTTACTGCGGGCTTACGCAGGGGCCCGTGCCCATCTCTAGTAGCAACAACCACTCCTTCTAAATTTTCACACACATTATAAATATAATCTCCAATTTGCAACGAGTCATAGATTTTGTTCACAAAATATCAAAGGAAATAGACAAAATTACTTTTTCAGTCAGAATTTAAAACGAAGACGTTTCTATTTTTGATTTAAGTATTGAAACTTGTAAGCTCATGACATTTTTAAAATAAATATGTGCATATTAAAATTCAAAATGCACCATTTTTAATCAAATATGAAACATTTTAAAATCTAAAAAACATTAATTTCTAAAAATTACATTCTTAATTTAAAAATATTTTGTTTTTTTTTTAATTTTTATTTGTAAAATGAAAATGTCCTCGTTTAAAACGTGCATAAGAAAAATAAAAATTTTATATTCGATTTTAAAATGCGATTTTTTTTTGAGAGTAGTTAGTCTAGACTTAATTTACGTTACGTAACTCACATATTTTATCCCCTACCAAAAAACGTACCAAGAAATTTTTTGCAGTAGATAATAAAAAATAAATGTTTTTTTCAAGTTTATTATTTTTCAATAAAGAAACAACAAGTTTTAAACATAAATTAATTTCATTGGATTCAAAAATCCATCAATATACAATAACTTTTATTTTAGAATTTTTTGCTATTTTTTTATAAAAATATAGTTCATACTTTAACATAAAACATAAAAATTTAATTTCTAAACTCTGTTCAAAACTCAGGAAAATTCAATAAATTTTCAGGAAAACTTGTATTTTTTATTCAGATTTTTTTGAGTATACGTTTTGTAGCCCAATAAATTTTGAACGTGGTCAAGTGTGTTCACAAACCACAAATTTATTACACTTCAAATAATTTAGCTTTCTTACTTGTAGATCACTCCATTAAAACTAATCTGACTTTATATATTTACTCATTGAAAAGTCAATAATGATAGAATACAATATTGAGCCGTCCTGTCAGCGATGACATTTCTCAAGTAAATTTTTTAATATATTCTAAATTTTTTCAATTGAAAAGGTGCTTTAGTTGTGTAAAATTTAAAAAATATATGATTTAAAAATACCAAAGTTGCAGTAGCATTGACGGTACCACCCAAGAATTATGTATAAAATATCAAAGCAAGGGAAAATACAAAGACAAAATATATTCGGTTCTGGCTAATTTGACGTTACAGCTCAATTCTGTATTTTCTTGATAAATTACACCTGCCATCTTAGCTTTTAAGTTGCATTTATTTCACATGTATATTACTCTGTGGCATCACTGAATTTTTGACATTTTACTTTGTACATTTGCTTTCTGTTAATATGTTTTCCTTTTGAGTTTTATCATGCTTGTATTTGCCACCGTGTGTTTTATTTAAACAGCCGAAGAATAAACATCCAAGAAAATATACCGACATCCTGACACACCGCACAATAGCATTTCTGATGATTAGGTTATGTTACATGATACTAGTTTCGATAGTATCGTATACTATCGTGTTGTATATGTACGGAAATCTGCCGATATTGAATTCTTCAAAACAACAAATAATAAATACCGGTGTGACAAATGTAATATAATGCGAAGAAAGTCGTTTCAACAAGCAACAACAATGCCTACACAAATAGCAGAGAGCCAACATTAGCAAATGCCGGCTGCTGTGGGACAGCAAGAAAGCGCTAGCAGTGGAAGGCAACGCAAAGCAGTGGGTGAAGAGGAACAAGTGCAGAAAACAACAACAAGTGCTAATGCAAACAATACAAGTGACAACAAAGTAACTCTTCAACTCTTATACAAAGAGATAATTAGCTTGAAGCAAATAAATACTGACTTTCTCGCAGCGATACAACAACTAAAGGAAGAAAACAATGAACTAAAAATTAAGGTTACGAAGTTAGAAAATAAGTTGAATTGGAACGAACAAAAAACATTAGAAAATACAATTGAAATAGTGGGAGTGCCGATAAATGAAGAGAATGCGAAAGAATGTGTCAAAAAACTTTTCAGTGATGCATTAAATGTGGTGGTTTCCGATAATGAAATTGAGGAATTGAAGATTAAACGTATAAACGTAAGGGGAAGTAATTTTAAGCAAAATATCTGGGTAAAATTCAAGGTGAACGAAAGTAAGAAGAAAATTATGGCTGCTAAGAGAACTGCCAAGAAGAAACTAAATACCTCAGTTTTTTCCGGCACGAGCACAAATAGTAAAAATATTTTTATTAATAATTGCTTTACCAGTTATAACCGCGCATTGTTTTTAGAAGCTACAAAAGTTAAAAAGCAAAAAAATTTTAAGTATCTGTGCCTCAGTAACTCAAGGTTACTTATGAAAAAATCGGAACATGATAGAGCTGCTGTCATAAAAACGTTTGAAGACCTAGCAGACTTTTCTGTTTAGTGCTTTTGGATTCTTTTTTGTTTTCATAAATGAATACTAGAACGTTTTTTATAGACAACAGCTCTAACATAAATATCAACATAAATGTCATAGAAGATTTAAACTTTTTAACAGTAGAAAGAAATACTTTAACCGTTGTTCATCAAAATGTGAGAAGCCTACGACAGAATTTTAATTCATTATGTTTGAACCTGGAAGCCTTTGCTCATCCTCCAGATATTGTGTTTGTAACGGAAATATGGATCTATTCTTATGAAGTTAATGATTACCATATTCCCGGTTACAATTTCTTCGCGAATACTAATGATTCATACTCGGCTGGTGGTGTCGGAGTTTTCGTACGCAATATATATGAGTACGATGTTACACGTTTTTGCCTAGCAAGTGCGGATATTTTAAAACTTAATTTGAATACTAAAAAGGAACTAAAAATATAAGTGTTTATAGGCTTCACTCAAAATCGTTACAGGTATTTCAAGAAGAATTTTCTTCTGTTTTAGATAGGGAAACCACAGCGAATCTAGTCATATTAGGAGATTCCAATATTGATTTATTAAGCGCTAACGCTACAGTAGATAACTATCTTGAACTGTTGGCAAGTCATGGCTTGACATTTTTTATTAAAAGTATTACCCGGCCAGTTTCTGGAACAAATATAGACCATATTTATGGACGCTTCGATAGTAGTACACTTAGCCCATCTGCGGGTTTGAACTTTGATCTTGGAATTTCTGACCATTGTATGATTGGACTGAAAATTAGTTGTTTAAATAATGTTCGCAATTTCAATAATAACAGTCCACCAGTCATACAGAAAATAAATTTTAGCGCTCTTTATAATTCACTTCGTTTAGAAAAATGGGAAAGTGTTTATGCTGAAAAGGACGTGAGTAAAGCCTACAATTTATTTTTGTCTACGCTTCAAGCACACATAACAGAATCTAGCTTTGTTACTTTTCCCAAAAACTCGAAAACTATTCTCAAGCCCTGGGTCAATTGTGATCTACTTAAGAAAATTAAACTTAAAAATAAATTACGCGTGAAATGTCGCAAGCACCCAACAAACACTCGCCTACGGAAGCGTGTGAAACTCCTCACATACAATATTAATAAAGAATGTCGTTTCAGGCATGATCATTTTTATAAGAATAGATTTTTAGCTGCGAAGGGTGACGTGAAGAAAGAATGGAATGTGGTCAACGACATTCTAAATCGTAATAAGAAAGCCGAAACTAATCCGTTTGTTTTAGATATCGACGGCGAACTTGTTTCTCACCCTTTAGACGTTGCCAATCATCTCAATGATTTTTTCGTTACAATTGGAAAAGAGTCCGCTCCAAAGAATAATAATATGCGCTGTACTTGTAACAACCACTTAATTTACTCTGTAAATACTTCTCCCGGCTGTAGTTTCTTCTTTGAACCAATTTCTGGGTCAGAGATTTTAAGTTTAATAAATTCTTTAAAAAATTCTGATTCTTCTGGAAATGATGGTATCTCAAACCGTACTTTAAAGAACATTGATTTATATGTTGTTGATATTTTAAAGCATTTATTCAATTTTAGTATAGTCATAGGAGTGTTTCCAGCCGATTTAAAATGTGCTATTGTCATACCACTACATAAGAAAAGGAATAAGAAAGGTAAAAATAACTACAGACCTATTTCTCTCTTGCCATCAATCTCTAAGGTTTTTGAGAAGACTGTTAAATGCAGAGTCTTGGAATATTTGGATAAAATAAAGTTTTTCAGTCCATTGCAATATGGATTCCGGTCAGGAGTATCTACTGAAGATGCTCTTCTTAACTTTTGCTCGTTTATTTATAAAGCAATGGATGAAAAGGGGACTTGTGCTAGTCTTTTTGTTGATATAACAAAAGCTTTTGACATGGTCGACCATAATATTCTTTTATGTAAATTGCACTCAGCAGGTTTCCGTGGAAAAGTTCTAGATTGGTTTGAGTCATATCTAAATTTAAGAAGTCAAAAGGTGTATGGGTGGGTGTATGATGTATTTTGGAACGAATTTCCGTCATCCCTTGCCAAATTTGGTTTGGAGACAAACCGGTTTCGGCGTTGTGCCATCTTCAGTGTCATTTTTCGTTGTATAATATATACATATGTACATATGTAAATGGAAATATTGCACATATGTAAGTATAAATATTACATCTTAAACGTGAGTTTCTAAATATTTTCCTTAGTTAAATTCACAGCGTCACTTATTTAAGTAAAGATCACGAAATTTCAGTGCACCGGCACTATCGAAACTATCGACTATCGCCCGAAAACAATCGATGTTTTTCCAAAAAATAAAACTATCGATACTATCGATAGTACAATCGATAGTTTTGCAGCTCTAGTCAGCCATCATGTGTGCGTTCCAGTGGAATTGATAGAGTTCATTTATCTGCTCTTGATCCACATAAATCCAGTCTACATTGACTTATTTCAGATGAAATCCTTTTGATTTAATGGTAGTAATGAATGAACGTTTTAAGCATTCGGTTTTACATACAGATACAAATTTTTAGATAGTTTGCAAAGCTCTTTATAGTTATTACTTCTGGTTAAGAGTGAATTTAAATATGTTTCGTTCGCTAAATGATTCGCAATATTTTAATCAAGATATACATATAGATATAAATTTTAGGCAGGTGACAATCCTAAAGGTTTTTATTTTTTACCTTAACATGTCCTTCAGAATGGTGTTTAGTTCATTCAATTTGATGGAGTATTATCGAGAAATTAATGAAAACAGCAATGTTTTAGATCCGTTCGATTATCGAGAAAGTAGCGAAAACAAAAGTTATTTCGATCCGTTTACTGGAAAAAATTCCACTTATTTCGTCGAATTCGCTGTCCTCCAATAAATTTTTTTTGCCCCTGCCCCACGCCATGAATATTGCTGTGCTAAGGTGTCTTCAAATAACCCTGTAGTGAAATGTACCAGTTGTAAACTACCTCACAACTAGGATGAACCGCATGCCCAACTAGTCAACTAGCTATCTTTTTTCCATGCAATCAACTAGTATTTTTAAAATGGGGATGTCCTACGAGATAGCAATTGTTAGATTTGGGTCCAAAATATACCAGTCTCATACTAGTTCAAAATAGACAGAAAAATACTAGTCCAATTATAACTTGAAACCACTACTTTGGGAGTAAAAAAATAAAAAGAATTCATGAAAATACAATAAAAAACGTTTGATTAAGTACACTTTAATACATTACATATTTTTATTTAGCAGCCTTAGATTTGCCAATAATTAGTGTTAAATTTTTTGAGTATTAATTAAAAGGAAAAATAAATACATACATAAATATTACACACTTTCGAACATAGATTTAAATGCACTTTTCATTAAATGTTATTAAAAGTAAAAGCTTTCAGGTAAAATAAATACTAAATTTTTTATCTTTTTTAATATTAAATATGCAAAAAAGCATTTTAGTTAAAAATAGGGATGTGCCGGGTATCCGGTAGATATCCGGAATCCGGCCTATCCGGCCGTTTTTTGGTTATCCGGCCGGATACTGGCTAATATCCGGCCGGATTCCGGATATCGATTATAGAATATTCAATTTAGAAATTTAACCCAGATTTTGTATTTTTGTAATCCAGTTTAATAGTATATCATTAGTAATCCAAGTTTCCGCATTATCGGGCAACAACCTATTTCTATTTTCAACATAAATGTTACCCGATGCACTAAATACTCTTTCCGAGTTCACTGAGGAAGGTGGCGCGCAGAGATACTTCATTGCCAGTGTAAACAAATTTGGAAATTCTTTGCGGCTATACTTTCACCAAGTTAAGGGATCTTCTTGTCTGGATATACATAAGAGGTAGCTGCAAATATTTCTCTATTTCTAGTTCATAAATCGCTGCCTTTTTTCATGTACGTTCGCTGCCTTGTCTACCAATCGTTTGATAACTGATTCATAATTTCGAATTAGTTCATCAACAACCCAGTTTTTAGCTTTATTGGCGTCAGAAAAAAAACGAGTTTTGAAACGTGGGTCACAAAATGTTGCAATAGTGAAGCATTGTCGTTGTTGAATGTTTAGTCCTATAATCAAGTAAATTTTTTTTATTAATTGTTCTATAAATACTTTTGATAAGTGAATCGCAATTTCATACCTTTTGCGACAGAGTCGCATTGGCTTTAGTTTATCAGGTTTATTCAGTGAAATCGCTGGATAAATTTATCAGAAATGTGTAAACGAGTTTCCATACAAATTTTGACAGTTCATTTATAAAGTTTACACAATTATAAGTTTATACGGTTTACATTGCATTTATAAGCTTTGATGAATACCCTTAGTAGTTTTGACTTTCATCAAATTTGATTGTCGTTTGACATGTGCTGTGGACCGTGTAAAGTGCTGTTTGATCAAAATGATAAACAAAGTGAAAGAACAAGTGCCCGATAATTTAAATAAAAAGAGGAAATGAGCAAGAAAAGAAAATAATTCGACTTCATTTTAGAACTAATAAATTATTTCAAAAATCTCCAAAACCTTTTTTGTGGTGATACAACTTCAACCAAAACTGAAATTTTATGGGTTTTTTTACGTGTGTAAGTCAAACCATCTAATTACACAGACATATGTGTGCATAATAATTTAAATAAAACACACATAATTGAAAAGTATACGACTTAGTATTAATATTAACAAATGAACACAAAGCTTTCTTAAGCTTCTCTTCAACTTCATCCAAAACGAAAAACTGAAATTTGATGGGTTTTTTGAAGCGTGTAAGTTAAACCATCTAATTACACAGAAGACAGTTTGATCGAACAATGTGACCATGTAAGGTCCATATAAGGCATCAACACACATGTGCGATTCTGACGGTGCGAATCTGTTCCGAAAAAATTACAACAATGCCGCACCTATTTATTGGAAATTGCAGACCTACGCGTTCGGAAACGAAAAAGGTTAATAGGCGGGTTCTGTATAATTTAAACAAAAATTAACGTAAGAAAACAAAACATCTTGATTGTTCAAAAGCAAAGAATTTGATGAAGATTGTTTTTGTTTGTTTATAAGATGCCATTTTTCACTGCGATAGCATCGCACAGATGCGTGCGTAATTGTGTTTTCGCAGTGGTAAATTCTGTAGCATCAGAAATGGTGCGGAGGTCGAGGTGAACTCGAGCCGGCAAAAAAAACAATATTGTGAAATTTATTAAGGGTAGTGGTCTACCGGATATCCGATCGGATATCCGAATCCGGCTGTTATTTTTTACAGGATATCCGGAATCCGGCTATCCGGCAAAATCTATATCCGTCACATCCCTAGTTAAAAACAAGTAAGAAAGTCTAAGTTCGGGCGGAGCTGAACATTAAATACCAGGAGCAAGTATTAAATGTATGTTTTTCACCTTCCCCAAAGCTACCGCTACATGGTAAGCTGGCCTCAATTTTAGTCCGATTTCAATAATTTTCAGCGTTTTGCTTTTATGTGGCAAGCACAATAACCATACCGAGTTTGGTACAAATTGGTAGGACGGTTACCGAGATACACATATGTTATCATAACTGGGCGGTGCCACGCCCATTTTACAAAATTTTATCATTAACGTATTTCTTGGTAAAGAGTTTGAGTAGATTTTGTATTCTCTAAATTACCGTTATATGGGATGTGGGCGTGGTTATTGTCCGATTTTTTTAAATTTTCGGCCATTTAGTTTGCTGTATCAAGGCCAAGAACTGTGCCAAGTTTGGAAGAAATTGGTGCAGCGGTTACCAAGATATACACATGTATTTTTCGTCTGAAAATTATTGTAAATATCAATTTTGTGTGAATAATATTCAGTAGTTACTAAAATATCGCAGTTTTTGTATTTATGAAAATTACCGTTATATAGGAGGTAGGCGTGGTTATTGTCCGATTTTGATAAAAATAAAAGTTTTCATTAAATTAAATTAAATTCATTAACTTTGCACATTTCAGTCCTTTCTTTTTAAAATTTTATAAAAGTGGTTAAAGCTTAAAATTTGAGATTTGGATAAGAATAAAAAAAATAAATAATTCATGCAGTTATTATATATTCTTAACTTTTGTCTATAGTTTGGCTTGTTGGTTGATAATCAAAATTAATAAAATAATTAACTTAAAATAAATAAAATAAAAAACTTACGTTTAAAGATGTAGTGGGCAGGCCTGAGAGGTCTGTGTTAACGCATAGAGAATCTTGATAGATGCAGTGATGGGCATAATTGTATTTACTAAGTATTAATTACTAAGTACAAAAGTATTTAGGTATTTGTGTTGTGGTAGATATCAAAGTACTATTTACTTAAGTATTTTGGATGTTACTAAATACTAAGTGTGCTAGTATTTACTTTTTATTTATTTTTATTTATTTATTTATTTATTTATTTAATTTATTTACTTATTTTCACAGCCTTAAATACTTTGTCTAAAAGTATTAAGTTAGTTTGGGACTTTGACTTCACTAACTACTGCGTACCAAAGTATTTAGTGACTTTGCCTTCACTAAATACCGCGAACAAAAGTATTTGGAGACTTTGGCGCATATTCATAGTCCAGCAACTAAGTCGAAACTAACAAAGTTGCAACTTAAAGTTAAGTACCAACTTAAAATTTAACTCTATTCATAGTCGCATTTCAGACTTCTACTAAGTAGTTTCGACTTAGTTTACGATATAGCAAACCGAGTGTGAAAATGTATCGATTTTTCTTAACGATATTTTGGAAAAATTACATTTTTATTAAATAATGTCAAGTTTGATCATCCGTTTATGTAGTTTTTATTTTCATTGTATGATTATGCAAAAGAATAAGGTATCATTTTCTTGTTAATTGTGTGAAATAGCCAAAACATCCGCAGTGATGTGAAGTCGATGTTTATCGAAAGCATGCTGTGAAACATACAAATAGTAGATATCTAAATGTTATGCACAAATTTACTTTAAAAGAACTAGCGTGAAACTGACTTATTATTTGAGAATTTATCTAAATTATTCCAATTATTAAATTGTGATGTAGCTTTATTCGAATTGTAATACGCATTTAATTTCATCTTCCGATTAAAATGGATCGATCTTTGTAAATTTTAATTGAAGATTATTCAATATTATCAAAATTACCCTCTACCAACTTAATTTTTACATATTTCGTCTGTTTTCCCTTAATTTGATAAAATACTTCTTCCTAGTTACGACTTAGTTGCAGCTGCAGCCGAAACTAAATTTTAAGTTGGTACTTAGCCAGAAAAGTCGAAACTAAGGCGACTATGAATAGCTTTAGTTGTGACTTAGAATAGTTTCGACTTAGTTGAGTACTAAATATGACTATGAATATGCGCCTTTGTCTTTACTGATGGGTCGATTATCGATAGCAAGCGAACTTCAGTTGCGTTGCTAGTTGGTAAAACCATATTAGGGATGGCAACTGGCAATTTTCAACTGACAACTGCAGTTGCTACAAAGTGTGTATACAGGCAACTACATTTTTGTGGTTGCTGGGAAGGTTTTTTGAGCGTATTTAGGAGCGAAAATTGAAAAGTTTGTCATATATTTTACTTTTTAATAGTTTGTACGATATTAACATTTTGCAATGCAGTTTGCTTTTACAGAATATGGTGAAAATAACAAA